>NW_011888795.1:7538670-7687984 GCF_000151845.1 Pteropus vampyrus | reverse complement strand
CATATACTTCAGATTAAGTAGGAAGCTTTTATTTTGGAAGGGAAATTTTGAAGATTATGGAAGCTTATTTTCTTTTTACATTCTTTAGTATTATGTATGGAATGGGCCATTGAGAAAGCATATACCTTTGACTGTGGATATAGTTTTCTAAAACCATTAAAACTTCAAAAAGTCATTTCAAACTGTGAAATTGACCTTGAGCAACCTTCACAGAGCAATGTCCCTTTTTACTCTCTGTAATTCAAACTCAGGAAGTTATGAACTTAAACATGTATGTGGCAGACAGCATTCTTCCAAAAACAGATTTCTATATACACCAAAGAATGAAAAGGGAAGTATGAAAATATAGCTGTATAGAACTTTCTGGAGGGTCTACTTTTTAATTCCTTTGATTTGCTAATCTTGTAGTGTGTGTATGTTGGAAAGAGTGAGTATGGTATGGACATATAGGGCTGAGCAAATTTTAAAGCTGTCCTAATTTACTGTTTCTGGCACTAATGACAATCTGTCATAGTCATATCCTAGTTTATAGAGAGATAATATAGCATAGTAATTAACAGTATAAGCACTAGAGTCAAACTGCATGGAAGGTAAACCTGAGGAATTCATCTCACCTCTTTCTTGTTACTGCCCTCACCTTCATAGCCACATCATTAAAGTCAGATATGATTTTTATGTTACTAGGTGAGTTTGGATACATTTAAATTAAAAACATGAATTGAGCATTCAGAAGTTACAAAATGAACAATGCATCAAAGAATTTAGTCTGCTAAAGAAAATATAATGAGGATTAAATTCCACTAAAATCTTAGACACGGTATCAGAATTAAAAGAAAAAAAAAATGAATGCACTACATCTGAATATTACAAACTCATGATCTTTTCCTCCATTGTTTTTTGCCCCCAGGTTCTGTCAGATAGTGAGAAGCGGAAACAATATGATACTTACGGTGAAGAGGGATTAAAAGATGGTCATCAGAGCTCCCATGGAGACATTTTTTCACAGTATGTAATTTCTCCATCTGCAAAGTGTCAGTGTCTGAGAATGGATCACTTAGTGATTATTAAAGAATTATCCTTGCTCCCTTTTTCAGAAGCTTTTGATGAAGAGTGCAATTCACCAATCCTTATCCAAAAGCAGTCATTCTCTTTTTGGGAATATACTCTTCTATTTTCTCAAAGCTCTAGAAAAGACAGCACTAAAAGTGTCATTCATCTGGCCCACAATATTGGGGCCTGGGGAATATACTTTGGAAACCTTGTCTCCTCACTGTAAACCCTTTAATGAGCAAAGTTTTTCTTGTAAGCAGAGAGAGAGAAATTCCTCCTCCCATACCCAAGGCTGCCTCTCTTTCATTTTATCAACTAGAGAGATGATTATGATAACCAGCACTGGGGGAAGGAATTAGAGTAGAAGCTCTTTATCTCTTGCAGCACACGGCTTTCTGGGAGTGCTGACTGGATGGAATATAAACACCCTTCCTTTCCACTCTTTGAACCCTTCTTGTGGAGCATTCGAAGTTCCATATGCCCTGATGCCATATACTAAGAGATCTTAATGTAGGGTTTTAAATGTTATAACAAAAAGATGTTTGGATATGCATTTCTTTGGGGAGAGGGTTTATTGCTTTCTTTAGATTCTCAAAGGATTTTGTGAACCTTCTCCAAAAGTAAGAGTCACTGTTGCGTTCATTAATATTTGGAGGTGACAGATTTTCAAGACTTGTGAAGCTATGTGACTAACATGATTAGGAAATCCTTCTTTCCCCCAGGATTGATTTCAGTTAGTCTGCTAGGAAGTTATCTTGTTCCCCTTGTCTTTTAGAAATGATACTTAGGAATGTCAGAAACAGAAAAAGCTTTGTTTATACCCTTTCCCCCAAATCCTCCCTCTCTGCTTTTATTTAAGATTCAGGGAATCCATTCACCAAGACTGACTGGTAGGGGAAAGTTAAATAGTTGTCATCATCACTGTGGTAAAATCTGAGACTTCTTAGTAACATCAATAATTAACATTAAGATCAGAACACTGTACAGTTGAATGTCACTGTTTGTATTAATCTCAAAGCGATGCTTCTGTTACTCACAAAAATTAATTTTGGTCTTGTAGAGACCTGAACTTCTTTTCCTTAAAGTCTAGAATTTTACTAAGGCTGATGCTTTTTCACTTTATTTAATTATGTATCCAAGATTTTTGTACAGAGCAGTAGCTTTCACTAAAGTTAGTTTCTAAAAAGCATATAAACTTAATACAGCAAATGTTCAAAATTACCATTGGGTTCAGCATTACATGGTCTATATATATTATACCTTGTCTCAATAAGTCCATTATATTCTGTTATTCCTCAGTATTAAATCATTATTTCATTGGTTAAACCCAATTCACTGAATGAATTTACTGAATTCATTGGTATACTATATATATGCACTATACTACATTTCTGGACAATACTGTATTATAACGTAAATTTTTTTGTGGGGGCAATGTAGTCGATATTGTATAAATTAAAAATTGTATATGATGTATGACTCCAATGTGTGAAAAATGTCTTTTAGGTTTGCACAATACATTGTAGGACACAATATTTTATGAATGTAAAGAAAACTAATTTAAGGCATGAACTCTGATTTTTTTTCCTGATGATTTTACATTTATCTACAGCTTCTTTGGAGATTTTGGTTTCATGTTTGGAGGAACCCCTCGTCAGCAAGACAGAAATATTCCAAGAGGAAGTGATATTATTGTAGATCTAGAAGTCACTTTGGAAGAAGTATATGCGGGAAATTTTGTGGAAGTAAGTTCAAACAATACAGCTATTCATATTGACTGCCAGAAGTAGTACTTTTGACTGAAAACAAGATGTTTCTAGGTATCTTCTCTGTCTTTTAGGGTGTGGGGAGAGTGACCAGATGTGTAGAATTAATCATAATCCTTGGTTCATGAGACACTGTTGTTGTTTCAAGAACTCATCACCTAGCCCAAGAACTAAATAAAACAATACCACCACTTACATCTGCCTACATGCTGCTTCCCTGTTCTGGTCCCCTGCCTCCCTTCAGAAGTAGCTACTGTCCTGAATTTTGTCTTTATTATTCCCTTGCCACTCTTGCTTGTTTTATCACATATGCATGAATACCTGAATAATATATTGATTTTTTTTTTTTTTTTGGTCATTTTTGACTTTGTAAAAATGGTATCGTATAATGCATTATCTTCTGGGACTGGCTTTTTTCATTCATGTTATGTTACTCAGATTCATCCATGTTGTTGCTTATAGCTATAATTCTGCTGAATAGAATCTCACTGTGACTACAATGTATAAATAGACAGATAGGTTACAACCAGTTTTTTTTTTAATTCCAAATAGTACTTGTATGAACATTCTTGTGTATATATTCAGGTACATATGAGCAAGCATTTCTCTTGGGTAGATATATGTAAGAGTGGAATTGCTGGGTAATATGACCCAGTGTTCATTTGTACGGTATAATACTGTATTGTTTTTTCAATTGATTGGTACTGGTACTTCCACCAGCAGTTTATAAAAGATCTTATAGATCTGCCCACTTCTCCAATACTTTGAATTATTAGACTTCTCAATTTTTACCCATTAAATGGCTATAAAATGTTATTGTGGTCTTAATTTGCATTTTTGATTCATAATTAGGATAAGTATCTTTATATCTTGATTGGCCATATTTGTTTCATCTCATAAAATGCCCTTTTATGTCTTTTGCCCATTTGCCTTTTGCCCTTATTGATGTCTAAGAAAAGTTTATTTTTAGTACTAATCCTTTGCTGGCTATATGTGATACAAGTATATTCTATTAGTTTATAACTTGTCTTTTCATTATATTAAAGATTTATGTAAGTGAACAGAAATAATTGATTTTAATGTGGTCAGATTTTTCAGTATTTTCTTTTATGGTAAGTTTTCATGTCTTGTTTAAGAAATTCTTCTCTGCCCTAAAATCAGAAAGCAGTTCACCTATATTTTTTACTAAAATTTTGGAGTTTTTTAGGTTATTCATCTTTTTTAATTCTGAGAAGTTTATGTCTATTACAGTTTTAGATATTTAGTCCATTGGCACTTCTCCTTCTATCTGCTCTTAACTTTCTTTTAAATAATAAAAAATTTTTCTACTTCTTTATCCTTTCATACTTCTAGGAGAGTGCCTCATGGTCTTCCAGCTCGCTATTTCAATCTTCAGTTATATCTATTCTAATAATACCCCATCAGCTGTGTTTTTATTTCGACTCATTTGTGTACATAACATTTCTGCTTGATTCTTGTATTAATTCTTACTCTATTTCATTTTGCTAATGTCTTCCCTTACTTTCTTAAGTATCACCATGCTTATTTTAATTTCTTAGATTGTCTTTTCTAATACAATTTGTTTAAAATACATTTGGTGGCCAGTATTTTGTCTTGGAGGTGGGGGATGGATCATTGGAGTTTTCAGACCTCTCACTGTTTTGGCCTTTGAGCTCATATCCTCCTCCCTTCCCCACTGTTGGCACCTCTCTTTCCATTGTAGAGTGTATTAGGGCAAGCCCTTACCTAGTGGTTTAACTGTATTTTATTTTCATGCAATGTTTGTGTTTTTGTTTTGTGTCTGGAGTCTGTTGTTTTCTGGGAAGAGGGGTGCGATAGTCTTGTCCAGAACTTCAACTGCTTTTTTTCCAGATCCTCTCACTGCCCCTGATAGCTACTGTTGCCCCAATACACATACCAGTTCAAAACAGCCTTCTGTGTCAGGAGTTTTCTCACATGTGTTGTTACCATTATTGTTTCCTGGAGCCCATATTTCCTAGTTTTTCCAGGGTTTTGGAAGAGATAGCAGGTTGCCTGTGCATATGCGCCATCTTAACAAGAAGCACATTCTTCTTAATTGTGGCTCTGAATAGTTGGAAGAGGAGGACTAGATTTACGGAAGATGCAACTGGCTTGTAATAGTGTTGTTCAGTCTGAAGAATGAGAGTAAAGGGCATTCAAAATATGTGGGCCATCTCTCCTTCAGAAACAGGATAGGTTGTTCAAGTGGTAGAAAAGAGGTGAGCGTAATTAACTCCCATGTTCCCCACTAGACCTGTTGTCTGCAGTCGTGGCTAATACACAGTGCATATCACTTTTTACAGTTAGTGTGTTTCTGAAGAAATTCTTTTTCAGTCTAATTATTGTAAAGAATGTAAGTGACCTTGCTATTTAAATGGCCCAATAGTAAATTCTTCTTTAAGAAAAAATTATCTTGAGAGAACATTGTAGTTAAAAGCATGGACTTTGGAGCTGAACTACCTGGTTTCGAATCCTGGCTCTGCCATACGTTACTTATGTGACCTTGGTCTTTTACTGAATCTTTCTGTGCTTTCATTACTTCCTCTAAAATGGGGATAATAACAGTATCTACTTCACAAGGTTGTTGTGAGGATTAAATAAGTTCATTTATGTAAAAGCAATTAGAGAATTACTTGGCACATAGTAAGTGCTATAAAGTATTTGCTGTAATTACTATTGATGTTATTTATTCTGTTGACCTGGGCTTCCATGTTGGTAGGCTTTCGGGGATTTTTCTCCAAGCATTTGTTTCATCCTTCTGCGTAAGCACATGGTTTGTGATTAGGTGTTTAACTAATTAAACAGGTAAAAACAAGAATGCATTTCTCTATGTCAATTAGTTTCCACATACTTGGAGGGATCAGGATGTTTGATTGCAGTCAACTACAAAGAAATGATCATTGTGCCTCTTCTACTTGTTAAAGTATTTGAATTGAGACAGCACTGGAAACAGTCCTAGACTGAGTTGTCTGAAACAGGGAAGTGTTTTCATTAGGTTAATTATAACTAATCCTCTGGTGGTAGCCACAAACCAGCTTTTGAAGGCTGTAGTTCTTCAGGGGTTGTGGTTTGCACAGCTCAGATTTCTAGAAGACAGTAATTCTGTGAACTACTTTAACTCAGTAGTATTTAACTGAGGCTTAGAAATGCTGATATCATACACAGTATTTTTCAGTTCTCTTTCTTATTTCCCTCTCTTCTCCAACTTTAGAATTGGAGTCATTTAATTATCTATATGTTTCATTTTTGCATTGGGGCTGCTCTGTAACTCCTCAAAGACTTATGTTAGCCTTAGGTCCTGAGGGATAGCTTGCCAGGGAAGGGGGAGCCCCAGCCCTGGCACATGCGCAGAGCCCTGATCACTTGAAAAAACCGAAGGCTGTTTTATGTGAGCGGGAAGCTGATGTTGTTTATGCACTTCTTAGGTAGTTAGGAACAAACCTGTGGCAAGGCAGGCTCCTGGAAAACGAAAATGCAACTGTCGGCAAGAGATGCGGACCACCCAGCTGGGCCCAGGGCGCTTCCAGATGACCCAAGAGGTGGTCTGCGATGAGTGCCCTAATGTCAAGTATGTGAAAGCACTAGCTTTGTTTTACCAAGAGACACTTTAATCATCTCATTTTCTATTAAAATGCTAATGATCCTTTCCCAGATTTTTCCCCTCCTTTTCCTCACTCCTCTCTCTCTCATGTTCTACCATGATAGAGCAAAAGTACATTTTAATATTTTTACAATGGCATTCTTCTAAATATCTCCTTTTATGTTTCTGAACCAATAAGCAATGCTCTTTATTTCCGAATGTACTTAAAAAATGTTAATGTTTCAATTTTTCTACTTGGAATATTAGAGTAATCTTATATGTCCAGCCGACATTTCAAATTAGAGAAGTACTATTTGCTGATTATGTTATAAACACAACTATTTAATTGAAACTTAAATTATATATATCAAAACCAAGTTGGTATTTGTGGGAACAGGAAAAAAAATCAGGATAAACTCTCCTGCTAGATTCCTGATAAACATGACCCTGTCCTTCCAGGTGCAAATGTGTATAAATTTGGGTTTTATTTGTTGTGGATCACGCACTTCAAAGTAATCCATCTACTGCAGGCTTTTTTGGAAGTAGCAGTTGCATGATTATGTAATATATATAGTAGCTTTGTTGTGGCTTTTGGCACATAGGTGTAAATAAATACCACATGGCTTTGTCAACTAAAGATACAGGATCGTCTTCCAAGAAAAAGCTCTGATACAATAGGTAAAACTTTAATTATCTGCATCTGGAGTTTGCTTTGTAGTCTCACTTTTTTCATTTTAAATTCTCTGTCTCAGACTAGTGAATGAAGAACGAACATTGGAGGTAGAAATAGAGCCTGGGGTGAGAGATGGCATGGAGTACCCCTTTATTGGAGAAGGTAAAATATCGATATTGATGTTTTATTGTCATAACTTTCTGCTCTTTGCTTGCTTGTGAATACCTTCCCACCTGCACTTATGGCCACGTAGTAAATGCACATGACTATCTTCAGTCAGTTTTGCGATACAGAAAATCTGTTATGACCATCATGGTTGATCACCTTAAGCAGTAGCGTTACTGTTTATCTTTTGGATATCATGGCAAAAGTTACCGTCAAGTGACCTAAGTTATCAAAATTTAGCGTGTTCAGACCTTAATGGATTAATTCTAACTCAGCAATGAAAGAAGGTTCTCTTTCTTACTAGTTTGCATTAATTAGGATGTTCTCAGACCTCACCTTTGGGGTTAAATTTAAAATCTAAAAGAAAAGAAGCTTTAAGACTTCAGGTTCAGGAAATCAACAAATCTTTCTTTGTTTAGAAAATAGGTCAAGTTATTTATTGCTGTGCCTGAGGCACAAGTGACCTTCACTAATAATGTGACACTTGATATAACCAGGTAGAGACAGTGCTCTCATAGATAGACTTGATAGCACCTTAGGTAATGGCTTTAAAATACTCTCAACTGCCAAATAGATTTCCAATGTTCGACTTGTGTGGTTCACAGTCTGCTGTAATCTGTTCTGACTAGGTGAGCCTCATGTGGATGGAGAACCAGGAGACTTACGTTTCCGAATCAAAGTTGTCAAGTAAGTAAGCTAATTTTAGAGTACTTCTCTTTAGCTCCTGCTTTTCATATGAGTCAGATGATAGAAATATGGGTAACCACCAGGGCACTTACAGACCTTGTCTTCTGTGTCATGCCTAAATGATTATTTGTAACTCTAGAATACTGAAAATTTAGGGTCGGGGCCTAAGATTGGGCCCCGTTGTTTATTTGCTCAGGACATACAAATCCAGAAGATGTTGGCAGGAAAGAATTGATAAGACAAGTAAGGAGTTGTAAGTGAGAGGCAAACAAGAATGGGAAATCAAGGAGACCTGATATTTTAACAGAAAATATGGCTCCATACAAGAATGGGAGCTGTCTCCATAAAAAAGACCCAGTATTACATAATATGCAGCTTCTGTGCAGAGAGAGCTCTTATTTTGTTGGCGTCTCTTCACCATGAAATGCTGCTCAGACAAGAATTTTGGGACTCAGTCTTTCTCATTTATTTCTCTCTTGTTACCACTTTGGAAACCAGTGGTACCCCTGCTTCTAAGAATTCTTTGAAACGAAGTTCCCACCTAAACATGGAGAAATGGGCCCCCACCACTTAGGACTTTTCCCTCATAGCACACTTTAATCTCAGTGATCATTTCTCCAGCTTTCTTTACCTACCTTGTCTTTCTCATTGCTTCCCAGAGAAACTGGAATATGTACTATTCCTTGAGTAAACTTGGTACTTTCTCAAGTCCTTGTCTTTGCCAGAATTCCCTTTCTCCCTATCCCCATCCCGCCTGTGTCCACCTTATCTGCATCTCTAGAACTGACCTGGTCTGCAAGCTCAGCTCTGGAAACCTCCCCAGACCCGTTCCTGATGCCCATCTTCCTTGCTGGAAGTTGTCTTTCTCTCTTTTCCATAATCTAGTACTTGTAGTTTTATATTTATATCTTTGGCTTCTGCTGATTGTACGTTCTTTTTGAGTAGTTTAATAAATCTTACATACCTGTGTAGTCTTGATTAGTACTACACATAAAGGAGTGTCTAATAAATATTTATTGTTTAAAAGAGTGATATTCATCCTTTTCCAAGATATTCTAAAAACTTTTTGAATTCTTTTCACAGGAAGGTGGAAGTTAATGATTTTTGCCTTGATCTGTTTTTAGGCACCCAATATTTGAAAGGAGAGGAGATGATTTATACACAAACGTGACAATCTCACTAGTTGAGTCTCTGGTGGGCTTTGATATGGATATCACTCACTTGGATGGTCACAAGGTAAACAAACCAATTTTCCTGCTTCCTGTTCTCTTAAAGCTTTCACGTGGGTGCTTTTAAGATTGTTTCAGCCCCTTCAATCATTTAGAGCCATGGGGACTCCTTTCTCAGTCTTTGTCCTGCTGCTTCTCCTCACTCTGCTGCTGAATGTCTGGCAGTAACTGAGTCACAGATGTTTCTGCTACTTAAGAGCTGATTGCGCGCAGCCCCTGGCGGCGTTGTCCTTACAGCCTCCATTGGCAGAGCCTTACTGTTTCGCTTGTTTGTGCGTTTGGTTTTCCTTTTTCTTTTGAAGGCCTTTGCTTACTTTGGCTTGCAGTGTACTAATGAGTCCCCTCGCCCCTTCCTCCTTGCTGCTCCTCTGAGCTGTGACATGAGCTTTGGGCACTAGTGTTCACTAGAAGCCAGTATTGTACTTCAGGAGTACCAGTCCTGCTCCAGTCCATTCTCTGGCTTTTCAGGTACATATTTCCCGGGATAAGATCACTAGACCGGGAGCCAAGCTATGGAAGAAAGGGGAAGGGCTCCCGAACTTCGACAACAACAACATCAAAGGCTCTTTGATCATCACTTTTGATGTGGATTTTCCAAAAGAACAGTTAACAGAGGAAGCAAGAGAAGGTGAGGGGTATAATGTGTGTGAAAGAGAGAGAGATTGTGTGTGTGTGTGTGTGTGTGTGAGTGTGTGTGTGTGTGTGTTGTATGTGAGTGTGAGAACAGGTAGTTAAAGAGGACAAGCAATAAAAACAAATCCTCCAGTGACTTCAGATATCAGCCACTAACATTAGTGAACACAAGCCTGGGAATAAACTTACCTTTCTGTAAAGGCAGTACTGAAAATCCTTCTGTCGTCGTGTTACAAAAGGCTGTGTAAGCTGGGCTTTGAAACCGAGGGAGAGAGAGGTTGTGTGGGCGTGTGGTTGTGAAACAGAGTCACTTAAATGAGCTGGACCAAACTATAAAACGAGAGATGGGGTACGCTGGAAGGATCAGAGTCTTCGGGGTAATGTCTGCAATGACTGGTTGAGAAGAGGGCCTAATTGGTGGGTCCTAAATAAAAAGAAGGTGAAAGAGGTCAAACTGAAAAGAGGACAAAGAAGTAATGGAAGACAGTGCAGAACTTGCATTCCATTTCAGTTACCTCTTCTCATAGGGTTTTATGGGATGTGTATAGTGTGTGTGCCTGAGAGACAGAAAAACGAAGGATCATCTGGGATGTACATGTGCATGTGTGGGGGTATTCACACGCAATGAACATGTGGACATTGGTGGTTATTTGTTTCATTCAAATCTGTGGTGGTTATAAAACTTTTTGTGAGCCTCCCATGAAACATGCTCTTTAAACTCTAGTGAAGTCACATTGTTTAATGGAGTCATTTGTTCATTCTTTCCTCAGGTATCAAACAGCTACTGAAACAGGGATCAGTGCAGAAGGTATACAATGGACTGCAAGGATATTAAGAGTGAATAAAATTGGACTTTGTTTAAAATAAGTGAATCAGCGATATTTATTATCTTCAGGGTTTTTTTTGGTGTGTGTTTTGTTTTTATTTTCAATATGCAAGTTTGGCTTAATTTTTTTCTTCTAACGATCGCCATGAAATGAATAAGAGTGCTTAAGAATTTGTCCATTTTGTTCAGAAAAGTGACCAGCAAAAGGTTTAATAATACCTCTCCCTTTGGGGATTTAATGTCTGGTGCTGCCGCCTGAGTTTCAAGAATAAAAGCTGCAAGAGGACTCCAGGAGCAAAGGAAACAATAGAAAGGGGTGGAGTTAATTGGTAGCTCTTTCATTCAAATGCCAATTGGAGAAGTCTGTTTTTAAATATATTTTGTTGTTATTTTTTCTTGACTCCTGTTTCTTTTTGGTTTAGCTATACTTTTGTCTTTTCCATCTCCATTTTGGTCATTTTCCCTTTGCTGTTTTCCCTCCTTGGTTCTTGTGATTGAGTTGTTTACCCATCAAGCAAGATAGATGTACAAACCTGCAAAAGAGTGATAAAGATCCCCGTGCCAGTCATCTAGAAAGGAGCTTGAAGAAACTGAATAGAGATTGAGGTAGAAGAATCAAGGTTACACAAAGGTCTAGTTGTACTTGAGAAAGTATATTTCCTCATTTAATTTGAGAATAATAAAATCTGACATGGAAACTTTACTGTTTAGAAGGCACTTTCATATATCTGATCTCAGTTGACCTAATAATCAAAAAACATTTGGTTTGCGTTAGGAACCAGGATTTCCCTTGGCTCTAGAAAAATAATTTAAAGTAGATCTGCAAATTACATTTGCCTCTCCCAGCAGCACCTAATTCAGATGGTACGTGACTTGAGTCATATTTGACTTTTCAACCTCCTTCACTTTTCTACATTATACGGTCATGTCACACTCTGCTTTTTATATACCTTTGGACTTCTTGCCTCAGCTAACGAGTGTTTCAATGCTGTTGAACAATATTGCAATGTTTGTGGAGCTATCGAAATAGTTCCAGCAGCATGTCCACCTTTGATTATGCAGCTGCTGATGTTACTACTTGCCGTTTCATTGCATTTTTCCCTGTTTTGCAAAAATGAGTGGAAGAGAAAAAAATGGAAATTTTATCAATTTAGAACAGTTAAGAACAAGATAAAAAGCAGCACACCTTTAACCTCAGTCAGACACTTTTGGACTTGAGTAGTTCAAGCCTGCATTCACTTGTGAAGGAAAAGAAAATTAAAAGGCTTATTTGAAATGCTGAAAAATCTGCCTTAGAAATCAAATGAAATCACATAAATACATATGTCAGTTTAGTGGACTTTGTACATTTAACATTCATTAGGTACTGAATTACCCTAGTAGAGCATTTCATAGAAATAATCATTTCCCTTACATATCTTAGCCCAGGAGAGCTTTTGATCATTACTTGCACTTGTTGATCTCTTCTTCCAAGAGTCAGTCTCACACTAAGCTAGAATTACTAGTCTTGCTAGAAAGACCCTATAGAGATAATGCACTTGCTACAAATAATGTTAATTAGGCTTCGTCACTTCTATTTATCCATGGTCCAGATGACCATGATTTAATGAGTTGAAAAGAATATTCTTTTATCTTTGACTCTGTGAGCTCCAGTTCACTCTTAAGTGCTTTCTTGGAAGCATGCAGTAATGTGGAAAGATTTGTATCAAAGTTTCACGTATTTGCTTGTAATTAAAAAAAACAAAACAAAACCATAGTAACAGGGTGGTGGTGGTGATGGAGATGATGAGAAGGTCATAAAACCAGGCTCCAAAGCCCAAATTTTTTGCACTGTGGTACAACTGCCTCCCCAGAAGTTAGGGCTGTCCAAAAATGGAGTGGCGGTCCCTGAGGCAGCAAGCTCCCTACCAAGTGGTATACAGACATCTGTCTTTCCAGGAATGCTGCAGCAGGGGTTCCTGGGCTCAGGAGGTTGTGGTAGTCAATATGAATGTTCCTTTCAAGCTAGAAGCCTCTATTACAGAGTTTTTAAGTGAAGGACTGTGAAAACTTGTTCTACTAAGTAAAAAATATTGAGTGCTTACTATGGGCCAGTTTCTGTTCAAGTGCTTTATATGGATGAGCTCATCTCTATGCAAGAGGGACTGTTACCCTGAAATTATAGATGAGGAAATTGAGTTATATCTCAGAGCTTACAAGTGGTGGGACCAGCATTTAAACCCAAGCAGTCTGCTCCAGAGAATGTATTTTCAATTGCCATGAATTCATGAATTCTACTCAGAGAAAATAACTACCGTGGAAGAAGGATTCTAGGTAGTGATGGTGTATGAACAGATAATAGTGTCTTTAGTCCTGCAAGGAAAAATGTCATTCCAGCAAGATATGTAATGAAGCAGAAAAGGTGTTGACCTGAGATCAGACTCAAACTCTGTGACACTGAGCTAGCCAGTTAACCTCTCCGAACTTCAGTTTTCTCATCCGCAAAAAGGTAATAATGAAGGGTGCTATATATTTTATGTGAGCGTTTGTGCATTTCTAACAATTATTTTGTTTATATATATATATATATGTATATATATGTATATATATATATATGTGTATATATTAGTGTGTGTATATATATATATATATATATATATATGATTATTTGCTGTATTCACTATTAGGTTTCCAGATTTCTGAAGCTTCCATGGGTGTTAGTGTTCAGAAATCACCATTTTTGAAAAAGGGAACAGATGTGGGAACTTAAAACCAATTTAAAAAGTTGCACTGGTTGTAATTAGAAATGGGAATGGAACAAGGATTTTATTATATTCTTTGAAAAATATAAAAATAAAAAGCTGCTACTTGCTCTAGTAACAACATCTACCCTGAACAAAAAAAGGCATATCTAAGGAGAAATGCAGAGAAGAAAAAACAGTTGGGTAAATGTTTACTTTGAAAAAAAAGTGTTGTATTTCAGTCACTGAAATTGTACCAGTACCTATGAGTAAGGGTTGAATATAGGTCACAGGCAGTGGGCACCAATACACTTTCCACAGTGATTATATGTCAAAGAGCCCAGACCCTTTCTCTTTTCACTAAAAACAAAACAAACAAACAAAAAAACTTATGAGTGGTATAACTTTAGGCATATTTCCTCTATTCATGCAGCCAACTTGAGAATGACATAATTGGAGAGCATCCTAGTCACAGACCTGAGTGTCAATAAAATCCTTCTGAAGCTACATTATCTAATACATAGCCATATGTGTGGCTATTGTGAATTGAGAGGTGCTATAAGTATAAAATACACTCTAGATTTTGGAGACAGTAAAAAAAAAGTAAATTATTTCAACAATAATTTCACATATTGATTATGTGTTGAAATGATAGTCCTCTGAATATATTGGGTAAAATATATTAAAAAATACATTATTAAAATTCACCTGAGGCTTTTCTGTTTTTTTTTTTTACTTTTAAAAAATGTGGCTATTAGAAAATTTTAAATTACAGATGTAGCTCACATTCTACTTCTATTGATAGCACTGCTGCCAAGTCGACATTAAAGAAGTTGACCAGGACTTTGGAATAAAAGGCCTCATATTCATTCCTATTCAACTACCTCTCATTCAAGTCGGTCCAATGGTCCAGACAGTTAAGATGTTCTGGGATCAATATTTTGTGCCTCTCCACTTGACGTTATCTGTCCTTTTGACCAAGACATCAAAATTTTCATCCAAAGGGTGAATAAAAGTCCTAGCCAAAGAGTTGAAGGCCAACTCTTATATTTTTCCATGAAATCTCTCCAGGTTGGCATTCATCAAACATCAAGGTAAAGTCATATCAACCTCCATGAAAATAACTAATTTTGCATCCAGCCATATTTCTTTATTGTGTACAAGGATCCACTCATACAACAGCCTGTTAAGAAATGATGTGTGTCAACAACTAAATCTTACTGAGCCTGTATTGGGTCCCAGGGATCAGCACTGTCATATCCAGGTGCTTACAAGTGATGCCATACTTGGCTGTCATGCTCTTATCTTTTTGAAAAATAGCCCATCTCCAGTCTTTCGGACTCTCATTCTTCCATGGTGCCTCGAAATCACAACATGTTTAGCAGCCTTCTGAATATTCTCCAGTACGTTGAGATTTCTTCTGGTCCAGCAGACATGATTTCCTTTGAAGTGCTAAAGTGTTTCTTACCATCACTTCTTCCCTCTTGGGCTCCCATTTCCACTTATTGATGTTTGTTCTACTCTTCCTATTTCAAACATCATTCTTTTGAAAGAATAAAGAAGCAAAAGGGAGGTTTTATATGCCATACTGGATAAAACATATAGGCTCTAGAATCAAACTGTTTAGAATCAATTTCCAATTCTACCACTTACTAGTGTCTTAATTTCTCCAACTGTAAAATGGTAATAAGAATAGTATCTGTTTCATAGCATGATTGAATGATCGAACAGTTATAACCAGAACGCCTGGCTTGGGGGCAGATAGGCAAAAGGAGCAAGTTAATATCTCTACATTGCTTACCCAAGGTTATAGTTTTTTTTCCTGTTTATTTTCTCCCCTCTGCAATGCATGATGTGTCTCCAGGTGGCGCTAAATGACACTGTGCTAGCTGTAAAATTAGCCTGGGGGCTAAAGATTTTTAGTCATTTTCTGGTAATTTTCACTAAAAATCAAGCCATTAAGTAAGACAACAATAATGATAAGTATCAATGCAAACTCAAATAAATAATGCACCTTGACTGTCTGCCCTCCTCTCTTAGCTTCACTTAATTCTAATGTAGAGAAGGTAGATTCCACATGGGCTGAATTTTGATTTGGAATTCAATTATAAATACATATATATATATGCATACATAAGCCTGAGAATAATAACAGTTGTGGAAACTATCGTGAGGAGCCAGGATAAATTATTGGGAATGACTCAGGTAATTAAAGCCTCTGCCTCTTGTAATAGGTCACTAACCTGTGAGAACAAAAAATGTGATAAGGTTTTCAGCAACACATTTGATGACTCATCTCATGATGTCCTTTGGGACAAAATAGAAACAAGTAGTTGGATTCAACTCATTAATTATGATTGAGCATGCTGTTAATGAATGGATCGTGTCAACCTGAATGGGGGTAGTCTCTGCTGGCAAAAAACAGACCTATGTTCTCAGTCCTGATCAGTTCAATACTTTTATTAATGGTGAAGTTCCAGAAAGAGTTTAAAATGCCAAATGCCTACTGTATGTGTAAGTTACAGAGATTTCACAGCTCTTAAATGCTTGTGAGTCCAAAATCCCCAGGAGAGAAGCAGAACACATTAAAACTGACCAGAAAGCTTTTGACTCCTGCACAATGCTCAGGATGGGGGAAGCGATTTAATCTGCAGGGAGAGTGTTGGGGTGCACCATCTTCATCTATAGAATTAATGAGGAAGCATGAGTTGGCAACAACACTGTCAAGATGTCAGTTAAACTGATGTCCCCAACACAATCGCATGAGGACTTACACTAAATGTTATGGGCAAAGTAACAAACTAGAGTCAGCTGAATAAAAGATTTATACCATCAGGCCATTATGAGAAACTGTAAGTCTTCAAATTGTAAGAACTAAATGCCTCCATGTTTTATGATTTGTTAAAGGAATTTTGACAATGGGGAAAGAAGGAACCCTCCCCTAATTCTGTTAAGCAACTGCTAGAAAAGAGAAGCTAAGGTCTCATAAGAAGCAAGGAGAGCAGCCTGATGACACCATAATGGTGACGTCCCAGTACTACTGCCATGTAACAAATTACCCCAAAACTTAGTGGCTTAAAACAGTAACAATTAATTTTCTCATGAACATGCAGTATTGGCTGGGCTTGATGAAGACAGGTCCTTTGTTCTATGTGGTGTCAATTAGGACAGCTCAAAGCCTGGGGACTGGAATTGTCTGAAGATTCTCTTGTCATGCCCTGCAGTTGATCCTGGGAGGACTCATGCAGCTGGAGGCTGGGACATGGGGCTCCTTGGGAGCCTTTATTTCTATGTGGTCTCTGCAGCGTGGTAGCTTCAGCAGAGCTGGACTTCTTACATATTGGCTCAGGGTTCCCAAGACACATATTCCAAAATAAAAAGCCTATTTCTTTTCATGACCTAGCCTCATAAGGAATGCAGCGTCCTTTCTGCCATATTCTATTCACAAAGGCTCACCCATATTCTAGGGGAGAGGAATTAGATTCAGCCTTTTGATAAAAGAATCTTCAAGGTTCCGAAAGAGTATCTAGATCTATAAATATTGCCGTAGACATTTTTGGAGCATACAGTTTGCCCCAGGTGATCACCAGAGACAACCATAAGAGCAGCAGCTATGACCAGGGAACAATGTCAGAACAACAATGGATGAACCACATCGTGCTCATGGAGCATAAAAGAGGGCAGGGGAACTCAAGAAGAATGCAGTGACTATCTGCTAGTCTGTGAGCACCACCCTGTCCCTGCCATTAAGGAAGGAGATTCTGGGAGCAGGGACCAGAGCCAAAGGTTACATCATTCTGGTTCATGGGGTTATCCCCTTTCCTGCTGGGGAATATGAATTACACACTGGTGACCTCTGGCGAGAATGCGAGGGATGCTGATGGAAGCGGTGGACACTCAAAACTGTAAGGGATGTAGGATGACAGATGGGACTCCTCACTAGAGCTGTTGAAACCTCTTGGAAGCCAATTCTAGTAAAACAGGACGACTAATTTTTTTTTTAAACCAAATAGCACAAAAAAAATCTCTTAAAGTCAGTTGCAACTTCTACTTTTCCACAGGACTCAACATAATACAATCATCGAATTTATTTCTCCCAGCTGCCAGGGACTGTGCAAGGCATGATGAGGATACACTAGGTGCTAGAATGTGGTTCTTAGTTTTGCAGCCCTCACATACTACTGCAGGGTTTGTAACACTGAATCCCCAACCCCTCAATAATTTATATGCAATGCAGGAAACTTGGGACACACACACACAAATGGTACAAAAGCCAGATGAGATTTTTAACACAAACATTCATACACACAACAAAATACTAATTAGCCAGTATATAGACTAACAGAGGCTTTTAATCATTGACCAGTAAGAAATTTAAAATGTTTTAGTTAAATATGGAAAGCTGAATTAGTTTACCACAGATGGAACACTTACGATTTCATGATGACAGGAAAACATTTTTCAACAGTTTGTCCAAGAAAAAGAGAACGTGACCATGCCTGGCACGCCCTGCATCATTTATCACAGGAAGTTTGCGTGTGGACCTTGGAAGCCCACGCTGCTGCACAGGCAAGCAGTTAAAGCTGTGTCCCCTTCATGCGTTGCCATTGCCCTTATAGGGGACATTTTTAAGACATTGAAGATGAATGAGAAGATTTATTTGATTTTGATGCACTTAGATGGTTACATTTTCAGAAAATGGAAGAAATTTTAAAACCAGATCAAGACCTTTAAGAATTACATTCTCTAACAAACTCAAAAGAATAAGTTATAAAAAAAGACTTTTCTACATACATGATATTTGAATATACTGAACCTGAAACTCTAGGGAAGAACTCAAAACATAGCTAATCCACATATATGTGTAAATGCAGACGATTTGATCAAGGAAAGGCATGCAAACACAAACTGTCACAAAGTACTACACTATGAGTGTTTTATTTCTTTGATGGCCTTTGAAGCACAAACCTGAGGGTATGGCTAAAGTTTCAAGCCCAGATCTTATCAGTGTGGCTCACTTTCAAGAGGAAGTGGCTGAGCTGAGAAGTAACCATGGCCTATACTAGTCATGGATGTGTTGTCCCTGGAATTTTGGTGACAGCATGTGAATCCCAGAATGATCATGGAATTTCAGATCCTCTGACCAAATTCTGGGCAATTGTTGGGTCCACTTTGTGCACAGATATCTTGTCTTTTATTTAACTCTTGCTGTAGAAACTGAGAGCTCTGCCAGTGATACAGACCAGTTTCAAGAAAAAGGCACATCCTGACTGATATCCTCAACCGTTATTGAGCCAGAAAGCCCTCTGTGAAACTGTGGTGTTCTCATTAGTCTGCTCAAGCATGATCATGCTTAGCCCCAGGTCTACAGTTCTGAGTCCAAGTACTGACTCTGCAGTAAGACTTCTGGATTCAAATCCAGCTCCACCAGTTATAAGCTCTGTGACCTCAGACAAGTATCTTAACTTCTCTGAGACTGTCTCCTCACCTACCTCATATTCTGAAGATTCAACAACCTGATGTGTTAAAAATAATTAGCACAGTAACTGGTATGTAGCAAGCTCTCTTTAAATATTAGTTATTGCTATGGATTGATATTTTTGCCTCCCTCCCCTAATCTCCAATGTGATGGTATTAGGAAGTGAGACCTTTAGAAGGGAATTAGGTCATAAGGGTGGAGCCTTCATAAGTGGGATTAGTGCCTTGTAAGCGTGGAGACATAAGAGAAGTGATCTCTCTTTCCACCATATGAGAACCCGGAAAGAAGGCGGCCATCTACAAACCAGGAAGGGGGGCCCTCCCCAGACACTGGATCTGCCGGCACCTTGATCTTGGACTTCCTAACCTCTAGAACTGTGAGAAATAAATTCTTGTTGTTTAAGCCACCCAGTCTAAGGTAATTTGTTATAGCAGCCCAAGCTAAGACAATTATCACCGTTATGCAATAAATGTGATTAAACTGTTTTTGAAACGATTTGCATTTCTGGTAAAACATATTTTCAAAATGCTAACAGGTTATCTTTTCTCCATGTTAAACAGTGTGAAACATTCATTGACCTGCACATGGTGGATTTCTGACCCTGTAACAACGCCCCTCCTCTTCTCCTCCCCCCCTCCCCACTTTGGGAAAAAAACAGGAAATATTCTTGCTGAAGGATTTCCTCAGAAAACTGACAGAAACTACATTACATTCTCAGTCTTTCCCAGGCCCAGAAAGACAGGAATTGCTAGGAGGAATATGTACTAAACATCAAAACACGGAAAAGGCAAACCAACCCAAGAGCCTTACAAGAAATGAAAGCAGGTGTCTCCAGAACTGACTGGTGACATGCCATAGTAGGAAGCATCAGATTTCTTAGGCCTTCACTGCTGGAGTTCTGGGAGTCAAGACTCATAGTAGTTGGAGTGACCACTGCCCCACCCCAACCAGCACTGGGGTGACCAAGTCATCCCTGTTTGCCTGAGACTTGTTTTTGGTTTTAGCACAGGAAGTCCTGCATCCTAGAAATGCCTTAGTCTCAGGCAAACCAGATGGTTGGTCACCCTAAGGTCCAACTTGAAGGGGTGGCTTGCATGGAAGCTCCTGCAGCTCATGTCATTCATAATCGTCGTGGGCAAGCGTAGAGCAATGGCCAAAGGGACTGGAGGAGCTAGAGCCACATGAGTCCTGAGAATGTCCCTTGAAGAAGAAATCCATGGGAAACGTGCACGTGCATGGAGACCTAGAGGGACAAGGCCCAAGTGCAGGTGTTACAGGGTAAGTGTGTGCAGAGCCAGGCCAGACCCAGGTAGTGCTTCCTGAGCTGGTTCACAGGTTGGCATGTGTTAAAAACAACATTTCACTTTGGACATTTATATAGAGAGATAAGGAGAGAATGAATTTTTTTTTTTTTAGTAAAAGTGTACTTTGTCCTTTATATTAAAGATTAAGGGAATTTTATTGCATGGATTGACTTAATTGAATTGTCTTTCATTTCAGTTTTCCATTTATTTTAGTGAATAACTTTATACACTCATATTTACTAAGGATATAGTTTACTTACACGGTTCTGGGCTTAAAGTCCTCTAAAAATATCTTTTAAACTATTTTTTCTGATTGTATGTTGCCATAATTCTCCCACTTTTGTTTGGTTGTTTTAATCCCTTTTTATTTGTTTGTTGTGTGATTGTTCGTTTTGTGAGTCTTGAGCCAGGCATCTTTTAAGAAACGTATTAAGGGTGTTCATTGTAGATGATAAAATGCAGTAGTTGTATCTGTAAATGATGATATTGTTCTATCTCAGAATTCCAGCCAACCTGACTACTGACTCCAGGTAACAACCAGCTGGCTGGTCTCAGAGTCCCTATCACAGCTGAGCTTACAGGTGCAAACTGCAAAAGCCCTCAAGAGAAGTCCAGCACCTGCAAGGAACGTTTTTTTAGAATGTTTCTTTATTTACACTAGAGGGCGCTTTCTGCTGTGGAGGGGATGGAGCTGATGTACTTCCTGTGGACTGTATATCACATATGGAACTTCAACTGCCAGGTTTCCAGTTTGTTACAGAGTCATTTAGCTCCCTGTTACTGATTGGCTACACATGTTGGTCCCTACGTATGATTCAGGCAAGGGCTCTGTGCATTCTCATCAGCCTGGGAAAAGCCCACTGTCTCTGCTGTAGAGAGGGACAGGGCAAAATTACATCAAATCCCTAGACTGTGGAAGACGTTACAAGCTGAATTTGGTATAAAAACAACTAGGAGCAATTACAGACTCTTTCAAAGGGGAACAGAAGATAAAAACAATGTACACCATTGATTCATTACACATTTATTAAGCAGCTGCTATGTACATGAACTTCAGAGGTTCTGGGGACCAAGGATGCCCAGAGCCCAGCCAGTACAGGGTGTGGGGTGCAGGCTTGGTCCTTCCACACCCTCCCCACTGACCCCCGCACTCAGACTCCTCCCCAACACAACTCCATGGGGACTTTCCAATCTACTGGGGAGATGACGCATAAGGAGACACCTTGGGCCATCCCCAGTTCGATATTTGCTGAAGATGGTTCCTGTTCATGAAAAGACCATTTCTAATGACAGGCTGGGTCAAGGGTTGAGCCACTCCCTCCACTCCTGGAGCGTGGCCCCCATCATCTTCTACCTCCTCCTTTACACACTTAATTTGAAAGGTTATTGTGTACCTCTCCTTTGTATGGCACAGAGCTAGAGCCTGCCACTGCCTTTGGCAGCATAAAAAGCAGGCCTGCACAGGGAGAGTGGCAGCAAAGCAGCCCTTGTGTCATCAGAGCCACCAGTTGTGCACACTTGTCACAGGTGTTCTGAAAGATGATGTTTTCCTGGTTTGTGAATTTATCTGAATGAAAAATGTTAGAACAAAAGGAAATTTAAATAAGACTTTTTAAAATATTTAGCAAATTACCTTTACTGAGGAAAAAAATTAAGCTATTGAAATAGCTGCAAAAATACAAGATCTGACAGCCACTATGGTTATGACTCTATTTTCAGAGTAGCAGGATCCTTGGCTCCATCCTTCTGCACCCCCAGTAAGTGGAAGAGGGGTGTGTGTGTGTGTGTGTGTGTGTGTGTGTGTGTGTGTGTGTGTGACAGAGTGAGATACAGAGAGACAGAGAGAGTGATAGACACGCTGCATGAAAAATGTCTCCTCCTTGGAGGTTTGGCTCTTCTCACCACAGTGGGAAAATCTGACACCATCAAAGCAGCAGAGCAGAGGCAGAACTGAGGTTTCTAGGCACTGGTGAGTTAGATTTCTACCTAGTAGCGAGGTATAGGGTGACTTGAATGGGGTGGAGGAGAGCAGTATTTCACAAAGTACTTCATGCTAGACTGAGGAAACAGCAATCATTTATATCAAAGAAAGGAGAGTGGTGATGGAAATTATGGCCTAAACCCCACCTGCATCCACTCTAGGTCACCCTGTACCCCCAGGCCCCCTTGACTTGGGTATTCTGGTCATTAATGTTTGAGCTCATGGACAGAGGACATATGAGTAACAAACTGACTTAGGACTTTCATTACATCAGAAAGTAAATAAACCTTGAACTGTTAGTTTTGGATTTTTTACAATGAGATAATGCTGCTGCTCCCTCTCTACAATGTCCTGATTATATGTGGTCTCTGATGGTTTAAACATTCCTGGGTAATCATTTCCTATTCTTTCTTAAACATGATGCTCCCACATTTCTTTTGGTTAAATGTCATATTCTCTGTTTACTTCTCAAAAAATACTGTATTTAGCTGTGTACAGTAAGTGAATATTGTTTTCTAAAAGCAATCAAATGACGTAGGGACCATGAGAGCACTCCTGTCTTCTAAAGGGCACAATTGGCTCCCCTGGGTACCATCGCCTGTACTCTGATACTGCTGGCCCTTGGCCTGGGCACTACCCAACTGCTGGACACTGCCCAACTGAGGCCATGGTGCACCCAGGGCCATACTTAGTTCTATATAGACTATGAGAGAAGGTCTCTTTGCTCTTCTGTGTCAGAGGCTGTCAATGGGCATCGAAACAGAAATGCTCGAACTTCCTGAGGTCTTTTTGACGGCCCTCTTTAGTTCTTTATCATAATAGGACTTAGGTAATGAGTTCAAAGCAAGGCCAGGCCGAGAGACATATCTGAGTGGCAGATACTATTTCGTTGTTCCCTTTCGCTATGGAAGAGGCGTCTATACCAGGGCCTGGCTCTAGTCCAAGGAGGATTCTGCCCTGGAAGGCTCCCCCCAACTTCCTGCAGATAGTGGCCTTGATCTGTTCCACCAGTCTGCAGACATGCAGCAACAAAGCCTAGGAGGAGGATGAGGCTCCAGGGCTACACAAGACTTCCTAGATATCTATGTAACTATCTCATTTAATTTAGGAGCAAGTTAGAAGCCATGAGACATTTACACTGGAAAAGAAATATGAAAGTTATGTTGATCAAGTGGCAAAGTTTAATATTTATGCAAATCAAATGGGAATACAATGAAATGTATACTGGCACGTCATTCATGATCCATGTTGTGATTAGAAATAAATCTTAAAGGTAAATTTTAGGATAATAAGATTGAGAATAGAGAATGTGAGATGTTTAAAAGAAAAATGGCCTTTTCATTAAGTTTTCTCTCTTCTGTGTCACCAGGGTATGACTACAGGTAATTTTATAATTGCTAACTAATGCTCAGTTTTCTGGACCTCTCCAGTCTTCTGCTGGGAGAAACCTTCCACTACAGAGTGATATGGGGCCATGGCAGTGAGCTGTAGTAAACAGAGGACCGGATATGGACTCTGGTCACAATTGCACCTCTACCAGTTGCCTGCTGTGCAAATCCCTACACAAAACTTGCATTATAAAAGACTGAGAGAGAGCAAGTCAGACTACGGGGATTCCTGACTGACTGTTCTCTTGGTTCGTATTTGATCTATTATTTGACATATTTAAGTATCCTCATTTTTATTTAAATAATCATGTTTTTCAATTCAAAATTTCTGTTTGATTCTTTGTTAAATTTGCCTCTCCCTGGCCCCTGGCCCCTGCCTTGCTTTGTGGTTTCTATGAATAGCATGGCTAAATTTAGTTTATTAGTTGTACAGGCACCTAGCAGAATGGCACTTGAAGGGAAGAACTATGAAAGGCCTTGACAAGAAAGCTGTCCCCAGAAAGGCCAGCTGAGCTTGTCACTGCCTTGAAAGAGCCTATGTCAGCCACTCAGTATAAAACTCCATGTTTACAAGAATTTCTTATCATTCCCTGGACATACTTTGTACTTCACCCAACTTATTCCTTCCAACCAGACAGCCATACTCATTTCTACTGTCCCTGATCCTTCAGGGTCAAATTCAAAATGTGTTCTCATCCATTAGCCCCTCTTCCCTCCCCCTGCCCACACTCAGCTGAGAATGACCCTCCTCCTTCTTCTGTGGATGCCTATAGCACATGGTTCCTCTTATGTACCACTTATGATTAACCAACTGCATGATTTTACAGCTTGATGCAAAATGAAAATGTAGGACCCATTGTTCAAAAATTGTTCAGAATTTCAGAATGGCTGCAGTAGAGCATTACACCAAGAACAGAGCCCTTCTAAGTGCCCCGGCACCACTGCACGGAACACATGCCAGATAATTACACAGGGACACTCCAGGGGAAACCGAGAGTCCCAGTGGCAAATGCCCAGTCTAACCGCCTCCTAGGAAAACTCCTGCACTGCCCGCCTTCCTGAGCCCTTCGAGCACTCCAACGCCTACATGCCTGACTCTCTATCTCACCGGCACTTAGCTGAGGGGCTAGCCCCCAAGCCTCCTTGTGCAGCCACTCTGACCTATGCCTACTGCCCCTTATCCCTGAATCCTGTCTTGTTGATCTCCTTGGGTTGGCCACTAGCACAATGAACAAGGAAGGATCTATTGGTTCCTTTCCACAACACCACCATCTCCCTTCCTTTCTGTTCCCTTCTGTTGCCAGAAGTTGCCAACATACAATCCCTCTGTGCCAGCATGTTGGTGCAAAAAATGCAGTCGTACTCTTCCACCTGTTCGACTTCTTCTCTCCGACTAAGTGGTAATATAGATGCTTGCCTGATGCCGGGAACGTTAAGCGTACTATCTCATTTAATGCTCTCGACTTTGAAGTATGCACTGCTATTATTATGCCTTTCACAGATGACTAAAACAACTCAGAGGTTAAATAACTTGCCAAAGATGGAAAAGTTAAGTAGGTCTTACTCTTAGCCGTTGGGCTGGCTATGTTGCCTCAAAATAGGCTAATTGAAGACAAAGACTGCATCTTAGTCACATTGTATTCCCCCATGGCATCTCTTTGTGCTTTCAGTACCAGCGTATTATTGGGGTTATTAAAAATTCTCATTTATTGATAGCTCACTCTGTGCCAGGTTCTACGCTGAGCATTTGCAAATGTCCTCTCATTAACTCCTCAGCACATCTCTACTAGCCAGGTTTCATTGCCCATATTTAACAGATGAAGAAACTAAGGCTTAGCAAGATTAAACGTCTAGTTAGGCTGCATAGCTGGTAAACAGTAGCAGCACCACAGTCTGTCCTGACTCTAGATGCAGGGTTTCTAATCTGGCTAAGCTGCTCCCATGCCCTTGCCCCCCACCCGTCCGGCCCTTCCATCTTACTCACCCTCACCTTCCTGCTGCATCCATCCTCCCATTGCCTCAGTCTCCATTAGAATCTGAGTTCTGAAGGCTCAATTGTTGCTTAACCTACCAAATGATTTGGCTGCCTATTGCACAATCCCAGGACAGAAAGAAAGTTGCCCACATTACCTGCCCTGGCCTTATGATCGGCACCTTCTCAATTTCAACTTGTCAGCTTCTAATGTCCTAGCAAGAATACCAGAAGCAAAGACCTTCTGCATCCCTAGAGATCAGACAGCAAGTACTGAAGAAGTGTTACCAGCTGAGAGCCTTGCTGAATGCAAGCAGAGTAAAGACTTGGTCCCTTCTTGCAGATCTTCCACTAGCCTCATACATTTTCCCTCTCAACATCCAAGAAATCTAATCAAGTCAATCCACGGAAAAGAATGGTTTCTCTGTTGGTTGGTTTAACTGTTAATTCTTTTGAGGGTCCAGATAAATCTCTGGAAACCAGAGAAAACTTCCTGTCCTAAGGAGCAAGGGGCCTACCTCCTTTCCTCGTAATCGTTGAATGCCCTACACTTGTGCACACATGTGCATGCACAAGTGCACACCCACTCAGATAGCTATGGATGGAGTCCATTTGACTCCCAATCACAAGATGATTCATATTATTTTTTAACCATTAGTGCCAGTCTTGCCTGTTCAATAAATGGTCTCAAAACTAAATCACCTGAGAAGTAACTGAAGGAACAGAGATGATGGAGGTCAGAGGAGGGTAACAGGATACAACATGGATGTCTCTAAGTACCTAAAAGCCTAACATACAGAACAGGAAATTGATTTAGTCTGTGTAGTTCCTAAAAGAGAATCTGGATTCATTGGTGAGGTTATAAGTTAGGCAGATGTTGACTTCATAGAAAGAAAACTAGTAACTTCCTAGTTTAGTTCAACAATAAAATGGGCTTCTAGGGTGATGGAGAGAGTCCTGTATCTGAACATCCTCAAGCAGACACCAGACACTGAAGGGAGGTTCTGAGTTGAGCGGGAGGCTGGCCTAGAGCCCCTCGGTGATCATGCATGGGGCTCAGTCTGTGCTGGGTAGGAAGGAGGTGCTGGGGATACAAGAATGAAGATGACATAGACACTGCTGTCCTCTGAGAACACTTCTAACTTGGAGACTGTGCTCCTCTGAATTTAATGTGGTTCTTGAGGGCAGGAACCACAGCTTATTCTTCTCTTGTGTGCTCATAATAGCTAATCATAGAGATATGGAACCAGACCCAACAGTGAGCACCTGGAAGATAAAAATTATACTTCCCATTTGTGAATCTTTAGGACCTAGCAAAATGTAAAAAAAAATTAGTTTTGAAGTTAATGAATGTGTGTTCAGAGGATACTCAATACAAGTCAATGAATGAATCCCCATAATCTATAGCATTGATCCACTGTTAAAAGGACCCATCCCAACCCCAGTAATCTACATGATGGATAAAGAAATGTTCAAATTTACTAAGGTGCAATGAGTTTCTTGACTCCTACTTGACAATGAGTGGCCTCATTGTAATCATATGACCCTTGGATGATAAGGCCATAGCTCTTCTGAACATCTCTGTGTCCCAGGGCTTCAGCAAGCAGACCATGGAGCTCATTCGAAGATGACGGTTTCACCTCTCATCTTTCTTCTTGTCTGAAGAATGCCTCTAACCTGGTTTTGAAGATATTGAAAGTTAACGGCAAAAACCAACAGGAGAGATGGATATGACTCTTTGCATTGACTAGCTTTCCTCTAGAAAACATTTAACCAGGAGCAATGTAATCATTTACCTTTTATTTACCTTCTAAACTGGAGGTAGAGATAATTTCAACAACAGCTGAGTCATCGCTAAAGTCAACAGGTAAAGGTCTCTTCTGCAAAATCAATTGCCAGATATATATTACTGACTGAAGTTATGTGGGTAAATTAACATTGTATTGTTTTCATT
Organism: Pteropus vampyrus; assembly: GCF_000151845.1. Classification (NCBI taxonomy): domain Eukaryota; kingdom Metazoa; phylum Chordata; class Mammalia; order Chiroptera; family Pteropodidae; genus Pteropus; species Pteropus vampyrus. The sequence goes on along the minus strand of NW_011888795.1, from coordinate 7,660,556 downwards.
GTAAACCAGACCCAATACAGTTCATTATGTCTTTCGCTTCTCTTCAAATACAATCATGTTTCCTATAATTAAGAATAATAATTTGCTCACTTTTAGGCAGTGCCTCACAGCTGGCTCTCTTAAGGCCCTACATTCTTTTGGCTTGGGGTTAACAGAGAAAAAGCAATTGGGCCAAATTCAGGCTCCATCCCTGTATGATGTGGTCAAGTTTCAGAACCTGTGTGAGCCTCTGCTTCTTCTAAAGGACAAATGACGAGAATAGTAGAACTCCCATGGATTTATAAGAATTAAAGCACAAGGCCTTTTAGAGAATAAGGAATCAATAACATTCGCTATGATGATGATGATGTTTTCCTGAGGAGGAACTGTTCCAGCCTCAGACAGCCCAGATATTCCCATGCTGTCTTTAACTCTAAAATGATTCTCTCTTTTGAGAAACGACGTTGATAGGGTGTCAAGGTCACACTAAACAGTATGTAGTAGGAAGTTTTCTTCCAAACAAAAGAGAATGAAAGGTTTCTCATAGTTTCTTATATGATAATGAAAAGCCTGCTGGTCACCAGGTTTGATAATTTTCACGATATGCTCAGGCTCATGTCTCTTAATTTTGGTATGTTGCCACTGAGTACAAAGGGTTCTTCCAAATTAATCCAGGGCAAACAGTGTTGTTACCTTTGCAAAAAACCTGACAGGTCCTTGGACAAGGGTAACTTGCACTCCATTAAGCGATGTTTTACATTAGAGAAATAAATCCCAATCTGTCTCTACAGGACAAACATTATGATAATTTCATATAAATTATAGTTCTCGGCTGATCAGATATCACTGAATCAAATAAGTCAAAGGGAGCTTCTTCAGGGCAGACAGCATCTTCTCATTACTCTGTGTCTAGGCACTTTACATCACAGATAGATGTTTAATAAATGTTCGTATAAATGAAGAAATACCAGGTGCATCAGAAATTAACCCTTGGCTTCTAAGGGCCTATGCTCTTTAAGTACCAGGAAGGGCAGAGCTGGGAAATCTGGCCCAATTATTTAAACACCAACCATGGCCACTTCCTCTCTGCAAAAACCAGTGGTTCCTCTGGCTTTTGCTGACGTGTACTTGTTCATGTCCTGTTTTGTGAGAGGATGGGTTTCTAGCTCTCACCTCGGCTCTCGCTGCCTGACGTGACATTGCACCCTCTTTTAGCTCTATTCTTCTCTTCCAAGACCTGTGTCCGTTGGCAGGATCCCGACAAGAACAGCCCCCACAACTTTGTTCCTGTGCTGGCCATGATCCTTCTCGTCCTGCCTCCTGACCGGCAACTATAAATGCTGAATGCTGCTTTGGAACAGTTTGAATGCATTGCTCCCCTAGTGGAGAGCTCTACTAACAAATTCAGAGACCTGGTGCCATCCTCAGCTGCCATCTTGAGATTTCCACCATCAGAGGCACACACAGGGGCTCCAACCAGCAAGCGAGGTTCAGTGCCCTGCTGCCATCTCCTGGAAGTGGCTCATCCTCTTCTGCTCCTTAGACCTTTGGGTCTACTCTCCTCCACCTGCTCTAACAAGTCCCTGATGTCTTCCATACACTATCAGACACAGTGTGAATGAAAAGAGTTATTATTTTAATGCACAGATACATAATTAAAATAATGAGAGGAATGACCATAAAGAGAAGTAGATGCCTATCTCCCATTGGCATGCAAAGATGGTGAAGCCAGGAGGATGGAGCTGACCCAAGAACACTCATGAGGATACACACTTGGCATTCAGCAGGTGAAAATCTTTCCAAGTTTAAAATTGGTGCCGTCAGGCACAGAGAAATACCTACAGCCTCCCTTCGGCACGCTTTGCTACAGCTCTCTTGGAAAAATACCAAAATATCATCTATTTTCTTCTTCATTGTCAGTAAGTAAGTGGCAACATTTCTTTCTAGGGAAACTGAAAAAAAAAATGAAATGAGGAACCATTTTATTCGGCTTGACACAAAAGTTACTTTAGTTCATAAGAGTTAGACATATGGAATACTCGAGATAAAACCAAGGTATTCCTAAAATACATTTTAAAAGAGTTCTGATAATTTTTCCATATCTAAGCTCCCACAAAAGTCAACATGGAAGCAATAGCGGAGACAAAGCGACAATAGCTGACCTAACACAACACACCAGTTAAACCGTGGGGATATAAAGTGACATGGCCTTTGTGATAGGCAGTTTGACCAGTTTTAAATTAAAAGCTTTAAAAATTGTCCAAATCATTTGAGTCAATAATTTCGCTAATAAGAATCTATCCTAAAACAAACGAACGAACAAACAAACAAACAAACAAACAAAAACTAGAAAGCCGAAGATTCCTGAATAAAAAATTTCTTTTGAAGCTTTGTATATGACAGTAATCATTTGTGAACAAACTAAATGCTCAACAATAAGGTAAACTGTGATGTACAGAATAGAATCATAAGTAGTCATTATAAGCATGTTTTTCAAGTTGAATAACATGGGGAAATATTCCAGTTAAAATATTAAATGAAAAAGAATACAAAATTGTATATGCAGTATGATTTAAATTACATTAAAATAATTCCTTGTGTAGAAAAAAAAGAAGCTGGAAATGCACTAAAACAAACACTATTTATCTCTGGGTGATGAGATTGTGGTTGAATTTGTTTTCCTGTTTATATGTAGAGGGATGATAGGTGAGTTATTAATTGCTCTTTACTACATCCTTTGTTTTTCTAGCATCAGCAAACAAGACATATCTTGTGCTCTAGAAATTGTCATCCATGGAAGATCCAAAAACAATGATACCAAAAGAAATGCTCCCTGTATAAAGACAGAAATGATCAGAAAGGATGATCAAACAGAACTTTTTTTTCTCCTTCTGCCCTTAGATTGGGATGGCAGTAGATCAACCCAAAGAACAGTGTGGAAATAGCAGAGCAGATGAGATCCCAGACTCACCACCAGGATTGAAGGTGGGGCAGGAGAAGCTGCGGGGTGGGAGGGGTGAAGGGGCACACAGGTAGCACAGGGATACATCACATAGCAGGGAGAAGCCCCCTGAGTAGCAAGTGGGACTGGAACCGTGGTGGGGCCATGATTGCGGAGGGTGTCTAGGTAGACGAGCTGGAAGGCAGCTTCATGAAGACCCCCGCAACCTGGGTGGGCACAGCAGCCAAATTTTCCCAAGCTTAAAGGAGAAGGTAGCCGAGAAAAGGCCTGTGGTCAAGAAAGGGTCCTGCAGCTGCAATAAGGGAACCCCTGACTGGGAATGCAGGAGGACTGTCTTGCTATGGATTAGATGGGGCAGGTAGGGCATGAACTCGCAGGTGGACATGCCAGGTAGATGTGACTAAGGACAGACGAGACAGGTCACCTGACAGATGATGCACAGGCCCTTGTAGTACTGGTAAAGGAGAACACTTCTTTCTGCCCTTGGCTAAAGTGATATTTGCATAAGTCACTTCAGGCTTGCTTTTAATCCCAGAGGGAGGAAGAAACATAAGGGACAAACAATCTTCAATTGGGCTGGGTTTCAACCCAAGTGTCTGAGAAAGCAAGTTACCTAGAAGCAACCAGATTAAATTTTCACAAAAGAGGGCTCAGAGTCAGAAATTCAGTGAAGTTGTGGAAAAATAGTTAGGTATGCCTGAGCTTACGAAATATGCACTCACTGCATGTATTTTTTGTAATTTTCAAATTTTTAATAATGATCATATTTTTTATTATAAAAGATTACTGAAAAGAAAAGCATAGCATCCACAAAAAGTGGCTCAGGAGTCAAGGCCCTGAAGAAAAGGGCCATGAGGCTGATGGAAAGTCACTCCTGGTCTGAGGATCATCTTGCTAGATGTCCAGAGCTTGTTTTGTGTCTCTGAGAGCCAGGACCCCTGTCTCAGAGAGAACCTGGAGTCTTAACCATACCTTCTGAGCTTCTGTCATTAAGATTCTGTATTAGTGTATGAGCAGCTGGGAGTGAGGGTGAAAATAGTCCTTCTAGCTACTTTCTTTGCCTCATCACGCTCTCCCTTGTATTCTCCCTCCCCCAGCAAATCAGTGCTATTAAACTCCCCTGTAGAAGGCCCCTCTTTTTATTAAACCAAGTTTTGTTCTCTGAAGCAATAGCGAACAACAGGACAAACCCACCCACCCACAACGATGGCCTCTAAATGTTTGAAGAACACGTTGGTTTCCATGTTAGGACTTCCTTGCTCCAGGCTAAACCAAGCCAGGTCCTTATATGATATTTCCCAAGTCTCTCAATATCCTGCCCACTCTTTTTGGAAGTTACACTTAAGATTGTCAAGGGCCACTTGAAAAGCAGTGCATGGAACAAACACTGTGGCACGGTGCTCTGGCCAGAAAGATTCACTCTAATTTTGCTAAGACTGTGAAGGGCATTAAGGAGGCGTTTGTGGTCTGAGCTGTCCCTGCAGCATCTCTGCTTGAGTGTGAGACTCAAACCCAGAGCTTTGCCAAGTGAGCAGCTGTTAGCCCTGGGCTCCCCTCTGCTGCACTTGTGCACTGGCTGGTGGCACAGGACGCTGAGGACACAGGGTCACTGGTGCCAATCACACCCAGCCACCCAGGAGACTCAGGTGAGTGCCGGCTGTGCTGTCACCTGCAGAACCTTGGCAATGAGGTCTGGAAGAAAGAGGATGAGGGAGTACGGAACTCCACACTGCTCTTCTGGCCGTTGCCCTCCCAGTTGTGCTGTGGAAACTCTCTCTTTCAACCCCGTTCCCCACTTTAGGCAGAAATATCTCTCTTCTTTCCTTCTTTTTTCCAAGGATCGTAATCAAGATCTTGGCATCTCCCATATCTCTCCCTCCTCACTCTAGGTCATCTGTACCTTTGCTACATCTGTGGGCCTGGTCCTCCTCCCTCCAAGAACGCTCTTGGAGGAGAAAATCCTCCCTAACATTAGAGGATTTTATCAAAGTGCTGAATATCCCCCCTTCCCCCCCTCACAGACCCCCTGGTGTGCTTAGATTACAATAGAAGGCACTGCCTCTGCTGCCAAACCCACAGTGCTCTAGGGCTGGCTGTGCCGGGCCCCCTCACCTGGGTGAACGCCTGAGCCCCCTCCTCTTCTTGCTGCTGTTATCCTGTTCCTAGCTGACTTTGGAGCATCTCCCCCGCACGCCCCTACCACCCCACCCCAAGTAGTATTGATTTGGCAGGTTTCTTGGGGGCCAGCAATGTCCTAACCTGTTTGCTTTTCCAGGGCTGATATTTGCAGGGATTTTCTTGGAACCACAACAGAAATCATCCCACGTTCTTATGCAATTCCTCTGGTGGCTCCCACAGATAAATAAAGCCCTCAACTTCTCCATCGGTCTACCTTTCCCAGCAGAGCACCTGGGTTTTTCCCAAAGCTTCCAGGTAACTGCCCATGTGCCAGGGCCTTTCTGGGACAGCCATGAGGTCCCTTGTCCTGGTCCTTTGCCTTGCTCAACTCTGGGGCTGCCACTCTGCGCCTCATGGCCCAGGTCTGGGTTATAGAGAACTGAACTGTGATGACCCAGAAACAGAGCAAGCAGCCCTGGTGGCTGTGGACTACATCAATAGCCACCTTCTTCGGGGCTACAAGCACACCTTGAACCAGATTGACAAAGTGAAAGTGTGGCCTCGGGTAAGTGAACCTACTGTTTATGAGCAGAAAGAATCTGTTCCTGGAGCTTAAATGGGTGTCTCAAAAAATCACATCTCCCAGCACAAATGAAACTGAAGAGGGGTAAACTCTGATTTCCTCCCAGGAGAGAGGGAGGGAGCAGGCAGAGGGCAAAAGAGGAGACATCTTGTACTGTATTCACAGGTCTTAAGGAGGGTGCTGGGGGTTGGGGGTGTGCGTAGGAGAAGAAAAGTCTTCAAAGGATATTTGAACATCTCAAGTAGAAAATGTGGCTTGCTAGAAAAACTAGGGTACAAGGGACTGGACCCTAAATTGCCAAGTTATTGCCAGTTGGAAATCACTTACCTTTCTTTGCTTCTGTTTCTCTGGATGAAGACTGAGAGTGAATGAAACTAACTTGTGAAAACTACTTACTTTGTGCCAGGCCCTTTCGCATATATCTACTCCTTAACCCCTTTTACCCCTGAGTCCTGTGCGGTAGGTATTATCCTTGTCTTACATAAAAGGAAACCAGTAATCTGACAAATTAGGGTACCTTTCTTTGCCTGAGGCCATGTAATTAGTAAGCACTGGTCTGGGACTCGATTCTAGACCTGTGTTCCTTCCTCTACACAAGCTGCCTCCAGAGAGAAGTCTTGGCATAATGCAACTGACTTCCTCACATGCTAGACAGGAAACCAGTGCCGTCTGAAGCCAGTGATGATAAAGATCAAGCTAGAAAATATGCCTTGGGGATCAGTTGAAAGATTTGAAGAGATGTGGAAAAGGCATCTATCTACTGACTGTTTTGAAATTAGGTTGTGTACCTAATGAAGAATAATTCTTTCTGCAAACATTGATTACAAGCTTTCCATGGGCAAAAACCAGGGTCAGGTGCTATAGGTACTATTAGGTTGAACCATATTAAGTTGCCATTTTTGTATATTAAAAGCAGTCGAATATTGGCATTTTAGTAGTTCGACTTAATATAAGGCGAGAAAAACATAGTGCCCACAAAAGATTCACAATCTAGAAAAGAATGAAAAGGTAAACATCAGGGTATCTGGGCTGACTGACTGACATTTGATCTCTCAATGAGACATAATAGCCACAATTGAGATTGTCCCAGTGGATTTTAGGAGTGCTCCAACTATATTGAAATACAGAAGAAACACTGATCAATTCAGGGGGAATTACATACAACATGCACATGTGAGAGAAAGGTTATGAACAAACATTGTGGTTTTCACTAAAGGCAGAGAAACGTCACTGAAGTTTTTCCTTGAGAAACTCAGGAGTGCTTGGCTCCTATTCACTGAAACTGAGTGTTTTCAGGAAGCTAACTTGGGCACATCTGCACCTCATAAAACGCAGCTTCCTCCAGGAGAGGTGATTGCAATGCTTCAGGTACTAGTGAGTCAGCCAGAACAGAAATGAAAGGCAGGCAGAGCCTGGCTGAAAGACAAAAAGGCATGCTCGTAACTTTTTGATTTTCCAGGCTTTGAATAAACTGTTTTAAGGAGCTGTTCTCACTGGAGGTGAGCTGGCAATAACAACTCCAAGGATTTATACAAGCTCCTCTATCAATGCCTTCCCCACAACTCCTTCAGGTCTACACTAGTGACTTACACACTGCTTCCTCAGTGTCAAATAGGAGCTTGCGCTTCCCCTTGCCCGCCAGCAAGGGGCAGTAGAGAGCAGCAACTTTGCATCCAGGTCTTTATAAGCCAAAGACAAAAAGCCAAGGACAACCTTTTCTTTAGGAAGGGAAAGGAAATGGAGAAGGAAGGAAAGTAGATGATGAGAGGGAAGGGAGAAAGAAGTAGAGGGAGGAATAGAGAAGATAGAGACGGTAAGATATTATCTTACAGCACCTTACTTTGCTGCTTAACTGAGAAAAATCCAAAGCTGACTTTTTCAAAGCACTGCTTGAAGGGTGAAAAATTTTAAATTAATAAGTTTCAGCACTCACTTTTAGCTTCCAAATAGAGCTCAGAGTGATGACTATGGTTCCATCAACCTATCCAAGCCCAGGACCCCTTTTTCCTGGCAAACACCATTGAGCACTTGCTCAGCCAACAGGAGGATAGAAGCCCTGTCATAGTCCTGTCCACAGGGCACGTCAGAGCTGGGTAGAGTTGCAGACACACAACAGAAATGACTAATCTCATCTTTCCCACAGCGGGTGGGTTCAAGCCCAATGCAGTCTCACACTTTGGCCTGATCAACAGGATCAGGGAGGGCAATAGGCTGCTCACCTCTTCATTCTACTTCTCCACAGCGGCCCATGGGAGAGGTGTTTGAGATTGAAATAGACACACTGGAAACCACCTGCCATGCGCTGGACCCCACCCCGGTGGCAAACTGCTCTGTGAGGCAGCTGCAGGAGCACGTGAGTGGCACTCTTAGAGTGACTTCGGGTGGTGGCCCAGCCAGTTCCACTGTGATTCTGCAAAGAGCAGGCCCATTTTATCCAGCTGCCCAGACTGCCCTCATGCCTAGGGAGTTCGTAATTTCTAAAATTACCATTTGAAGCCACCTTCCCTGGGGCCGATTTTTACAACAGTTCAATTTTCTTGTTGTAGCCCTTCCTGAAACCAGAGACTCTAATGGTTCAATATCAGCCAGTGAAAGTGATTTTGTGAGGCTCACCTTTGACAATCATGCCTGAGGGACCAACCCTTCCCTGATGAGAAGTGAGAAGCCAGCCCCACTCTGGGGCCCTCACTGTGGATTTATTTCTCTAGGCTGTGGAAGGAGACTGTGATTTCCGAGTGCTGAAACAGGACGGCCAGTTTTCTGTGTTGTTTGCAAAATGTGATTCCAGTCCAGGTAGATATGATTCTTCTTATTATTTTGACCTTGTAGAGAGAGTAAGGAAGGAACCCGAATTGTTTTCAACGTGAGTAGTTCTAGCCACTTTGCTGGTGAGGAAAAGGAGAAGCCAAATTTCCTGGGACCTGGGATTGTAAAACTGTTTTAAGGAGCTGTTCTCACTGGAGGTGAAAATTGCCCTTTGATGAGAGGGGCTCCTGCAGAAATGTCAGCATGACAGGAGCTACCTGAAGGTTTAGTAAGCAGCAGAGAGAACGCCTGAAGCCATTTGGATGCTCTTAGGCCTTTCTAAAGAAGCAGAGCTGGGGTGAACGCCGACAATTACACCCCGGATGGGTTTCTTCTCTCTGCGCAGACTCTGCGGAGGATGTGCTGAAGGTGTGCCCAGACTGCCCCCTGCTGGCCCCGCTCAATGACACCAGGGTGGTGCACGCCGTAGAGGCTGCGCTGGCCGCCTTCAACGCACGTAATAACGGCTCCTATTATCAGCTTGTGGAAGTTTCCCGGGCTCAACTTGTGGTAAGACTGAGACCTTTTAGCTGACTGGGCAATTTGGTGGCACTTCGGGAATATATAGTGGTGAAACAGCAGTGAGGGACAGAGCAGGTGCAGGGGCAGCAGTGAGAAGGCAAGGAGGGCTGTGGGAGAAAAGGGAAAGAAAAGGTCCTGCGATGTATGAGGACCCTGAGTGTCATGAGGACCCAGAGAACCCCCAGTGCTTCCCCCATGCTGGGCCACTCTAACACAAAACAGCCAGACGCTGCCTGTCCCTAGTTCCTCAGTTCTAGTCAACACCAGGGTTCGCTGTTCAGAGGTCAGGAGTTCCCACATTACCCAGAAGCACTCACTGTAAATTCACGGGTCTCCACATCTCTATCATCTATCGCCACTGACCATCTGCAGCATTCTCGTAAGATCTGTGTAACGACACGAGCCTATTTGCACAGACAGGCATATAATGGCAGGATCCTAATATCTTTTGACTTACTGAAAAAAAAAATCTAATTGTACTGTGGCCAATTTAGCACATTTGAATGCAACAGAATTCTAATATTTAAGAAAACTAGTATTCTGATGACCAACCAAGGCATTGGAAATACATTGTATAGATGGTAATTTTATTAACCAGAATATGTGCTTCTCAGAACACCCCAACCCCAGACTATCCCCAAATAACAGATATCTTATTATTGTAAGAGTCTATATGCTCCATAAGAACTACAAGAAAAGCACAAGTATTTTCCATGTGTTCATTTTTATTTTTCATTTGATCCCGCTCTACAAAATTGGTGGGAGAGGTATTACTCTTTTTACTTTCCTGCTCCATCTTGGAATAACCTAAACCTTGGGTCTCAAAGTGCAGTCCCAAGAAGGAAGGCGGAGGAAGAGGTTGGGGGGAAGCGCTCCCAGTCAGGTCAGTGTAAGGTCGGCCTCTGGATTCGTACTTCCTATTTGAAAACTCATTCTGCCCTGAATGATGGGCAGTGGATACCTGCATCTCCTTCAGGGGACACCCACCCCTGACCTCTGTATACAAGCACTGTGGAACATGAGGCCATGATAATCGACCCCTTAAGCCACGGGGGCCAAATTCTCTGGCCACACAGTGTGATTTACGTGCAGGGTACTCCTTGGAGTGTGCAATGCCGTGGCCCATGCTACTGCTCTCCAGCCTCTCCTCTCCCACCTTTTTCATGCTAAGTCATGTTGCCTCATGAGCATTTTCATTTATTCTCATTAGCCTTTTCCAGTTTCAACCTATGTGGAATTTGTGGTGGCTGCCACTGACTGTGTTTCTAAAGAGGTCACAGACCCAGCCAAGTGTAACCTGCTGGCAGAAAAGGTGAGCAGGCCAGGCCCTGGGCATGGCAAACCTGGTTGTAGAACAGAGCATTCTTGGAGCAAGTTAGTATCTTGGGGCTGCAGAAAAGAGATAGCTGCAAAATACCCACTCCCTATGGGGTGGGGTCATGCCAGGCCTTCCTCTGGGGTGTCACCTCCTCCATTTAAGAGTTGTCACAAATCATCTCAAATCATCTCATCTGCTGCAGGCCCCTGGAATTAGAAAAAAGACAGGAGACTGTTTCCTAACTAAGCCAAGTCATACCTGGTTGCTGGGAGTTTGAAATGTAGATTTTCTAGATATACCTCTGATATGAAATTTTTCAAGTCCTTGAGCCAGTAATGTCTACTTCTAGGAATTTAGCATAAAGAGATCAACAGAGATGTTTGGCAGAAATATATCTATAAAGGTGATTTGTCATAGATGCAAAATATACAAAAATATACAAAAAGATCTGAATGACTAACAGGAGGGAGTCATTGATACATCAGTAAATAGACACTAAATATTATGTTTTCAAGGAATAAAGAATGATGTAAGAAAATGCTCTCATATTTTGGTAAGTGAAAAACACAGAATACAAAATGGTATAGTCATAAGGATCCTATTTTTTAAATGATTTTTAAAATAAGAAATACATGTATGTTAACAGAAGTTCTCCTAGGTTCCCACCATTTCTGGGTTATTGGTGATTTCTCCCTTTCTCAAATATTTTTTAGAATATTTTTCACATTCTATATAGAATTATATGTTATATATCTTCTGTAAATAAGAACTATAAACTTTAGAAAAAAGTTTTTTTCTTAAGGAATTAAAGTTTAAGATTTTTTTTTTTTTTTTGATATATTGGAGTATCAGTGAAATTGGGGGAGGAATCCACTTTTTGAACCGGTTCAGATAACTCCTGTTTTTCTATGGACAGCAATATGGCTTCTGTAAGGCAAGGCTCACTGGCAAGTTTGGCGGGGAAGATGTTGCAGTGACTTGTGTGGTATTCCAAACACAGGTAATGGCGTCATGGATACACTTGCCTTCATCTTCAAAATACAACGACTCCTCGACATTTATGCATTGCGTTAGGATTACAGGGCATTTGCTGCTCTATCCTTCTGAGCCCCACAATGATAAATAGCACCAGGGCACGTGGGATCATCAACAAATGGAAGGATATTTTAGCCATGCCTTCCTCTCTCATGAACTGGGGGCTACAGGGCAGAACCATTTTAGTGGGTATTTGACAAAGCCACCTTTTGATTTGCTGGGGTGAGAGTGATTTTCTGAATTGCAGAGACCAGGTGGCCGGATCTGCCTGACATCTCCCAGTGGTTGCAGGTGTAGATAACAAAAAGGGTGACACTGCTGGTAAAGGTTAGCCATAAGGTGGGATGCTTTTGCTTGTGGGACATGTGTAAGTCCACCATCCCCAAGACAATTGGTGAGAAAGGGGCTATCATAAGCCAGTTACCCTCTCCTGCAGCTCTGATGACAACCCTTTGCACCTAGGTAGTTCTTCTTCCTCCTCCTCCTCCCCTTCTTTCTCCCCCATCCCCCTCCTCCTCCTCCTCCTCCTCCTCCTCCTTATAGTAAAATATAAATTATTGCTATAAAGAATTGGGTGGGGTTCTGCCAGGAAGCATTGGTGGCCTTGTCTGGGTAGCTAACCTAAGGACGGTTCTCTCTCCAGCCTGTGTTACCTCAACCCCAACCGGAGGGCACCAACTCACCCACTCCTGCGGAGACCTCCGCCAAGCCTTTGTCTCCTCCAGCTAACCTGCCTGCAGCCACGGTGGTGGTGGGGCCCCTGGTGGCGGCAGCTCCCCCACCATCCCTACCGGTGCACCGGGCACACTATGACCTGCGCCACGCTTTTGCAGGCGTGGCCTCAGTGGAGTCAGCCTCAGGAGAAGCATTCCTTGTGGAAAAAGCACCCACAGTGGTGCAGCCAGGCGTTGCTGTTGCTGCCGGTCCAGTGGTCCGCCCTTGCCCAGGGAGAATCAGACACTTCAAGATCTAGATGAAGGTTAGCGATGAGAAGGTTTGGCACAGAGAACATAGCCACCATTCTGTCCAAGTCTGGGTAGGGTTGGGAACCTTGTCTGCTGTCAGAGCAAGTAGTGCATGTGATCTAGATTAACATCAAGTCTTGAATCCCAACTTCCTTTCATTCTTCAGAGGACAGAAACAGCAGGGGTGATAGTTGTATTTGTTGGAAGGCATAAGGCTGGCAACTTGATTATCATTGTTTTGGTGCTAAGCCACCACCATTGTGTTTTCTGCCTTCTCTGACCTCACAAAAACAATTGGAACTGTGACTTTGAAAGGTGTCCTTGCTGAGCTTGTATCTGCTTGTTAATAAAAGTGTCTGAAAGACCTTCCTTAATAAAGAAGGTTCTAAGCTGAAATGTGGTTATCATTATTGGCTACTTCCTCCAGGCTCATGTGTGTGGTCTGTCTTCCCAGCAGCCATAGCCCAAGTGTCACTAAGCAAAATCAAAGTGAAAATAGAAACAAAATAGAACAAGAATCTGCTACATTACATAAACAGGAAAAAGACTAGAATCTGCTCACAACCCATAGGCTATGCCCATTTCCTTATGAGAAAATAATTCTTTTCATTTCGTAAGGGTAAAAAAATATTGCTAAAGGAGGATAAGTTGCCTGAACTTTGTGCAGACAAACCAACCATTGGTTTACTCCAATACCCAAGTAAGGAGGGATTGGTAATTAATGCAGGAACTTCACTTTAATTATATTTGTTTATTATTTATGTTAAAAATAACTTGATTTACTGGATACATTTTATTTTTGCAATTTTAGTCTTTCTAGCCAATCCATTGTAAGCCTTCAAGTAAAAGCTCTGGTTTATAGAATGAATAGAAGAGGGATACCTGGACAGATAAATCCAGTGGATGATTGTAGACACTATCTAAGTGCTCAGATAACACAAAGGAATAAACAGTTCCCACCATAGAATGGTGTCTAGAAAATTTCCATTTTTGTCTACTAGAACTAGGTTGTTCTGAGAGACCTAAGTGATGGACCTTTTCATATGGAATTTTAAATGGGTGGGACTAACAGGCAGTTGAGTGGCTTCACTGAACCAAGAAGAGTGACTCAAGCATTGACATTTACCTTATCACTCTTACCTAGAAGTTTTGCCAATATTCCAGTAGCCAGAGGAATGGCCAGGAAGGTGGGAAAACCACTAGGTATATCGTTAGCCAGAGAAGATGAGGAAGGTATGGTCAGCTGGGCTAAATGCTGAAGAAAGAGCAGTGAGAAGGAAGAACGAGGAAAGGTCATGGTTAGTTGGCTGACTTGGAGGTCCCGGCGGCCACTGGCAGATGCAGTTTCGTTAGAAGGGTGAGTGTAAAGGCCTGGTTGCAGAGAGTTGACTGGTGGTATGTATATGATGAGAAAATGGAGAGGCTCATGTATTCTCTTTCAAGCAGTTTGATGGTGAAGGGTGGAAGACATAAGTTATAATCTAAAAGGATAACTGGATGGAGAGAAGATATCTTTTCCAAGAAAGAAGAGTTTTGGGCAAAAAATAGAAAAATATAGAAGAAAGAAAAGAGATAATGGGGCAGGATATTTAGTGGAGAGCTGGAAATGGGAGGGTTTGAGCAACTCTGCCAAGGATTCTAGCCCTTCCTTGAGAGAGCTTGGAAGAAGATCCTGGAGAGGCACCTTTCACCCAGTACTAAAAGAGGCTCACCTGCTCTTCACCCTGTATACACAGGTGTGGCTGTGAAGGAGCACATGGTGTATTAGTCACAACAAGCAACCTAAGTAAAAAGGGAATGCTACCACCTTGTGTACTGGGAATTCAAATGAATGAGTCCTACCTAAGGCACGGCAGGATCCAGGGATTCAAATGATGTTCATCCTCTCTCTCTCTTTCTCTCTCTCTCTCTCCCCTCCACTCCCTTCTCTGTCTCTGTCTCTGTCTCTGTCTCTGTCTCTGTCTCTCTGTCTCTGTCTCTGTCTCTCTCTCTCTCTTTCTCCCCCTGCCTCCCTCTCTCTCCCTCCCTCCCTCCATTTTTCAGTAATGCCTGCCTTTAGTCTTAGCCAGGATGGCCATTGGCAGTCTCACACCTACATCAGCATTAGTGCTAAGCCTGAAGAAAGAGAGAAGGGTAAGTTGAGAAGAGCCAAGGAAGGAGCTATTTTAGAGGAATAGCAGGAATGAAGGCCTAGAGGTAGGAAGCAGGTCAATGTAGCCAAAGATGGAAAAGGAAGCTGGATTTAAGCAAGCGAGAGAAGGAGGAGGGCTGTAGAAGATGAGGTTAAAGAAGTGGCCGGAGGCCAGGGCGTGAGTGACCTTAAAGTCCCCAGAGGGAAACTTAAAGGTTTTCAGCAGAGCTGTGACATCATGTGCTTTATGTTACAGGATCACTCAGGCTCTGGTTCTCAGCCTGGGGATGGGATGAGGTGGGTGGAGCAATATCACCTCCTCCTTAGAGAGATGTTAGGAAGTAAATGGAGGCATTTACTTGGGATGCTACTGGACAGAGGCTAGGGATGCTAAACATTCTGAAATGAACAGGACAGCCCCAACAATGAATTTCCAACAGTGAACAATACAACTAATTAATGCTCCGAAAGCCAATAGCGTTCACCTTGTTAGTTGCTGTAGAGAAAATGGGCAAGAATAGCCACAGGATAGGAAGTGACGGGAGCTTTCTAGAAGAGACATAAGTAAGACTAAGACTAAGATGGTGTGCGCAGATGTGGTAGAACAAGGACATTATTTGCAGGTAGAACTCCTAGGACCTGCTGATGAATTTGACGTGGGAGTGAGAAAGTGAGAGGATTTGTGGCTTTGCAAACTGAGTAGATGGTGGTGCCATTTACTGAGGCAGAGGGCGCCAGTTCATTTCATTTGAGTTACCTCAGCTTCTCTCCTCTCTATTTAGAAACCGTGCAGTTGGTTTTTCTATGTCAGGCTCACCCATGCCTCTCAAGGAAGCAAGTGTGAATCAGACAGACCTGCATGACCTGGCCAAGCTGTTTCACCTTTCATTTCTCATTGTCCTCATTATACACCAAATGTATACAACAGCCTGGCTGTGCTGTAGGAAGGAGTTCATTTCAGAAGTATATGCTTGGAAACTCCTTGACACATTCTTGGTTCTCAGTAAGTGTCCTCCCTCTCTGCTTTCTCTTCCTGTCCTCTGAATTTAGTGGCTTCAGGAGATCATGTTCTTGACCTTGGCTCTTAAATGTGTACTCTCTGCTTGGTAAAGTCCATCTTTTCTCATGATTTAAACACTCGTCTTCTACAGATAACTTCCAACTTTCCAGCTCCAGGTTAGGCCTCTCTTTTGAATTCCAACAGTGCATTTCCAAACATCTCCAGGATTACCACGCTTGAATTTACCTAAAACAGTTTCCTACATGATTTATTTTATCTAAGAGATGCATACCTGAAGACTCAGCATTACTCAAAATGTGCATATTCTGGAAAAATTTCTTCCCAAGAATAAACATAAATTAGAGAGGATGAGTTATGGAGCTATTAAATCTACTGCACTTTTAGCACATTTTTTTTTTTGCATTAATGCTGTTCTATATTTTCTTAACATCATTTTTAATATTTTGCAGTGCTCGCTTCTAAATTAATAGAATTGCATACATCCCATTACTTGCCTTCTTAGGAGCTTTTTAATCACATCTAATTCATGTTCCAAAGTTACTGAATTTTAGATATATTTTTCAGTACCATTTCCACCAGCACCATTAACAATATTTGATGGATGTTAGGATAATACAAACATTAATTTCCCAATTAATCATTTTCATAAAATATTGCTGGTGTTGACACACTCCTATTTCTGCATTGGCTTTTAGGATATTGCTTATTCTTTTCTGCCATTGGGGTGCCCCTTCCCATCTGATACCCACAGGGACTCTCATATTCAACGGCATCTTTAGTGTCTCTCCTCTCCAGCTCCAGCCAACTTCCCACATCTGGAACTCTCTACCATCTTGCCTCCACTACTGCTTCTCTGTTTCTTCCACCCTGTTGTTCCCACCATCGCGCCCACATGAAGCAGTCATCCTCATCCTGGCTGGCAAAACTTGCTCCTTAGCCACCTTTTCATCCACTTCTCGTTCATCTTTGATCAAGTTAAACTGGTTATTTAACCTCTCTGAGGGAGGGCTTCAGAACCTATATTTCTGTGTGTTAGTTCACCTATCAGACTCCTCCTGGTTTCGCTTGCTTGTCTGTGAGCCTCAATCTCACAGTCAGTCATTTCACTGATACTCATACAAGCACCCTTTGCGAGTCTTGACCTCTGTCCTCTGGATCACGTGTCCCTCCAGGGCCCATCTCCAGCTGGACTTTTCCATTCCTGATCACAGCCTGCTGGGTGCAGCTTTCTGTCCTCAAATGAGACCACTGGGTGACCCACTCTCATGCTCCTCAGTTTTATTCTATTTCCCATTCCCCACAATGGCTAATAGATATACTTGCCTCACTCAAGTCCCTGATCACATGCTTACATCTCGATCCTCAATATTTATTTAGTTTCCAAATGTTTTCAGGTAAAAACTCCCTCCACTTCCCTCCAGCATTATCTCCAAAGTCTCTCGTTCTTACCTCTTTCTAGCTTGCTCGGAGTAGATATCTTTCTCTTCTCCCAAGCCTTCCCCCTACCCCACCCCAACCCCTCACCTTTTGTAATTACTTTGCCCTCCCCAGCATCCTTTCTACCCGCGCCCCCTGCATCGGCCTCACCCTTTCCACTGACCCTGAATACTTTCAGATAATTCTCATCCTAAAATTCACTCTCCCCTTGATCCCGCACCCCTCTTAAGCCACTTCTCAATCCCTCCCCTTTCCTTTACCATCAAACCTCCTTTTAAAAAATGTTTACTTAATTTGTTTAAATGTTACATGTTCACTAAAAAACTTGGAAAATACTGAGAAGCTGAAAGAATAAAAATAACTGCCCCCTATAGTCCTGTATCTCAGATACAGATGCTATTAACGTTTTTTTGTATTGTATTCATCCTACCTCCCAACCCCACTCCGTAGAGGTGCTTTATAAAACAGTATGATTACCCTGTAGTTTCAGTGATCTATCCAGCTATCAAGCTTGTAACTTAACATTATAACACAAATGTTTTCTGTCACTACATAGGACTCACAAACATAATTTGTAATGACTGGTCAGTATTCCAGCAAATGGACATACCAAAACAGTTTACTTAATTATTCTATCGCTGAACACATCGGTGGCCACTGCCTTTCCACAGTTGTTAGTGGCACGGCAATTGTTAAAGGCAAAACAATTGGCCCCAAAATGGAGTTGATTATGCTAAGTCCCACATCACCAAAACGAGTCTTAATTACAGTCTCAGCTTTCCCAGAAATTGAATCTTAAAACAGTCAACCGGGAATCATGTGATCAGCACTAATTAGGTAATCTGCCTGCTAGACTTCTGCCATCCCCTGAAAGAAAGTAACTTTGTAATGACTAACCCACTTTTTTGGTGAGTATAACTTCCTTGTTCCTACTCCCTTCTGCTTGTAAGTCATTCATTTTGTACAGCTCCTTGGAGCTCCTTTCTCTCTGCTAGATGGAATGCTGCCTGATTTGAATCAACTTTTGCTCAAATAAACTCAAAAACTTTAATATGCCTCAGTTTATCTTTTAACACAACAAACATTATTATGCATAATATTGGCCAATATTTATGAATACTTTCTGAAAGTAGAGTTTCAGAAATAGAACTAGTGTTCCAAAATAATACGAATATTTTAAGATTATTGGCATTTATGGTCAGATTGCTTTCCAAACAAGTTTTACCAATCTACATACGGGAATCAGAGAGTGCCCGTTTTACTGATAATGCCATCACTTGGCATTATCATTCCCCCATCCCTCGCAAGTGCCGATTTATAGCTGCCTTAATAATTAAGAGATAATTTATTATATTCCTATCACATCTAAATCCACTATACCATGGCTTATATTCACACCAATATAATGAAATTACTCCAGAGAAAGGTCACAACTGATCTCCTTATTTGCCAAAACCATCGATCCACTGATTTGTTTTCTTCTTATACTATTTAATCTCTCTGCAATGTTTGGCACTGTTGTTTACCCCCTATTTGGAGCTCTTTTTCTGTCTCTACCTCCTCCAGCCACCTCTAAAGACAAGTTAGAGTCCTTGGGATTTTCAACTTGGCTCTTGTCACTTTATATATTCCACCTGGTAATCTTATCCACTCCACAACTTCGATTTACTAAGTGATCTTATTTCACAGCTTCCTCCCTCTGCTGTATTTTTAATCTACTCTGCTCCCAATGGCCTTACACTCTCAGCACATAAATGTACTCATATCTCTTTCATTTTTTTTTTTTTTAAGATTCTTCAAACATACGGTCAAATTGCTTTCTATAATATGTAGTGCATTCATAGAGTCTCTCCTTTGTGGGGAGGCATTGGCATCTATAAAAGTCTAAACAAAAGAAGCTTTTCCCAGAGCCATGGTACTCGTGGTAGTGATGATGGTCTACTCAACCCCTTTAAACTTTAGGTTCATATAACCAACACTTATTATAAATCTCCACTTACAGATCCATCAGGCCCTTCAAATTTAAGTCTAGAACTCAGTTCTCTATTTCCTCCCCTCCCAAATCTGCTCTATTCCTATGACAGTAGCACAACTCCTTTGTCCAGTCACCAAGCCTGAAACCTCTGGGATCTTTCTTGGGAGCCCTTTTTCCTCCTCACTGCCTTATCTGATGGGTCACCAAGTCTTGATTTTCTACATCCTTAATACATCTCAGATCCCTTCCTCTCTATTTACACTCTCACTTCTGTCTCTGCGGCAGCATCACCTCTGACAGGTGGCCCTTGCTCATAACTGTATCAGTCGGGGTTCAACCAGAGGAGGCATTATAGGGAATTGGCTTAGGGAATTATGTCCCCTTTATTGTGGGGGCTGGATAAACAGTCCCTCTAAGGCTATCTCTGATGCTGGAATCTAAAGTCTACAAGGCAGGCACTCGAGAGAGGATGGATGTAAAGTATGGGGATCGAGAGTAGACTGGAACTCACAAGCATGAACTGGAACCCCACAAGGATAGACTGACACCCACCTTCATTCTTTTGCCTCTGACCTTGGTGATGAGGATATCCTGTAGAAGCTGGCATCATTTATCACTGTTACCTGGAATGATCTTTCAGAGAACTAAATCTTTAAAACCTTTCTATGACTCCCCAGTGCTTTGAGATTGCAGAGTAAGTCATTACATCACAGAGAGCCCTCAGGTTGCTGCTTGCCTACCCCTCCAGCTTGATAGCTTGCAATTCCCCTGCCCTTTCCCCTCTCACCTCCTTTCTGCCCTCTTTTTCACTCATTCATATTCATACACACACACACACACACACACACACACACACACACATACACACTCAAGTCAAAGTCATATAAAACTACAATAGAAAAAAATTACTCATAATACTTGGAGCCTGATTTATTCAAAATTAACAGTATTTCCAAAGTTTAGATACCTTAACTCCAAAAAAGGAGAACAATTGAAAAACTATGCCTTTACCTGCTAAAACATAGAAAAGGCTGAGAATTGTAACAAATTAGGCATTATAAGCCAAG
The DNA here is from genome assembly GCF_000151845.1 of Pteropus vampyrus. Taxonomy (NCBI): domain Eukaryota; kingdom Metazoa; phylum Chordata; class Mammalia; order Chiroptera; family Pteropodidae; genus Pteropus; species Pteropus vampyrus. Next base: position 7,640,638 of record NW_011888795.1, on the reverse strand, counting down.
TATCCCTTGTATCTGAGGGAGATTTCATTATAAAGAGCATGACCCTGTGCTCCTACACAGGGTCCTCCTGTTGTCATTGACTGGTCATTTACAGCCCCATGCTGTCTTTTATCTGCCATATGCCCCTGGGGCAAATGATTCTCCAGTTGTTATGATGGAATAGATTAAAAATAGACACTTATGTAAAAAGCCTTTTTAGAATATTTTGGGGTTTGGATTCGTTGGTGTTTAGAGTCCTCGGTATAATTCCTGTGAATCTGCTTGCTCCCACTTTGAGATCTTAAACATGTGGTTTCTCTGGCCCTTCCACACTTCTTCATGGAACTAACTCCTATTCAGTCTTCAAAGCTTGCCTAAGACATCACCTCCTCTAGGAAGTCTTTGCTATTTCCTCTTGGCCCTTCCGCCTGCCCAGGCCTGGGAGAGGGGCTAACCCCTAGACTTTCTTCTGCGGTTGGACTTATTGCACTGTATTGTAATCTGCTGCAATCTGCTCCTCAGGGCAGGGGATATATATATATATGTGTGTGTGTTTTAACTCTTCATCTCCAGCATCTAGCATCACGTCTGCCGCAGAGTACTAACTTTGCTCACTGGAGAAAAACAATACATTAGTTGGATGGAGGGAAATTCTTAACCCCCTAAGTCCTGATCCATCTGTTCACTGAGGAGCTGAGGAAACCAAACCTGAGACAATCAAACGAAGACCATTTCTTAGTGTTTTATATACTGCTGGTGTGAATACTATTTTTTATAATTTTTTGGAGAGCAATGTGGCAAATTCTATTGAAAACTTTAACATTAGGAATTGTCTTTAACCCATTAATCCCATTGCTAGTCATTTGAACTAAGGAAATAATTAAGGGGGTGAACAAAGAAATACTCCACAAGAATGTTAACTGTAGCACTGTTTACAACAGCAGATAAGTGGGAACAATCTATATGCCTATCAAAGAGAATTGGTTTGAATAATTGAATAGACTGTCAGTGGACTTCTATTTAGTAATTAAAAATTAAGTTGTACAAGTGGGTTTATTTATAGGTTAAGATGTCCATGATCTTTTCTGGGATTTTTTAAAGCACGTTATAACATAATAGATACAGTATTATATTCTTTTTATATGAAAAGTGTGTATGATAGAAGTCTAGAAGGATAGCCATCAGCTATTAATTAGTGAAATATTGTCATCTTTTTTACTTCCTTTTTTACTTTTCTATAATGCACACAAATCGCTTCGATAATATTTTTTAATGAGAAAAAAGTTTAAATAAGTTGTAATGACTTCTCTAAGTCCTTCACCCAGCTCCATTAATAGGCATAAATGCTTTGGGACCAAAAGGAAGAAGAAAAAAAATTATCAAGCATTAAGATACGATTAGGTAGGTGAGCATACGTATGATCTTAGTCCTGTGAAATACACATGTTGTCTTCATTTTTATTGATGAGAAAACTGAGTGTCAGAGAAAATAAATTATACCTATGCCTGAAATCACACAGCCAGTGACAGATTCCATTCAATAGGTCTACCCAACTGTAAGCTCTGGCTTTTCCACTACACCACTCAGGAGTGCCCACCTCTGAGGCCAGTGCCCACACTGAGAAGGATCAAACCAAATTAGTTCCTGAGATTATTGACCTCTTACGTAAGCCTACCAGAGGCCAAGAACTGGATCAAAGCTATCACAGTGTATGTTGGTTTTGCCCTGCAGTTAATGAATAACAGTTATCTATCTGAGTATTGACCCAATGAGACCAACGATGAAGGGCAACAAATCTCACACACACTTAAAGAAAAGAGCCCTGGGTTAGGCGATCTTGGGTCAACCCCTGGCTGAATACATTGTCTTGGACAGGTCATCTAATTTCTCAGGACTGTGGTTCTGTCATTTAAAGAAAATGGGGATTGACCTCCACATTTAAAGACACTTCAGTCCCTAACGTTCTATAATTCTGTGATAAAATAAATATCCCACAGCATGTAGGGAGGGCATCTTCTAATGGGAATGGGGACAGGGACAAACATTTCTAGTGTCTCAAAGACTCCAGTTTCACCAACCCTCCAAGAGAGTTTTCTCTTCTTATTTTCAAGATGAGGAAACTGGTTCTTAGAAAAGTTATAGGGACAATTTCTCAACTTTCTAGCAGCTTCCTGTGTGGAACCTCACACTTTTTTCTCCCTCTCTCCACTCTTCCTTGTTGTTTTTAAGAATATGTGATTTCACGATAATTTCTCAGTTTTCTAGAAAACTAGTGAGGGGTAAGTTAATGCTTTCTCTGATAGAGAGGCAAAAAGCTGGCACATCTTTTTCCTCTGACAGATTCACACAGGTCTCTGCCCAGCTCAGCTGCAAGTCCTTTAGCTTGGCTCAGGAGATACAAGATCTAATCTTTCTTAAAGGAGCATTCCTCAGAACTTATTTATTCTTTACTTCTCAGAAGGAAAAAAAAAAAAAATCTGAGTGTTGCAGATTATTGTGTCTATTTAGGACTCCCTAATGGCCTCTGTCTTCTGTGTGCTTTGAACACCTGGATCCTGAGAACTCACACCCAGTACTGCCAGGACACTGCTCAGCATCCCCCACGACTTCTCAACTGTGTTTTGAAAGTAAAGAATATTTAACAAATTTCTTGAACATTGAAAAGTGAGAAGGTAATGCTCATAATTTAGAAACAAGGAAAATGACTTCAGAAATTGTGTTCTCTGTTCAGTTCGTACTAAGCAGAAGATAATGCTGTAGCAAGGGAAGGGGCAGAAAAGGTAAAATTTTACCTACCCTTTCTCTGCTAACCCACCCTTGTATTCTCATCCCTCTTCCCCAATCTTTTCTCCCTACTGTCTCCCCATCCACCCTTACTCTTACTGCTCGGTTCATCCGGTAAGTGATGATTACCAGCAAGTGTTAAAACCTGGAGGACAAAACCTTCATTCCTGCCTCTAATGCATTACCGACAGGGTTACCTGTTAATTGTCTCTTCTCTGTGCCTCAATAGCATCCACTGCGTGTGTGTATCAGTCAATCTTCATTATATGTGGATTTTGTACTTGTAAATTCACCTACTTGCTAAAACTTATTTTTAACCCCCAAATTCATACTTGGGCTACTTTCTCTGTCATTCCTAGACATGCGCAGCGTAGTGAAAAAGTTAAGTCATGTCACAACATGGATAGACCTAGAAGGTACTATGCTAAGTGAAATAAGTCAGACAGAGAGAAAAATACCATGTGATTTCACTTACATGTGGAATCTACAGAACAATATAAATGAACAAATGAAACAGAAACAGATTCATAGATACAGAGAATAAACTAAGGTTGCCATATGGGAAGAAGTTTGGGGGACTGGGGGAAAAAGGTGAAGGGAGAAAGAAGTATAAATGGTTGTTGCAAAATAGTCAAGGGGTTTTAAAGTACAGCATACGGAACATAGTAATATTGTAATAACTATGTACGGTGCCAGGTGGGTACTAGACATGTCAGAGGGATCACTTTATAAATTATACAAATGTCTAACCACTACACTGTGTACTTGAAACGAATATAAAGTAATAATGAATTTCGACTTAATTGAAAAAAATTAATACATTATTTAATTTTTTAGAAAAGTTGATTCACTTGAGACAACTTGAGTCCCTAGCTGAAGTCACACAAGATGACTCTGCTTCTTGCTTCAGTGTTCATGCTATAAACAAGTATAATTTTTGAGGTATATTTAGTGTCCCATTTTTTCACAACTTTTTTGGTGATTTCACTATTTAAAATGGCCCCCAAGCACAGTGCCAAAGTGCTGTGTAGTATTCCTAAGAGCAAGAAGGCTGAAAATTCAAGTGTTAAGTAAGCTTCCTTCAGGCATGAGTTAGAGTGCCCATGACTTCAATGTTAATGAACTAACAATATATGTTAAATAAACTGTCTTTAAACAGAAATACATATAAAACAAGATTATGTATTATTGATCAGTTGATGAAAATGTTGTGACCAGAGGCTCAATGGTCACACACACACGCGCGCGCGCTCGCACACACACACACACACACATCCCTTATAATATTTTCTCCTTATAAACATCTCTTCTCTAGACTACGTGTGCTTGCTTTATGGGTAGGGATCCTTTATTATTTCTATGTCAATATCCCTGCTAATTAGTACCTGGTCCGTACAGGTGCTCAGCAGGAGTTTAATAAATGAAGCATAAATGACTATCTTCTAAAGCTGTTTGAACCACACTGGAAAATCCCAAGTCCATTGGACACCTCTCATAGGCCTAAATCTCTACTCAAGTTGTTTCCTCAGTCTCTTCAAGGTGATTAGTGTGGAAGCTGTCAAGATAAAATTATTTGTAACAACACCAACCAGTAAAGCAAATGCCAGCTTTATAGCTTTAATTTTTTCCCCTGTGCACTGCCATTAATATCTATTAATTAAAACATGAGAAAGCCTTGGATCTCTTGGGCTCCCTGGCCCCAGGAAAAGTAAACACTGCCAAATTTATATAAGAAATATGTGACCGCATTTTGTGAAGGACATAATCCATCTTACAAAGGAACGAGTTGTTCTTTTTAGAATATAATAGAAACATAGTAGAACTTTGACAGCCAGTCTCCAAAATCCCAGTAGACCAAGTACAAAAATTCTGTCCTTGACTCTTTGCCTGAGCTCAGCGCTGGTGGTCTCATCTATTCTCAGGGTTTCTACTGTCACCTCCAAGGAACTGTTTTCTAGCTCTGTCCTCTCTCCTTTGGTTGACGAATGCTTCCTGAGTAGGCATTATCTTGTAAACATCACTGGATATCCTCCTGGCATATTAAACTCAATACTTTTTCCAAAATTCATTTCATCCTATTTCCTATTGCCCGCTCCAACCTCCTAGTCCCTCTCTTCATGGCACTCTTTCTTTACAGTCTCCTCGCATCACATTTCTGCAGTCATTTCTGACTCTTCTTTTCCCATGTCCCCCATCAGCTGCTTGCTGAGGCCCTTCACGGTTTCTTGCGTGTTGAATGAACAAACCAAGGAGATCGGTGATTTGGTCTGGGTTCAACTGTCAGAATGTTTCCTCCTTAATGGTATCAGGATCTGAAGAGTATGATTACCAACAGTAGTGGAAAGGAGGAAGGCTCAGGGTTGAAGGCTGAGTCAGCACAAGCACAGCATCAGGCTTCATGGATCCAGAGCTCTAGAAGAGGTACAGAGATCACCTGTGTTGTGAGTCATTTAATAGAAAAATAAATATATGCACTCATACGGTGCTAGTGGAGTGTGAATTGGGCACTTTAGAATACACGTAAAAGGCTGTTGTTGAAATTTTTATCTCAAGCTATAAGCATTTAGCTCACAAATTTTCTTAGTGGGCAATTACTTTATATTCAGAGTTTCCTGTTATTTGGTCTTAGTCAGCTTGTGCTGCTATAACAACTACCATAAACTGGATGGCTTAAACACCACAAATTTATTTCTTACAGTTCTGGAAGATAGAAGTCCGAGTTCGATTTGCCAGCATGGTTGGTCTCTTGATGAGGACACTTCCTGGCTTGTAGATAGTCATCTTCTTGCTGTATTTTAACATGGCATAGAGAGCGAGAGAGCTCTGATCTCTTTATCCTCTTCTAGAGGCACCAATCCTGTCATGAGGGCTGCTCACCATGATATCACCCAAACCCAATTACCTCCCAAGGGCTCTACCTCCAAATACCATCATATCGGGAATTGGGGCTTTGACATATGGATTTGAGGGGGACACAAACATTCAGTCCATAGTATTTAGGCATTTATTATCTGGTATTTATATAACTGGCAAATGTTAATCTTTATAGTGTTTCTAACTTTTATTTTGAATTATCTTTAAAATTATAGAAGAATTGCAGTAGTACAAAGACCTCCATATTCTTTGTCTAGATTCACCAATTGTTAATATTTTGTCATATTCCTTGTCTTTGTCTCTGTCTTTCTCTCCAAATACATACACACATACATACACACAATTTTTCTGAACCATTTGAAAATAAGTTAAAGTTATCATCACTTTTCTCTTTATCTCTAAATACTTCAGGTCTATTTCCTAAGAACAAGCACATTTTCTTTCATAATCACGGTCTAGTTATAAAATTCAGAAAATTTAATATGTATATACTATTATATAATTTACATTCCACGTGCAAAATTTACTAACTACCCCTATAGTGTTCTTTAGAGCAGGAGTCCCCAACCCCTGGGCTGTGGACCCATGCCAGTCCATGGCCTGTTAGGAACCGGGCCTCACAGCAGAAGGTGAGCAACTGGCAAAGGAGTGAAGCTTCATCTGTATTTGCAGCTGCTCTCCAGCTCTAGCATCACTGCTTCAGCTCCACCTCGGATCATCAGGTGTTAGAGTCTCATAATAGCACCGGCCCCTGATGCCAAAAAGGTTGGGGATTGCTGCTTTAGAGCAATCCTTCCTTCCCATTTCAAGATTCAATCCAGAACCAAATTGGAATCACACATTGCATTTATTTATAAAGACTTTTTAATCTCCTTCAGTCTAGAACAGTTCTCGAGACTTTTTTCTTTGTCTTTCATGAATTGCCATTTTGGAAGAGTCCCAGCTAGTTGTTCTGTAGAATGTCCTTCAGTTCGGATTTCTCTAATCTTGCCTCACGTCTAGATTTAGGTTATTGATTCCGCCTCCCCCAAGGAATACCACAGAAGTGATGTTGTGTCCTCAGTGCATCACATCAAGAAACACATGGTATTATTTGTCCCATTATTGGTGATGTTTGGTTAAGGTGGTATCTTCCAGGTTTCTATGCGATATAATTATAATTCTCATTTATAATTAATGTCATTAATAATTGATTATAATTAATTAATAAATAATAACTAGTCTTTGGGGAGATACTTTACACAGATAAACTATGTTATATTAAATTTTCACTCAATAGTTTAAATATACATTGATGATTCTTGCCTGAATTGGTTGTTAAAATGATGGTTACAATGTGGGTTTTCTAATTCTATCATTCATCTGTGTATGGTAATTTACATTTCATTGTAAGCAAAAATTTTTCCCTCTTCCTTATTTAGTTAGTACCAGTATAGACTCATGGATCACTATTTTCTTCAATAGATTTAATTCACTAGGATCATTATTTGTTCTGATGCTCAGGTTGTCCCAGATTTCACAATAGATTTCCTTCAAGTGGATTTTTTTTTATGTAAACTTACCCTTTGAGTACTTTTTTACTTCCTGGCACAAGGCCATCTTATACCTTCCCTTCCCTTAGAATCAACCATTTCTTCAAGGAACTTTGGTTGCTTTTAATGGGGAGTAGTACTTAGAAACCAAGATCTGAGCACAAGATGGGCTCACTGCTGCTGAACACCCTTGCTTCTAGGCTTTCAGAGTGGACAAAATCAGAAAGAGTAATAATTTCATATGGTTCAGCTCTCACTCATGTTAACTATGTAAAGTTATGAATTCATACTGCTACCTCTAGAACCAGATCCAACTCACAGAACTTTCCTTATCTTTCCTCATTCTCACTACCCATGCATCCCCACCCTGGGAGAACCCCGGGAGAATCCTGATTCCTAAACAGTGAAATAACAGTGACATTTGCTCAGTGTTACCATATACAAAATAGTGTCAGGGATTCCTGCACCTGTTCTGTTATGGAGAAACAAACCTATGGTACAGAGCCCAAGATCTCTTTGCTCCCCTTTACCCACTTCACCCTCCCCCATTGTGAGCACACAATGGAATATACAGATGCCAAGTTATAATGTACATCTGAAAATTATATAATTGTATTAACCAATGTTACCCCAATAAACTTAATTTAAAATAAATAAATATAAATAGTCTCTTGTAAAAAAAAAAATTCTTTGTTTCTCATTTGTTTCTGTTCCCTTTCTATTTAGTTTTTCCCCCAGCTTTATTGAATTAGTTATTGTTTTTGAGTACGTAAGATTATTTTGTGTGCGTGTGTGTGGTGAGAACATTTAAGATCTACTCATTTGGTAACTTTCAAGTATACAATACAGCATTGTTAACTATGGCCATGTGCTGTACATTAGATCCTCAAAACTGATTCATCTAAAACCGGACTTTGTACCCTTGGACCACTGTCATCCATGTCCCCCAACCTCCAACCCATTTCCTTTTATTTCTTCAACAGAATCTCCTTTACCCACCATGTTCAGGCCAAATCCGCGCCCTGCCCCCCTCCAAAAAAAAGCAACTGAATTGTGGCTGAGCTTCCACTGAAAGAAAATGTGCCATAATTGCAGCTCCTCCATGAAAATGGGTCATGCAATCAAGTTCTGGTTCTGCTAATTTGGCAGACGTTACCACACATGGGGAATTGGAAAAGACGCATGCTTTTGGTGACACAGTCATCACATGGGGATGTAGATACTTCCCAACAAGACTTGATGAGGATTAAGTATAAGTATCTTGCATTCGGCAGTGCTGGCATGCAATAGGCTCTCAGCAGTGTTAATTCCCTTTCCTTCTTTGGTCAGTGTATGGACAGGAAACCAAATTTTATGGCGTACCCAGTGTCTCTTGCCGCATAACAGGAAAATGGCAGAGGTAGAATTAAAACCCGAGTCTGATCCCAGAGACTGGACTGTTCTCCCTGCCATCTCTTCCAGGGCTCCCACACTCTGCAATCTAGAAGGAGGCTGGCTCAGGTTGAGACTGAGTTGAAACCCAAATCCCTGGGTGGTGGTGAACACTGGCCACCATACTGGATTTGAGGAGTGATATCTCCTGAAAATGGAGTAATGTCAGATAAAGAGAAAGGTAGGAATGCCTTCATGTCAGAATTGAAAGGGCTCTAAGCAATTGTGCATTTCTAAACCTGATTTCACAGATGAGGAAACTGGGCTTCAGACAGCTTATACCACTTGCCCTTGGTCACACAGCTAAGACTGAATCAGGACATTGGGTCAAAGTCGGCTTTACTATTCCATCAGTGTTTAATCTCTTTTTAATCTGATTGTTTGAGTTTCACCTTTCATTTTGGTTGCATATCCTCAGGCCTTGGGCAATCTTTGGCCCCTCTCCATTCCTGTACCCTCGGTCCTTCTCAACTCTATTCCAATCTTAACTCAGCCCGGTGAATGTTTGCTTACTCACTGGCTGCAAATATTTGTAGCACCTCAGAATTTGAACTTCTAGTTTCTATACCCATTTCTGGTTTTCGCAACCATTTTCCTAGTGTTACTCCTATTTGAAAACCATGCCGAATGCCTATCTCTAAGGAGCTATGATCATTACATTTGGATTTGTAAATCAAGACTCAAAAACTGTTCATTTGCTTGCAAAAATGAGGGGCTGTATCTTATTTTTCTAATTAATTTTACTAACCTTCGATTCCAGAGAGCCCAACACAATTCCTGGTGTTGCGGAGATGCTCAATAAGTGCTTGTGGAACTTCAAGTAACTACCATGATTATACTTATAACAATAGCTACCATTGTGTGCTAAGCGTGGGTCTAGCCCTCCTTGTACATAATCTCTTATGAGGCAGGTGCTAGGATTAGCCCATTTTACAGATCTGGCTACAGATGCTTATAGTGGTTAAATGACTTTTCAAGTTCATTCAGTTGGTAATTAAAAGAGTTGTAATTAAGCTATTGCTATAATATTTGGTCTAATGAAAAGAGTTCGAAACTAGAAGGGTTCTGTACTGGTTCTGCCACCAATTCATTTATCATTTTTGTTTAGACCCTCCACCTTCCTAAACCTCAGTTTTCTCACCTGAGAAATGTGGTGGTTACATTCACTAAATTCTCACCGAGGTACTTTTCAGTGTCTATACACCACCACCAAGTACCTCTAATGCCATGACTTAGCTCTTCAAAATCTTGGTTATCAAATGAGGGAAACTATTGTCCATTCGACTTTTTAATAAAAATTTAAATTATATCACAATAGCTAACAACAGTAATTCTTACAAATCATTATATCCAACACAAATCATTATATTTGTTTAGTGTGAAATTAAAGTTGTAAATAAGCATAGATAATATTAAGTGCCTTGCCTATGTTTAGTTCACTGTTTTCCACAGCTCACTATAACCTGAGTTTTGATTTAGGCTGAAGGGATATTTCTTTCAATTCACTTGGAATATCTTCACTTCCAGTCAAAATCTTTATACCTCTGACCAGTTTCTTATTTAAAAACTCACGGATAGACATCCTTCTCTACTAGTGGAGCAATTCCAAAACTGTATTTTGTGGGTTAATAATAAGTATTACAAACACCTCTCTTATCATCAGATAAGTGTAGGAAATTGTGGTATAAAGAGGTTTCTTCGCCTCAAAGCTTTGGAGGGCCTTTAACTTGCTAATGTGTGTTGAAATTCTGTAAGACGTACTGTAAGCTGTAACAACTTGTTTGAGTTGTTCCCAAACTTATTTTAGCATAGAACACTGAGGACAGGGGCAGGAGGTGGGGGTGGGGCTGAGGGGAAGAATGGGGTGAAGCACACATCTCATGGACTAAGGTTCTACAGAATAACTTCTGTTATATCCTAAGTTAGAAGCTTCCTTCCAGTCTTGGCTCTTTTCCCTGAAGACAAACTACCTTTAGTGTGTGTGTGTGTGTGTGTGTGTATGCACGTGTGCATGTGTATGTGTGTTTAATGGGAAATTTTTAAAGATATTTGTGTTTTGTACAGTTCTAATCAGTAGAAACTTTCTGAAACTCCACGTAGAAGCTGAAAGAGAAAAGTAAGATTTCCGACCAGTATATTACAGGCATTCTAGCCCACCTACCAATCATTATCTATCTCTTAAGAATATTATTAGGTTTTAGCTTCCTTATGAGCTTGCTTCCACATAACTCCAAAGAAGCAAGTGTAGATTTGAAGCATGACGTGAGAACTATTGATATGCCATTTACTTTTTAAAAAAACTTAAATGAAGCTTTTGTTTAAAAAAAAAAAAAAAAACCTAAATGAGACTGTACAGACCACTTTCTAGCCAAACCCTAAAGTACTTCAGGAATCTCACTGGTGTTTCATAAAGGTGATGTGGGGTCTAAGAATGATGAACATGGGAGGTCAAGCAGGAAGTCTGAATTCACTGAGAACCATTGGCACTGTGACCCTGGGCTCCAAGCCTGGAATAACTATTAGTGTGGCTGAGGACATAGGCTTATAGGGAGATGCTAGGGGAGATGGTAGAACATACCAGTCCGCAGATTCTGATTCTGGTGAAGTCTGGGATACAAACTAGAATCCAGTCATGACCTCCTAGGAGCCTTGACCCAAGTGTTTATTATGATTTCTTGGGAAAACGGTTAGGAAACTTAAATTTGCTCACAGGTACACATAAATATGAGATTGCTCAGGGTCTAAGGTTACAAACATTGGCAAATTCCATCCAAAGTACTGACTCAGGGAAGTCCACATTTAGATTTCGAGGAGATAGAATGGGGCATTGTATTTCAAATCCTGGTCACCATTTTAGATTGTGATTAAAAACTACTCAAGCTGGTCTTACAGAGCTCTATATAAGCAGCCCATCCCCTTAGCTCTATATACTGATCTGTCCTGGGTCTTGTTCCCTACAGAATGGGTCTGCTCCTACCTCTGGTGCTCTGCTCCCTGGCCACATTCTACACAGTGGAATCTCTGCCCCAGGAAGCCCTCAGCCTCTTGCCTCTCCTCTCCCGTGGCTGCAACGACTCAGACGTGCTGGCAGTGGCAGGCTTCGCCCTGCAGGATGTGAATAGTAACCGAAAAGACGGCTATGTGCTGAGCCTCAACCGAGTGAGCGATGTCCGAGAACACAGACAGGCAAGTGACAGTCCCCTATCTGGGACAGCTGTTTGCACAAGCTGCAGAGGACAGCCAGGGAATGGGAACCCAGGGGCAAATGTTGGTGGTGCTTTGCAAACTGGAAACCTGTTGAGAATGCTTTGCTCCCCTCTACTAGGGTGAGCTATGAGCCCTTATTGTTGCTAGGATCAAGTCTTAATAGTATCCTACTCTGACACTTGTCCAGTGTCCCACAGTTTATAAGAAATCATCAAAAACATTGCAGCCTTTGGCTCAGCCATAAACCAGAGAATTTTTTGGTCAGTCTTTAGGGGTTTCTACTTCATGTGGGATGTGACACATTTCTCCACTCCTTCCCGCAGGATGGTCTGGGGTCTGTGTTCTATCTCACACTGGATGTTTTAGAAACTGACTGCCATGTGCTCAGCAAGAAGGCGTGGAAGGGCTGTGAGGCGAGGAGCTTTTATGAATCGGTAAGTGCTCATGTCCAGGAGCTCTAACGGAGAAACTAGATATCCTCTGTCTACAGAGTAAAAATTTTTCAATGTGTGCCGTCTTTTACATGTCCTTTATACTCGTTCTCTTGGGCATGGTGCCCGGGGTGGTTATTTCAATTTCAAAGTGGAATTTGATCAGAGGAATTTCTGAGAGTCTCATTGGAATTATGACCCCAGAATTGAAAAGTTGCCCCCAATTTTTTTTACTTTTAAGACCCTCCTATAGGTTCTGAGTCATTGTTTAAATTGTGAGAAAAAGATCTGTGGTGTAGCTCTCTGGATGTGTTTGAGGAAGACTATAGAAATAATGAAGGGAGAGCTTTCTTATTTGTTTTATTTTGTCTTATTTCATTTTAATGAACACCAGTATTAAGTTTGAGGCTGGGGAGAGGAAGGGCTTACATGGCATGGGAGCTCTCAGAGGTGCCATAGAAGGATTTCCTGGAATCGTAGAACCTAAAGGACCTCAGAACTGATCCTTTTAAAGATGACCGTTGAAGAGTCTTGAAAATAATATAGTCAGATTTCATTTGATTCTCAATTATCCTGAGTTATTTCCCTTAATTGATATGAAACTTTATGAGTATAGAATTGTTTAGAAGTAAACTATCTGATCAAGATGTTTTTTCTAATCATTTAACCAAATTTGTCAAACTGCACCTATCTGATCTTAAAAAAAAATCTTTTTACCCTGTCATGAATTATATTTGTTAAGGTGACACTAGCTGCTATAACATATACTCTAAAAAGTATATACTGATTCCAACATGATTGAAATTTATTTCTCACTTATGTAAAATTCAAAATGAAAATTCCTGATCAAGAGAGGGGTTTTTCCAGGAGTGACTTGGAGACCTAGGTTTTTCCACTCTGTGGCTCTAGACTCTGCCACCTTCAACTCATGCTTTCTATGGTCACCATACTCATCTGATCAAGCCGTAGAAAGAGAAGGAGCATGGAGGATAGATTGCACATGGGAGATCTTCATGGGCCAGACTTGGAAGTGATTACAATCACTTCTGCTCACCTTCTTGTGGTTAGAACTCAGTATACACAGTCATGCCTAACTGGGAATAAAGCTGGGAAATGTAGTCTAGCTGTGTCCCAGGAGAAGGTTAGATTGCTTGATAATCAACTGGTAGTTTCTCACATTGAAAGCCACCAAAATTGACCAAAATTTTTAAATTATTTAAAAATAAAATGTCCAATTTCATTTGGAGGTATTTTAAAAACTTTGTTTCACCATCTCATAAAATGTGTTTGTTGATTCCAGGTTTATGGTCAATGCAAAGCAATATTTTACATTAACAAGCCAAGAAGAGTTCTCTATTTGCCTGCTTATAACTGTATTCTTCGCCCAGGTAAGAGAGTACTCTGATTTTATTAATTTTAATAAAAGATGGAAAAAGAATATTAAGTAGGGCTATGCTCAGAATGTATAGGGTTCTCCCATTCTACTTCCTATTCATACCAAGGCCAGGTTCTTAATATATCCAATACTTGCCTCCCCAGCAAAATTCCATTTGCACTGCTCTTCTTTCCACATCACCTGCAAAAGTTTATTCTTGAGTATTGCATTAAATCCTAAATTTTTAGACTGACATAAATGACTTCATCTCTACATTAGTTCCCACTCCCTTTCTAAGTATCTCTGCTATTACTTCCCTGATGACACCATCTCTACGCTTCATCCAACTGGATGCCTCACTATTTTCTGAACACACATTGAACTTTTTCCAGTCTCTGCAACTTGCTTATCCCTTTCCCTCCACTGAGGATGACTTCCCCTGATACCCTCTGCCCTTGGAACTCATTCTTTAAAGACCAGTTCTGCTTTTCTCACAATGTTCTCTATTCAGGAAAGGAACAAGCTTTCTTGTTCTCATTCCTATAAAACTGTAACCTAACTATTCATGGAGTATAGACCATGCACTGCCTTGATTTGAAGTCTCATATCTTATTTCATGCAGAATATTTTATCCCTTCTTTCTTGCTTTAACCCTCTCCCAGTTCCTATCAGGTATAGAGTCTACAATATTGTTGAATAAATGAGTAAATGGACTAAGAATGATGTTGCAACTAATGACATTTCAAATATGCCTGTGCATTCATTCTGGGTCCTTCTTTGGAAAGCAAGCATCCAACACATGGGAAAATAGGATATGGCTACTTGTCAACCTGTTATGTGCTTGTGTCTCCTCTGGTGGATCTTGGTCAAGATTCTGACTACGTGGATCTGGGGCAGGGCCTACGAGTCTGCATTTGTAACAAGCTCCAGGTCATAACAATGCTGCTAGTTACTTTGAGGGACAAGGCAGCAGAGCAAATATTTTATTAGCCATGGTTTCCTGGTTGGGAAGATGAAACTTACTTGAATAAATTAGAGAACAACAGCTAATAAAACAGATCAGGACTCAAATGAAATTCATAGATACCGGAGGTGTGGGAGATCAGGAAGTGACACATGGGAATGATGTTGTGGGGAGTGACAAGCTGTAGATATAACTCCATCATAGTACACCCAAATACACCCACCTAAACACACAGTTGATCAAAAAAGTGTATTTACTCTGCAAAAACAACTTGCAGACAAGTTCTCTAGCCTGAATTTTACACTAGTTTTGCCACCCCCAGCTCCTCCCAGTCAGAAATTCTAGCTGTACTATTAGAGTGATTAGTCTATGCAGTTACACAGTGATCTGATGAATTTTTGCTTTCTGGCTCACTTGCATTTTCTAACCAGAGAGGGTGTAATTCCACCTTCTATGTTATTCTCTCATTCATTCATTCAACCATCATTTTCTAAGCACTTACCATGTATTATATATTATCTCAGGTGTTGGGGACTAAAAGGTGAATAAGACATGACAATAATGAAATCCCAGCCTTTTAAGACACTCACCTGCTTAACAGAGGCAATGATGATGGAAGATATCAAGCTACTAATTAGGATAAAAGTTTTTATATCATTATAAACACACATACTATGTGTTTTTGAACAAAATTCCTAGGATAAATTTGTGTCAGGTAAAAAAATCTTGCTTTGACTTTTTTGTAAATTATGAAAGTAATACATGCTCATTGCAGAAAACTCACTACTGGCAGCTAAGTTTCATTCCAGACAATGCCATCCTTGCTGAAAGTGAGTATTATCTTTAGTTTCTCAATCTCTGCTTCTGTTGTGGTCATACAATATAGTATTAAAACTCATGAATGAGTTTCGTTTTTAAACTGCTCTCTTTGACACCAACAGTTTCTCGAAGAAAGGTTCACAGAATGTGCCCCGACTGCCCTAGCCCTGATGACTTGTCAGATCCCAGAGTCCTGGAAGCTGCCACTGAGTCTCTTGCGAAGTACAATAATGAGAACACCTTGAAACAGTATGCTCTCTTCAAAGTCACCAAGGCTTCTAGCCAGGTGAGGTCGAAATGCCCGGTTATACCACCGAAGTGTCTCATGACTGTTGCTATCGATTTCTAAACTGAGAGGAGAATGTTAAGGTACTTTTTTGATTAAAACTCAAAAGCCTTTCCTCACTCCCTACTTTGGTAGACCTGATGCACTTTCAATCATGTTTCAGTTTCTGAGTTATTCCATGGTATTTCCTTTTGTTATGGGATTCGATTTTACTTCATTGTCCTTAAGGCAACAATAGAAATGAATTCATAGAAATGAATTCTACATAGGTTCACTATTTACTGCTAAATCCTCTTATCAAATTGACTACGGACCTTTTAGCAAGTCAATTTCTGCTCTATGTTAAGGCCTGGAGTAGATGTTCAATTTTATGGGTTAGAGGAAGTGGAAGCTCATTTGTATTTGAATTATGTTAATATCCATTATATAAAGAAAAGCTAATAGAAAAACTAATCTAAAAACAAATCTACATGAGGAAAAATAAACTCGTCTGAGAGAAGCTTTTTAGAACCCATTCAAGTCATTAAGAAGGGAAGAAAGATATGCTGGTTATATTTTCTAAATAACAAAATCATAACACATGGTTTGATCACGATAGGAAGTATAGAGGCAACAGGAGACCTGTATTGATAATGACTCTGAGATGTATAGTTTTTGTGAATATAATGCTGCCAAACCTCAGTCATTTCTCTACATGGAGAGGTTTGATTTCTGTTTCTCAACTCTTGTCTCATACCAGTGGGTATTTGGCCCTGCCACCTCTGTGGAATATTTAATCAAAGAGTCACCATGTACCAAATCTGAGGCCAGCAGCTGCACACTTCAGCTCACTGACTCTGTGGTGAGTATTCCTGAATGTCTTCATAATTAAATATTTGAATTCACAGGTCATCTATATGTATTTATTGAAAATAAATTATACATGAGGTGTTGTAATGCACAAGATACTTTTCTTCCTCTCAAGGAGAAACTGACTAGTTAGAGATTGTGCTGGCCCAGGTGCAATAATATTTTATTGTAAGTGCAATTTTCATCAACAGCGTTATGCCTTTGCAGAAAATGATCATAGGAGGCTAGAAAATCGCTTCTCGGCCCTTTGGCTAAGATCAAGTGTAGAAGGCTGTAAAATATAGACAAATCTCAGTGATTGGTGATGGTCCTGCTTTTATCTGAACAAATCCAGTTGCATTTGGAAGACAGCATGGTGTTCCGTTCCTTGGACCACTCTTTAAGAAGGAACGCCAAATAGGCCATCTTTCAAAAGATGTATCCAGGATGGGGAGGGTGTCTTGAAACCATCTGAAACACACCTGATGGTAATGCCAATTGGCACAATGTGTTGTAACACAATTAGGCAAGATGCATTCAAAGCCTTTTCTCCACTTAGTTACTTCTTTGCAACAACAACTTTATAAAGATATAATTCACACACCATAAAATTCACCCTTTTAAGGTATACGATTTACTGGCTTTTTTTTTTTTTTTTTTTTTACTGATATATACACAAAGTTGTGCCACCATCACCAGTGTCTAATTTTAGAATATTTTCATCAGCCCCAAAAGAAACCATATAGCCATTAGCAGTCATTCTCCTTGCCCCCTCATCCAAGCCCCTGGAAACCTACTTACTATCTTTATGCCTTTGCCTTTTTCTGAACATTTTATACAATGAAATCATACCGTATGTGGCTTTTTGATTCTGTCTTCTTTCATTTAGCATGATGTTTTTAAGGTTTATCTATGTCATGGCATGTATAAGTGCTTCATTTCTTTTAATGGTCAAATAATATTTCATTAAATTATACAATGTGTTGTTTATCTATTCGTCAGTTGATGGATATTTGAGTTACATCCTCATTTGAGCTATTGTGGATAATGCTGCTATGAACATCTATGTACAAGTTTTTATGTATATATGTTTTCATTTCTCTTGGGTATATACCTTGGAGTGGAATTGTTGGGTCAAGAACTCTATGATTTCCCTTTTGACTAACTGCCAATCTATTTTCCAAAGTTACTGTACCAGTTTTACAATCCCATCAAAAATATATGAGAGTTTCAATTTTTCCACTTATTTGCCAATACTTATTATGTTTTTTTTTTATTATAGCCATCTTACTGAATATGAAATGGTATTGAATTTTGCTTATTATTTTCATTTTCCTCGTGGGTAGTTGTGTTGAACATCTTTCAATGTGCTTATTGGCCATTTGAATATATTCTTTGGAGAAATGTCTATTCAAATCCTTTGCCCATTTTAAAATTGTACTATTTATCTTTTTGTTGTTGAATCGTAAGTGTTTTTTACATATTCTAGATACAATCCTCTCATCGGATATATGATTTTCTTCTATTCTCTGGGTTATCTGTTCATATTCTTCATGATGTTCTTTGAAGTACAAAATTTTTGATTTTGATGAAGTCTTATTTATATATTTTTTCTTTTTTTTTTTGATGTGCTTTTGATGTCATATCTAAAAAACATTGCCTAATCCGAGATCACTACAATTTACTTCTATGTATTCCTCTAAGAGTTTTATAGTTTTAGCTCTTATATTTAAGTCTATGACCCATTTTGAGTTAAGTTTTGTATATGATGTGAGGTAGGAGGTTCGACTTCTTTCTTTTGCATGTGGATATACAGTGGCCCCAGCTTATTTGATGTATGTCTTTGCATATAAAGTGTGTCTCTCAAAAGCCTTTTGTAAACTGTTAATCATATAGTCTCAATTTTCTTAAGCAATAATTTGGAAAACATCTTCACCTTATTTTGTGGGATTTTTCTTTCTCACTTGTCAATGACACCTTGGGCAGATCCCATAGCTTTCTGGTTATTTTTAATAAGAAGAATAATTTCACTTAGAAAATTAAAATTTACTTTCAGGTATGAAAAAATTCCATTTAGTCAATTCTGAATCAAAACTTCTATCTTGTATACAATACAATGCTTTTCCTTCTCTGTAGCTCAAGCCTTACCTGGAGCTTAATATCAAATGTGAGGAAGATGTCAAGATCTGTTCTTTCACTCTTTCTCCCCATCCTGCAATCTTTTGCTTAATTCTGTATCTTCCAAGTTCCAAGAAGAATGATAGGATTAGGGAAAAGAGTAAGAAGTCTTACATAACTGAACCTGCAGTCATAGATTTCTCTTGGTCTATACTTGCCCTCTATGAGACAGGCTCCAGGCTGGTTTTCTCAGGTGGTACAGGTGTGAATTCATCCAGAGGTCTCGTCTTAGTAGGATAATGTTTTCTCTAGCTGACTCCTTGGAACTACCCCTTTTTGGATTCACCTCCCAGATTTTTACTATTAAATGCCTCATATCTATCTGGAATTCCCTTGGGTGGGCACCTCCGTACTACCTACGACATTTGCTTGTCCTATGGAACCCTCACACATTATTACTATGGCAAATAGTGGAAATGGGCTTCTCTTTGCTGCCCTTTCTCCTTACTCTACCACAGTAGGCTGCTTTTTCCAAGATTCTGCTCTTAGAATGCTCTGAGTGAGAAGTGTATCCCAATCTCCATAGTCCATATGTCTCTAAACTCTAGGGTTCACATGTTAAACATATTCTCGAACTCTCTCTTTGTAGTCCACTCTAGTTTCAGCAGTATATAGCTTCAATGTTTAAACAAAACAAATGGGATTCGATCTTGTGTGTGACAAAAGAGAACTTGTTAAATAACACAGAGGAATATTAGATAGCCATTATAAAGATGATAGAAGACTATTCAATGCTATAAAAGAATAGTCACAATATAATTTTAAGTGACAAAAGAGAATTAGAAAATTATATGTATAATCCTATTTTTCTAAAAGAAAATACATATATATATACATAGGAAAAAAGATTAGAAGAAAAGAAATTAAATCATTTTGGGAAACAGGTATCTTTCATGCAATTACAAGTCTTTTTAAAAAAAATCCAGATTCTAAAAAACTATTACACTTTAATAAGAATGTAATAAGAAAACAAAATTATTTTATTTTTTAAATAAAAAGAAGCTGAAGGAGCTGAGAGTGGTTTCATCTGAGAAGAGTAAACTCAGATGGAATGTACATAAAGGGCTGCTATATGAGAATTGAAGACCCAAAGGTAGAAGTAAGGCCAAGAGGTAGATGTTCTATAGACGCAGATTTCTGCTAAATATAAAGAATTTTCTTATAGGATTTGTTCCTCAAGAAGTCTTGAGTTTCCCATCACTGGAGGCAATTTAGCCTTGTTCGGCTGATTACTTGTAGGAATGATCTAGATAGAATCAGCTCAGAGCCTGCCTATTTTGTGGTAATACCATAGAAATATTGATTGGCTATGTGTTCACATAAGCAGAAAGCAAGTTGATTTCTATTTACAATTATTGATAGTGTAATACTCAAACAACATTTTATCCTCTCTCTCTCTGTTTTTTTTGTTTGTTTGTTTGTTTTAGCCCGTTGGTCTTTGCAAAGGTTTTCTGAGTCAAAGCTATTCAGAAAAGTTCGTCTCGGTGACTTGTGACTTTTTTGAATCACAGGTATTTTTCATTCTAATTGTCTTCCTGAGAAGAAAAAAACAGATTATTTGCATTTTAGCTGCCCCAACCCCACCCTCTCCTTTTATTTTCCTCAGATCCCTGATCACCACTTTACTTAGGCTGCCCTGAGGTCACACCCACAGGATAGCTGGTTAAAGATCTGTTACTTTTAGTTTTAGTCACAATGTGGTCCTGCAGAATAAACAAGACCCCTTCAGAAACAGGGATTTACTAGTCTGGATGGTTCAGGCCTCTGAGACAATAAATTCGGTCTCCCAAAGACCCTTACCCTGAACCATAGGGAGAAGCTGTTTTCATGGAAATATCCAGTCCCCTTCTAGAAGTATTTATTTAGCACTTACTATGCGACAGCCTGGTATAGTTGAGAGAGTGATTAAGACAGGCCACTTGGGTTCCAGTCCTGCTCTGCCACCTGCAAGCCGTGTGACCATGGGCAAGTTCTTATCTCTGTGAGTCATGGTTGCCTTATCTATGAATAGAGTTGTGACACCTACCTCATTCAGATCCCTTTGAGAAATAAGTGAGAAGACCTGGATAAAGGGCACTGTATTCAGCCTGGCACATTACAAAAGGTGGCTGCTGCTGCTTCTATTGCGAGGAGCAGGGAGACAGCTCACTGGGGCCTTTAATAAGCCATTTACCCTTTCTGGACCATTGTCCATTTATGAATCTGTGAGACTTGCAGTCAAGCTTCTACAGGTCTTGGTTCCCCCTGGCCCTTATCTGTTGTGCTTTATAACCCTTTACCCAGAGGCCCATACCTCTAGCTGGTCCCCCTTTGAAACATTCCATCAGGAAGGAACAGAATAGCTTAGTGTGGTACCAGGCATGGCAGGGATTTCCTGGGGGGACATTTCTTTATCGAAAGTGTTCTTATTTCAGGCTCCCACCCCTGGAGAAGAAAACTCTGCTGATAACCAGGGACCTACAAACCTACCCAAGGCGGAAGAGCCCCAGCAGATAAACACAGCCCCTACCGACTCACCCTCCAAAGCCATGCCAAAAGGATCTGTCCAATACCTCCTTGACTTGAATGATGAGAAGCCCGAAGGTTCTCAAGAAAAAGGCCCTGTGGAGGCCTTCCCCGTGCAGCTAGATCTAACCACGAATCCCCAGGGAGAAACCCTTGATGTCTCCTTCCTCTTCCTGGGGCCTATGAAGGAGAAGCTGGTTGTCCTGCCTTTCCCGAAGGAAGAAAAACGCTCTGCCAAGTGCCCAGGACCAGCCCAGAGGGCCGACCCTCTTGTTCTCCCACCATAAGAACTACATAGCGAATTCCATGGGGAGGCAGTGCCCCCCACACCATGAGAAGTGGTGGGGAAGGGAGATGAAGAGTTTGATTGTAGAGAATAGTTGATAAAGTGTGTCTTTTTTACTCTTCTTGGTCTCATCATGTTGGCTAGACGTGAAAATGGGACTAAATCCTCCACTTATACACTAGGTTGTATGCCTTCTATATTAGCCCAGGTCTCGTTCCATGGATAAATTCCTCTCACGTCTTTTACCTCTCCTTTTCTAATGGTTACTGACTTTTAACTAAGCGTCTCTGATATAGGGCCTGCCATCCTTAGGCATGTCCTCCTCTTTATGGACAAGAGCAGACTATGACTCTTTTGATCAAAATGAGATGGAAATTGAAGGATACCAAGAGACTGGGATTCATCACAGAGTTTCACTTCCTTTATTCCATAATTATTTCAACATCAAGTATTAATCAGATATTGTCTGCAGAGCCTTCAACGTGAAGGTGGATTTTTTTTCTTACCTGTCTGAATAGGCTCCAAGCCCATAACTTGATAAATTCACTTAGCAATGGGGGTGGATGGAAGAGACAGTGCCTGTGGCCTGCATCTGAGACTGGGAGGAATCAGCCATCGTTCCAACCTAGGGAGCTTTCTAGCTTCTTTAATAGTTTTGCTCAGAGAAGAAATTAGGAGCCCAGATAATATTCATTCCTAATTTTTTCACTTAAAAAAGAACAAATGTATACAGCATATATGTAATATTATGTATGTGATATGTATATTATGTATATATACATATATACACACAAACATGTGTAATACATACCAATATATACACACATATATCTTTTGAAATATGACAGGTGTTATGGGCTGAATTGTGACCACCTAAATTTATGTACTGAAGTCCTAAACCTCAGGACCTCAGAACATGAGTGTATTTGGATACGGGATATTTAAAGAGGTAAGTAAGTAAAATAAAGTCATTAGGGTGGGCCCTCATCCAATATGACTGGTGTCCGCATAAGAAGAGGTGATTAGTACACAGATGAGCACAGAGCGAAGACCACGTGGGGACACAGAGAGAAGGTGGCCATCTATAAGCCAAGGAGAGAGGCCTCAGAAGAAACCAATCCTGCAACACCTTGATTTCAAACTTGTAGCCTCCAGAATTGTGAGAAAAATGAATTTCTGTTGTTTAAGACACCCAGTTTGTGGCACTATGTTATGATAGCCCTAGCAAACTAATACCACAGAGAACATAGGGAATTTATGAGTATAACCATTATCCTCTATTCTAGTAGCTGTTTTTAAAAGAGGCATATAGACCTTAACATAATTTGCTTAAGAGCTGTGGACAACATTTACACCATATTATTCTTATCTGCTTCCTGTAAGAAGGAAAAATAATTAAGTGGGGTGTCATGTGGAGTCTTAAATCCTGTTTCAATCAATGTCTGGCAGGAAACACAATTTTACTCAGGTAGTTCGACTGAAAAGACTTTAGTGAAGGTAATGAAGCCTTGTAGGCCTAGTTAAGGGAACAAGGATGCTGAGGCACCTGGAGAATAGCAAGAAGGCTTTATCACTCTTTATCGCTCGGCCTGAGAAGGCTGAAGGAGGGGCCTTAACCAAGCCCAGCGTGAGCTGGACCTACTGGAGGAGAGGCCTGCCACCTGGCAGGAAACTGCCCTAGTGGAGAGATGCAGTCACTGCCAGATCCAAGTGCTGAAGCACAAATGAGCAGGGAATGAACACTTTGACCTCTCCCTTTTTCCATCCCTTCAATGTCCTCCTCTCATTGGCTCTTTAACCCAGTAGTAAACTAGCCAAGAGGGGAGCCTGGGTTACTCGATTCACAGTAGTCTGCCTCTTGAGACAGGAAGAGAAAGGCAAAGAATAAACCTGGCGGGGGGGGGGGGCGGGGGGCAAATGAGATAACCATTGTGAGTCCCATGTAGGGGATTTCCCAAAGGTGTTCCTACACTAAAAAAAGGGCAAGAAAGGACCCTAGATTTGTGTCTTCTTTGATGTTTCTTTTGGATGGACAAGGGCACCATCAACAGAGATAGAGGATGCAGGAGAAAAAGCCAATTTGATGAAGTTGCTGAGTTAACTTTATTAAATTCAAAGAAAGCATTGCCATTCACACTTACATAGTCTTTTTGAGCCCCTGGCTACTTTTTCAAGTATCTGTCAATGCTGACTCTTGCTCTCTCTTCAAACTTTCTCGAGAGGACATTGTCCCACATTCTCCAGATCCTTCTCTACCCTTCCAATGATTTCCCCTAAGGTTTCGGGTTCCTTGTGGACTCATCTCTTAGATGCTGTTTCTTTAGCTTTGGATCCTTGATCTTCTTTTCTTACTCTGCAAACTCCATACAGGCAAGCTAATCCTATAGTCTTGCCAATAGACTCACATGCTGTAATCATTAACCGCTTGAAGTCCTTATATGCAAATAATCAGTGGCTTACAAATTGCTAACATTAATTTTCTATGTTAAAACTTTAAGAGTCGGGCATTTCAAGTTACGTGGTAGTAAGAGTTCTCTTTGATGAATCTTTAAAAGTAACTTCTTCAACAATCAGAAGATGAACAACCCCATTTAAAAATGGGCAAAAGATTTGAACAGACACTTCACCAAAAAAGATATAACATGGCAAATAAGCATATGAAAAGATGCTCCACATCATGTCTCATTAGGGAATGGAAAGTTAAAGCAATAATATGATACCCACCTATTAGAATGGCCAAAATCCAGAACACTAACACCAAATGCTGGCAAGAATGTGCAGCAATGGGAAACTCTGATTCATAGCTGTTGGAAATGCAAAATGGTTCGGCCACTTTGGAAGACAGTTTGGCAGATTTTTACAAAACTAAACATACTCTTAACCATAATAGCTGACAATTGTTCTCCTTAGTATTTACCCAAATGGGTTGAAAACTTATGTCCATATAAAAACTTGCACATGGATGTTAAACTCTACTCATAATTGCCAAAACTTGAAAGCAACCAAGATTCCTTTCAGTAGTTTAATGGATAAACTGTGATACATACAGATAATGGCATGTTATTCAGCGCTAAAAAGAAATGAGCTATCAAGCCATGAAAAGACATGAAGGAACCTTAAATGCATATATTACTAAGTGAAAGAAACCAATCCGAAAAGGGTATATATCCTATGATTCCAACTCTGTGACATTTTATAAATGAGGAAACTAAGAATTAGAGAAGCGTCATAGTTTATCCAGCATCACACATAAGAGAGTAACAGAGTTGAAATTCAGATCTGACTTCAAAGCAACTGCCTCTTGGTCATTCTATTCTACTTGAACTCAATTTCCTTTATGGTGTTAACCATTTAACACATTACTTCCCTTAAAAAATGCAGCTGCATTCTCCTGAGGAGTTCTAGTGCCATGATCCAAAGAGAGAGGCTGATGGTGAAAATTAATGGCTGAGATAGGCAGGCAAGTGAAGGAAAATTACTTTTAACCCTACCTCCCCACACCAATGAAGGCAGTGTTTACAGTCAAAAACACACTTTGGATCTGCTATCTACTAGAAATATCCAGATTTGTGCATATCACAGTTTCGCCCACTCACCAGTGGCATGTCTCAACTTTCTGTCCCCAGGACCCATTAATCATTTACAGCATGTTGACAGACATTTTAACCAGGGGTCAAGGTGAATATCCCCAGTTATACAACACAAATATATAAAAACTTTGTTTAATCAACAGTGTGTGCAGGTGTGTGTTTTAGAAAGCCTGCATAAAATTATCTGCTGTGGTATACCATAACAAGGAATTGTTTTCACATTCTAACACAATGAAGGTATTCACTGCAGCTCTGCTTTTAATCTTTTCGATCATGCTGCATTATTCCTGTGCTGTGAGTCCCGCAGACTGCAATGCTATTGAGCCCCTGGCTACGAAAGCAGTAGACCTGATCAATATAGGACGTCGGAATGGCTACCTTTTCCAGTTGCTACGGGTCGCTGATGCCCACTTGAACAACCTGGTGAGGAATTGCCAATGGCAGAGCTGAGTTGGGAGATCATGCGCCAGGGGCCAATGTGACTCTAGCCCTTAAGCCTAATGCTTTGCACAATGCAATGGCTTTGGTCAGGGTTTTCTGTTTAATTTCTGCTGCTGCTCTAAACTATTTTTTTTCTTTCAGACTAACATTTGTTATTAGTATGTCCTTAACTATGAGTCAGTCTGTAAATACTTAAAAGCACTGATGCTGAGCCAAATCAAATTCTATGTACCATAAGAGAAAAATTATAATAAACTGTGGGCCTTGCCACCAAGGAAATAATAATCAAGTTGAAGAATAGAGAGAGGTGAGGACAGTACTGCACATATAGATTGAACTTGTGATATGGCTGTCATCACTTGTAATTATAAGCTTACACCTTCAACACCTCTACCTAAACCAACACTGCTATTTGGTGATTGCTTTTTAAAGCTCGTGGGCAGAAACAACATCATGACGAGTTAAAAAAGAACATTTGGAAGTAACTCTTTAAAGCTATTTATTCAAATAAATAGATCAAATGACACAAAGGTAGCCATCTGCAATGATTTGTAGAAGAGCAAGAATTCTGTTTAAGAAATAAAGAGATTGTTTTTACTCACCTGTTGTTTTCTTGGCATTCCTCAGGAATTTGTGACTGTCTATTATTTAGTGTTAGATGTGAAAGAATCTGACTGTCCGGCCCGATCCGGGAAACAATGGGATGACTGTGAGCCAGCTGTTTCCAGACGTCCATCTGATATAGTAAGTAAACATGGTACCACCCTTCTCTTCTTGTCATTCTTGACTTTTGCCTACTCTGCTTACTCAGGGTAGCTGTATGTATCTGCTGACACAGCAAAAGAGTAAGAGCAGCTTCTGCCTTTTGACTCATAAGGATTATGTTGACCTTGAGTAATATTCTCTTGAGAGCCATACCTGGGAATCCAATTTGAAATAAGTCAGTGGGGCTGTGGTTCCATGGGATAGCATGACCAGCTGTGAGACCTTGGGCAAATCACCTAATGTCACTAGACTCTGTATCCTCAGCTGTAAAATAAGAGGACGGGTTCGGAGTAGATAAACTCTAAGGTCCTTCCTGGACTTGACTGTCTATGGGTGTAGGAACCTATGAACTCGTAATTGTGTCCTATGAAGACTGGTCCCATTAGCAAGAATGGCCAAAAGGGTTAGTTGCAATTACCATGAGGAATGGGATGTTTGGCACATTGCACATGGGTACTCTGATCCCAGGTTCTCTGCCACAGGAGGAGAACAAAATTATGAATAAACACAGATCTAAGATTTCAGTTCCAGAAAATAAGACATTTACGTACCTAGGAGTTTCAGCATTTTTCTCCTTTAAAATGTTTGGGATACGGCCATGATCCATTTAAATAGTTTCTTTCTAGTTCTCATGAGGGTTTTGGATGTCTATAGCATCCAACACAGAGAAACAGATTAAAAAATTACAGGTTTTGAGACAGGATTTGTTGAGAAAAACCACAAATAAATTTTAAATGGACAGTAGGAATACGTTGTATCACTTTTTTTTCTTCATATTCAAGCTGAGGAAAGCAGTATGCAATGACCAACTCCTCTTTCTTATAGGTGATTGGACAATGTAAGGTAGTAGCTACCACACGTTTGAATGAACCTCAAGATCTTAGAGTGGATGACTTTAATTGCACCACAAGTTCTGGTATGGTAATCTGTTATAATGGTACTTAATTCTAGACTAATATAGAATTCAATTGTACTGTGGTATTTTTCATATGATAATTCTATGGTAAACATGTCAGAAAGGGTCCCTGACCTCATGGGTTTAATTACTACTCACTCTCTTGAGAAGAGAGGTGAGACGGTTTTCCCCTGTTATTGGTGTACTTTCCTTTAAAGAAATTCAATACATAAAAATAGAAATCTATGTGAGGCATTATGGCATTATTGTAGAGAACATGGGCTCTGGAGTCAGATTTACTTGAATCCCAACCTCATCACTTATTAGTTGTATGGTCTTGAGGGCAAGTTATTTAACTTCTTTAAGCATTCCTCATTAGTAAAATGAGGATAATAACAGTATTGACCTTTCAGATCTTTGTTAGAATTAAATGACGTGTTCTGTCTGTACATTTGCAAAGTATTTAGCACTCAGTAAGTACTGACTTCAACGTCTACAAGTTATGTATTATTACTACAGTTTATAAAGCGGTTATAAATATGTCATCTCATTTAATCTCATGGCAAGACTATGAAGTAAAGATTATGATACTTTCTATTTTAGAAGTGAAATAATTGAGGTTCAAAAAAGTTCAAAGAGTTGGCCTCAGGAACACAGTCAAAATACATGACCTTATCCCACTGGGGTTGACTCTAAATCCCATGTTCTTTAATTTTCTCAAAAAGAATTACCACAGAATTCCTTGAAAAATAGCAAATCTTAATGCGATTCAATATACAAAACTTCACAGTCAAGCAACTCCTTCAAGGGGTTGCCTTAAAGAAAGATTAAGCTGCATCTTCTTCTCTCTCTGGGCAAAACTTCATGTTAATGATGCCTCTCTCTCCTTGGCAGAGGTAGGAAGCGTCCATTAAAATATTAACGTTTTAGGAACGATGGGGGAGCATCTTGAATATGGTCACAACAGAGACTTGAGCATCAGAAGGATCTGGATTTAAGTTTAGCTCTGCCGTCGATTAGCTGATTTGATCTGGAACAAGTTTCTTAGCTTCTCCAACCCTCAATTTGCCTATCTGTAAAATGGAAGCTATTTTTTGTTCTTGCCACCCTGCTTATATGTGTTAAGCCCCAGCACTGACATTGCTGTTTCCCACCCAGTAACCACAAAGCTGCCATCTTCTTTCTCCAGTCTCTTCTGCACTGGCCAATACTAAAGACAGCCCCGTACTCTTCGATTACATTGAGGATACCGAGCTCTTCAGAAAACAGACAGACAAAGCCCTTGAGAAGTACAAAAAAGAGAATGTTGACTTTGCCTCTTTCAGAGTGGACCAGGTGGAGAGAGTTGTGAGAGTGGTGAGTCTTCACTAATGCCCAGCTAGAGTCTGAGGGCCCAGGCTCTGACCTGGCAGGTGCAAATTCACCAACTCTTCACTGGCCTAACTGTGCCAACTGCTTTTTACATTGAAGGCCCTGTTGCAGCCTCAACAGACAGGCAGCAGTTACCACAGAGCTGCCCTCCTGCAGTCTTTTACTTTTTTTGGTGTTGTGGAGAGTGTGACTATGTAACAGAGAGGAGGGAAACCCCAAACCAAAAAAAAAAAAGAGAGAGAGAGAGAGAGAGATTGAAACAGAAGAACATATTAGGGCTATGTGAGTCATTAAAATCATCTCGTCTTAACCTCCTGATGATATGATAGAAAACTGAGGCCCTGAGCAATTACCTTGCCACATCCAGTGGTGTGGCTGGAGCTAGACAGTTCCTCCCAGTCCAGGGACCCAAGTGTCCTCCACTCAGAGTGACCTTACAGAGTAGCTAGCTGAATTGTCTTGCATTTTGAAAACACAAAGTTAAATAGATTATGGTGCATACAAGCAATGGGATGAATATAATGCAGTTAGACTGTTTTGGAGATATACACATTGGAAAGAGTTTCAAGATATGCTAAGGGAAAAAGCAGATTACAGAACAATACTTAGACTATGAGCCCCCTTATAGTAAATGATTACATATGTGTTTACATGCACAACACATTTAGAAAAAGGCTAGAAGGAAAAATACATCGAATGGTAAACAGTGGTACCTCAGAGAAAGAAAGATTGGGGTTCAGGAAGGGTGATTTTTCATGCTATGCTTGATTATTTCTATATTATTTGAATCTTTTCAATAAAATAATATTCACCTTATCACTTATGTAATAAGTTTTAGAAGGCAGAGATCATAAGAAAAATGGCACATATTAGTGATTTTGAATCCTCATAGTCGTTTACAGTATATTGGATAGCAAGTAGCTACTGACTTTTATTTTAATGTTCCTGAATCTGCTTTGATCCAATTTGTTCTAGAGAGGAGAGGAAAGAACCAATTACTATGTGGACTTCTCTGTGAGGAACTGCTCCGCTTACCGTTTTCCCAGGCACTCTAATGTGAGTATACTAGACGTCTGTGAAATACTAGGTAACATTTAGAGGCCACCTACGATGTACTAGGTACCCTTCTAGGTGCTTTACACATATGTTAACCTATTACCTCCACAACTACCCTACGAACCAGATACTATTTTTATCTTTGGTTTACATATGGGGAAACCGAGGCACAGAGAAATTAAGTGAATCGTGAGAATATCACTTTATAAGTACACATGATATATACCAAAACTTAACACTGAGTTATTTAAACTCATTAGGATTAAAGACTTTGCTAAAACTAATAGCGAGATTGTATTAAGAACCATGAGTTCTTTCATTCACTTCATCTCATTTACTCGTCACAGAGACCTCATCTGACAAATGGGAAGGTAATTGAGACTCGGCAAAGTAACAGTTTTGCCCAGTGTTCACAATTAAGCTGAATCCATTTCTATGTTCAACCCACTGGAATTTTTCCCCTAATCACTTATAAACTGATACTCATGTACCTGCAGGAAAGTCTTATTAATTATACTCAGCATTTATATGGTAACTTAAAGTCTACAAAACACCTCCACATATGTATTGCCTTGTTGGGGCCGTGTGACAAACCCATTGAGGAGAAAAAAGTGTCTGCTTCCATTTTCCTGGGACAGAAGGGCCTAGAAGTTTAAACACTTACCCAAGGGCACTTAGATAGAAAGTGGTAGGACACAGGATTTTAACGGTGGACTTCTTATTTCAAGTCCAGGATTTTTCTGGAGTTTAACAACACATTCTCTGGGGCCAGTAGAGAGGAAGCATTCATTAATTCCTTGTCTGGCTGTTCACCTTTTCAACCTGAAGCAGTTCTGGAATCCTGCTTCATGCTACCAGAAAAGACACTCCCGTCCCCCAGTAAACTCTTAACTACCTTGGTGTGGGTAATGAAACCCAGTGCAGAAACATGGAAGCTGGAGAAGAGGAACTCAATGCCAAGTGTTTCACAGCATTATCTCACTTAATTAAGCCCTCCCACAACCTGTGGGTAGATATTATTTTACCCATTTTACAGACAAAGACTGAGTTTCAGAAATTTTGTGCAACTTGTCTAAACTCATGCAACTGGTAAATGATGAAGCCAGGATTAAAATAAGCCTATCTGACTCCAAAACTGTACTCAGAAACTCAGTGCTTAACAGTCTCTTCTAAAAAAGAGTTATCTTCATGTATTAGTCAAACAGTTGAGTTTAGGGACTTCTGGGATATAGGGGTGCCAGCCAGCTGTAGCCTCTGTACTTAGGGTAGGTCCAGCAGACAGTCACTTTGACAGGGTCCTTGTAAACTTTATACTCCTTTCCAAAACTTTCTTCCAAGGAACCAGTTAAAGTTGTACAAATCTCTCTTCTACACCACTCTTAATTCTCTCTAGGCACAGAAAACTTAGGTCTTCGGTGTAGAAGAGTTGGCCTAAAGTCAAGGCATCAATGACATGATATTCCATGAAGCCCAGTGTTGGTGATCACTCATGGAAGAGAACCACAGCGACTCATAAAGAAAACCTTTAGAAGCAGTAATTTTTTCCGAAGTGTTGCCTAGGAAATACTGTTAAATAACTGGTGGAGATGTTTGATAATCCTACCCTGATTTTTCTAGAGCTCTCTCTCCTTTCTAGAATGTCTGAAAGTTTACAACTCTAGCTGGACACCTTTATACCTCCTGCACACATACACTCACACACACACACACACACACACACACACACACACACACACACACACACATTAACAGGCTTCTCTCTTCTTCATAGGTCTTTGGATTCTGCAGAGCAGATTTTTCCTATGATGCAGGAACCTCTGACATGGAAACGCCAGAAGACTTTGTCATAAACTGTGAAGTCTTCAACCTTCAGGTGGGTTGCCTAAGTAGTCCTTATCGTGAGCAGTGCCAGACTAAGTGATATTTTCACACACATAGTGTATTTTGTTCTTATAGTTGTGTGTGTGTGTGTGTGTGAGAGAGAGAGAGAGAGAGAGAGAGAGAGAGAGAGAGAGATGAGAGCGATGAGATGGTGGGGAGGGATACAGAAAGACTTGCTCCTGGGGAAAGGAGTACAATTGCTGGTATGACACAAGAAGTATGAAGTTTTTTCCAAGAATTAGGAAGGGGTAAGATTTGGCAGAAAAGTAAAATCATAATCAATTTGATCAACTTTTAATGAATTTGAAAATGGCCCTTGAAGTCAGCACTCCAGTGCTGAGACTTAATAATTCCTGGTTTTATTATTAGGCATAGAATTTAAGGGAAATGAATTAGCCTCAAATTTATCATATAAGATATATAAAATAAGATGAAAAACAATATTTTATAAGAATATCTGTGTGTAGAAACTTTTGTTCTACACACAGATATTCGTCACAGTATTTTTTATATCAGCAAAAAGAAAAAAA
Source organism: Pteropus vampyrus (assembly GCF_000151845.1). Lineage (NCBI taxonomy): Eukaryota > Metazoa > Chordata > Mammalia > Chiroptera > Pteropodidae > Pteropus > Pteropus vampyrus. Next base: position 7,608,630 of record NW_011888795.1, on the reverse strand, counting down.
CGAAAACAAAAAAACCTGAAAATAATCCAAACATCCATATGCCAAACCAAAAAAAAAGAGGAAAGATGGACAGATTTGTTACCATGAACATGGCCACATAGATTTTTTTTTTTAATTAAAATCTGAACAAGGAGGGTAAAGAGGTAAAATGCTCGTCCTTTAGAAATAGAGATGCTTACACAGATGCCTCAGAACTCTGTGAGAATCTAAATTATAAGGTACTAGTTTTCCGAATGTTGGTCTATAGATAATTATCATTTTACAATATAATTTTACCACTGTATGTTGAAATTATAAAAATAAAGATAAGAAAAGTTTTTATAACATTTTTCATTTAAAGGACCATCCTTTACTCAGAGATTATCTTTCTGACTCTTGTGTTATCAAAATATCATTACTGCTGTGAAGTAATGATGGTGGTAGATGATAATTTTTGTTTGTATTTTAAATGTCAACTTGGTTAGATAAAAACCTGAGAATCTTCTTTTGGTGTCCTAATTTTAAAATTGATTTGTTGAATTCAAAAGTACAGGAGCCATTGCTCTAATTCAAGTTAAATATCTAACTTCTTTTGTGTTACACAATGGTATTCACTTTTCTGTGTCCTTTCCCAGGAACATAGAAATTTCAGTGATGCGCCACCCCATCTGGTCCATCCCTTCCACTCTGGTGGGCATGAGCATTCTCCATTTAAGCCCGGTGGATCCAGAGATTATCACCATCCTCACAAGCCACATAAATTTGGATGCCCACCTCCTCTAGAAGAGAAAAGTCACCCAGGCAGACCATTGTTTCAAGAAGGAGCTCCTCCACCATTGCCCCCTCCAAGATGTCATCACCTCCATTTTGGCACCAATGAGACCCATGTACCCCCTCATAATCATAGTTCCAATGAGCACCATCCCCTTGGGCACCATCCTTATGAGCATCATCCCCATGGACACCCTCCCCATGGACACCCTCCCCATGGACACCATCCCCATGGACACCATCCCCATGGACACCCTCCTCATGGACATCATCCCCATGGACACCCTCCCCATGGACACCCTCCCCCTGGACACCCTCCCCCTGGACACCCTCCCCATGGACACCATCCTCATGGACACCATCCCCACGGCCACGATTTCCATGACTATGGACCCTGTGACCCACTACCCCTTAGCCAAAGTCCCCCAGATCACCATCGTTGGGGCCATGGCCCACCACCTAGGCACTCAGGAAAAAGAGGTCCAGGTAAAGGACACTTTCCCTTCAAGTGGAGACATGTTAAATACATCTACCGACTCCCGCCACTAATGAAAGGCGAAGTTCTTCCTCTTCCTGAAGCCAATTTTCCCATCTTCTCATTGCCAGACCGCAGGAATCCTTTAAAGCCAGAAATTCAGCCCTTCCCTCAATCAGCCTCTGAATCATGTCCAGGGGTGTTCAAGAGTGAGTTTCCACAAGTCTCACAGTTTTTTGCATATACATTTCTAAAAGAAAAATCTGAGTTCCTTGAAAAATGAATAATGTTCTGAATTCGAACCATAAATAAAATGTAACCAGTAACAAATGAAAATTTAAAAGTTATTTAAACCTTACTTTCACATTCAGGATGGGGCAAAATGCGTGTGAGAGAGGAGACAACATGAGAAAAGACAAGTGGAGAGAGGGAAGATCTCAGTGCCACAAGTCGGAAGTTAATTCTCTCACTGGCCAGTAAACCACTTGAGGCACATCTCTGATGCCCTGAAGGTCATTATTTCCTGGAATTAACTCCTTTAATTCTAGCAGCTTTCCTCTTGGTACTTATGCTGTAGCTGGGCATACCAAGAAGGCATGTATTTATCACATAAAGGATTACTCTTATAAAAGTGATCTAAATTCTTTCCTACTTCTTATTTCCAGTTCTCTACATTAATTTTTGAAAAAATAAGTTCTAAATTTAATTATGAAGCAAATGAAGCTTAGGCTATAATTTGCAAAGAAGTTTACAGGCATGAATCATGCCCATAAATTCAGAGGCACCAGAAATATTACTTTATTTTCAGAACACATTAATTTCTATTTCAGATTGTCATCCTACTAGGATAAAATGAAACTTAACCTCAGTCCTTCTTGGAGTTCCTCTATCCTGCTGCTTCCCACATAAAGTTGTGCCACAGTCCAAGACTCTCACATAGTGTCAAGGTGTTTGGGTGGTGGGTACAAGAGGAGCCTGATTCTTCACCACTGGTCCACCAGGTCCCTCTGCTGCAGGATGCTTACTACCCTGTTCACATCATTCTTTGTCTAGGTTATGTGCTATTTCTATTTCCAACTGGGAATATAAGAGTCTCTGTAAGACTACTGATGGACATGTCTGCCCAGAGATATCACATGGCTTTTCTCTTCCTGGGATCCTGCTGCCTTTTAGGCTATATGTCCAGAAAGCAGAGCAAAGGTGTCCTCTGCTTCCAGACCTCCACTCCTCTCTGTTCTTCTCCCAGGCTAGGGACTCTCGAGTCTCAGAAAGTTCTCTCTATTCATTTTTCGATGCCAGGGGACTCTTTTGTTACATTTGAATCACCTTTCTTTTCCCTTCTTTCTAAATCAACCTCAAGCATTTAGACACAAGCTAATAAGACTTTAGATTCTCTCTACCTAACTTACTGAAGCAGTTTCAGGTAAGTGGTAATGGCAGAAGGTAGATTCTAGCGGAGGGGAGTGTGAGGGGGAAAAGCTAAGGATGAAAGAGACTTGTATAAGCTCTTAGGCTGGGAAGAAGGAGGGGCCCACAATGATGGAGAAGCTGAAGGTAGGAGAATGAAGACATAACTGATGATGGAATGGTCCAAGAGAAGTGGAAAGGAGCACAAGGCTGATCATGGCGGGTATTTCGAGTGAAGATTCAGCAACAGGTGGTCAAAAGATGCAAACTTCCAGTTTTAAGATAAATAAAAACTAGGTACATAATGTACAACATGGTGAGTATAGTGAACACTGCTGTTCGATACACAGGAAAGTTGTTAAGAGAGTAGACTCTAAGAGTGCTCATCACAAGGAGAAATTTTTTTCTTCTTATCTTATCTTATAAGACAATTAATGTTAACTAAACCTATTGCAGTAATTTTATAATATATGTAAACCAAAGCATCATGCTATATACCTTAAACTTATATGATGTATGTCAATTATTTCTCAAAAAATCTGGAAAGAAAATAGAACTTGGCCATATATACAGGCAGTGTAATGAGTAGGAAAGAATCTGACTTGAGAGGAGGCCAATCTGGATTCTAATCCTGGTACTACAATTTATTGATTATAAGATCCTAAGAAAGTAATTAAACCTCTTTGGGTCTCTTCTTCCTTCCCTAAAAAATTGGCGTTGGTAGCAGCCCATATCCCTTTCCTCCTTAGAGTACAGCTAGACTTCATTTCTTGGAGCCACACGATAATCCCCCAAATATTTAATAACCAATATGGCACAAGCACTGACCAGCCAAAGCAAATACAACAACCGGTCAGAACAGGCACCAGCCATAAACAATCAGCCCTGCAGAATCACATTCCTTCACGGAGATGTGAACATAGGTTTGGCTGCTTGGATAAAGAGGACAGAAAGAACAAATTCAGGAAGACAAACAAAACAAAAACAAAAAAACCGCAACAGTTTAATAATTTACAGAAGCATTTGAGTAGTGTTTTATAATTTATAAAGTACTTTCACAAACATTGCTTGAGTTATTGGAAATATTACCTAGAAAAATAGGATTGAAAGTTCAGTTAAATACATTTATAATATGCAAACAAAGTTGCTGCAGGTGAATAATGGGGTAAGAAACAATCCCTACTCTAGGGAGCTTACATTGTGCTAGAGGTTTAGACAATATACCATTGATTGCACCTTTTCTAGATTTTTTGTTATAGATAGCTAAAAAAGTGTATGAACGTTTAATGTTTGTTATAGTCAGTAAATTGTGGGACTGGGATGAGAACCCAAATCAGCCTCCTCCAAAGTCACATTCTTTCCTGCTTATTATACTGCCTATATACTCTGCCAAGTCCTGTTTCTGAGCTTTCACTTGAAACACCTGCCATGATCAGCCTTGTGCTCCTTTCTAACTCCTCCTGGACCATGCACCATCAGTCGTGCCTTCACTCTCCCATCTTCAGCTTCTACATCTTTGCGGGCCCCTCCTTATTCCCAGCCTAAGGATTTACTCAAGTCTCTTTCACCCTTAGTTTTATTTCCTACACCCTTACCACCACCACCACCACCACCACCACCACCACCACCACCACCACCCCCCACCTTACCACCACCACCACCACCACCACCACCACCACCACCACCACCCACCACACACACACACACACACACACACACACACACACACACACACACACACACACACACACACATGAATCTACCTTCTGCCATCACCACGCACCTGAAACTGCTTCAGTAAGTCGGGGATTCTTAACCATCCCACTCTAATATTAGATATAATTTATAAGAACTAATTACCAGGCCCTGTACCTTTTTCTCATTCACTCCTCAAAAAATCTAGTTAAGGTATTGCAATTTTTCACATTTCCAGGTGAGGAAACTGAGGCTCAGAAAGGCTATATGACCCTGACTTGTTCAGGATCACCTGGCAATTAAGTAACAGAGCTAGATTGCAATCAAGGTTAGACTTCCTGCCAAACACATGTTCCTGCCACTCTGCTACAAGGCCACCATTCAGCCCACACTGACCCCTCCTTCTTTCAGAGGCTCTTGGGAGATTGAATTGCCAAGCTAGAGTCCCTATCAACAACAACAAAGAAGCCAAAAACCTTTTGGGGGTGAGGAGAGGCTAGGACTTGAAAGCAAGCATCTACTAAGAGCTAGCCCACATCTTGAACCCACCCTTAGACCTCCTCTCCCTCAACAGTCGGACTTTATTAGAAAGGTCACCTAGGTTTGGTGAGTGAAGGACCCCTACATCGACCAAAGCAGAAACAAAAAGCAAGGACAGGGTAAGCAGGGCATAACTCAGCCCATATCTTCTTACGCTTCTCACCTGTCTCCTCCACCCTGGGGAGCACTTTTCCTTCTACAACTAACACAATTGAATGGAAAGAGGCTGGCTTGGCCAGAGACCCGATAGGATGCCCACCTTTCAGTTTCAGTTGTGCTGATGTCCTGGTATGAGACTCCCTGTACTCAGTGTGTCCCTGTGCATAGGTTCCCCAGGCATGCAATAGGATTGGTAGCAGCCTGCTTCTCTGCAGCTAGATATCTTGCAAAGAAATTTTATTGAAAGATGTCTGCACATTGTTGCATTGTTGTCACATGTAGTGACCCTCATAAATGGCTTTGGGCAAGTCATTTGGAAAAGAGAATAACAGAGGTGGTTGGTGTTTTTTTCTCTTCCTTTATTAGATTCTGCTCTGATTTGCTATATGGAGTTATGTAATCACCTGGAAATGTGTTCTGTGCTCCCACTTGCTTCCCAAATACAAACAGGTCACAACCCCAGTGTTGTAATGTTTCAACCTGAAATCTGCTTAGATAACCCAGCAGAGTCATTTGTCCCTTTCAAACAGGGCAAATAGTGTATGGCAGCAGGAATCCAATCAGGGCCCTGGAGTGCTGAGGCAGAGGAGATAAAAGTCTGAGGAGAGTTAAAATCAGCATCCAAGTTGGCTCCCCATTCTTGCTGAAACTCCCAGAGGGAGACTGTTAAATCATGAAGTTAACTGCCATCCTTTTCCTTTGCTCCATGCTGCCGCTAAGTATAACCGAGGAGTACCACTCGCAAGAAATCGACTGCAATGATGAGGATGTATTTAAGGCTGTGGACGCAGCTTTGAAGAAATATAATGATAGAAACCAAAGTGGCAACCAGTTTGTATTGTATCGCATAACTGAAGTCACCAAGACGGTGAGTGAGGCGTGTTTAACCTTGAGGTTGTTTGGGATTACACACACCCAATCACCAAAGAACTGATAATCAAAGGTAGAAGCTTACAGCTCTTAATAAAGACCACTCTCTGGCCTAGGACTGCAGGGCAGGGTATGACTAGTCCTCGGGCCACCAAGGTTGCCTTCCTCTGAGATCAAAGGAGTAGTATTCTATGGTGAAATTAAAGAAAGGTGGATGGAATCATTTGAAAGGGACTGTGCAGTGTGAAATAACCCAGGAACTCAGGCCTCAGCAAAAGGGTTTACTAGATGAGCAGACTTAGACTCAAATACAAAGGTCTCTAGACCTCAAATGGGGAGGGGAATGCTTAAGAGGGTAAATCTAACAAATACTGTATGTGTATGATCTCACTTATAAGTAGAATCTAAAAAAGTCAAATTCACAGAAGCGGAAGGTAGAATGGTGCTTGCCAGGAGCTATGGAGTGGGAGAAATGGGGAGATGTTGGTCAAAGGATATAAACTTTTGATTACAAGATGAATAGGTCCTGGGGATCTAATATACAGCGTGGTGATTAGAGTTGATTATACTGTAATGTATACTTGAAATTTGCTAAAAGGCTAGATCTTAAGCAGTCTCACCACACACACACACACACACACACACACACACACACACACACACACACAGATAGTTGAGGTGATGCTGTGTTAGTTAACTTATTTGTGGTAATCATTTCATAGTGTCTGTATATCAAATCACCTTTGTACACTTTAAATATATACAATTTTTATTTGTCAATTATATCTCAATAAAGCTAGGGTAAAGTGTGGGGTATGTCTATGAAGAGTCAGAAATGAGATTAACATGATTCTACTGCATTAGACAAAATACCTACCATGAAACCACATGGCTGAATGCATCAAGGGTAACAGCAATGTTCTAGTTGGTTTTTAATATTTTTTAATCACTTATTGATGCACTCGGGTTGAAGACAAATCCTGACAGGACATGTGATTCCAAGAAATACAAATCTTTCAATAGTTTAAATGAATTTCACTGTCTCTGAGATGGTTAAACAATTGTTTACTTCAGTGGAAAAAAAAAATCCAGCCATTTGACATGATGAGGTTAAAGAAAAAAAACCCAGTGGACATTTTTTTTTTCCTGAAAGTAAAATCGAGCCATTCTGTTTCACAAACTGGTATAGTCATGTGAGTCCTGGTGCCCTCAGCAACATTTTATTGGTGCTATCTTCATTGGCTGACATTAGTGGCAAATGTGTGTGTGTGTGTGTGTGTGTTTCCTAAAATGTCCATAGAATCACTCTACTTAGCTATGTGGGCATTGTCTATACCACACCACTACTACTTTTTCGAAATCTGAGATCTAGAAGGAACCTCAGAAACTATCTAATTTGACTGTTACCGGAGCAAATGGGGTCTGTCTTCCTTTGCTCACCTGAGTCAAAGAAGAGATATATGCAGGTTTTGCAGCAAAGAAAGTAAGGTTTATTTTAGAGAGTTGCACAAGTCCTGGAGACACAGGTGAGCTATTGCTCTCAACAACCTGCTCCCCTGGCCCCCCCCGGCCCCCGCCACCTCCCACACACATCTAAGGCTAAAATGTTATCCTTAGTGTAACTGAAATGCATTGTTCTCATGATTATAGACCTAAGGCTTAATGATTAAAGGAGCAGGCATACTAAGTCACAATGCCATTATCTGGGCAAAACTAGCTTGAATCAGAAAAAAACTGTATTAAAGAAATGAAATTTGTGTGCAGTTATAACGCCATCATCTCCCAGATGCAAATATTCTGACCAGCACAGACTCTGAGAGAGTCCTGCCCCACAAGTGAGGAACCCTAGGATCTGGGTTAGCTCTGCCTTTCCAAAGTGGGAGGCTGCCTAAACTATGCTCCATCTACTTGGGGAGGGGGGCTCCCTTCTCTCACCTGTAAAGTGAAGGGCTGGACGACATGACCTGCCAGGTCCTTTTGCTGCTGCACATGCCAGAATTTTGCTTCTGAAAGTTCATCTAACTCGGCACTTTTGCACTTTAAAAGTCTTATTATTTCATGACATACTAGAAAGAAACAGAAAACAAAACAAAGCAAATAAAAATACTAGAATTACCCACAACTAATCACACCATCCAGAGATAACTGTTAACATTTTTTTTCAAAAATGAAACAAGCCCAGGAGCGGGGAGGAGGAAGGTAGACAGGGGAAAAAAATTAAATCATTTCTTCAATTAAATAAATAAATAAAAGAAATAGAATTTAAAAAAAAAAAAAGAAAAAACCCTCTTGTTTGTTTACTTTCTAGTTGAACAAGTAATATGTATAACAAGTAATATGTACTCAGATAATTCAGGAATGTTTGTTTAAAAAAGAAAGGCAAAGATAACTATACGCTCACCACTGATAGACATTTTAACAGCTTTGCTGAGTGACTTTCCAGACTTTTAAAAATCATGTACGCACATATAAATAGGATACTACAAAAATAGCTAATACTATGGATAATACTTTGTAACTTAAAAAATATATTACGAACATTCTTCTAAGTAAACATTTATGTCTTTCATCATTTTTAATAGATGTTTTGCACTTGTTTAATTAAATCGAGATCAAATATTCATAATCCTACATATCTCTGATTGCTTTTTTTTTTTTTTTAGGAAAACCCTGACATATTTTATTCCCTCAAGTACCAAATCAAGGAGGGTGACTGTCCTGTTCAAAGTGGCAAAACCTGGCAAGATTGTGACTACAAAGATTCTGAACAAGCTGTAAGTGTGCTGACATTTTGGAGCCTCCAGTTTTCTCCATTGAGCCTGCCAGATTTTTTTACTAGTGCTGGGGACAATGAATAATATTGTTGAGTCTTTTTGTGAGGGATACACATAAACCCTCAAATGTATAGAAAAGTCGAATGCTTGATGTCTGGGTACTTGCGTAGACAGAAGGGGCGTGGAGAGGCTAGCTGTTAAATGTGGAGAAAGCCCTCCCATGAGAAGAGAACTCCAACGACTAATTGGGACAAGTGGACCCAGAGAGACTACAGATCAATACTTGGGCCAAGACTGAGGGCTGGTAAGGGGAGACAATGGGAGCTTCCATTGCACAGGTCTGAGTGTGAATCCTAGTCTGCCTCCAACTGGCTGACCACTCTGAACCCAAGCACTCCCTTTAGAAGGAAGATAAAATTGGCCTTATCTGCTAGGAGGGTAAAAGTAGATACTTTATGTAAAGGTCCCTGTTTTAATAACAATGGCTATCCTAACTAAATGCCAGACATCAGCTTGCCCCACCACCGCTGGTTATTTGGCCTTAATTAAGGCAGACTACAGAAGGTATCGGCTAGGAAAGCAAGCCACTTTTTCCACAGTCCATGGATTCACTGCTTTAATGTCAAAACACCGGCATCCTGTTTGCAGTTCGAACACTGAAGTTGAAAGGTAAGTCAAGAGTAGAGTTTAGCAGGCTAGTTCTAGGGCATTGTGTCCATTTGGGTGGAAAAGAAATATCTCCAGGGCTTAAACAAAAAACTTTTACTTTAAAACCTCACCATTGATGCTGCCTCTTCTCCGATGTCTCCTGAATATCAGTGGCTTATAAATAATAATGATTAGGCTAAAAAAGCTTTCATTCTGTGTCTCAAAACTCTGTTAGAAAAAATCTTTACAAGTTTTTTAAAAAGAAGGAAAGTTATATTTAGCAACAGAACTAGATGCACTTTTCCATTTGAAAGATTAAGATAAATGTTTTAGCTGGTTGTTGTTGTTGTTGTTGTTGTTGTTGTTGTTTAGGCCACAGGAGAATGCACAGCAACTGTGGGGAAGAGAAAGAAAATGAAATTCTCTGTGGCTACCCAGACCTGCCAGATTACTCCAGGTAGCTGACACATCTGGTGGTGGTGCCTTGGGGGAAAAGGAACCATTTCTGTGTGGGGCCAGGAGCACAACATAGAAAAAGCCCCTCCAGAGGGCAGTGGTAGGGATGCCATTTGCAGCTTTGGCGTGGGGGAGGGGAAGAGCAGCGGAGTCCTGAGGCTGGGGCCAGGCTCCCGCCAGTCATCTTCTCAGCACTATCCAGATTCTCTTCCTGAGGGTGGTACTGTAGTAGGTGTGTGCCAGGGCCCTGTGAAAGGACTAGAAGACATAAGACCTGCCTTCAATTGTAGGCAGCATCCTAGAGTGAGAAAAGCACAAGCTTTGAGGCCAGACCTGGCCTGGAATCTTTCAAAAGCTCTTCATCTTTTTCGGCTTCTCTTTTATCTATAAAAGAGGATTGCAATAGTTCTTGCGCACAGCATTTTTGTAGATTGAAACTAGATGATACCCCTGAAGGTATAATCATAATAATGTACTAATGATAATCAGGATAAAAGTAATAATAGCTAACTTTATTGAGCACTTATAGCCAGGCACAGTTCTAGTCGCTTTACATGTATTAACTTATTTAATTCTCACAACAGTTCTGTGAGGCAAGTATTAATATCCCCATTTTACAGATGAGGAAATGCAGGCCCAACGGTGTTAAGTATTTTGCCTGAGATCTCACGGCTAGTCATGAACAGAACTGGTATAGTAGACTCTCTAAGTATGGAGCAACTCATGAACAGATGTAACCCCGTTAGCTCCTTCCCTCTTGTGGCAGAGGGGCTGGGTACAGAAAAATGGGCACATCTAGGTGACATCAGTCACAGAAGCCATCCCAGATCTGGCCTTCTACAAGATAGAGTTTTAGTATATGAGCCTCCAGAACGGTATCTTCAGCTACTCTCTTGAACCTCACCAGAGTGGCAGTTGTTCTATTCTGGATTTAGTAATCTGTACGGAACCCACAAAAACTATATTTCTCGAGTTTCAGCTCTTGCAAGAAGTTGCATCCCCCCAAAAAACAGTCCAAAACAGAAAAAAAATCACAAGTAATTAAAATTCTTTTCCTTGGAGTAGCTTTTTATTATTCAGTGTAAGAACTCTATCTCACAAGCAAATTTTCACATTATCCAGAACACAGCACTTATATACTATGAGAAAAAAAGCTCTTTGCCACACCTTCAGAAATTACTACTAGGTCCACAGTCTCTCATCTGAAACCTTTTTAGTCAAATGGGTTTCAGAATTCAAAATTTTAAATCTTTATTTTAATTTTTAAAAATCTTTCCAGAAATGTTGGGGCAGGATGGAAACCACATTTACATCTTTCCCTAATCCTCTCACCCTTAAAGAGCTGCTGCATCTCTTTCCTTATCCCTGTCAGAACTGCCTTTGAGGTCAAGCGAACCAGCTTCTTGTCTTTTCTCCATCTCCCATTTCACCTCTGTGCTCATCTTTTTTGTTGTTGTTCCCTCATAAGTAATTCTCTCACCTTTCCCATATAATTCTCCTCCAGGTTTTTAACTTTGCCCACTGCCCTGATTCGACATAATTTACGTAAGGAGAGGAGGGGGGAAAGCTATGAATATTTACCCAGTAAATCTTTCTCTTGACATGCATTCTAATGGAGTGAAAACCAAGAAACTGTTACAAGGGGTGCTGTGTTGACCTTGGCCTCCTGGTTCTGCTTGGATCTTACACACTGAGCAGTGAGAGCCCCCTGGGCAAAGAGGCCTAGGACTGACTCCTTTGCGAGTTCCCCCTCTTTACAGCGCGTGCCTCTACTGACCAGTGGGTTGCGGCTATTTATAAACATTACCTGTTAAGTTAATATAAACTCACTGCTGTTAATATTTTACATATTTTATTAAAATCCCTTCAGTGGCTCCTCGTTCTTACAATAGACCATTCTCAATTTACTTCAGGGGTCTCTGAAGACTCTAAAATAATGTGGAGAATGTTGTTCATTTTCCTGGAGAGCGTGCGATAGCTTTCATTAGGTTTGCCAAGATGCCCAAGACCCTTGGAATATAGTTAGTAATCCTTGGCCTCCAGAGAGTATCTCAGACCGACTCAACAGTAAAACTCTTTCTACTGACTGCTCAGACCTCAATCCCCTCTCTCTGCCTCTTGCTCTAAGCTCTGGTGAATGTGCGTACTCGACATCCCTCAGGCTGCCCCTGACTCATCCTGCTTTCTTGGGAGCTGTTTGTTCCTATTCCTCAGGCCTCACACATCATGTTGCCTGGTTGACACTGACTGTACTTTACCTTTCTTGGCTCAGATGTCTTCTCAGAAAAGTCCTTAGCTCACTCTGGGCTCCTTTTCAAAGCTCCTGCCAAATTACATTGAAATGATCCATCTACAGTTCCATCTCTCCCACTTAACATTGCCCAGCTCCTTCAAGGCAGCGACCATTACCAACAAATTAACATAGCCACATAGTCTAGCTCAGTGCCTGGCATATTACAGCAGGTACAAAATATATATTTCTTGGATTGAATTGATGCAAAACATATCATACCCTGAACCAGGCTTCAAGGAGCTTTAATTAACAATGAAAACTAAATCACGAGACCTCTGTAATGACTTTTTTATAAGGGGATAAATTCATATATTCTATAATTTAAAATAATTATGCACAGTAGTATGTATATAAGATGCTTCTAAGAGAATGATAGCTTTTTTTCCCTCTGACTGAAAAGCAGGCTTGTCTTCTCTTTAATTAATGCATACTAGGACTTACTGGAAAATTTGTTTACCAGGGCCTTCGAAATTTTCTTACGTATTTAGGGCAATGTATCTGAATGTAGGTTTTGCTTATTAACTGCTCTTTTGCCTATTCTTTGTAAAGCCGAGGGCTCTGTGGTGACATCCCAGTACGACTGCCTTGGCTGCGTGCACCCCATATCAACTGCCAGCCCTGACTTGGAACCGGTTCTGAGATATGCCATTCAATATTTTAACAACGACACTGATCATTCCCACCTCTTTGCTCTTAAAGAAGTGAAAAGGGCCGAGAGACAGGTTTGCTCTTTAATTTTTCATTTCTCAAAGTATTGTGAAAATTTGTTAGCTCCTTATGTTTAAGGTTTCATTACCTAAAATAAACCATTGGCTAAGGAAAACGTGATTCCACGACTGGTGGTGAAGGAGCTCTTTTATGTTCTCATCTGAGGCAAAGAGCACAGGAGGCAAAGAGCTTTCTCTTCAGTCAAAGTGATTCGGATATTGCAATATGGAAATGGGAAAAGGGTGGCTAACAGACACCTTCCTTTGAGATTGGTTTTAATAAATGGGGAGTCAGCATACGTGTTCTTCTTAAAGATGGTAAAATGAAAAAGCTTTCTGGCCTTAAGGTTTTAAGAAAACTATAGCATCACCTAGCTATAATGTGTCAAAAATGGCTCTGAAATATTAAAGTGTACCTAAAAAGGTTGGCACAAATTTCTCATTACCCTCTAAATTATAGTTTTCATATTATCAGGAAAAAAAAGTAAATACTTGTAAATCTGCTCTTTCCATTGCCTTGGTTCACTGTCTTTCCTGACAGTTGACTATGTCTCTAATTATGAGGGACTCACTTTGGTCAGTCACTCCCTGTCTTTAATAGATCTTCCAACTTGCCTTCATGCAAGACGCATGTTCTACTCAATTATGTCCATACCGAACAATCAGAGTGGGACTAGCCCGGGATAAAGCAGAGAAATTTTATTATCTGACAATCTGGGAACCTGAGAACCTACCAGTAAAGGCCACTCTAGTTCCAAAGTTTTCTTTCGCCATCTAGAAGAGCATTATTAATATTTTATAAAATTCAATAGAACATTTTTTTTCTGCTGTCTGGCAGGAAATACAGCAACTCCATCTATATATTGTTTTTCATTTTCAGATGTGTAGGAGTGTGTGTGTGTGTGTGTGTGTGTGTGTGTGTGTGTGTGTGTGTTGAGGGATGCGAGAGTCATAAAATGCTCAATATTTATTTGGTCATGACTTTTGCCTAGTAATAATAATAGTTTATATTTTTGATCACTCATGACATGCCAGGCAGTATACTAAGCTCCTCATAACACTGTGAATGATGTTTAAACTGCCCTGTAAATATTCAATTCAAAATTGTTTTAGGTGGTGGCTGGATGGAACTATAAAGTCACTTATTCAATTGAGCAAACTAATTGTTCCAAGGAGAATTTTCTGTCCTTAACTCCAGACTGCAAGTCTCTTCTCAACGGTGTAAGTAGGCAAAAACCTAATTATAAATGTCTCAGCATTTTGTGTCCAGTATTTACAGGTGTGAGAACTCTTAGCTATGTAGGAAGACTTGGTCACTAAAATTTTAGATGGCATTCACCAATTCACAGTCACATTCCCTTGTGTACTCTGAAGCTCATGTCACTGTGCAAACTGCCTTACCTACTTGGTCAAAAAAATCTGTTCATTTAACAATAAGCATTTACAGATATAGCCTGGAACTAAAAATAGCCTGAGATAAAACGATGCCACAGTCAAGTTTGTCTCTTCGTGTCTTCACACTTTTCTGTCTCTCTTTCTTCCTCTCGTGCTCCAAGTCCTTCTGGTGCTCCCAAGTGCTACCTAGTACAATCCCTCACTTCACACTTGTCTCTGCTTCTTTTCTCACTTTCCCTCCTGTACCTTTATCTTTCTTTAATAAACACATCCTGTATTTGTTTTGGTAAACTGCAACTAACTTCACAAATCCCAATATTCACCTTGGTCAACACCGGTGCTTCAATTTTAGATTGTTAAAGAATTAAACACCTGGAAAGTGACACTTTCTAGAATAATATCTTGTTATCACAACCAAAATTATGCTAAAAGAATGTATCTCAAGGTGGCAGAAGTTGGTGCGTGTTTGATAACTAAGGTATGAAGACCTTCCCATGTATATTTGCGTTTTAGCAGAAATCTGTGCTTTAAGCAAAAGATTCCTGAAAACCCTTTATTCATTCTAATTCTAAAATTCTATTATATGGGAAAAAAATGAGAAATCCAAACAGTAAGATGTTAATTTCAGCATTATTATTAATAAAAAAAAAACATTGGAAATATCTTATATTTTCAATTTTAGCTAATGGTTAAGTAAATTACAATTTGTCTATAAAGTAGAATATGTGCAGCCATTAAAATTACGTTTGCAGAGTTTTTGATGACTTAGTAAAATGATTATAATACGTTAAGTAAAAACAAAAAACAAAAAAGCAGGATACAAAACTATACATACAAATTCATTCAAATGTATAATGTAAGTATTAAAAGTGATAGGAAACAAATATGCCAAAATATAAAATATACTTAACTTTCAGTTGGAACCGTGGGTGCTTTTTCTAATCCTTTATACTTTTTGGAACTCTTCAGTACTTCCCAATATATCTAATCAAGTATATATATATTTCATAATTGGGAAAAAAGTAAAAAGGACACTATTAAGAAAGTAAAAAGACAACCTACAGAATAGGAGAAAATATTTACAAATCATATATCTGATAAGGGTTTAATATGCGGAATACGTAAAGAATCTCTACAATGTAACAACAAAAAGGCAATAAACCCAATTTTAAAATGGGCAAAGGACTTAAATAAACATTTCTCTAAAGAAGACATACAAATGGTCAATAACCACATGGAAAAATGCTCAACATAATTAGCTATCAGGGGAATGTAAGTACAAAACCTAATGAGATGCCACTTCACATCTAGAGAATGGCTATAATTAAAAAAAAATTGGAGAATAACTAGTATTTTGGAAGATGTAGAAAAATTGAAACTTTTGTACATTGATGATGGGCATGTAAAATGGTGCAGCCACTGTGGAAAAGAATTTGGTAGTTATTCAAAAAGTTAAACATAGGGTTTACGAAAACTATTGGAAATAGCGGTGATGGTTGCACAACACTGTGAATATAATTAATGCCACTGAATTATACATTTAAAAATGATAAAAGTAGCAAATTTTATGTTCCATATTTTTTACCATAATATATATAATCCTCTAAAAACATATGCTCTAGCTACTACCATTTAACTTTGTCAGTTCGAATGGCCTGGCTTTTTAAGCATCTATTCACACCCTCTGTTTTTTATGTTTAGTTAGCCATTTGAGATTATATAGGCCTAAATGTTACCTTGCTTTAATATTTCTGCATCTGTCTGTAAGGTCTCGATTTAGTTTTCTCTTTGCTGCACAGAGAGATGCAACAGCTGGTTGGAGTCACAAAGCCAATCAAATTTTTAGTGTAATTTCTCTGAGCCTCCACTTCCTCATTTGTAAAATAGCAAAGAATAATAGCTAGCACCTGTCTCACAGTTCGTTACAAGAATTAAAGGACATAAAATATAAATGAAATATTTTGCCCACATCGGTAAGAGTTAAGGCCTTGCCACTCAAAGTTTAGTCCCTGGATCATCAGCATCACCAGAGAACTTGTTAGAAAAGCAGAATCCTAAACTCCACCCTACACCTACTTAATCTTCATATTAACAAGATTCTCAGATGATTCATTTGCATACTAAGTTTGGAAAAGCACTGATTTAAGAGATTTCATGAGTAGTTCTCCTCAGGCCATATTGTACATTAGAATCACTTGGCCAGCTTTAAAAAGTACCTATTCCTAGGCCACTCTCTCAGTCTAATTTGATTGATCTGGGGTGGGTTTCTGGAGTCAGAATGATCTAAAAACTTCTCAGGTGAATCAAATATGCTGATAGAATTGAGAACCTCTGGGCTACTTCCAGCATTCTTCTCCCCATCCAAAATTAAGGTATTATAAATGTGGTATTCCCCATATCTTTAAAAACTATAACATTTATTATACATGTGTTTCCTTATTGAAAATATACATTTATAGAAAACTTCAAGATGATACAGAAACAAAATATATATATATATTGAACCATATACCAAATACCCAAAGGTATCTGAGTGTATTTCCTTCTTGTACATTTTTTTAGGAAGGATATAGACAATTTTTAGTGATATTTTGTATTTTGATAGTTGTAATTATTTTATATGCTACATTTTTTCACCTAAGAATTTTTATATGTCGTTAAAACACTGATAGACTCGCTTTTAAATAACTGTATAGTATCTCAATAAAGGTACTGTAGATTTTTTTAAATTACTTTCCTATATTTGGGTTATTTTCATTTTTTATTATAATTAATAACTCACCAAATATATTTTGAGAATAAAGCTATTTCTGTATTTGGTATATTTTCCTCAGAATAAAGTCTCAGCTTTATACATAATATAAAACTGTACAAAATCTCTTACAACTCTTGATATATAGGTTGACTATCTGCCAAATGCACCAATTTTTGTTCTATTGGCAATGTATACCCTTAATATAATTCAGTATTACTTTTTAAATATAGCTAATTTTCTAATTTCATAGACAAAAGCACTTTTGGTTTCCATTGTCTCAAACAGCAGTGCAGTTAATATGCATTTATTTAACCATTATATTTTCATATGTTTGTTAGAAATTGATGGCTTTTGTTTTTATTTTTTATATTTTTCCTTATTCAAAGAAGACTCTAACTATTTAGGCAAGTGTATTTAGATTTCCAAGTAGTTAGTTTTTTGTTCATTTGTTTAAACTTACAGTATTAATTTTAGAGATTTTTTTTTTTCTTTTTGGTGCTGAAGTCTAAGAACATGGCCTATACTGTTTTTGATTTGCAAAATTTATTGAGCCTTTTTTGTGACCTAGTATAAAAGCAGTTAAAAATATTAGCATCATAAATATAAAAATATCACTTTAAATCATGTGTAGCATATGAAAATAGCACTTAAATAATTTTTTATTATGTTACTCAATTCTTCTATGACCTTAATTATTTTTTTATCCATTTGGCCTGTCTTAGATTTACAGTTGTGTATTAAATTTTTCCACCACAATTATTATCCATTTGTATTCATATATCTATTTTTTGCTTTGTGTATTTTGATTCTATGCTTCTAGACTATATATTTTATAAAAATGAAATTATCTTTTCTACTACTTTCACGAGTTTTTTATTACCTTGAATTTTACTTTGTCCAATATTAATAATACTTTAGCTTCTTTTTGTTTATATTTGCCTCATATAGTTTTGCTCATCTATTATGTTTAATCTTTATCTTTTTTATTATAAGATATTTTTCTTAAAAATGTAATACATTGAATTTGTTTTTGACTTAATCTGAAAGTTAGCCTTTCTAAAAGGAAATTTTACTCATTTACTTATATAATTATTATTCCTATACTATTATTCCTATTCTTGTCATCTTATTTCATGTTTCTGTGTGTTTGCGTATATGTGTTTGTTGTTGGTGGTGCTATTACCTAATTGTTTCTTATTCTCTCTTTTGCCACTAGACTATGTTTTGTTTTGCTTTCTATGCAAAGTTGACATCCTATATTTCATTTTTACTAGTTGTTTACTTTAAAGGTTCTTAAAATGTTTTTAATTTATTCACTTATCCTTTTTAAAAACTAGGATATCGGTGAATGTACAGATAATGCATACATGGATATTCAGCTAAGAATTGCTTCCTTCTCACAGAAATGTGACATTTATCCAGGTATGGGTTAATACAAGTTTGTACATGTTGGTCTCAGACAACTGGCTAGGTCTTTTCATAGGAATTGTGCTTTGGGTTTCATGATATGCCGCAAAGTCTATATGACCAAAGGACCTTATTGAGAGCACTATACCCCATTTCTTCCCAGTTATGCTGTAGCAGGTGCAGTGGAGACTGCTCTGCAAATGGAAAGAAGGGAATATGGTTGCAGAAGGGAAAATGTATGTTCTCTAGGCAAAGCTGGCCGTCAGGTACAAAGTCAGCTGGTCTTCCTTGTGTACAAGATGTCCCTACATCAGGTGTTGTAAATTGGGGAAGCTATATCTCATTTTTAATCACTCAAAATATTTTCAGTTAAAGATTATTTTTCCCTGCATATTATAGTCAGGGGTGGAGGGATGGATAGCACAAATTTATGGTCAAGTCGGTATTTCTTAACCAATAGTTGGCTTTTCTCATACTTGAAAGATAGTTGTACACATTCCACAATGAAAAGCATTACTGAAGCTGCCTGCTCACCAGAATCGTAGGACTTAAAAATTTTCCACTAGAGAGTCATTCCTTTAAGTTAAGCATTGTTCTTTAGACTTTCCATCCAACATGTAAAAACTTAGGAAAAGTGCAGCATGTCGAGTCACTAACACCCTCCAATTGAAGATTTCTCTAAACACACTTGGCTCTGAGGAGGGGAAAAAAGAAGAGGCAGTAAGGTGAAGGTCAGATAAACTCCACCCACTCACTACTGGGCCTTGAGCTGCCACGTGGCCCTCTATAAATGGACGCTGGATCATGTGTGGGGGAGGTAATAGGCTAGACTGCTCCTTCAGAGCGCACGCTGACTTAAAGCCTGATTTCTTTCAGCGGAGGATTCTGTACCACTACCTACCATGATTTGTGTTGGTTGCCCCAAAGATATACCTGTTGACAGTCCAGAGCTGGAGGAGCCTCTGACTCATTCCATCGCAAAACTTAATGCAGAGAATAATGGAACCTTCTATTTCAAGATTGACACTGTGAGCAAAGCAACAACACAGGTCTGTGAATTATGCTACAAAAATAGTGATATTATAGTCTGTGTGCAGATTGCTTACTAATTTTGCCACGATCTTGGCTGTAGAGAAAGGGATTTGAATTTCAATCTCAGCCTCACTGTTTGCTTATCATGTGATCTTGAACAAATCATCTAAAACATTCTCTCTGTCTTCTGTCTTTAAAGGACTGGGGTGAGGATCAAATAGGATAATGTATGTTAATCACTTTTTAAACTCTAAAGTGCTCTATAAATCTAGCAACTACTAAGTAATTAATAAAATTTAGGACTAGAAAAAGCAGGATTTATCCTCTGCATTTCTAGACTCATTTCTTATGGTAACATCCCTTAGTACCTTGGGCTCAGCCACATCATTCGTCTATCATTGCCCAGACTCTCTTCACACTCTCACTTCCATGTCATTTCTCCCACCTGGGGTGTCCTTCCCATCTACAAATGGGGTGTCCTTCCCATCTCACTGGGGATTTGCCTTTTCTTCCATGCCCTGTCAATAGAGGATAAGGAGCATCCTGGTTTGGAGGTCAGGAGACCTAGCTCTACCACAGCAACAGCCACGCATGTCTTGGGTGGACCCTGGAAGTCAGTCACTCAGACTCACCAGCCTTTGTAGCTTCATATGTAAAATAAGTGGCTGGAAAAGAAGAGCCCAAATCCCTGCCAATTCCAACAGCCTATAACCAATGTATTCTCAGACAGATTCCTATTATAGAGCCTCAAAATTGGCCTCCCTAAGTATAAGCTGAAGAAAAGTAATCAAAATAGAACCAAACTGTTAGAGCAAACCAACATGATATTTATAATCTGATGAAAAAAAATCTCATTTGAAATAGTTCATACTTTTGGCTCAGTAATTGAATTTCTAGAAATCTAAAATAGAGTCTTTATATGCAGTGATACTCATTGCAGCTTTAACTATAAAAGAAAAAACCGTAAACTGTCAAAATGATCAATATATAGAAATGATCAGATAATATCTGGCATATCCTTACAATGGAGTATTAAGCAGCAATTTTAAAGCATCTTTGTGAGGAGTCCTTGATGTAGGAAATGCCTTGTGATTAAATATGCAGCGAACAAAGATGCCATAAAATTGAATATACATTTCGTTGTTGACTGTGGTATTAAAAAGTACAGAAAACAATACTAAAAAAAAAAAATACAAATGCCTGAGACTGACTATTCACGGTGGTAGCTTTAGATGATGGCACAATGAGCTATTTAGTTTCACCTTCTAATTTCCTGTATTAGTTTTATTACTGGAAAACAAAAACCTAAGCAAATGGTATTAAAATAAGTCAAAACTGACACTTTGATCTCTCCCAGATTTCTTTGGCACATGATCCATGTTAGGCTTACTTGAAGAGTACAACAATCCATGATACTCGTGTTTGTCAGCTTTTCTTTTCACTTTATATTTCTGCTTTCTTGTGAAATTCTCTTATTCTTAATGATGCAGGAGTAGTCCAGTAGTCCATTATATATTGCATGTTTGTTGTCAGGAAAGAACCACTCATTCTCAAGCATGACTATCTAGTCCCCTAAGGACTTATAGTTCTCTGTAAATTAACAAATCAACATTATAACGTGTGTGTGTGTGTGTGTGTGTGTGTGTGTGTGTGTGCGCGCGCACCTGTGTGTGCGTGTGTTTGGGGAATGACAATTGGTAATGCTGCCAATTGAAGCAAACTGACGTTCCTTCAGTTGCCAAATCAATTTGGAATAGTGTGAGAATCTCAA
This sequence comes from Pteropus vampyrus, assembly GCF_000151845.1. Lineage (NCBI taxonomy): Eukaryota > Metazoa > Chordata > Mammalia > Chiroptera > Pteropodidae > Pteropus > Pteropus vampyrus. The sequence continues at coordinate 7,587,496 of NW_011888795.1, read as the reverse complement.
ACTTACTTTTAAGAGATGAATCTTTGCTGATTTCTGCATTTAAAGAGAGCATTTTGGTTGTTCTGACATAGTCATTCAAGGCAGCCTTGGGGCAAGCAACCAAGTTACTGGAAACCATTTACCAATTTCCAAATGAACAATTTTCCAAATTGCTAAAAATTTATTTTACAGATTTAGTCTTTCTTTGGCTTTGCATATTTAGTCCTATTTGGATTTATGTCCATTCCAAGTTGGGTTCTTATTTTATTTCAGATACCAAATATTTCTTAAAATTTCCATTTGCACATGTGAATAATTGTAATTTCTGTCATAGGCCATTTATTTTGCCCTGCCCCTATTACTTCTGTCCCTGCCATTGTCAAAGTTCCTCCCTGTCCTTGCTCAGATAAATATACAAGGTATCTGTGTGTGTATATTCAGGAATTTTTCCTTCGACAAAGTACAAGAAATGTCAAGGCATATGTTTATATTTAAGACTGATGCAAATTGCGAAATCACCAAACAATTTGTAATTATGCCAATTTACATTCACATTGCCTGAGTATAAGACTCTGGTTGATCATCTTGATTTGAGTTACATTCCTACCAACAGTGATTGAAGCTGCATACTTCCTACACCTGGTCAACACTAAGTATCATCACTATTTTTCATCTTTACCAACATATGGAAGATTGAAAATGCTGTTGCAATGCTTTTTAATGTGCATATTTTGATTATTAATGAAGGTAAACTTTTTTTTTTCAGAATTAATGACAATTTTAATTTCTTTTCTAAAATACCTATTCATGTCTTTTGTCCATTTTTTGTGTGTTGGGCTTTGTATGCACAAAAATATTAATTCTATACTATATTTTTTCCCAGTTTGCCTTTTTACTTTGCTTGAATCAGTTTTTATTTTGTCTAGTCAAATTCAGAACTTTTTCCTTCTTTTAGCTTTTCTTCCTCTACTTTTCATCTAAGAAAGGCCTTCTTCACCCTGAGATCTGATGGATATTTATTTGTATATTTTGAGTTTATTCCTTTAATTTAAAATTTTAAATGCATTTGGAATTTATTTTGCTATATGCTATTGTCTACTTTATTTTTATTTTTTACCCCTCTTTAATTTCCCCCCACCCTCACTTCCACCTCTGACTTACGGATTTTACCGTCTCCCTTTTTAAGAACTGGATCTCTGAGGGCAGGGCATCTCCTCCCATGTGCTTGGGATGCGCACGTGGGGCTGGTGCACCCTGGGTATGGTCCGTGGCTCCACCTGGGGCAAGAACCCAGGACCTTCTGTGTGTAAAGCAGATGTGCTAACCACTGCACCATAAAGCCACCTCTATTGTCTACTTTAAAAACAAAACTTGAGCAGGGTGAGTTAAAGCAGGGAAGACTTCTGATAAGAATGACACCTGATAATAATGGCAATATGGATACGTTCTTGAGGCCTTCAGATGTAAAATGTTACTAAGTCTATTTAATTCCTCCCTTCTGGACCCTGAATAGATTTGTGTCACATATTGTCGACTTTCTTAGGCAACATTACCTTGATCAACACTACTGTAAAAAAAAATGCATTAAGGTGTAATCTAAAACAAGCAAGAAAATTTGTGATCACCAAAATATAGATTCTAAAACTCTCTTAGAACTTTCCTCCCCACTTACACACACGCCTGGAGTTTTAATAGTTATTTAACCATGTGTAGATGGTGAGGGGGGGCAGGGAGGAAATTTAAATCATTTCTTCAATTAAAGAAAAAAAAAATTAACCCTGTTTCACCAGCAAAACAATACCCAAAAAGGTAGAGGAGGAGTTTAGTCTTGCCTATGACTCTGCTCTCTTCATCCTCCTCCCACCACACTTTCTCCATGCTTTTAAAAAACAGAGAGATAAGGAAGACTGTTGCGGTTTGATTTTCCAGATGAGATTATACTATCACCCTGTAACTTTTAAAAATAATGGTCATTTCTCCAGGTCAACAGATGTATTGATGTCTTTTGTGATAGCTACATAATATTACACACACACACACACACACACACACACGCACACACGCACACACACACACACACTGTTATCCTGCTCACAGTACCATATAAAATATCATAAACTGGGTGCCTGACACAACAGGAATTTAATTCTCACAGTTCTGGAGTCTGGGAAGTCCAAAAACTAGCCAGTTTGGTTCCCTGGTGGGGGCTCTCTTTCTGGCTTACAGATGGCCACGTTCTCACTGAATCCTCTCATATTTCAGAGGAAGAGAGAGCTCTGGTCTCTCTTTGTCTCCTTTTAAGGAGACAATTCCATCATGGGGCCTGCACCCTCATGACCTCATTTAAACTTAATTACCTCCCAACGGCCCTATCTCCTAATACCATCACAGTGGAGATTAGGACTTCAGTGTATAAATTTGAGGAGGGGAGACACATCCAGTTCACAACACACACACACACACACACACACACACACAAATCTTAGAATTAAATACTGAATAACTGGGTCTAGAAATTGGATCACATCAACTAACTTTTAACAATAATTTGAGATCATTTTACCAAGAATATTTTTTCAGGTGTAAAAGAGATATAAAATATGACATTTTAAAAATGACTGAAAAACCTATGCTTGGGATTTTGTTGAAGTTAGAGTATTTTAAAAAGCATGAGTTTAACTTTTTAAATAAATAAAGTGTATCCTTGTAGACAAGAAAAAAAAAGAGAGGGGGCACAAAATGTTACTTGTGGAGACAGTATCGCCTAATGATTAAAATTTTTGCTAAATATTGAAATGGTTTCTTAATATAAAAAAAATTAAGAGATGCTAACTAGAAAATCCAAATAATTTTCCTAATCACATAATTTAATCCACGTAATTTCTGTACTGGTAGTAGTAACTCAGAATTTCTCTGATTCAAGATTTGGTAGGACAATAAGGCATATTTAAAGAAAATGTTTAAATTTTTCTTCCTATTCTTCCTAGATTCTATTACAGCTTGAGCTCTTGAATGACTAGTGAATTTTACAGCTATTGAACAATAAAACTCAGAAAAATATAAAAATAAAAATTATAGCCTGCTTTTCTTTTTCATTTAGAAAAGAAAGTGAGACCAACCAAGAGACACATGCATACAAACCGAAAGTTTTGTCTTAATCAATTTGTAGTTTTTTGTATAACTCTCATTTGGTCAGTGTAGAATTAAAATTTTAATATTCTCCTCTAAAAGCCCTTAGGGTTAAAACATATGATTTATTATACAATATTAATTAAGCATCTACTTTGTGCTAATTAATTTTCCAGGTGGTGGCTGGAACAAAATTTCATATTGAGTTCACGGCCAGGGAAACCACATGTTCCAAGGAGAATAATGAAGAGTTGACTGAAAGTTGTGAGATCAATAAATTTGGAGTAAGTAATGCAACTGTCTACTTATTTCCTGAAAATCTATTTGATGTTTTATACTTATTTAAGTATCTCATCAATAACACTGTTCTCTCTTTTGGCTTCCGTTTTCATGGATAGCAAATTCTGGATTGCACTGCTGATGTTTATGTGGTACCTTGGGAGAAAAAAGTTTACCCTACTGTCAAATGTCGATCACTAGGAAAGGTATGATTTTAATTACAATCAGTTTAGGTCACTTTTGCAATTCCGAAAAGTCCTATTCTGGGGTTGAAAATGAACCATTATTTAAGCAAATTAGGAGACTCTCTTTTCTAAAATGGGGAGAACTCTCACATTTCTATGCTGATCTCTCTTTTTTTATGACTAGAAAGAAGAACAGCAGTCCTCTTGTTTAGTAAGTGTCCCATTGTTTAGTAGGCTCTTAGTGAAGTGCAGCCTCTGCTGTGGAGAGCTAACACTACTAGCTATGCGGCTTTAAGGTGTGTCTGAGATGCTCCACTGACACCTGCTTACATTCTAGGAGCTTGGGAGAAATGCAGATCTCAGATCCTATTCCACATCTACTGAATCAAAATCTGCATTTTAACACAATCCCCAGGGGATTCATATCTTTGTTCAAGAGAGAGAAGCATTAGTTTGTATCATCTTTTCTAATTCTTAAGAGAACCTTGAGAGGTGAGTAATACTTTCCCCATTGTCAAGGATGAGACAGTAAAAATTACAAAGATGCTGAGGTCCTACAGTGAATAATAACACTATGAAGTGTTTCCTCTGTCCCAGGCCCTATACTGAGGACTTCACATATATTTTTCTCCTGACAACACTATGAGGCAGGTGCTGCTGTCATTCCTATTTTAGAGATGAGAGAAGTGAAGCTAGTGGCACTCAGACTGAAATCTAGGTCAAGTCAGAGCCCTCCCTGTTACATGATGCTGATAACTAATAGGGTCTGGCTTGTCTGACTCCAAAAACCAAGCTCTTTGCACCACAAGACACTGCCTCCATGTTCTCATCGGTAGTGCAAGTATAGGTAGAAATAATCCACAAATCCATCTCTTCAATGCAAGTTGCCTCTTCTTCCCTTTTTCTGGTTTAGTTTTTTGCCAAGTATAGGTATGTATGTAGTTTAACATGAACATTATGCAAAAGGTGTATTTCAAGCTCGTGAACATGTCCTAATATGTTTCAGCCCAACAAAATGATTGTGGATATGCTCCATATATATTTGGGTCATAAAGCCATTCAGGGTCTTTTGGGATAAAAGCAATAATTGTGCTAATAGAAATAGTATCAATTAATAAATAATGTGCCATGGTTTTACATAATCATAGGCTTAGAAGTTACCCTAGAGATGTAGTTTTGTCTTCCAATTTTTCCAGATAAAGAAAAAACTTTCCAGCTTAGAGGAGTATTATTAAGAACAATAAGCAATTTCCAAAAACTATAAAATCAATCAAAAGAGGAAAAAATATTATGTATTCTCATCCTTTCTGGAATATTAATACAGTATTTAAAATATGGCAAAGACTTGCTCTGCTGTAAACCAAGATAGCATTGCCAGGTCTCAGTCCCTTCTTTCTGCATTGATAGTGTGGTTTTCACAGTAATACATTCATCTTAATATTTCTGTTTAGACCTCAATGCTGAAAAGGCCTCCAGGTTTTTCACCTTTCCGATCAGTACAAGTGGAGAAAACAAAAGAAGGAACAACTGTAAGTTCACCCCACAATTCCATGGCACCTGTACAAGATGAAGAACAGGATTCAGGAAAAGAACAAGGACCCGCTCGTGCACATGGCTGGGGCCATGAAAAGCAAATAAAGCATGGCCTTGGTCAAGGCCATAGACATGAGCATGACCAAGGCCATGGGCATCAAAGGGGACATGGCCTTAGCCATAGACTTGAAAAGCAACATGGCCTTGGCCATGGACATCAAAGGGGACATGGCCTTAGCCATAGACTTGAAAAGCAACATGGCCTTGGCCATGGACATCAAAGGGGACATGGCCTAGCCCATGGACATAAACATGAACATGGTCATGGCCATGAAAAACGTAAAAATAAAGGACAAAACAATGGAAAGCACGATGGTCAGAGAACAGAGCATTTGGCAAGTTCTTCTCAAGATAGTACTACATCTTCTGCACAGACACAAGAGAAGACAGAAGGGCCAATACTCCTCCCTTCTCTAGCCCAGCCAGGTGTAGCAGTTACCATTCCTTACTTTCAGGACTCAGATCTCATTGCAGCTATGATGACTAACGTACCACCAACTCCCACAGAGAATGATGATGCCTGGATCCCTGACATCCAGATAGAGCCAAATAGCCTTTCATTTAACCTGATATCTGATTTTCCAGAAAGCTCCCCTAAATGTCCTGGACGCCCCTGGAAGCCAGTTAATGAAATGAATCCAACTGTAGAAATGAAAAAAATTCCTGATTTCGATCTCTCTGATGCTTTTTATTAATTTATGCAGCCATGGGTGTTTCTTTGACATTTCATCATCCCCTCTCCCCATCGTAAAAATATCCTGATATGATGCACCAAAAACCATGAAGCTTCAGAACAGCCTAGAGAGAAGTGGTGAGACTCCCAATGGGGTACTGTCAATTTCTATGGATGACATAAAACTGTGTGCAGAATTCTAAATCCTTTCTGAGTCTTCCTCACAAGTTTTCTTAACTAGCACAGAAAATGGGCAAACGAATGTGCCTTGTGGCCTACTGCAATTTGCTTTTCTAATAATGAATGTGTATCTTAAAATGAACATCACCGATTTTCATACAAAGATTCTTAACATTCTGAATGGACCATGACATCTGGTCCCTGAACACATGCGAAAACAAGGGAAGTCAAGAGACTGAATGCTCAACTTCTAAATGGGGGAAAAATGATAATAAAAACCACCAGAGGTCAAAGAGGGGCAACAAGAAAGAAAAACCGATTGGCTAAAGGGAGGACGGGGGGAAATAAATTAATTGACTTTCTGTTTTCAAAATGGGCTAGTTATATCAAATAGTTACTCCCACTTGACAAAGGTATTCTCATAATTCTCTGAATGGAAGTGTTTCTCATAAATCAGTAATTTCTGTTTACTCATTAGCTATTCTTTGCAACAAGGCTTCCAAATGAGAGTGTTCTGTTTATTTCTTTCTGAGACGAGAATGAGTAATCCTTAGTTTTCAGTAGCTCTGAGTTTAATCATAAGAATGGAAAGCAGAAGAAGTAATATAGAGGCAGCCCTGTGAAGAAAGTCTTTTTTTTATAATTGACAAGGGGATATCACAAGATGTGATGCAAATTTTGTTCAGAAATTTTATGAGGAAATTCCTCTCTAGGCACACTTTATTATCACGTCATCTTTTTGCTACGACATTGAAGAGCACTGATTTTTGTAAAAAAGAACAATATGATTGTCCTCGGTTGATTCTAATGTGAGGGAGGCACACATTTGTTTTGCCTAGAGACATTAGACAGGGCTTAAAACAGCTACACTCGCCTGTGGATGCCTGTGTCACTGGCTGTATTTGAGCCTCTGAGTTTTCATTTCATCTCAAACATTATCTGTACTTATAATTAAAGAACCAATGATGTCAAGAAAAAGCCTCACTTTGTCCACTGGTTGCTTCACTTTTCTCTTATCGAATGATAACATCAGATTAACGGAGTTTTATCATACTTACAGAAGCTCCTAAGTTCCTGCGAGTACAAGGGCCGACCTCGAAAAGCAGAGGCAGAGCCAACAGCTGAGAGTGAGGTCTCTTAACCAGTGGGCAGAATCTCCACACCTGGCACAATAGCCCCAACAACCTCTGTCAGCAGCCCTGCATGGAAGGACAAGAAGATGGGATAGAATATAAATAGAGAAGAATGTCATTTTATCATTCTGTTGCTGGGTGAAATAAAATTTGGTCTTATGTTCTCACACCTGGTTAATTTACAGTAGGCTGTTTTCAGCCATACCCCTCCTGCAGCAAAGTCCAGTTGATCAGAGAGCACATTCTGCCATGGAAGCTCACAGTCTAGTTCTGGAGCACTCTTGCTAACCAAGACGGGAATCCCTTCTGTGAGCCTTCCCTACCACCAAGATGTCATCATGGATGCCAAATCAAGGGTTAGGGGACCATGTTTCCACTAACAATTTAAGAACCATCTCTCTACCTTCCCCTCTTTTTCCTTCTCCTGATTTCTAGTCCAAAACTAAGAATAAGTTGACTTATTTGATTGTTTTTTATGATCCAGACAATTACCAAAAAAGAAAAAAATCTTTGTTAATACGATGTCTACCAACTTCTCATTATCAGAAAATATCTAACCTCAAAAACATTTAAAGAAAATTTAAAATTATTTTTCTGACATGAGTAAAGGACAAAACAGAAAACCAGTAGAATAAAAAGTAATAGAGATTCTACTCTGATTTGGTGTGCCTATGTGGATGATGGGAGGTGGGCAAGCTGTATGATTTCCAAGGGCTCTGCCAGTCTTTGTTTCTGACATCACCTCGTGGAGGTGGTGTTCTATACCTGAAGGATTACCTGCTCCGAAAGAAGCACCGGCACAGCATATATTTCCCTTCCCTTCTGAGGTCCCTGGCTTACAGACCCTTCCTTCCTCCTTGGCAAAAATGTGGGGTGGAAGGGTCAGAGGCACAGATTATTACCTCCAAACTGGTGTCCCCACCCAAACTTCCTATCGTCCCAAGCCCTTAGCTCTTTTGGATGTACTTTTTATTTCAAAGGAAAATAGATTTTTTTGAGAAAAAAAGTGATAGAGATTTAAATTTTTCTATAATAAAACCCATTTACTGAACGCCTATTGTAGCCATTTACCATGCTGGACAATCTCCTTTTGGTATGTGACTTAATCCTCACAACCACTCTGAGGTCCCCATGATCACCTTTCTTTTACAATGAGGAAACATAGTTCACAGTGTCTTGCCCAGGGCCACACTGTTCATATGTGACAGAGCGGGCATTCAGAAGTCCATTACATCATGTTATCATGAGGCGTTAGTATTCATGTTGTCATTACAAAAAACACATCCAGATAATTTCTGATCCTAAGATGGTCACTATCTCAATCCAAAAACTCTTATTAAATACCTCATTGTGGCTGGCGCTGTTCTAAGGACTGCTCAGGGTAAACTATAACTGAGTCAAACAGCAGGCATTGGCTACTTACCATATGATCGGCATTAGGTCATGAGAAGAAGAGAAATTTTAAAAGACTTAAATTCTTTCCCTCAAAGAGCTTACAATCACATTGGGAAGTCAAGACTAAAGCATGCAGAACAGATTTAATCCAAGCCGTGATCATTTGAGGGGCAGTGAGCAGGCCTGACGAATGTGATAGAAGATGTTGAAGAGGGGGAGGGACCAATCTGGAAAGATAAAATGAAGTCCCTTTGGGAGTTTAGATTGAAATAGGCAGTAGAGCGCCCCTTATGGTTCTTAAGTTGTGCCACCAAAAAAAAAAAAGTGCTTAAGACCCATTCTGAAGATTCTGGAGAGCACTGATTAGAGCGAGATAAGACTGAACTCAAGGCAGTATTCCATGTATCTCCAGGCCATCATGTTTTAACAGAAACATGACCACTGGGGGCTGGTATACAAAGCCTACAGTTCTTACCTGATATGACGTATCTCTACTTTAGACTTTGTTAGATAAAATAATCATCAGTTACCTGTGATCCGGCACCTACCTTTCACCCTTTAAGTATCTGCACGCTTCTCTAACTCCCAAGCCGAGGCACACCCATATTTATGATCTGGGCTCTGGCACCACACGGCTTCATCCATTTATGCTTCTCCTCAGCTCAGAAACTTCCTCTTGTCCAGCCCAACCTACATTCTTCACATTGTCTAGGCCTTGCTCCTCAAGCAGCATGCCCTTATTGGCCTTTTACCCCTTCTTCCCTTTCCTACTTCTAAGCCTGGTTCCAAAAGACTTACTGCTTGTTGGCCTCATCCCAGTCTGTCGTGCCCTGTCCACCCCCAACCTTGGCTGGTGCTCTGTGTTCTTACCTTGTGGGTGAAGCCGGACTTCCCCAAGGCTCCTATGAGAAGACCTGAGAGAATACAGTAGATATGTTAACAACCCACTCTTCCAGAAGTTCTGATGTCTTTCTATAATAAGTTAGATTATCAGAAAGCAAAATATCTAAACACCTTGCAAGAAATGCTCTTGTTAATTATTTATCTTCAACCTTTATTTAACAAGGATCTCCATTTGAACACCATTCTGTCTCTTGCAAAACTTTAATTGGAGGTATTGCCAAGTATATTCACATTAGAGGCAGTAAAATGTAGCGGTTAAGAATCAGTGTTCTGCAGTTAGCCTGAATCCAAAAGCTAGCAATTCATTTAACTTCTCAAGACCCCAGTTTCCTCATCTGAAATATTAGGTTAATAATATAGTCACATCATAGGTGTGTTGTGATACTTAAAAGAGATAATTCCTTTAACTGGCATAATGCTTAACACATGGCAAACAGTCAATAAAGGGTAGCTATTATTGCATTACTAGGACATAAACAATATGTTACTTTTAGAGTTTAAATCTGGGGAGAAATGTTTTGTCAGGCAATGGGATGTGTGTAAGACAGCATACATCTCTCTTTGCCTTGCAGTCACACATAGGATTCAAAGGTTATAATCGGATCAGATCAATTGGCTTAGTGATATCTACCCCCCTCATTTCCAATTCTATAGTTCTCAACCATGGCTGCATATTAGAATGACCCAGGGAGCTTTAGACCACATGAATCCAGATCTCTGCGAGGAGTCTGAGTATCGGTATTTTTCAAAAGTTCTCCATTGATTCTAAATCATCCAAAAGTGAGAACAATTCATTTAGGACCTCTTTGTTCTCTTTATAATCTTAATTACTCAGTTTTAGATTGTTCCACTTTATTAACTCTTCAAGTCTTTTCTAAAATAGAAAGGTTATGAAACTCACAAGGGATAGATGGATTAATAGACGGACAGACAGAGAGATGACTAACTATTATATGCACTAGGATTGTCACAAGAATGGAGAATACAAGATGGGTAAAAGTGGCATTTCCAAGACTTATAAACAAATTATTGAGTATGGTGCTCGCTTCGGCAGCACATATACTAAAATTAGAATGATACAGAGAGGATTTAATTCGCAAAGGGTAATGGAGATGAGGCACGCGCAAAGAAGATTAGCATGGCCCCTGCGCAAGGATGATATACAAATTCATGAAGTGTTCGATATTTTTATGAGAGTTTTGGTGTTGCCCCGCCCCCCACTCTTCCACTAATAAATCCCTATTTCTGTCACACACACAAAAAAATTACTGAGTATGAAGATTGAAGGACAGGAATAAATCAAAAGTGACAGGAAGTTTTCCAGTCTAGGTGCCTAAGGGAATGATAACTCCAGTAGCATAAACGAGGAAACAGAGCTGGTGTGTATTTTCTAGTAACTCATAAAGAAACAGACTGACCCAAAATGCACATAATTTAAGATATTTCAACAGCTGCATAAACATATAAAATCACTATACAAATGGAGTGTGAAACATGACTACGTGCCACCTCAAATGATTTCATTTACTCTGATACCTGTGGGACCTGCCACATAAACAAATTATTCTCTGAAAGTAATCTTAACGTCTACTTTTACTGCTGATCTAGAGACTGAGGCTAGCAAAGGACCTCTGTTAGAACAGCTTTCCTGTCTCTTCTCCATATGACATTTGGAGACGGCGTGTGTGGAAATAACATTATTCTGCCATGGTTATTAAAAATGGCCAAAATAGTAGCTCTTGGGAAAAATATAAGTACCCACTTTTTAGGTAAATAATATTTACGGGCTGGGTAATTTTGTACTGTGCCAACTTAGCTAGACAGGAATTGTTTTCAGGAAGCCCCTTTTCTATATGTCTCTAGATTAGAGCTATTCTCAGGAGACATTTGTGTGTGATCAAGAAGATGAAATGAAGCACAGCCACTGCTCTTCAAAAGTCACAAGGTGAGATGCAGTGAGAGACCACGCAGAGGTGCTAAGGGCTCCAGCCTGTCCTCATTTTCCCTGTTTCACATACAGCTCTTTTCCCACTGCTGGCCACGTTGACCTACAGCCACAATAGGCCACCTAGGGCAACAGCCTTCCACAGCCTTCTTTACGAACCCCCATCACAGTCCCTCTGGCAACTGGTTGTGCTTGTCTAGATTTCCCTAAAATCTGACTTGCCCTGAGGAAGGCTGATGAAGAACTTTTCTCTGATCCTCCGACTTCTTTTTTCTGGATCTTACTTCCCAGCTCCTCCCACAACAGTATAAGATCTACTTCTGAAGATAAAATCCCTTGTACCAGAAGACTCATAGTGGTTCTGCTTCCCTGATCAGTCCTTGAATGACACATCGGCCTTTTTTCCCTATCATTTTACCTAAGAGGAACATGTTCCATTGCTTTCGAATACAGAACCAGATGCATTAGAGCTGAGTGAAGGCTGTTCCTGCCCTACGGAGGTCAATTTAGTGAGGAACACAGACATATAAAATGTATATTAATCAGCATAAAAATGACAGGAAGTAGAGGTATGCTTAAGGGGCAGTGAGAGCAGAAAGGAAGAGTCCAGGCTTAGAGAGATAAGCAAGGTGACATGGCAAGGACCTGTCTCCTACAGCATCATTTTTACTAGTCCAGGGCACAGTGCCTTAACAGAAAATTAGTGCTCAGTGAACACATCTTGATTAAATTGAACTCAACTAAATTTGCATAAGGCATAGCCTGAAGCCCTAGGAATACTGCATTAAACAAGACAAACAGTTCATGCCTTTACTTATTTTACAATCTAGTGCAGTGGTTCACAAACTTTAGCATGCATCAGAATCCCCCAGAAGGCTTGTTAAAACCTAGATTGCTGGAGCCATTTCCAGTTTCTCATTCAGTATGTCTGTGGTAGGGCCATGGAATTTGAGTTTTTAATGATTTTCTAAGAGATGCTGTTGCTGCTCGTCCAGGGACCTACTTTAAAACTGCTGGTGTAACAGTTCTCAACCTGGTTATACACTAGATACAGGGGTCCCCAACACCCAGGCTGCAGACTGGTACCAGTCTGTGGCCTGTTATGAACCAGGACACACAGCAGGAGATGAGCAGCAGGCTAGCAAGAGAAGCTTCATCTGTATTTGCAGCCGCTCCCCAGCACTAGCATCACCTTCTCAGCTCCACCTCAGATCCTCAGGCATTAGATTCTCATAGGAGCACTGGTCGCTGGTGCCACAAAGGTTGGGGACCACTGCACTAGAATCACTTGGGCCACTTTTTAAAAATACCTTGCTAGGAGCATCACCTCAGACCTATGAAGTCATGTTTTAAAAGCTCTGCAGGTGATTTTAACGTGTAGGTCAACTTCAAAACCACTGACACGAAGAATAGCAGCAGTTAGCACTTATTGCTTGCTTGCCAGACACCATCTAAAGATCCCGTACACATCCTCACATCTAATCCCACTTTACAGGTAAGAAAACTGAGGCTCAGAGAGGTGAGATGAGCTGGCCAAGATTACATAGGAAGTGTTAACAGGAGAGGAACGATGGAACCTGGGTCTCTCTGACCACGGAGGCTACATTCGCAACCACCAATGCCTGTGCCACATGGGCCTCACAGAAACAGCATGTCTGATTTGAATATTCAATAATGAACAGAAGTTCTTCAGGCAGACAAAGACAGGAAAGCTTTTCAGACAAAAGTACAGGCATACCTCGTTTTATTGTGCTTGGCTTTATTGCACTTCATAGATGTTGTATTTTTTATAAATTGAAGGCAAGACCCTCCCCCAGCAAAAAGATTACAATTTGCTTTATTGTGACACTCGCTTTATTGCAGTGGTCTGGAACCGAACCCGTGATGTCTTCAAGGTATGCCAGCACAGAGTTCTGCATCTCTGGAGGTGCTGAAGTAGAACCTAGAAGTCAGAGGGATGGATCTCTGAGCTGGTAGGAGGGCAGGACAAGATGATAGCTGTGACCTACCCTCCTCAAAGAACCTAGAATTCTATAATGAGGCCATCTAGATGAAGAGGAAAAGGAGAAAAATATGGGTAGTGACTTGCTCAGAGGCGCCTTGAAGGAGTTATGAGCAGATGCTTCTTTCCTGCATTGAGTCTCTCTGTTTTGAACATCTACTAATGCTTGGTTCTGAAATTTTATCCACCTCAAAACAACTTTATGCTAGTTATATGTGCTAGATAAATATTAATAAATAAAACCCAGAACATATGACAAGCAAATGTAAGACTAAGAGTGAGGCTATTCATATTTAAATATTCATTTTTTAAAATTAATTAATTTTTTATGGTGACATTCAATATATGACATTCAATAATGAAATTCAATAAGTTTCAGCTGTACATTTTAACAGTAAGGCATATATATATTTACACTGTGTGTTCACTCTCATAGTTAGATTTCTTTGTCACCACATATTTGACCCCCCTTACCCCGACTACCTCTCCCCTCCCTCCTTAAATATTCATTTAAATGTTGAAAGTCACTATTAATTATTTTCTAAGTTTCCCAATATGTTTATTTTTTTTATATACTAGTTTATAGTATACAGTTTAATGTTTAGTGTGGAAAGTTTAGAAAATACAGAATAATGTAAAGCAGTAAATAAAAACTACTGTAGTCTCACCAGCCAAAGGAAACTAGCGTTAAAATTTTTGTTAGAACTTCCTAGTAATGTTTTCTCCAAATGTCTATAGGTATGCATATTCTAAAAAGGGAATCCTGCTGAAAATATAATATATAATCTCTATATTTCACTCAACATATACCATGACCATTTTTAATGTTCTTCGATTTGACTCCCATAAATCCTTTCATAATTATAATAAATACATGAATACCTTTTAATAATTATACGCTGCTGAAAAACAACGGTGTAAGAAAATTCAGTAAGTATGGTATTATTGTGGCTGATATTATGAAAGGCGGATCCATAGGATAGGTGGAGAGCCATCTGTGAGTAGCTGACTCAGAGGAGAGCCTTCCTTTCTGAATATGTGTTTCTATATTTGAGAAGTGATTCACCTTAAATAGTTAATTCACCTTAAATATTCAGGTACGTGAGGATCCTTGGTGAGATTCCAGCCTCAGTAAGAAGCAAGTTTTCCCTTACTACTGGTAAAATAAGGAATGGAATGAATGACTAGAAAGAGGCCGAACTCCCTTCCCAAGGTTATACTTCCTCCTTTATAGGGAATTGCTGCCCCCGAGAGGTGAGGTCTTCGTAGGAACCTCAAGGCCGCTGGGAGAAAGTGCTCTCTCTTCTTACTGAATACCTTTTCATCCTTTCTTTTCCTTGTTCAGACTACTGCATAATTTCAGTTTACCTAAGAGTTTGCTAGTTCCTTTTATTATCTGACTATGATTTTTTTCTGCTATATTAAAGTCCATATGTACCTAGGAGGATGTAGGACCTGACTCTAGCCTGTCTGAAGCCTTTGGCAGTAAAAACTTTCTCTTTCTGGGGGACTAGTATTGATATGTCACAAACCAGAGAGGACAAGAAGCTCCCTTGGAGAGGCCTTTAAATTATATAGGAAAACTCACCCATAAAGAAATTTACAAGATAAAGTCCAGTAAAATATCTCAAATTCAATGGGGCAACTCTAATTGGTTTCAAAAGACCACTAAGACTTTATATAAATCTAAGAGAAAGAATCATAAAGATTCTCAATAAAAATGAGACAAATCGGCCTGAAGAAAAATTCTCCAGGCTGGGAGGAAAGGTAAGTGGCATGCTGTCATTCTGTCTGTAAGTGCCCGGCAGTAAAATTATACTCTATTGGCTCATAGAAATGCAACTAGTAGGTTAAAATTAGTCTTCAAAAGTTTGAAACTTAAAAGGGATTTTTCCAGGAAAAGGTGATTTTGAAGTGGAAAAGTTTAAGTTTAGATGAGAGTTAAAATTATATCTGACCAAAATAAAGTAAAAACACACATGTTAAGATATAAAGATAACTAAATTATTTTAAAAAATCTAAATAGTATGTCTATTATTTTCTAGTGTAAACACTCGCAAGAACATTTTTATGTGAGAAAAAGGAAAATTTAACTTCTGTTAAAAGACCTGATGTCCCTCTTAGTTATAAAATTAAAAATAGATAGGCAAATTGACATTAAGCCAACAATTAGTAGTTATAAAAAGGGAAAGAAGATAAACAACTGAAGAAAACCCTTTTCATTTGTAAAATGATTCATTATAAAGACACAACTCCCAATTGAAAAAAACCCCAAGAAATTCTTTTAACCAGGATTTATAGGATTTTCCTATTGTTTGTGAAATACATGAATAAAAAGTAAAGTATAAGTCACATTTATGTAATACTACTCAAATACATTGATAAATTATTTTATATATTCTGGATGTGAAAGATAGCTATATATCTTCTCCTGGTTTTGCCATGTAATTAATAAAACTGCAAACATAGATTTTATCTAATGTGAGAAATTTAGCATTTAAAAAATGCTAAATTAAATGAAAGTTCCAAAATTTTAAACACTTGTCTAATAAATTATTATTGTTTACACTAATATTTTAAAGTATATAAACATAAATATGAGCATACAATTGATTAAGTTTTTACTTGAATGACCAATGTCATTAGAAACTAGTCTTGAAGACCTCAGACAATATTGCAACTTATAAGAACCTGTAGAGTTCCTCTACTTACCCTTTATGTGTAAGCTTATAAGATGTGGTCTATGATAAAGTTTTAGAACAGTATTATATTAAATTTTAATGATGACTTATTATATTTTTATAAAATCCCAAATTGTCTTTGGAATTTTAGACTAACAGATTGTTGAAATACTTAGTTAATAATCAATATTTACCTGAGGACTTTTAAAAAATCTTAAAATTGTACCAAGAACTGTGAAGAATCTAAGCCTTTAATTTCAGGCAACAAGTTAACCTTCCATGGATGCTGGCAGAAGATACAGGATGCCTGGGTCACAGACAGTATTATTCACAGCAATCTCAGCATTTCACCAGTTTCCAAGCCCCAATTCCAACAGGATGACACAAAGAGAACCAAGTGATACCTGCATTGCATACACAGTGGATTGCATTGCAGAAGAGGAACCCTGAGTTTAAAGAACACATATGTTATATAACGAGCAGTAATCTTGCCTGACCCTGTGTTGGAAGGAGACATTTCTATAATGGACAGTAAATAAAACTGCCCTTTGCTCTAGAGGGAGTCACAATCTCTATCTCCCAGGGCTGTTCTTTGTATAAACATCTTTGAAAGATAGTCCAACAAAGTTAGTCATTGCTCTGCTCTTAAGAAGTGCGTAATCATGAGAATGGATGATTGTCTCCCAACACAAAGAGAAATGAAAAATAAAACACAGTTCCTACATAACACCTATGCCTATTTTTATGTATGTATTTTTATTTATACAAAAATACTTTTTCTCTCAGAATACTCAAGATGAAATATAAACATCAAATTTTGATATACTTGATGAAGTTCTTTTAAAAGCTAGAGTTTTAAAACTTTAAGTATTGGTATTTAAACTTGTATGATTACATAAATGATATGTATATTCAAAACCCTATTAAGTTCATGAAATTTTAAAAATTATATATAATAGAGGAGAGATTACTTATAGTTTGGAAAAAGAAAATTGGTCTCTGGGTATATCTGCTGTCAACATGAAGCAGGGAAAAGTTCTTTGCCTAAATTATATTCTGACAATTGTCACACCTCTGAGTATGTTCTCTCACTTTTCACAAATGTGCTGATATTTAGACTGATCCTTGTGAAGCTTTTGAGTCTTCATGATTGTACACAAATGTAAAAACAACTCAGTTTTCAATTGCTGAAAGAATGACATTTTCCATTGTTACTTCTGTGTGACTGTTATAAAATATCAATTCTTTATTTTCAGCCACCTTTGCTATTATTTTTATCAATTGTCCATTTTCTTAGGTCTACTTTTTCATATGTTATCCATTTCTACTATTTGACCCCAAATCAGAAGCTTTGGCCATTTACAGGATATTATTTTCACCCCAGCTGTCTTTACTGCTCCCCAGAGTGACAAAGATCAGCTCCCTCACCTTGCTGACAAGGAGAGGAGTCCAGGCATGATTTATATGCTGTAGATTTTTCCGAAATTGCTTTACAGTCTTGTAAAACTCTCCTTTTTTATGAGTCCCTCAATGTCAAAAACGATGTTAAGATGAAGAGGCAGCACTCCTCCCCTCCTTGGGAACCTAGTGAAGCCGTTCGCGGGAGCAGGCTCTCATGATTGCGAGCACCTACTTAGGATGGTTGGACACAGTGACTACCCACAGAAGACTTCTCAACAATTTATTTCCAGATTTGAAATACTCTTGTCTGTTAACAGTAGTTGAGATACACTTTATGGGGTAGATTATAGAAGAATTTTGTTTGAAATCCCTACACATATCAATGCCTCCATTGATTCATTCATCTTAAATAGATCAGGGATAATAAATGTCAAAATGGAAATTTTTTTCCTTTTATTTACATTTTTAATTAATTTTTTATTATAGTTGACATTCAATATTATATTAGTTTCATGTAAACATAGTAATTAGATACTTATATAACTTACTGAAGTGATCACCCCAATAAGTTTAGTACCCATCTGACAACATGCACATATTGTAATGCATAGCTATTGTAATACACAGTTATTACAATATTATTAAAGAAGAATAAGAAAAAGTAAGAAGAGGAGAAAGAGAAGGGAAGGAGATGACAGGAGAGGAAGAGGTAAAAAGGAAGGAAAGACCAACCCACTGGCCAAGGATTTTGAAAAAAATCGGTTAAAGTAGTCAGAACTACTGCCCATAGTAAAGAAGTACATAGCAGTACTTACCTCTGGGAAGAGGAGCTGCAAGGACTGGGGTTTGAGGAAGACTTCTTTTTACCGTTGACTCTTTTGTTCTGTCGCATTTTGTACAATGTGTATTATTGTGTATCAAGAAGTGTATATAATGAAACAATCCTCTTCCCAATTACAATTTCACATACTTGACCCTTAAATTACGCTTCTTACAGATATATCTGCATATGTGCAAATGATGATGGTGCAAAGCTGTTCATAGCACCATTGTGTGTAATAGCAAAAGATGGGAAGTATCTAACTGCACATTGAAGGGGATCGATGAAGTGATTTGTGTACATCCATTGAATGGAATACAATGCAGATCTAAGAAAGGACCAAGAAGTCTATTATGCACTGATATAGAAATAAAATATATTGAGTAAAAAATATATATAAAATATATTGAGTAAAAAAAGAGAGAGAGAGGGTCACAGGGACGGAGAGCACAGCAATAAAGTAATGGCTATGTGTGGGCTAGAGGGAAAGTAGAGTAATCAGGGGACCATTTCATAAACTATATAAATGTCTAACCAATGTACTGTATACTTGAAACTAATAGAGAGATAGAGAGGGAGAGAGAGATACAGAAAAGTAAAGTATGCTATCATTTTCTGTAAAATAGACATCAGTTCCTTGTTTATGCATTAATAAATATATCTAAAGGATACAGAAAGAAATAATATCATTGGTTGAATCTGGAGAGAATAATTAAGTGGCAGTGAAACGAAAGTAAAAGGATAACTCTCTTCACTGTATATACTTTTATATCTTTTAAACTTTAAATTTTGTAGATAGATTGCCTATTCAAAAATAAAAATAAAATTTTTAGAAAAAGAAAATAATAGTGAAATGTTACCAATTTCATAAACCACATTTGTATTCATTTTGTACACCTCCACCAAAATTCAATTGGTATCTCAATCAAATCCATTTAAACTATCTCTGAAAATATTCTGAGACTGCGAAGTAGAAAGAACATGGCAACTGAACTATTCTATAAAGATAAACGAGGAAACCCAGGTAGTTTTTCATAGATGAAAACGTTTTTTGATACACAAATATACATACATCAAAGTGCTCTTCTTCCTATGAGTTTTTTTAAAACTTTTTAAGTTGTGGCATAATTGTAAACTTACAAAGAGTTGCAAAAATACTACAGATGGTTCCTGTATACCACCTTTCACCCAGCTTCCTGTAATGTTAACATCTTACACAATCATAGTACAATTATCAAAACTAAGAAATTAATGTTGATACAATACTATTAACTACATTACAGACTTTATTCTGTGTGAATAAAGTGAACTTTTTTATTTTATTATTTCCTGTGAGCTTTTAAGTTATGTTTCAAAACCTCCTTGATTCAAAAAGCAAGCCATTAGTAGGAATGTAAACACATTATTTCTTTCTGCTATACAGCAACAATTTTTTATTTTGTCTTTGGACTTTATCACAATATTTTGTCACAAATATTTTGCAGATGTTCAGAACAGATAATATTCTGAAGATTTTTAAATTTTCATATGTGTACAGTAAGGCAGACCGAATCTATGCTGGAAGAAGTGGGGTGCTGTGGAATTGTGGAATTGGCTTCAGGGACACTTAAATTATGGCCTGAGGGAGGTGTTTATCATTACTTGAGCACAAGTTTCTAATAGTCAAAAAATTTACAAATTATCCACTTAGTTGAACATATTTCAATTCCATTTCTAAGTTTACCATCCAAAGCGGTGGTTCTCAAAGTATGGTCCTCAGACCAGCAACATCAGCATTACCTGGGCAACTGTTAGAAATGCAAACTTCCAGCAATCTGTGTTTTAGCAAGCCCTGATTGATTCTAAAGGCTAAACTTTAAGGATCTCCGACTAAAAGAATTGTTTTGATGACTAAAGGGACGAGGTCTGAGGAGGCAGGGACTAATAGAGAAAGGGTAATTCCCAGAGCGACATTCAAATGGCCTGTTTCTTAAGAGGAAGGTCTTGTTTCAAAACCATTTCTTGATTTCTCAAAAACTAGATTGTACTTTGTTTCTCCTAAGTACATACTTGTTTTTGCTATACATCAAGATTTGGCCTTGGCTGCCTTTGACCTGAGTGAATTGGTTCCAGAGACTACAAAATAATTACCACAGAACTCCTTTTTTGATAGATAACTTCTCTGCCAGAAACCAATTTGACTACTTTCTCATGAGGAAATGAGGACAGGCAATCCTGTCTTCGCATAGTTCTGACATGCACAAATTTCAGTCTAGTAAAACTGAGACCAGTCCCCCAACAACACAGTGCAAATTTCAGTTACCACAGTTTATTACCTGTGAGCAATCACATAGTTCAAACTTCACTATCTTCAAAGCACCAGAAAAATAACAGATATGCATCATGATCAGTGGCCAATCCCATCAATTCTTTCCAAGTCTATTGGTGATTAGTCCCAGTGCATCTGTTATTCCATTCACACAGTCTAGCAAAGTATGTAGTTGCCTCTTTGTCTCCTGATGATAAACTCACATGCCATTTGATAAAAATGGGTGATCGAAAGAGGGAATTGTCCAATGAAGATGGAAGTGCAGCAAAGAAAAGAAAAGTGATATTGCTAGAAGTGAAATTGGATGGATGGATGTCAATAAAGCTTCAACTCTCGAGACTCTAGGTATGCAGACAGGAATTTTCATGAAGGTGAATTTACCAACATAAATGAGGAAAATGGTTGTGACACAAAAGGTGAACACATCCCAGGGGAAGTGATGTCTGTAAGAACTTTCACACTAAAAGACCCAGAGATATTTCATAACATTGTAATCACAGAAGATAAAATCTTGTAAGCGAAAATACTCCCCTGAGAGCTGGGACCTATTATATGAATGGATTGGTAGACTATCAGGAAATTAGGGCCTGAAAAATTGTTTAATGAGTTGGAACTATGTT
The DNA here is from genome assembly GCF_000151845.1 of Pteropus vampyrus. Lineage (NCBI taxonomy): Eukaryota > Metazoa > Chordata > Mammalia > Chiroptera > Pteropodidae > Pteropus > Pteropus vampyrus. Next base: position 7,566,270 of record NW_011888795.1, on the reverse strand, counting down.
AGTTCAGAGATTGTAGTCATATCTTATATAAGTTGTCTTTATCCTCTAAAGTTTTATTTCTTGCTGGTGGTGATTCTTTGTGAGTTACTGGTCTGGTAATAATATTTACATGATTGTCTCTTTTTTTTCTGAAAGCTTTAAGTATCTGTACATTTTCTTTATTAAGCTAAAAAAGGATTTTTGGCTCTTCTTCCGCATTTATCGTGGTTAAAAGGAAGAAAGGGGAGGAGAAAGAAGAGAGGACAAGAGAGGGGAGAGAAGAGGAAACAAAGACCAAAGATGGGAGAAGAGAAGAAGGAGCTCGGTTCACTCACCCGTTCCCCTTCCAAATCGTTCTTCTTTGTACAGTGCCTCATTCTTTTCTTAGAAATTCAGTTATTCTATGTCTTCGTCATTTTGAACGTTGTTTCATGTTCTCTTTCAGATGTCTCTCTATTATCTGTAGTTCGATGCTGCTGAATCCTGCTGCTTGTTGTAAGTACTGACTCTCATGCTTGGTGAATTGTTTCCATGTATGTTTCGATTATGAGCTCATCTGTAGCAGGGCTTGCTTTTTCCTGAGAGAACCCATTGTGCCCTGGGTGAAAAAGAGCTCTGGGAGATCCATTCTGTTGACTTCTGCCATGAGTCTTGGGATGTCACTGTGCTTGGACACATTTTTATGTTACGCTCTCGACTTGGGGTTTGTGGGACTTAATTGATAAAATAAATTTCAACTCCAAACTTCAATGAGGAACAGGACTCCAAGTTGTTAATAATGGGGAAACTGAACAAGGGGTAAATCCAGGAACCTTGTGTACTATCTTTGCAAATTTTCTATAAATCTAAAATAAATCTAAAATAAAAAGTAGACTTTTAAAAAATGAAGCCTCTAGGTTACTAAAATCAGTCAAATCTTTAGGTAACCATAGAGTCACCTTGTATGCTTCCTGGTCCTATTTTCACCTTCATTTTGGGTATCTGCAATATCCCTTTTTCTTTGCCAGTTCAACTATGGATTTAAAATAAGTTTTGTTACAATTTATGTAGCATTTCTGGGAGTATTATAGATGGATCTTCAGATCCTATCAGTCTACTACACGTGGAACATTAATTCTCCATTTTCTTTTTAATCCACACAAATCAAGCTTTCATCCCTACCACTTAAATTGCTGCAATCAACCTGACCAATAAAATTCACCTTGCAAACACAGTAGTCAATTCTTAATAGTCATTTACTCAATCTTTCATTAGTATTTGAACATGCTTTCCTTGAATCCCTTTATTCTCTTGGTTTGTCTCTTGCACCTCTTTTTTCTCCTTCACTGGCCTCTCCTCAGACTTTTCTGTGGACTCTCCCTCCTTTGTTGACCTTTAAATGTTGACTCTTTTGTCTGCCACCAGGCTCTTATAATTCTACAGTCACTCCCTAGGTGATATCGTCTAGTTCAATGATTTAAAATGTCATACACGTGCCTGTAACTCCCAAATTGAGATATAACAACCTGATTTCTTTTCTCCCAACCTCCCTGGGACCCTAGACTCATATATACAAGTGCCGACGTGATGTCCCTACTTGAATGTCAAATTTAATGTGATCCAAACAGAATTCTGGTTGGTGCCAAGAGCAACAGAATAGGTTGTCCGGTATATGCCTGTGGTAAGCCTTGGCCAGGAGTGGTGATGTGGCAGCAAATAGGACAGAAAAGTAAATCACTATGGCATAGTAAAATCCTCTTTATGGGTTTGTAGGTAGACTTTTGACTATAAATGTGGCCCCTCCTCAAGTCTGAGATGATAAAACAGTATGAGATGATAAAACCACAGTTCTCTACATTGACCACCAAATTTCAAGTACAGCTTTATGTGAGGAGCCTCAATCCAGAAACCTACTATTTCACTGTCTTTGGAGAATAAATCTTGAGACTAGCCAGAGCGAAGGAGGGAAAGATGTTTAACTTCATGGAGGAGGACAGGAACTCCTGAAGACTGCTCTTTTTTTTTTTTCTTTTCTCATTTAATTTCACATTTATTCTTATTACATTGGACTGGGAAAAAAAGGGCCATATTCCTGAATCAGAGTCAGAGGAGGTCAATGGCTGCTGGGAGCTGGGGGTTGCTAGTAAAAAGGCAGGAGACCCTGGATAATTGCTTTTGACCATAAGTGATTCTTCTTCCTCACCTCTTCACATTCAAGGAATTCCCATTCTGCTGGGAAATTCTGGATTTCCTGGTCTCTCTAAGGTTTTATTAACTGGCCTTTTCTCATCCCTGGGTTTATTTTTCTTCCTGTACTCCCTGGGGGTTTCTAGTAATTTCAGCCTAACGCGTCACTTTCTACATTTTTATTCCTGAGTTTTCTCTGCAGCCACAGGGTTCCAATCAAGGCAGGCAAAGAGCTGGCAATTACTCTGCCCTGCTGGAATTCAGCAGGGTCTGGAGGTGCCTGGGTGTAGAAATGTGTTTTTCCTCCCTGCTCTGGCAGTTTCTAACTGCTTTTTCAATAGATTTTCTACCAGTGTTTCTAGGTTAGCCTCCCATTCCCATGTCCAAAGGGACATGGTGCTACTAGTCCTTGAGTCTCTTGGACTGGGAAAGTTGGAGGTTGTTTATCAGCTTTTCCCCACTCCCCCTTTAGAACTAAGCTTTCTCCCATCTGCTAGTTTTGTTGTCATTTTCCCATTCGCTTTCTAATTTAAGAAGCTTCGTGAGCTATTGTCTTTTTTCCAGTTTTCTTCAGTGTTTAAGTCATTTTAACAAGTCTTTTTATCAATGTTTTAGTGAGTTTTCAAGAGAAGGCAGAGGTTAAATATCAATCTTCTCACTTTAATACAAAATCAAGACTTTAAAAATAGGGATAAAAATCCCTATTTGATGGGGGAGGGCAGGGTGGAGCAAAGGTGGGGCTACTGATGCCCTTAGGAACCTAAAGCCTCCCCCTAGAGCCACAAGCCACTCAGAGTTCCCTGGAAGCTTTGAAATCTCAATTCACACCGTTAGCCTAAGCATCATCCAGGGGAACGCTCATCCCAGTTAACTCAAGCAAAGCTTTCAAATATAAGTATATTGTGATAAAACATTTATCTTTATACAGTCCAACCCCCTCCACGTTTTTTTTACTTTTAGGAACCAGGATCATTGCAAAGTAGGAAGGCAACCGAAGTTGGAAAATACATGCCCCAAAGGAAAATTTAGTAATTATGCCTAAATCTGTACTCTGTAGTGTCTCTATCTCTCAGTGATTCCCACCATACACAAGTATACAAACCTGTCTTATCAGACGACCTTCTATCTAATTAATCCAAATTCATATAGAAATGAATATACTGACTGTATCTCTTAACCTTGGAAACCTCATTTATTTCATGAGATAGATTTTCTTTTCATTATTTACTTTAGTGAGTCTAACAGATTCAGCAGGTAATCCCAAACGAGAGATAGGCAGGAAAGACAGGAAGCTTCCCATTGAAGGCAGCAAAGGATCTTCTTCTGCCTTTCACTTCTTTTGGCATGTCAGGGAGTTCAGTCCAGAGCGGCTGGAGAAAGTTTGACAGCTGCGTTTACCACAGTACCACGTTATCCAAGAATCACATTTTGAAGTGTGTTTAGATCTAAATGTATTAGAATCATCATTTTATTTTACTTTCACAACCAGCAAAAAGACAGCTAGACACAAAGTCTGAGGTTTTTTAATGGGCTAATTGAGGAGACATCAGGTTATATAGGAAGATAGGTCATATCAGGAGATTGGTTTGACTGCAATTCAAGCAAATGAATTCCATTTCCTGCTGTAAACATACGCTGGAGATGAAAGAAACCCCGCGAAGTTGTATTTGTTTTGCAATGGAAGGGAGATTAGTAAATGTGAATTAATAGCTCAGAAAAAAGCATGCAACAAATTTCTCAGGGAATTTGTTGGTGTTTCTTATTGAACCTAACAAGAGACAGAGTCTTATAAATTACAATTAAATAAGACCTTTTCTCCACTGGTCTGGTTTCCTTATTGTTGATATCACCAGCTTGTACGTACTCTTGATCTCTGACTCCTTCACTTAATGTGGAAGACAATGACCAGCCTAATACTTTGAAATTTTCAAGTACTTGACGTATAGGTTTTTTGCCCCCAAAGCTTATTAAATGATTGTAACCTCTCTCATTTTATTTAGGTAAAATATAAGTGTAAAAATTTAAAGTTACTTTCAAAAGGATTTTAAAGGACAAAAATAAAAAATAAAAGATTTCGGCAAGGAGGCACTACCCTTTGACTGTCTGCTCATTTCAGGAAAGACTCAAAGGCCTTCTCAGAGAACTTCTCTGAGAACACCAACTATTTAGTTACGCCTTGCCTTCACCTTTCAGTGGGAGCCAGGAAGATGACAGAGTGGCAGTGCTAGGAGGTATTTTGTTATTGTTAAACTGATTGATGTGATCAAAAATAATTTTCACCAGAAGCAACTGACAATTAATATTTATCTGACTAGTCACAGGCTTCAGTGGCCTATCATTCAGAATCTGAAACTGAAAACCAAGATGTAATTTGCCTCTGCCCTGGTCTGGCTAATGGCTACTGATTTCGGTAAGACTGCAATCTGTTGATACCAGTGTGCCCCAGACGGTCAGAAAATGTCAGATGAATATATAGACCCAAAGTATTTATTTTGATAGTTATGTAGTTATTATAATCACTATTAGAAAAAAACTACACAAATTAATCCTGTGATTTCACTCAAAATAAATGCAAATTGACTTCTAAAAAAATTAGGTGAATATTTCAAATGGTACTCAAGTATGGCTAAAATCATGAAGCCTGAATAATTGAAAAATGGCTGGATTTACACAAAAGAAATAAGGTCTGTAAACTGCTGTTTCACTTCTATATCTACTGCACATCAGCCTCCAGATCTAAGAACCACCACCACCCAAACCACGCTCCAAGCCTAGCTTCGAGTTTGAACGAATTTTACCATGCAAAATTCACAAATGACATTGACAGAAAAAAACAATACCAAACCAACTGAGGTGTCAGTGGACAGGAAGAAATGTCCTGCCACTCTGAGCTTCGTTGCTAAATGTAGCAGGATTAGGAGAAATTTTATTTTTTAAATGTCTTCTTTTGTTTTAAAAGTATTGTCTGTACAATAAAAAAAAGTAAGATAAAAAATTGCAAGTAGAACTGCAATTCGTTTTGTCATCCAGACAGTTTAAAACAGCTCCTTGTTAAAAGCACCTTAAGGTAAATCATCACCATTTCAGTAAGTAAATGAAGGTCTATAAATCCAGTGGACAAAAAAGGTCATATTAGCTGAAGGGAACATTAGGATGTGTCCCTTCCAAATATAAATAGCAAGGAGTAACATACTCTCTCAAAGAAATTAAAACAGAATATCAACATTATAAATCACTGAAGGAAATATATAATAACCCTTCATCTTTGTAGGCCAACTCTTCTCTATTCTATTCTCAGTCTTTTTTATTATTTTATTATTTTATGCACTATTCAACAAAATTAATTAGGCATTGTAGTAGGCAGAATAATGCCCCAAAGATATCCACATCTTAATCCCCCAAACCTGCAACTATGTTACAATCTTACACACAAAAAGGAATTAACAGATCTTGAGGTGGAGAGATTATTCTGGATTATCCAGGTGGGCCCACTGTACCGCAAAGTCTTTGTAAGAGAAAAGGAGGAGGGTTGGATTCAGAGGAGGAGATGTGACCATAACAGAAGCAGAGTGATATGGCCGGGAGCCAAGGAATGTGGGCAGCTTCTAGAAGCCGGAAAAGACAAGGAACAGATACATTCTTTCCTAGAGCCTCTAGAAGGAACACAGCTCTTCTGATACTTTGATGTTAGCTTGGTAAGACCCATTTCAGATTTCTGACCATGTGTTGTATTAAGCCACTCAGTTTGTGGTAATTAGCAATAATAGAAACTAATATAAGCCTCAAAACTTGGGCTTCATGTTGTGAGAGATACAAAGATGAAAAAAACATAATCCCTCCTTTCAAGATGTTTACAATTTCGAAGAGATAAAACACATATACTAAACCATAAGCTAGAACATGATGAATATTGTAAGAGAGGTACACCAGAATGGCTGTGGGAGTCCAAGGAAAGAAATCACCTTATTTGTAGGGTAATTAGGAAGGACATAATAGAAAACAGGCTTTTGAGCTGATCCTAAGAGGATCAATATATTTTAAGAGATAAAAGGGATAGAGAAATTGGCATAAGCTTTACAAATTAAATTATATAATACTTTATTCTAAAATAAACTTATTATTAGTCATTTGATAAAGAAACATCCCTATAATAAAATATAATCATGCCCTGACATATATTTTATATTAAATAAGACATGGTTAGACTTGTTTAAATCTGAAGAATGACATCCATTAGTCTGCTAGAGCTGCCATGATAGAATACCACAGACTGGGTGGCTTAAACAGCAAACATTTATTTTCTCGCTGTTCAAGAGGCTGGAAGTGCAAGATCAAGGTATCTACGGGTTTGGTTTCCTCTAAGCCCTCTCTCTTTGACTTGCAGACAAACGCCTTCTTCCTGGTGTCTTCACATTGCCTTTCCTCTGTGCTTGCCCACCCCTAGTCTCTTCCTCTCCTTATAAGGATGCCAGTTCTACTGGATTGGAGTCCCACCTTTGTGACCTCATTTAACTTTAATTACCTCTTTAAAGGCCCTAACTCCAAATACAGTCACACTGGGTGTTAGGGTTTCAGTATATGAATTCTGGGGAAAGACAGTTCAGTCCAGATCATATTGTAACTATTATTTTAAAAATTACAAATGTAATATTTGCCAATGGTACAAAAATATAAACTGAATAATACTACATCAAGTAAAATATAAAAATTTTCTTCTCTCTCATTTATGCGTTCCTTCTAGAATAAATCAGTTTCCTTCTAGAACTGCTTGATTGAAATCATTGCATGTAAGACACCAGAGAGCTTCCTTCCTTCCCCTCACCTTTCTCTTTTTCTCTCCACCCCCAAACATACCGAGGAAGGCCATGTGAGGACACAGTGAGGAGGTTTCCATCTGCCACCCAAGGAGAGAGCTCTGACCAGACATTGATCCTGCTGGCACCTTGATCTTGGACATCTGGTCTCCAGAACTGTGGGAATTAAATTCCTGTCGTTTAAGCCACCCAGTCTGTAGTATTTTGTGTGGCAGCACAAACAAAGACAAGATGGTTCTCTGCATAAAAGTATACATATATCTATTCATTTTCAACACAAACAGGATATTATTAAATATAATGTTCTTCAATGAGTTTTTTCCATTTAGATCTTGAAAACCTTTCCATATTGGTACATATAGATCTAGTGACTTTGTTGTTGTTTCCGCTATCATTTTATCATATCAGGATCCAATCAAGAATACCATGTTACCTTTTGCGATTATTCTCTTTATTTTTTAATTAAACTTTTATTTTTTATTTTGAGGTAATTGTAGATTCACATGCAGCTGTAAGATCATACATGTACTCTTTCCCCAGTTTCCCTCAGTTGTAAGTAACATCTTAGAAAACCACAATACGTCAAAACCAAGATATTGACGGTGACATAGTTAAGATATAAATATTTCCATCACCACGAGGATGTCTCTCGTTCCTCTTTTATAGCCACACTCACTACTCTCCTGCCCCCACCTTCTCCTTAACCCCTGGCAACCACCAACCAGTTCTCCTTTTCTATAATTTTGTCTTTTCAAGAATGTTATATAAATGCAATCGTACAGTATGGAACCTTTTGTGATTGACTTTTTTTCACTCAACATAATAGTCTAGGTTGTGTGTTTCTCAATAAACTGATCCTTCCTTTCTATTACTGAGTAGTATTCCATGGTACAGATGTAGTGCAGCTTAACCACTTATCTATTGAAGGGCATGTGAACTGTTTCCAGCTTTTGGCTATTATAAATGAAGCTGCTATAACAATTCATGCACAGTCTTTGCGTGAGCATATCTTCATTTTTCAGATGCCCAGGAGTGAATGCCCATGAGCAAAATTGCCACATCATATGGCAGTTGCATTTTTTTCTTTTTTAAGACAAGGCAAGAGTGTCTCCTTATTTTTATTTATTTTATTTTTAGGTGAGGCAATCCTTGGTTGACCTCGCAGATTGCAAGGACCTTGTCAGCTTACAATCCCTTATTTTTTATCTTTTACACTTATAGCACCTGGTCTTCCTAGATGGTCTACCACCCAAGTACTAACTAGGTCCGACCCCGCTTAGCTTATGAGATCGGACGGTATTGGGCTTGTTCAGAGTGGCATGGGCATAGATGCATGATTCATTTTTTAAGAAACTGACATACTATTTTCTGGAGTGGTTATACCATTTTACAGTGCCACCAGCAATGTATGAGTGATGTAGTTTCTCTGCATCCTTGTCAGAATTTTGTGTTGTCACTATTTTTTATTTTAGCCATTCTAATAAAGTGATATCTCATAGTGGTTTTTATTTGCATTTCTCAAATGGCTAATAATGTTAAACATCTTTTCATTTGCTTATTTGCCATCTGTATATCCTCTTCAATGAAAAGTCTTTTCATGTCTTTTGTTCATCTTCTAATAGAATTGTTTGGTTTTATGGAAAGAGAATATCTTTGTTTTTAGGATGTAACACTGAACTATTAGGAGTGAAGTGATACCGCTACGTCTGTGACTTTCAGAAAGTTCAGAAAAAAATGAGAGAATAAATGCAGTAAACTGTTAACAGTTTGCAAGTGTGACAAACATTTGGTGTTCATTGCTTTATTCTTGTAACTTTTCTTTAAGTTCAGAATTTTTCAAAGTGAAAAGCTGTCCCCACCTCAGATCAGATCTACCAAATGTGGGTAAGAGGGCAGATTCCACATTCACCTGCATTTCAGATAGATCTTCCATTGATTTTTATGCATACCCGTTATAGATGACTTGAATAGAAGTATATAATGTATTTTTATTTTAGTCTTTATAAGGGTAGAGCTAGAAAAATCTCCATATCTTGATTATATGACAGAGTTTAATAACCTTGAATTAATGGATTTAAACCCATTAAGTCCTTATATAGCTCAACAGTCCTTTTCATGGTCTTCCTCAGTTTTCTTCAAGTCTATTAATATCTTCATGTAAATGGCTTTAAAAGTTATTGTGAAGAATATGGCGTTGTGGTTGACTCTGAGAAGGCCATCTAATTTTAGATCTCAGGTGAGTAGAAAAATGTATCTCAACGCTAAAAAAGTATGTTCTTTGTTGCCATGCAAAACTTGTGTGTGTTTTAGATCTTTAACTCATTTATTACTTCTTACTACTAATTAGTAAGCACATGAAAATGTGGTGAGTGCAGCATTCAAGGGCCAAACTCTGCTTTAGGCTAAAGTGGTTTTATGATAAGAGAGTGTCATAATCCAAAATTCAGTAAAAATCCAGACTCAAAATCCAGATCCCCATTGCATGCAACCCTAAAGCAGAGTTTGACCCTTGATGATTTCCTCTTAAGAGACTCTGGAAATCCCCCACAGCATGTAGCAGCAGTGCCAACCCTAAAGAAAACACTCAACAATTAGGTGTAAATTGTTGATTGATTTCACCCTGTAACTGACTGATTTCACTTTAAAGACTCAAATGAAATTAAATGGTTCCATTTCTGATTTAGTATTTTCTTCAGTTCCTTAGATCTCAGCAGATTTTTGGAGATCTCAGTAGGTTTTGGATGAGCCAGTAAGGATCTCTGACTTCCATTCTCAGAAAATGTCTGGCATTACCTCAAATCTAGATTTCAGCATTACAAGAGAATAGATAGCACCACTAGACTGAGGACCAGGTCCATTTTGTTATCTTGGTATTAGTTTTTGTCACAGTTCCTGATAAAACAATTTTCAAACAAACAAACAAATAAATAGATGGTTTTAAAAAGACATTATTTAGAACCGACTATCGTATCAAATATGACATACAAATATAGAAAATTAAGTCAGTTTTTCTAGTTTTCGGACTTTAGATTGCTACTCTGAATCATTGAGAAAATGTTTTCCTATTTGTGATATCTTGCAGCATGAGTATGATTGTATTTTAAAGTTAAATGACTATATTATTTTGTTTTTACCAAAGGGCCTGGGATAGGGTTACAACTGAAAGCCTCTGGAGCTTAAAGAATTATGCAGTTTCCTCAAGGAGTAAGAGTTGTATTGCTCTCAATTTCAATAAATCATTCATTATGCATAAGGAATTAAAACTCGGTCTTTTTTTAAAAAAATTACCAATATAGATCAGGATCAAAGCCTCAAAGCAGCATGGAACTGTAGCTGTCAGATGCATCCATTTAAATTCCTGCGTTACGAGGAAAATTGCTACTCCTCAGCTATTATAGCTTTGCAAAAGTTTACAATGGTTTTGTCAGTCATTCTCACACCTATTAAAATCATTAGCATTATTTTAAAGAGAGCGAGAGAAGACCAGAAGCCGCGTGGTAAGAATGGAATTGGCTACTCCAGAGACATTTGCAAATGACACTACATGTCTTTTTCTCGCCCTGCACAATGTATGGTAAACCGGGTTTCCCGGGATGTGCTGGGTGGCCGACGTTTTCCCTATTAAGAGTTTTACGCTTTTAAGATAGCGGCTCTTTATTGTCAAATAAAATAGCCTTTTCCCACAGCTATTTAATCGGGCGGAACAACCTGATTTCCCCTGCAGTGCAGAACGTGGGCGTGCCTGCCTCTCCGGCACCAAGCACAGGCGGTGAAAGATGAGCTTGGTCCCGCTTGCCCCCGGGATAGCCCGGGGCGGCCAGCGAGGAGCGGGGCTCAGGCTCCCGCCTCCCGGTCCTGCCCCGCTTCCCCGGGCCGCCTCTGCTTCAGGGACGCGGAAACCCCGTAGGAGCAGGGTGGGAGGAGAACGCAGCTCGACCGCTGCTTGCTGCAATATTCTTCCGCCGCCGAGCAAAGAGTCCCAACCTTCCCCCACGGCCCTGGGATTTCCAGTGCCCCTGCAATATCTTGGAATAACCAACTTGGATTTTTCCACCGACTCGCTTAGAATATTTTCCGAGGTAAGAACACTAGGATCACAATTTTGAAGCCAACGAAGAACGACGAGAAAATTCCTCCGCAGAAAACGGGTTCCGGCCGCGAGCCTATAAAAAACGGGTGGCGGGGCCCCGCTGTCTTTTCAGTCGGGCGCTGAGTGGTTTTTCGGAACATGTCTGGTGGCTCCGCGGATTATAACAGGTATGGCGTATTTTCGGTGGTGGTGTTTTCGTGGTGAAGGTCATGGGGCGCTAGAGGAGATTGGAGTAGCTGGCGTGAGGAAGGGAACTCCAGATTCATAGGCATTTCCTTGGGGTCGGGTACCCTTGCCTTTTCGAGAATCTAATTTGATGGTTAGAGCCTCGGATTGCGGGGAGACGTGATAAGGGTATGAAAACGGAGTGGTTAGAGGGTGTGTTTTCTTCCCCAAGATCCTTTAAAATTTCGACCCTTCCTCTGCCCGTACGGAGCCCGGCATTTAAAGCCGTGGTGTAGTCCGCATTCGGTAGTGTAACTGGGGCCCGAAGCTTTATTTGCGGCCAACGGCGCGACTTAGTGCTAGACTGTAGGTGGTGGGGGGAGGGTGACAGCGGCGGTCACTCGCCATGGCCAGAAGGCGCGCTGGGACCGGGCCGGCGGCAACCGGGGCCCGGCGAACCGTTGGCATAGCTCTCCGGGCCTAGGCCCGCGTCAATCATCGGCTTGCGCAGAGTAAGGGGCGGAGCTCAGCGCGTGGAGCTCTCGCGAGACGGGAGCACCTGGCGCACGGGTTAGGGGAGGAGGGCCGGCGTCCGTGGGGCTTTCTGCGTGTCCCTGGTTCTCAACTCTTGGGCAGGCGCGTAGTATATCGGGCCCTGCACCATCAGCTTTTGCTCTTTTACTGGGATGTGTACACGTGTTGGAGGAGGGTAACCTGATGAGATTAGACACGTGCTGGGGGAGGGTAACCTGATGAGATTGGTTGTAAAGAGCTGTCCTCCTAATGTACAGTTAGGATGTCTTGGGAAAGGGATATGTTTTTTAACTGTAGTGGTCTTGTTTGCAGAGAACATGGCGGCCCAGAGGGAATGGACCCCGATGGTGTCATCGAGGTAAGAAATATGTGTGGATTTTGAAACTCTGGAAAGGTGAGTTTGTTCATCCTATTTATTCCCCACCCTTTTTTTTTTTTTTTAAATTTATAGAGCAACTGGAATGAAATTGTTGATAACTTTGACGATATGAACTTAAAGGAGTCTCTACTACGGGGCATCTATGCTTATGGTTTTGAGAAGCCTTCAGCTATTCAGCAGAGAGCTATTATTCCTTGTATTAAAGGTAAAAGAACTCAGCACTTTTTAAAAACGATTCAGTTTTACATAGACCTGGACCATTAAAAGGGAAAATAACTTCTGGGGGACTAGCACCTGTTTGTATTCCTTAAAGTGAAATGATGGCAATCATCTTTCGGGACTGACCTGAAATGAAGAGAATACTCATTGCTGATCACTTAATTATTTGGGCATAGTTCATGTTCCAAATGGAATACATGGTGTGAACTAGAAGTGACGGTTTGGTGTGGGATCGGTAAATATGTATCCTACTTTTTTTAGGGTATGATGTGATTGCTCAAGCTCAGTCAGGTACTGGCAAGACAGCCACATTTGCTATTTCCATCCTGCAACAGTTGGAGATTGAGTTCAAGGAGACCCAAGCACTAGTATTGGCCCCCACCAGAGAACTGGCTCAACAGGTATTGATAGTGTAGTTCAAAAAAACTGCTTGCGTGTTGCATAGGTTTCAGGTTTCACAACTGTGAAGAATTTAAAACAGTATAAATTGGTCCTATGAGAGCCCTCCTTTTAACTGTCCATGCATGCAGGGAGTTTTTGTTGAAAGTTAAATAGGAACTGGGTATGCAGGTATGGTTTGCAGGGTTGTATAAAATGGACAAATCAAAAAGCTTTATTTCTGTTTAGGGTGGACTAGATTTGTTCCCATTTTTAAGTTTGAATGCAGTTGTGCAACATGAAAACTGCAGTGACATGTTATTTGACTGTCTCAGTAGTTTGTGATGCATCTGTTGCATGATGTTTTCAAAGCTCATTGCTATTGGCTTTGAAGTAAACTTTGCTGATAAAACTGTAGGCATTACCCTGTGGGAAAAGTAAAGTATCTTGTCCTAGCTGTAATTGCAGAGCTTGATCAACTATTTACACCTTCTTACACAATGAAGAATAATAAAAAGAAATGTAGTTCTTAAACTAGCTGGTCTGGTACCTGGGGCAACAGGATCCCAAGTTTGACAAGGCACAAGAAAGATATTTTAAGAGAATTCTATCTTGAAGCAGTTAGATCAGTTTGCATCTTAAGCTTGGAAGTAGTTAAATGCTATGCATGCGTAAAGGCTGTTTGCAGACCAGATATTTGCCATTATGCTTTGGAATTTAGTCACAGTCTGTAATTCTGCTGAATAATAATTAAGGCTCTTGGCTTTTAGATCCAAAAGGTAATTCTGGCACTTGGAGACTACATGGGAGCAACTTGTCATGCCTGCATTGGTGGAACCAATGTTCGAAATGAAATGCAAAAACTGCAGGCTGAAGCACCACATATTGTTGTTGGTACACCAGGGAGAGTGTTTGATATGTTAAACAGAAGATATCTTTGTAAGTATTGCTGTTTAGAGAGCATAAGTTTTTTTTTACTATTAATGCATTTCATTAGTATCCCTGTGAAACTAGAGATGATAATGACTTTGTTTTTAATAGCTCCAAAATGGATCAAAATGTTTGTTTTGGATGAAGCAGATGAAATGTTGAGCCGAGGATTTAAGGATCAAATCTACGAGATTTTCCAAAAATTAAATACAAGTATTCAGGTGAGCTTTTATTTTTCTTCTGTAGCTGGAGATTAGGTTTATGCAGGTACTGTTAGAATACAACTGAAGTGTTCTATTGTCGTTTCCCCTGTTTAAAGTAATTGATGCATAACTACCTGTCTACTGCAATTCCTTAGCAAGACAGAGACGCTTGGTCTCAAACACGTAGAGTATTGTGATGGTTGTGCTAATTAACTGCTTGTGTGACATCATCATCATTGTCCTTTTAAGGTTGTGTTGCTTTCTGCCACTATGCCAACTGATGTGTTGGAAGTGACCAAAAAATTCATGAGAGATCCAATTCGAATTCTGGTGAAGAAGGAAGAATTGACCCTTGAAGGAATCAAACAGTTTTATATTAATGTTGAAAGAGAGGTAACTTGTCTAATTATTAAAATAAAAATGTAGCCAGGTTTTTTTGACCTTCTTGTATAAGCACTGTGCTAAAATTGCAGAAACTAGGATTACATCTTGGTCTTTGTGATAATGCTAGCAGAGTACACACAAGAAGAAAAGTAACTGCACTAGATTGTAAAGACTGGGGTGGACCTCTTTCTTAATGTCCAGTGTCCTTTGTCTTAAGATTTGGTGCAATATGTCTGTATACCAACCTGACAGTGAACTTCTAATGATTGTAAGTTAGAAATTTAATGATTGTTACCTTTCTCTTTGAAATACTGTAGGAATGGAAATTGGATACGCTTTGTGACTTGTACGAGACACTCACCATTACACAGGCTGTTATTTTTCTCAATACAAGGCGCAAGGTGGACTGGCTCACTGAGAAAATGCATGCCAGAGACTTCACAGTTTCCGCTTTGGTAAGGTGTTCTAATTTTGTAATGGTAATTACGATGTATTTTCATTAAAGCAGGATTTAGACTACAATATAGCTGTTAAGTGCTGTGTTGTCGTTCCCCCTGCTCAAAATAAAGTTGATTCTTTACTATACCTGTCTGCAGTGTTCTGTAGCAGCCAGGGACGCTTGGTTTCATACATGGTCAATAAAATTAAATATTGATTTGACTGGTGATTCTTGAATTAAGGTTTGTTAATTTGCAGCATGGTGATATGGACCAGAAGGAAAGAGATGTTATCATGAGGGAATTCCGATCAGGGTCAAGCCGTGTTCTGATCACTACTGACTTGTTGGTAAGTAAGTCTCTTATTGCTGTTTTTTATTCCTACCAAAAGGTGTTTTTGGGGGAAGGTTTATAAATAACCTTTACCAATTTGAGCTATTTGGGAGAGTAAAGACCACACTCCACAGTGAGCTGTATCACTAAACATATAGTTCACTACTATTTTGTGGCCTACATTACATAGGTGTCTAGATTTTTCAGTTAGAATTTAAACATTATACCATTATATTTCAGGCTCGTGGGATTGATGTGCAACAAGTGTCATTGGTTATAAACTATGATCTACCTACCAATCGTGAAAACTATATTCACAGGTGAGTAAATGGCACCTTATTACCTTACTGGTAAAATGAATTTATATTGCTTTTCTGTTGACTGATTTTGTCTGAAACTTAACCTCAAATCAGGGAATTGATTTAGTAAATAGACAATAAACTTGGTAGGATGTAATTAAAATTGTACTTGGGAAGATTGATCACACACAGTGGGAAAACAGTTGTGTAAATGTTGCCCAAATTGTGGGCTCATATGTACAGATTAGATTGCTTTAGATCTTTTGGTCTTAGTTTATTTTTGAGCTTTATTTTTAGTGATGCTCTTGTGTGTCCATGTGCTTTCTTGGTGATTCCTCTATAGTTGGGATTTTCATGGTGTCGTCTGGTAGCAATTTGAGCAGTCCCTGGTTTAGTTATAGTGGCTTTATCCCTAAGTAAATTGAATTGTACTTTGTTATATGATGTAAAAAAAGACTTTTTAAAAAATACAGGAGTCGATAGCAGCAGTTGATGGCGAGATGGCACTCAGAAACGGCGTTGACGTAATTTAGGACGTGGAATCATAAGCGAAACAGCACACTGTTTGAATAAAGAGCGAGTCGGTATTTATATTTGTTTTTCTTTTGTCATGATTATTTGATATTTTAAGTTGTTCCAGCCAAGGCATTTTTGTATAATAATAGTCTCTTAGGTGGTTTGTATTGTCTGGTTTCTATCAGGGAGGTAGAAAAGTTTGTTGGAGGTAAACACGTTTGAGTAATTTGAGTTATAACGTGTGAAACTGAGCAAAAAAGCAGTGATGAGTTTGGGTTACCATACCAAATACTTGTTTTCCCACTGGAAAAAGTTGTTTTAGACAGTAGTTAACCTTGCTTGCAGCATTTGTGTTTACAGTTTACAGTTCCAGAAGTGCGTCGAAATGGATTACATAACTGTTCTTTTTGTTTTATTCCTGGTGTTTACATCTGTCCCAGGCTGACATCTGCTCTTGGCTGGCCCACTTTGGTATGGGCCTTTTAATTTCACTACCCCAAACACAATACTGTCATCTGCTTTAAAAATAATGCTCAAGACACCTGATAAAATCTCATTTTGCAGCCAGACAAGCCTTGAATCCTTTTGCCACTAACTGCAAAGGAAGACTTCTTTCTCTAGATATTGATTAGCAGATAGTGCTCCAGTTAGAAGCACGAACTATAACCTTGATAAGTAAACAGCAGCTGATGGTTAACAAGTGGATCATCATGTTCAGTAGTTCACACAGTATGTGGGAAGTAACATTCTAATTGTTGATTTCTTTTCTTACACAGAATTGGCAGAGGGGGTCGATTTGGGAGGAAAGGTGTGGCTATAAACTTTGTTACTGAAGAAGACAAGAGGATTCTTCGTGACATTGAGACTTTCTACAACACTACAGTGGAGGAAATGCCTATGAATGTGGCTGACCTTATTTAATTCCTGGGATGAGATAGTTTTGAATGCAGTGCCCGCTGTTGCTGAATAGGCGATCACAACGTGCATTGTGCTTCTTTCTTTGGGAATTTTGAATCTTGTCTCAATGCTCATAACGGATCAGAAATACAGATTTCGTGAGCTCTTGTGAGGAAAGTCATTGGCTTTATCCTCTTTAGAGTTAGACTGTTGGGGTTGGGTATAAAAGATGGGGTCTGTAAAATCTTTTTTTCTTAGAAATTTATTTCCTAGTTATGTAGAAATGGTTGTATTAGATGTTCTCTATCATTTAATAATATACTTGTGGACTAAAAGATATAAGTGCTGTATAAAATCAGCCAATTATGTTAAACTAGCTTACCTGCCTTTATTGTGTTTGTCATTAGCCTGGAATAGAAAGGCCTTTAAAACTGATTTTTTTTAGAGAGCATTTGAATGCATTTTGTTTGGTATTGTATTTATTCAATAAAGTATTTAATTAGTGCTAAGTGTGAACTGGACCCTGTTGCTAAGCCCCAGCAAGCAATCATCCTAGGTAGGGTTAAAACCCCAGTAAAATTGCCATATTGCACATGTCTTAATGAAGTTTGAATGTTAAATAAATTGTACATTCACTTTAAAGGTGCTTTGGTCATTTTATTTACAAGAAATATGAATCAACAATTCTGAGTCAACTGCTGCATCACAGTAGCACAGAGGCTGATCAATTGCAGGTGTTCGTCAGCACCATCTGCTAAGCACTTATCTACTTCCTACGAGAAAAAAAAGTTTATTAAATTCCCTTTCTGGTATCTTTTGCTGAAATGTGCAAAAGTGCCTACTTACGGCAAGTTTTTCTGTAATGATGGACTTCTGTTTATCAGAAAGATTGTCATTTTCTACAATCACATCATGAAGTTGATTTACAAGCTGAGTTGCTGCATGACCCTCATCTATTAAGTCCTGTAACAGTAAAGTTGCCATTTAGTAAGATTTATTAATTTTCTCTTCCCCAAAGTCTGTAAAGTAACTTTACCTTTACCACAGCTTCTAGTTTGTCAAAAGAGCCACTCTGACATGCAGCAAATATTCCATCAATTGTCTCAGCTGGTATTACCTAAAAAGTTAAAATTGTATTTGGGGTGAAGACAATTTGGAATTTGGAATATCCACGCCTACGCATTCCATGCTAGGTTCACTGTGAGCAAGACGACATTCTATAGCAGCGGTTCCCAACCTTTTTGGTACCAGGTGCCAGTGCTCTTAACGAGAATCTAAGGCCTAATCTGAGAGTTGAGGTGGTAATGCTAGTGTTGGGAGTAGCTGCAAATACAGATGAAGCAGCATTCATACATCCGTGGCTCACCTTCTCTGTGGCTCAGTTCTAGGTCTGTGGGTTGGGGACTCCTGTTCTATAGCATAGGACATGAAGCACCAATCCCGATACTTTACAAAGTTGGGGTCTCTAAGCCTTAAGGCTTATGTTCTCAGAGATGGTCCAGAAAGCTATTAGACCTGAAACTGAGGTAACCGAGACCTCTGGCCTCGGCTATGCCAATAGTACTATGAAACCAATTTCATATACTAAATTGTGCATTTTGCTTTTAAAATCCATTAATGGCTCTAGTGAATATACAAAATTTCCTCAGCAGTGGTTAAAGTAGCTTGAAAAACAATTTTAAGGGGAAGTGACCTTTTTTCAAATAAAGATGCCACTAATGAGTGGTTTTAAAACCCATAATGCCAAGAAAATGGACGGGAACTAATGCTATTGGTTTTACTGTAGTGTGAAAAATGCCTTAGGAACTGTTTGGAAAGTAGTACTGATCCTGAGGTAAGGCCAAAGCCAGGTGTGGCACTCCATTTTCTATGAGCTGAATATGCATGCCCCTTGTTTATGTATGACCCTTTTTTAGAATAGATTTCTAACAACAGGGATATCTGTTAAATCTTTAACTGCCACATCCCTGAAACATTCAGTACTTGCAGGTTATTACACTGTTCCTAGCACAGTATTTGGCACTTGCTGTAGACTAAATGTACCATCCCTCTCATTTCATGTTAATACCTAAAATGATGGTATTTGGAGATGGGGTTATTGGGAGGTGACTAGGTTGTGAGAGTGGAACCCCTGTGAATGGGATTAGTGCCCTTATAGAAGGCCCCAGAGAATCCCTTCTGCCACAGGTGGAAGCAGTGAGATGAAGGCCATTTATGAATTAGGAGTCTATGATCTAGGAGGTGGGTCCTCACCAGACACGGAATCTGTGGGCACCTTGATCTTGAACTTCCCAGCCTCTGGAACTATAATTTTGTTGTTTATAAGCCATTCAGCCTATGGTATTTTGTTACAACAGCCTGAATGAACTAAGCATATAATAAGCATTCCATATGTACCTGTTGGGTGAAAATTTTCTAAAACCCATCTAAAAGAATTTCAGAATAACTAGTGTGCTTACCCCAGCAATATCTGTGATCACCTTCTCTGTGATCTCCTTCCCACCTGTTAATCGAGTAGCACTTTGAAGAAATGTAATGGCTTTTCTTAAGTCTCCTTCTGACACTTTAACAAGATAAGATACTCCCTGAAAAGAAAAAAAGTTTTTTTTACTGATGATCAATTAATTAAGGCTCTTTTAATAGAGTGAACAGCACTATTATTTTAGCAAAAATTTATTTTTGAGGGAATATTATCAGATCCATAGTAGCAAAATTCATGGAGAATAGCATCGGTCCAATGAGAAGCACAGTGTGAATGGAACTCTTGCCTTTGAAAGAAATTTGCAGAGACAAAGAGATGTTCCATACTTCTCATTCTCATTCTATTTTCTTGATTATATAAAGCAAAGACAATTCAAATTACGGTTATTGCTATAATGAGTAAGAGGCCTATATATTCTATCACTGTACCAGAATTTCATCATACCAAATTAATTTTTGAAGTGGAATAGTACCTAGACTAAAATTTTGTCATTATGGAGAGATTGTTGCATAATTTGCATACTATGTATAAAATCTGCCCCACTTCTGGGTCTGATATTGATAATAAAAATAACAAAGACTGAACCTGTAATTCCTAGACATTGAAACTGTTGCTCATTTAGCTTAACTTTAACTGAAGAATTGGCATCAGAAATTGAAACAGAAACAACACACACATAACTCATTTCAGGACTTCTTCTACAGGCATTCATTAGAGGAATTAGTAATTACCTCGTTGCTAATTTTGACATGTTCTTTACCGGCAATGTCTAATAATCGCTGCTGCTGAATTTTATCTGACAGAGGTTTGAAGCGGAATTTAGAACATCTAGAGGTCAGAGGTTCAATTATTCTGTAAAATATTAGAAAAAACATGCTAGTGTTTAAAGAATTTCCCCCAAAGAACTCATTTTTATCAAGAACAAAAGATTTGATGGAGAAATTAATGTAGCATTGAAGCATTTAAATTTTTTCTCTTCTTAATGGGGGTAATCAAAACAAGGCTGCCTAGCATCTATCTTCAGAATATACATACCGACTGACATAGTTACAGATAAGACAGAATCGGGTGGTTTTAGACTCTTTCTCCATGGTACGTCTTAAAGCTGCCTGAGCAGCTGAGGTCATAGAATCTGCTTCATCCAGAATCACAATCTTAAAAGGAGGACATGGCTTCCCACTGATTCAGAGAAACACAGAGGAATTATAATTCGCATATCGCAATCTAATTTTAGAACATATTCATCATCCTGACTAGAAACCCTGTGCCCATTAGGAATCACTTTTCACCCAACTTTCAGCCATAGGCAATCATGAATTTTTACTTTGTTTCCACAGATGTGCCTGGGTATTTCATGTGCTCTGGATATTTCATATAAACGAAATCTTATGATGTCAACATTAATATGTTGTTTTGTTACTGGCTTTTTTCACTTAGCATAATGTTTTCAAGATTCATCCCTTTTGTAGTATGTTATTACTTCATTCCTTTTTATTGCTAAATAATATGCCAAATAGATATACTGCATTTTATTAGTCCATTCATTAGCTAATGGGTATTCTGGGTTGGTTCCATGTTTGACCATTATGAATAGTGCTGTTAGTTCCATGTTTGACCATTATGAATAGTGCTGTTATTTATAGGTATATACCCACAAGAAATGAACCATTATGAATAGTGCTGTTATTTATAGGTATATACCCACAAGAAATGAACATTTTCATTTCTTGTGGGTATATACTTAGGACTAGAAATTCTGGGTCATGTGGTAACTAACTCTATGTTTAACTTTTAGAGGAATTGCCAGACTTCTTAAAGTGGCTGCACTGTTTTATATTCCAACTAGCAATGTGTAAGGGCTCCAATTGCTCCACATCCTTGCCAATACCTGTGTTATATTCCATCTTTTTGCTTATAACCATCGTAGTGAGTGTAAAGTGGTTTTGATTTGCATATCTCTAATGGCTAATGATGTTGATAAGCAAGTTTTCATGTGCTTATTGGCCAGTTGTATATCTTCCTGAGTAATGTCTATTCAGATCCTTTGCCCATTTTTAAATTGGGTTGTTTTTTTATTATTGAGTTGTCAGAGTTCTTTAAGTGCCTTATCAAATATATATATTGTCAATTCAAGGTGGATATCAAAAATTAGTCATTCACTTTCTACAAATTCTTAATGTGTGCTCTGATATAAATTTAAATATACAGCAAAAATTTAATCTTGGAACTTTGCCATCTAAAGAGTATAAGTAGTTGACTCAACATCCTTGTTTAACTCAGGGCAGTCCTATTTAATTATTAATAATACCTTCTCTTTCACTCTAAAAGCATTCCAGTTAGAACTTATATGCTCACCCTAATTATGAAATATACACTGAAGCTTAAGATATCTGACAAAACTTTATGACTCTATCACCAAACTATCAAATTTAATTAATACTCCTTAGACAAAATGTTAGTGAAAAACCCTTGATAGCGAAATAAAATTAGTAAGTATAAATAGAAAGGTCATTTCTGAGTTTAAAAATTTTAGATAAAAATATGACCTAACATGAAAAAGAAGTTGTAAATTTGGCAGAAACATGTATTTTCAACAAATACAATAACATGGTATGGAGAAGGGAGGGTGAGCTTACTTACTCTGAACGACTTCCTGATACAGTTAATTGAGCAAAATTCTTCACCTTCTCTCTAACTACTTGTATTCCACGTTCATCAGATGCATTTAACTCAAGAACTCTTAATCGAAAAAGTTCAGGCCTATGTCAAAATAAAACAAATATGCAACATCATAGAACATATAAGTAACCCAGATTTAAACCACATTTTAACACTTGTACATTCTGCAGTAGTTTAAAATCCACCTCATAAATATGGATAAAAAGCAGTCACTTCTGTATTTTCTCTTTCGTAAAGGTATGCAGATAAAAATTTAAATCAATTTCCACTTAGGATTGTGTCATAAACATCTCGCTATGTCATCAGAACCACTTTAATAGCTATATGACATTCCATCCTATGACTGTGCCATCATGAATTTAATGACCTTCTATAGTTAGGCATTTAGTTTTAAATATGTTACAATTTTAAACAATGCTGCAATACAGCATACTCTGATTTTCATAGGGTAGCATGCAAGAAAAATTACTAGTTTAAAACATGAAGTTTTCTTTTAAGTGAGTTTTTGAGAAAATTATTTAAAGTAGCTCACTTTAGAGAAATATGACACATCAAAAGATTTTTTTCAAAAGATAATTAAAATAAATGGTGTACCCTGCCGAAGCACTGTTTTAAAAACTTCCTTCTAATTTTTCTACATATTTATATTTTTTAAATAAAAACAACAAAATTTAGATTTATTGCTTTTTTTCTTAAATAACAAGATATACTAAGTATTTTTTTCTGTGGGCATAAACATTTGGGAAGCTCTGCAAATATATTTTCTATTTTATAACCACATATATTCCACAAATTTTGACTTTATAATTAAAATAAGTTCTTTTCTATAAGGACAAGCATTATTTTTAAGAGGACATTTTAAAAGTTATACTCTGGACTGACCTACTCTAGAATAAATAATAAACTACTTAACAATTTTATTATGAGTACATTGCTAAGGCTGGTTCAGTTTGGGTCTAACTGAGTAGTATAATAATCAAAACAACTCTTATAATTTCCTTAAGAAACAAAAGTTGCTGTCTAAAATAATGTCAGGGTCATAGCAGCTTCACCTTTTGTCTCCCTTCACATTTCAATATAACTAATTATTCTTACATATTTGATGATTGCAGAGGTATCTAGTTATTTTCATATGTAGGATTTCAGATGTACCTTTTGGTCATAGCCTGATATAAAAATTCCAGATAAATTTAAGATCCTTTGCTATGTTGGTATATGTTGCATGGGTATCAGACCTGGGCTGATATATCTTTTCTAGGTAAAGGGCTCCTATACTATGGTTGGCTAACCCTGTCAAAAGTCGATCTAGCAAGAAGAATCTAAGAAGGTGGCTCAGAGATTTTTCTGCTGTACCTGGAATCATACTGCAGCAGCCACCACACACTCTGCTTATACTCAGGATGCTTGAGAGCAAGAAGCTGGCCTAGCCACTTCAGAGGCAGGGCCTGGGAAATCCAGAGGAAAAAGGAACTCAAGAACAAGTGGTGTGGGTTAGTGGCATCATACACAACAGATTCTATCACATGACATATGTGAACACAATCATTAAGAGTGATAAAACTATTGACATGACTAGAGATAGGTTGGGTCCTCTGGGCTCCAAAATAATAATGAAAATAAACTGCTAAAAAAATCAAAAGGCTCCCTATGTGCAGTACATCCAAATTTTGAATAAGGTTCAGAATGAAGTTTACAAAAGATGTGGGCAAGCTAATTCATTGGAGGGGAAGAACTGGAAGTGGGCCCACTGGATTAATTAAAAACTCAGAAACAAAAACAAACCCAACAACTTCAGAGAGAAACCAAATGCAAATTTTTAGAGAAAGAAAGGTAGTACCAGAGATTTTCAGTATCAAATCTAAAAAAAAAAAAAGAGACTTTAACTTACCCAAAAAGTTCCCTAGCTGCTGCCAAAATAGTGGATGTTTTTCCAGTTCCAGGTGGCCCGTAAAACAAGAGATTAGGGAGCTGTAGAAGTTAAATTTTATTTTAAAAATTGTGTTCTGGCACAAATAGGTAAAAATGATGGCTAAAAATATCTATGGAACAGTGCGATAACTTCCCTGAGAGGGCACATATATCTTAATACACAGATTTCTTAATATAACTGGTATCATAGTATTAAATTTAAATCTTGCTTCTTCACATAATACTATCACTTTTCCCCAAGATGTCTTTCTAATATTGTAAGCTGAATCATACTTATGATTGCTCTATACTTACTCTACTTAGGTGGAATTTCAAAACAAATTAGAAACTTTTTATTTCTGAAGGGAATCCCAGGCTTCTGTCAGTTCCCTATCTCACTCTTTTGCTTAGGATTGGGCAAGATTTTCTATTTTATAAAAATAGTTTACGGCCATGCCACCCTGAACAAGCCCGATCCCGTCTGATCTTGGAAGCTAAGCAGGGTCAGGCCTGGTTAGTACTTGGATGGAGGACCACCTAGGAAGATCAGGTGCTGTAGGTGTAAAAAAAAAAAAGGGGGACGGGGAGGATTGTAAACTGACAAGGTCCTTGCAATCTGTGAGGTCAATCAAGGGTTGCGTCGTCTAAAAAATAATAATAATAATAATAATAATAATAATAATAATAAACGTTGTTTAAAAAAAAAAATGCCAGTTGTTACAAAGAGTATAGATATAGACCAAAGGAGTAAATGGATTTGGCCAATACTGAGTAAAAAGGGGTGACAGGACATATTAGTGCTTTGGATGAGCTAAAGTTGCAAGAATAACAACATTTAAAAAACTAAGCATCTACTAAATGCCAGGCAGTGCTCCACATTACAATCATGTACCCTGTTGGGATACCTGCATATACCAGGGAGAATTCATTACAGAAAGAAAGGATAAAATAACTGGTATCTTCTTTTATACCTTCAGCCTAGTTAGCCTGGCTCCTTATCAAGCAGGCAACTGATCTCTGGTACAGATCAATAAATGTACTAAATTCTAATAAGCTGTTATGAAACAGTATATTCTTCCATGATTCAATGTAGGGAAATCATTGCACATACGAAATTAGGCAGTAGAGTTTATTTGCTTCCACTCTTGCCTAACCCTCCCCATTCCCATCCATTCATTCTTCACTCAAATCAGATGTCACTCTGCTTGCTACTTAAAACTATTCACTGGCTTCTCCATGTAGGAAAAAACAGACAAACAATCTATCTGCTTACCATAACCTACAAGGACATCCATAATCTGCCTACCACCTCTTACCTTTAGGCTCCAATTTACAATGGCCTCCAACAGCTAAGCACTTTATAGCCTACATATATGCTATCCCCCACAAGCTGGGGTGTGACTCCTTTATTCCGCCTAACTCCTACTCCAAGTCCGAAGCCTTCTCTGACCAATCTAAGTGGGTCTCCTTGCTTATTCTCTCATTAGTCTCTGTTGCACCTGATGCAATTAGCAATTTTTAAAATTATTTATTTAATGGTTGGGTTTAATTGTAAAATACTTGTCTACCTTACTAGATGGTAAGCTTAAGGTCAGGACCATATTTATTTTATTCGCATTTGTATTCTCAGCACCTCATGCAGTACTCAATATATGCCAAATAAATATATAGATTAATATAGTAATCAGAATACTATTACTGTTACATTGGTAACATATAGCTTAAGATATAAACTATGAGACTCACTAAAAAACAAAAACCAAAAAAACTCCTAGGCTTCATTTTTAAGGTCTATTACTTTGATCTGTGCATTCTTCAATATTTGTAATGATTCATCCAGGTTAACGATCAATATTGTAAATTATTTATAATAACTTAAATTTTTTAAAACACGGTAAAATTATTAAACCTTAATGTAACAATATGATATATACATACATATATATGGTAAATATACATATGGTACATTCAAGAGCTGTATGTGGATCACTATTTATTAGGGAAACAAATGAAAACCATAATGAAATATGACTTCACACTTGTTAGAATGGCTGTTATCAAAAAGACAAAAAATAAGCATTGGAGAGGATGTGGAGAAAAGGGAACTCTCATATACTGCTGGTAGAAATATAAATTGGTGTAGCCACTATGGAAAACAGTATGGAGGTTCTTTGAAAAATTAAGAACAGAACTACCATATGGTCTGATAATTTACCTGAAAAATATGAAAACGCTAATTCATAAAAATATATGTATACGTATGTTCACTGTAGCATTAGTTACAATAGCCAACACATGGAAGCAATCTAAGTGTCCACTGACGGATGACTGGATAAAGATGTGGTATATAAGTAAAATAAAATACTTTGGCCATTAAAAAAAAAAAAAGAAATATTGCCATTTGTGATGGATTTTGAAAGTATTATGCTAAATGAAATATGCCAGACAGAAAAGGACAAAAGCCATATGATTTCACTAGTGTAATATAAAACAAAAAGTAACAAACAGAACAAACAAAAACAAACTCAAAGACAACCGAATAGTGGTTACCAGGGGTAAGGGGGTTGTGGGGAGGGCAAATTAGGTAAAAGAAGTCAAATATATGGTTATGGAAGAAAATTAGATTGTGGGTAGTGAGCACACAGAGTATACAAATATCAAATTACAATGTGGTACACCAGAAATTTGTTATTGATCAGTGTTATCTCAATAAACTTAATTAAAAAAAGAAAAATGGAGTATTGTTCAGCCATAAAATACTAGGAAATCTTGCCGATTGTGACAACATGAACTTTGAAGGCACCATGCTAAGTTAAATAAGTCAGAAAGACAAATACTGTATGATTTCACTTATATGTGGAATAAAAAAAAAAATCTAACAGAAAAAGAGATCAGAATTGTGGTTACTAGAGGCAGGGATTGGAGGAAGGAAGTCAAAAGGTACAAATTTCCAGTTATGAAATAAATAAGCTCTAGGAATGTAATGTACAACATAACTATAGTTAGCACTACTGTATGATATATACAGAGTTGCTGAGAGTAAATTCTAAGAGTTCTCATCATAAGGAGAAAAAAATATATATATATTTTTTGTACCTAAATGAGATGATGGATACTAACCACTTACTATAGTAATCAATTCATAATACATGTAAGTCAAATCATTATGCTATATGCTCTACACTTATACAGTGAGGTAAGTCGATTATATCTCAATAAAACTGGGGGAGGAGAAGAACTGTAGGTGGAGTATCAGTCCTTAAAACTGATTTCTGGAAAAAAAACTTCAAAACTTTTTAAAGTAAATGAAAGAATTAATTTTCCTGTACTCTTTAGAATTAAAAAAATTACTTCACATTTTACAAAACTTAGTATGAAAAGAAATATTAAGCAAGCTGTTAAAAAAGCTTCTAAATTAGACGATATAAAGTCAAGAACTGGATCTTAATCCCACTACATTTACTTAAAGAATTGGGAATACTAGCGATTAAAATAAATCTTTATCCTGCAATCTGTGTAAATATTACTATGCAATTAGAATTCTATAATATTATAAAATTAAAAAGTAAACATTGGATTCAATCAAAACAAATAGTGGCAAATTTTTTTTTAAAATAGTTTTAGAAATACAACTTCAAAATATGTAGTGTTGTACTGTAATTCCAGGAAGAGAACAAAAGCAGCGGTAATCAAAAGAACCTTGTTGAGAGGTTCTTTTGGAGCCAGGTTGAGAGGAAGGAAGCAAATCTTATGAACAAAGGAAAAAACAAATCCCACTTTCATCTGCAACTTTTTCCCTTCCTTCACT
>NW_011888795.1:7527389-7537830 GCF_000151845.1 Pteropus vampyrus | reverse complement strand
GAGTAAGTCTTCACTTCTCCAGATATATAGCTTGCATCTGTTATGCTTATAAAAATTAAGCAAAATGATTTTTATTATACCACAAATGCCAACTGCTTAAAAATTTAAAGTCGGCACTTGCCTGGAAAGTAATATATTTTGATCACACATCTAAGCTGAAAACTTAGGGGAACTATTTACTAACATCAGGATAGCTAACTATTTTGGTTAATACTATTACATAATTATGTTGCTAACTGGTTAATAGCGATTTCTTCCATTGCCTAAATGCAAAAAAAAAAAAAAAAGGCATATCTATCAAGTCATTGAGGAATAGCAAAATAAGTTTAACCACTATAAAGTAAAACATATAAATTTCATCTTAAATTATTAACTTGTGATTTCAAGAGAAGCTAGAACAGTTATATTCCCAACCCTAAGATTAGGCTTTGTGCTTCGTTAACTAATCAAAAACTCTTCTTTGAGTCATACTTTTCTAATTAATCAGGTCAGTGCCCAGTGAGAATTTCATGCCAGATAATGTTACCTAGGAAAACCAGTGTATGTTATAAACCAGAGTTTCATATTCAAATACCTGCAGAGGCCAGGCAGATAACAAGAGCGAAGAAGGCAGAGTGTAAAGAAAGAGAAAACAGGGACTATAGTGAATTGAGGAACATATGACCTTTCCAAAATGAAAAGCAGTATTCAAGTCCATCTGACTGTTGTCAGGTGAGAATTTGCATTTAGTGTTACCTAATCTTCTGAGAAGCTGAAAATCTACATTTTCCTCCTTAGATAATTTTTTTTTAATGAAAAAAAAAAAAAATCTAGATTTTTATGCAAAATTTTTAAAAGCATTGTTGGTGCCAAACAAAACCTATGAGGGCCCTATGTGGCCTATAAGTAATCTGCAAACCCTTGGTAATAACAGGCTATACCAGCGGTTCCCAATCTTTTTGGCACCAAGGACTGGTGCTCCTATAAGAATCCAATGCCTGATGATCTGAGGTTGAGCTGAGGTGGTAATGCTAGCGCTGGGGAGCGGCTGCAAATACAGATGAAGCTTCTCTCTCCTACCACTCACCTCCTGCCTTGTGGCCTGGTTCCTAACAGGCCACGGACTGGTAGCAGTTAGGGATCCCTGGACTACACCATGGATTACGACTACAACTTGTTAAAATATCACTTAGCTTACTAACATTTAAGTGCCACTTCAAGTGTTTTTGAAAAAAAAATGTATTAAAAAACCTCAACAATTTCCACCTATCGGTAATGAAAGTGGACTTAAGTAGAACTCCTGACCAAGAGCCAGCTTATAAAAACTTTTTCTTGGTTGCTATATCCTAGCCCTGAAAACCATAGACCTGAGTTATAAAGAAGACTTTAGTTCACCTATAAGAGAAGGAAATTAGATCCTTCTAAGGTAACTTTCAGTTCTAAGGTTCTATGACTTACATAATTGGGTGATATTTCAAGGACATATAAACAAAGCAAATCATTCCCCCTTAAGTTAAAAAAACGACAACAAAAAAATGATCGAAACTGGTTAGAGATCTAATTTATTAACTACTTCAACAAAAATGCAAGAGTTCTTACTATTTTTCCACCCATGGAACAGGTTTGGCCTTCTTGTTCTCTCCACTGCTTCCTGCAATGGCAGCTACTCCTCGATCCTTGGTCAATGGTGGTTTAGTAGTGATAGATGTACCTTTTAGAAACGCCTGCATGGTTACTTCACCCTGACTAGGTGCAAGACAGAAAAGGAAAAACTCTTTTGAAACCATTATGAGGAAGGACAGTTGAAAACACACTTGAACCTTGTGCAAAGATATTCAGTAATTATTAAATAAAAGACATCACCCTATGACCTCTGAATGCATTGTACTGAAATCTGTAGGGACATGAAAGATGCCAAAGTGTTTAAGGAACTTTGAATTTATTTATGAGGGGGTTATAAACATAAATCTTATGGAAAATTTTTTAAGAGTTCCAAATTTTTTGATAAATATGACGTCATTAATGGCCAAACCCTACACAGGCTCCTACAGTCTCTACCATTTCAGTCATGGGCCTAGCTCTAGCTCAGACTCTGGAATGGACTCAGCAACTAGGAGTGCTGGGACCACAAATGAGAACCTCTACTTTTTTTCTTGGGCCTAGAGCTCCATTTAAGGGCCTATTTTACTGGGAGGGTTGGTCCTGTTGGAGAATCTGTTGTTAAAGTGGAAAAATCTGTTTCTCGATAACATGCTCATTGAAGAAATAAAAAAAAAAAAATGCAGAAATGCCTCGGAGTTTAAAGAAACGTAGATGAAAATCTCACCCAGAAGATAACTACTATGAACATTCATGTAAACATTCTTCCAGGCAGCATAGGCAGTTTTTAGGAACAGAAAGACATCATTAACTTGCCTGAAAATTCCCAGCGTTAGTGGCAATTCTGTTTTCTTCACTGCTGTAACCCCTACCCCTGCCCGTCTAGTGCAGTAACTGGCACATGATAGATGCTTCATATTATTTGATGACTGAATTACCACTTATGAGAAACAGTTTTCCCTTCTGTAAAAGGAGCTACAGCCTGCCTAGTCCATAAAGCAAGTGAGTTAAATAAAAGAATTGTAAAATCACACAGTTCTGTGCTTGGCATGAGTATGTACTCAAACAAAATAAACTGTTAATATCTCTAAACGGCCAAAGTTCTTAACATTTTTGGATTACTCCATCCCTGCCACAGGCTTGCTAAACAGTAATACAGTAAGGAGCAGGGCTATGAAAGATGCTGTATTGAAACACCAGTTCCCGAAGGGGTAGGAGATAGCTAGGCTGGAGCGCTGGTGCGGCCCCTGTACGTGTTACGATGGAGGTGGAAGACATCACAGAGGCATCAAAGATGCAGGAGTAGAGGAAAGAGAACGCAACCTTCGCAATTTCTCCAGCAGGTCACCTGATATCCCCGGCTCCCCGCGCGTGTTCCTGGGCACTATCTGGGCCTTTCAGCTGCTCGTCTCTGGAGCAAGGACGCCGCCGGCTCGTTCCTGGGGCTTCCGGGACGCTGAGAGGGCGAGGTGGTCTCGAAGTCTTAGCTCCGTTCCCCAAACTGAGAATATTAGGCCTAAAAAGCCCCGAGCAGCCGGGCCCGGTGACAAGAGTCGCTGCCCTCAGCAGAGTTGACAGACTTCCCGCCACTGAACAGCAGGCGAAGGGCAGGGCGGGAATCCGCGGGCACGTAATGCGTCATTTCCGGTCCGCCGCGCGCTCGCGCGCCTGGTTCAGAGACCCATTACCTCCTATACGATTTTACTTAGAAGACACAGATTTTTAGAGATGTATAGAGTGGAACGAGAATAGTTGAAGAAGTGTAAATAAAGTTCCACCCTGTCTTCGTGCATTTTTCCCACTGGAAACTTCAGCGCAAGAGCACTTGACCCTGACCGTCCAGAGGAGACACTGGACGGTACCGGGGGCATGCTCAGCGAGCGTGGGCAGGGAGGGATCCAAGACCGCTCACCCGCTAAGGCGGTTGGGGAGGGGTGCGCGGGCCTCGGGAACTCCGCGGTCCATCGAAGGTCTCAAAAGACCCATCGTCTTTTTGAGTACGAACCTACATGACCTGTACCTCGCTGTAATCTTCACTGGCAGTTATGGGGCATCTCAGTGGCTTTTCTGAGGCCACACAATTCGACTAGCAACCTGCTTCTGCCCAAAGGATGGGGATTGGGAAGAGTGGAGTCAACCTTTTGCCAGAAGAGGGCACCCTGAGGGTCCCTGATCTCTCTCTGGCTTTGTCGTCACGGAGCAAACCGTACGTGTTTTAAGAGCAGAGACGTCTGAAGAAGATTCCTTTACTTTCGAGTGTATATATAGCTTATACCTCTATTAGTGTCTGCCTTTTGGTGAGAGGGAGAACCTTACCATGGAGCTATGGTTGATCGTCTTCTAATCCCAGAGCCCTGCCCAGAAATCTGGCGGTGCAGATGCTCAATAAAAGTTAAAAGATTGATAATGTTTAACTCTACCAGGGTACAAGCCTTATGGGCTCTAAATCTCTGTTGCAGTTGCATTATAGTACAACAGCTGCCCAATCCTGCTTCCCTGATCCCTCTCAGATGTTGGTTCCGAGAGTACCGCCCAATGAAAAGCCTGCATGCAAATCTTAAAATGCGTTCCCTAAAGAATCAACCAATGAGAGTTGGTACAAGAAATGGTCCTGGAAAAAGACTCTAAAATTAAATTCTGAAGTTGTGTCACCAGCCAGCTTGCTGGTAATGGGAACCCCATCACTGGTGGTAGTGGAGCACTGAGAGCCCCTGGAATGCTATGACAATTGTTAAACTTTTCACCAGTGGCAAACTGGAATGGGATGCCTATGGAAGGGAGTGCACCAACAGATGAAATATCTCTGGGTTTAGAAAATAGTTATTATAAGAACTTTGGAATTCGCCATTTTTGGGAGGGGAAAGAGTGCTCATGAATTCAGAATGAAAAACATTATTCAAGAAAGACAGTGAAAGACTGAGGATGATTAATTGCCTATATCAGATCAATTGTGAAAGCCAGAGGGTCTGTTCGGCAGCACGTAAAGTAATTTGCATATTCTGTACCCAGAGGGCAAAAAAATCTGTGGGACAGACTCCAAAACTAAGTTATATAAGTAGCAGAGTTCCAGAGAAGGTTAAATTTTTAACCCCAAGTCTGCTATGCCAAGGTCAGGGACCTGATTGAGAAAAAAAAGGGATACTGAGACAAAATGGGGTCATTTGGGTCAGTGCATTTGAAAACCTTAAATTTCCATATTTCTCTGAATGCTTTTGATCTACAAAAGTAATCTATTCTTTTAAAGACTGATGCTCTTCTCTTGGGAGATGTATGCATAAGCTTGATGATATAGATGTTTTTGGCTTCCAAGACAATACACAGCTCCCCTTATCCTTTAACCCATTCTTCACTCCCGACCAGCAGAGCAATAGCTGGGATGAAGTCACAATACAGCCCAGCAGAGGAAATACTCGGCTGGCTAAAGGTATAAAAGGACTATATGCTAAAGGAGCTGCAGAACTGGGCCACATG
Organism: Pteropus vampyrus; assembly: GCF_000151845.1. NCBI lineage: Eukaryota > Metazoa > Chordata > Mammalia > Chiroptera > Pteropodidae > Pteropus > Pteropus vampyrus. The sequence continues at coordinate 7,532,781 of NW_011888795.1, read as the reverse complement.
AACTCTCAGAAGAGCATATATGGGACTGCGTTCGATGGAGGGAGACAGAATATAAAGTTGAAAAAAGGAGACTAAACCTCACAGGGTTTAATAGCTTGCCACAGATCCCAGGTGATAGTATTTGGTTGGCCCTTGGAAGCTTGGAAGAAGCAATGGCCCACATTAAGTAAAGCAAAAATGCCAGAACTATGGTGGCAAACAGTGGGGGAAGAAATCAAAAGACTCAGAGAAGTGGGATATGCTGCGTAAGGCCAAAAAATCATTATCTGACTGTTCTTGGGATACACTGTTCTTATCCAAAGTGATAAGGAATGTGCTGACGAGGAGTCTCCAGCATTGTTAAGAAGCTCAGTGGTGGGTTGTCGTCTGTAAGCCAAGGTTGCCGTTGGGAGATGCTGGGACAGAACAGGGTTTTCTGATAGCAATGGGGACAATAGAATTCCAAATAATAGAGGCCAGATAGCAATGCTTAACTCTCAAATGCAACTAGGTACAACTGTCATCATGAGTAGCAAGGTCAGAGGCAGTCAGGGAGATCTGACTCACAGAGAGCTGGAGAGGTGGTTAATATAGCACAGTATCCTGAGGGACATAATAGATGGGCACAAAAGAAGTATACTGCTCAATCTATGCAACCAAAATAAATCAAATATGAATAATCAGGAGGCTTACTGGAGCCACAATAATAAAGTCATGATCACTTTTTAAGTTTCCAGACCTGAGCCAATTCTCAAAAGCTAGGTCCTCATGAAAAAGGACCCTGCAAACATCAATGCAAAAGTATAAAGTAATGACTTCCTCAGTCTTTCCCAAAGCCATTTACTCATATAACTATACGTTGAGGGAAAGAGAACTACAAAACCTTTCAATGTCTATTGAATTCAAGGTCTGAGTTGAGATATCCAGGGACCCGAAGCACTCCACCTGTTGGAGTGAGTAGATAAGGGGTCAGGGAATAAATGGAGTTCTTTTTTAAAAAAAAATATATATATATATTTTAAATTTATAAATGGAGTTCTGCCCCAGGTCTAGCTTGTGGTAGGTCCACTGGCTCCACAGCTCATCTGCTGGTTATTTTCCTGGTTCCCAAAAGAATAGTTGGAATGATCATACTTAGGTATTTACAGAATCCACACTGGTTCCTTGGCCTGTGGGACAAGGGCTATCACATTGGAGAAAGTCAAGTAGAAGCTTGTAAAACCATTGTACCTTCGACAGCCAAAATGGTAAATCAGAAACAATACCAGCACTAATATGGCAAATATTAGTGCCACCCTTAAATACCTGAAGTAGGCAGGAATGGTGGTCCTCATAATATGCCTATTCCATTCCTCCGTGTGGCTCCAACAAAAACTAGATGTACCCTGGAGGATAAGTAGTAGCCTCCCCACTGCAGCTGTGAACCAGATATGGTATCTTTGCTAGATCAGATTAAAATGGCCCTGGATACATAATATCTGGCCATCAATCTGATAGATGTATTCTTTTCCATCCTCATTAGGAAGGAGGTCCAGAGCAATTCACATTCACACAGGACAGGACACAGTATACATTCAGCGTTGAACTATGTTAAATCTACTGTCTACCATAACATAGTCTTAAAGACCTGGACCATCTAGACATTCTGCAGATAATCACATGATCCACTACGTTAGTGATTAGATAAGCAAAAGTGGCAAATACATCGGAGAACTGGGTAAGACACATGCATTTCAGAAAGCAGAAAAAATGCTAAATGAAGATGTTAAATGCTAAATGAGGATTACTACATCAGTGAAGTTTTTAGCAGTCCAGTGGTTTAGGGCAAGCTAAGACATATCCTCCCATCCCCACCAAATTGGGACAAATTATTATCACAAATTATTATTTCATATCTCCCGCAACAAAGCACAGTGCCTGGAAGGCCTTTTGGATTCTGGGGGAGGAATATTCTATATTTAGAAATATTGTTCTCATTTACTTAGTGACAGGGAAAACTGCCAGCAGGGAAGGGTTCTGTAGCTAATCCAGGTAGAAGTGCAAGTGGCCCGGATGCTTGGGCAATACAACCAGTGAACTGTACAACCGGGCAGACTCTATGGTATTCGAGTTATCGGTGGTGAGAAAAGATGCCATGTGGAGAAAAGCAGCATCACAACACAAACCCCTAGGGGCCTGATGCAGATCTATGCCATCTGCAGCAGAGAATTATTTGGAAAAGAGATCGTAATGTGCTGCTGGGCCATGGTAGAGATTGAGCACCTAACCAGGGGGCATTAAGTGACCAAGTGTCTGGATCTGTCTATCAGGAGCTAGGCTCTGTCAAATTCACCAAGCCTTAAGGTTGGGAGGAACCAGCAGCATTCCATCATAAAACAAAAGTGGTAAGTCTGGCAACAATTATGCTCAAGGCCAGAGAATTCAAGAAAGAGGTGTAGCAGGTGGAGCAGGCTCACATGTCATCTACCACTTTGTACCAATGCCTCTCTCTCTGCTTACATTTATGACTATTAGTTTTCTATTGCTGCATAACAATGTCACCACAAGTTTACCAGCTTAAAACAACACATATTTATTATTTCACAGTTATTATGGGTCAGGATGTAGGGCATGAGTTAGCTGAGTCCCCTTCTTCAGGTTTTCACAAAGCTGCAAACAAGGTATCAACTGGGGCTGTGATATTATCTGAGGATCAGCTGGGGACAGATTCCCTTCCAGCTTCATGTGGTTAGAGTCAGAATCCAGTTCATTATAGACCGCCGTATTCAGGGGTTTAGTTTCTTGTTGGCTGTTGGCTAGAGGTGCCCTTCAGCTCCTTGTCACATGTCCCTTTCCATATGGCAGCTCACAACACAGCCACTTGCTTCTTCAAAGGAAACAAGTCACAGGGAGTATCCCTGCCAGATAGGCATTACAATCTTATGTAATGTACCACATACACATGTCCATGTACATCCTATCACCTCTGCCATGTTCCATCGATCAGAAACATGTTACAGGACTTGCCCACACTGAAGCAGGGGAGGGGATTGCCAAAGACTGAACGCTTGGAGGCAGGGATCATGGGGGCTACCCTAGAGTCTGCCTGCCACATACTGCATGGAGGGTTTCCATGCTAGCTGACAGAGGAGGAAAAGGCTAAGCTTAGTTCATGAACAAGTCAGTTGGCATGTGGGTGCAAGACATAAATGGACAGCTGCTGGAATGCAGCCTCATTTGAGGGTGGCCATCAGGTACTGCAGGGAGGGAGTATCCTTCTAAGGGCCACATCTGTCTAATGATGCAGCTAGTCATCCATTTTGTGATAAGAGAGGAGTGGTCTGGGGCAAGGATGCACAAAGACTCATGGGTAGTGGTGAATAGCTTGGTAGATTGGTCAGGGACTTGTAAGGAAAAAGACGGGAAGATTGGGGATGAAGGTGTTTGGGGAAGAGGCATGTGGCAAGTGGACCAGGCAGTGAGCATGCACTGGGAACATCTTTGTAAGATATGTTAAAACCCAATGGAGAGCATCTCCTATGCAAAAGAACTAATCAACCAGTCAAATGGAATGACTTTTCCAGTTGTCCTCAGCTGGGCCCTCCCTCAGCCCCTCTAGTGTTGGCACAATAAGGTCATGAACATAGTAACTGTGGTGGCAGAGATGGAGGCTACGTATGAGTCCAACGGCATGGTCTGTCCTAGCTACTAACCGCTGAAAGTCTAACCTGCTATATGCGGAGACTAGTGATAGCACTCAAGGTACCCCTCAAGGTACCGTCTCTCAAGGAAACCAACCAATCTTTTCCCCACAAAGAAAGAAAACATGTTCTCAGAAACAAATCTGTACTTTCTAGATTGTCCTAAAAATGCTTAATCCCCAGAGTAATGTTTCTCAAAGGGTGATTTGGGGCCATAGCTTCAGAATCACTTGAAGGACTTGTCACAAGTGCAGATTTCCAGGCCTTGCCCTATTGAATCAGAATCTCTCAGTTTGTTGCCTGGGAATCTGCATTTGTGGAATATGGAGGTTTCGTCAGTGTCTTTTACTACAATTCAATATTCTAACTAATTTTCTCCCAGAAAATAATCCAGTTGTTATGAGATGGAGAAAGAAAATATAAAGTTAGAAGTGTCTAGATTGAAAAATTACTTTACTATGGTTATCAGTGGGACAAACTCATTCAGTTACTAGTCTAGAAACACATTTATTTATAGGGTCCCTGTGAGCCAGCATTATGTTCTAAATTGTAATGGGAGTTAAAAACATAGAGTTGAGATAAGGGGAAAAAGTCTACACACATAAAACCTCAGAACTGAAAGACAGGCCCAGATGTGTGGTCCCAGCCTTTTCCAGAGGAGCAAAAAGAGGGTCAATTTCACACAGCTTTTCGGCAGCAGAACCAGGTCTCCTGAGCTTGGCTCACTGAGAGGGTCTGATAAAATGTCACCGTGAGTGATGCCAACTGCGAGGGCTCTAGGAATTCAAAGGGGCCCACAGTTCCCTGTGTGAATGAGCAGGAGTGGGGGCCTTGGGCTGGTCCCTGAGAGAAGATGAGACTCCAGGGGCAGAACACAGACTCAGGGGAATCAGGCAACAGGGGAGGGAGATTTCTAAATTTCCAAGATTAGGAATACCAGGACTTTATGTCTGTCTAGCACTTTTTAAAGCTCTGACGCACATGACATTTATCACCTTAGTTCATTCCTACACCCCCCACAGTACCTTTAACTGGAGGTTGCTGGGCATAATAACTGTGCACTCTGGCAAGGCATACAGAGACCCCAGCCACCTCTAAGGTGACAGGAAGGACACTGGCAGCTGCTGAGGGATGTAGAGACAGGACCTCTAAAGACAGCCAGGCAGAAGGGGTCTTGTGCCTAGAAGGAGTTACAGAGCCAGATAAGGCTTGGGCAGGGAAGATACAGTGTAACCTAGGTAGGGAAGATACAATGTAACCTGATACAGTATAACCAGATAAGACGGGCAGGTTGAGACACAGCAGCATGACAAGTCAATGCTTTGGTTTGGGACAACCTCTTCATTTGTGGCCTGACTACCTGTGACCAGGAGGCCTAGGGAGACTGGAGGAAAGACCAGGCTCACTGGGAAGGGCTCTGGTGGCAGGTAGCTTTGTAGGGACAGTGCAGTGCAGTGCATGGGACACAAGGCAAATCCTAGCCCTGGCAGATGGCCAGAGCACGAGGCTGGAAAATGAAGGCTACAGCCCCATCCTAGCAACTGGGCAGCTCATGCCGGTCACATGGGTGATAAAGGGTGGATCCAGGAACCTTTGCAAGCCACTCAAGTGCCTCTAAGTGAGCATGTCCAGTGATGCTTTGGAGCCTTGCTTGAGAATTTCATAGATAGAGTGGAAGGAAATGAGACTGAGAGGAGAGGTAAGCCTCAAGCATGTATTATGCTGGGGAGTTT
>NW_011888795.1:7525082-7527339 GCF_000151845.1 Pteropus vampyrus | reverse complement strand
AATCAGTTCAGTGGGTCTGGACGAGCATTTTTTTAAAAAATGAAATAACACAATTTCCAGCTGCTGCAGTGCTTACAGGCCAAGGGAACTTGGCCAAGTAATGAGTCCTCTCTCATCTCCATTTCCTCACCTGTAAAGTGGGGCTAAGGCCCTTACACAGTTGTCCTGACATCCCTACAGGCACAGAGCAGCCTGAGTATTTGTAAGGGCTGTAGTTCCCCACAGGGTCGAACAGTCTCAGCCCATAACAGGAGTGGGGTGGCATGACTGATTGGTTAATTAATCCATTCACTGGAGAGAGAGGCAGGATGTACTCATCCTTCTGACATTTGGCAGAGGCTGCCAAGGAGAAGGGAAATGAACAGCAATCAGGGGAGAGAAATGAAGGCAAGAAAGAGAAGAGGGCAGGAAGGAGCTGGGGAGGAAGGAGTGAAGGCCAGAAGGTCATCCAGTACAAAAAGACAGTGTTTTGTTTTGTTTTGTTTTTCTTGGAGGATAGGAGGAAGCTGCTATGAATATCATGTGGACATGTCTTCTCAGTCAGTGACGGAATTTCAGTGCTGAAAAAGAGAACCAGGAGACCACAGACCCAGCCAGCCCCTCATCATCCAGGTGAACCAGTCCAGTCATGGGAGAATAGGCATTAGAGATGGGGAGAATGGGTTCCTGGGGACACTCTGTCATTGGCAGCAGGGCCCCTCTTCCCACCCCTCTACCCACTCAGTGAGCCCACATGCTCTTTCCCCAAGGCTGCTCCAGTAGGGAGTTTATCTCCATGGAAACCTTTGAGGACTGTGAAGGGGCAGAAGATATGGAGAAGGAAGGCAGCTCTCTGAGTGTAATTTATTTCCTTCTTACCTTCTTTCAAATTCTCCCTCATTCCTGTTCATCAGCTTCTCCTGCCTCCTCTTCCTCTCTGCACCCCTCTCTCCTTCCTTATGATTCTCACCCATAGGGACACGGCCCAGTCCAGGAAGCTGAGGTCACTGCATCTTCAAAGTGGCTCAGATCCTACAAGCCCAGCATGGCCTACATCACCGTCTCCTTGGCAATGCGCTGGTTTCTGGCCATAATGAGGGGCTCCTACTGGGCCCCTGAGTGGCCCCGTGGGAGAGCTGGGGTGGGCCCTGCCCTGACAGCGAGAATTGCCATGTGGGCCTGCCCGGGTACCCCAGCACTACTAACTCTGAGGGTGCATCACTGTCCCCTCCCTTCCAGCTCTCGGGACTTTTCCAGTTTGGACGACAATTACAACAGTTATGAAACCTGTTCCTCCAAATCTGTTCCAGACACTCTTTTCATCCAGGGAGGAAAAGAAGGTGATTAGAAGGACACGTGAGTGTGAAAGAGGAAAAGTCAGGAGGAAAAAAAAGAAAAGGAAAAGTAAGCGAAGTTGTTAGCCAATGCTTCTCTGATTTTCTTCTTGGAATTTCAGGGCAACAGACAAAACTGAGACTTTTAGCGTGGAGGGGGTGAGGCGGGTGTTTCACTGGCTCGCTCGCCCCTACGAGGGAGACCACTCGTTTCCCCGCAAAAGCAGTGCGGGAGAGAGTGGGGTGTCCAAGGACACCCACCCCCAGAGAAGAGACACTCCCAGACAACCGCGGCCCTCAGCTCAGCCCAGCCGCACCAGGCTGTCCTCATTCCGGGGAGAGGCTGCTGTGGGCCCCAAGGCCGTGTACACCTTTAAGCGGAGAGCAGCAAAGGGGCTTTGGGACCTGCGGACCTGCCTTCCTGGCAGGGAGTGCCAACGCCGCATTCCAGGAGACTCTGGAGCTGTCCACGTCCCTCCAGCTCAGCGCATCCCTCTGCGTACGGGCTCGCGAAGCTCGTCGCTGCTCCACACGCGCCTGCGCGAGCGCCCCTACTCGGGAGCGGACGCCGGCGGAGGCCACGCCCCCAAGGGCTCAGCCCAGTCGGGAAGACGCCGAGTCAGTCTCCCGCGGCTGCCTTCCGACAGGGGTCAAGACCCAAGGTCTAGGGACTCTCGTGAAGCGCGAGTCACTGAGTGCCAAGCCAGTTTGGTTTCAAAGAGGATTGGTTCCCCCCTTTTCTGAGAGATTTACGTTTAGATTTGTTAGTTTTAGTGTTGACTTTTATTTACTTTTTATTTTTATTAGGTATTTTAATTTGCTTAGCCAGTGTTTCAGTTATTTAATTTTGTAGTTTTGTTTATTTTCAATTACTTTTTTAAAGTTCATTTTCAGTTACTTTAGTTATTTTTGAATTAAATAGTTTTTAGAATTTCAAATTAAAT
>NW_011888795.1:7522852-7525032 GCF_000151845.1 Pteropus vampyrus | reverse complement strand
TTTGGAGCCTTGCTTGAGAATTTCATAGATAGAGTGGAAGGAAATGAGACTGAGAGGAGAGGTAAGCCTCAAGCATGTATTATGCTGGGGAGTTTGGTTTGTACACTGGTGTGGGCAGTGGGGAGCCACTGGAGGTTGAGACCTGGTATTATTCTCATAGATGGGACACCTGAACAAAAGATGTAGAGGGATGTAAATGTGTTTCTAGACTAGTAATTGAATGAGTTTGTCCCACTGACTGATGTCCCAGGGATGTATAAGTTTTCCCCACCAACTTATATAGTTTGGGCTCATTTCTATTCTCTTTTGGTACACTTGTGAATGAGTGGAGGATGGTGGGCATGTTGATTTACTTAACTCAGTATTAATAGAGCTAGGACGACGGGCAGAAAAGTGGGAGAGAATGCCAAGGCCAAGTGAGCCAGGACTACAATAATGTTTTCTAAATGCATGAGAGGAAAAAAGATCAAACATATACATTTATATACCTTTAAGTACATGGTTATCCTGTTTTAGGTATGTGGTGGCCTTATTCCTTTAACACTTGTTTACTCAAGCGTGTGTGTATGGCTGTGTAAAATAAATTAAAATTGGCTTCAATTTGAGTGCTGATTTTTTTTTTCTTTCAGCCTGAAACAAGTTTCTGTGTGAAGCATGCAAACTTGGTTAACCAAACTTGCTAGCTTGGTTAATACTATTTTTTTTTCTTTTAAAAAATTAAGTATTTTGAGAGTTCATGATGACTAATGATTTTCTTAGCTTACTTTAAGGTATTTTTTATTTTTATAAGAAAGATACTAATTCTTTCTCAGTGATTATTAGTAACTGATTCCATTTGGCCCTATACTGGTTTGAAAAGGAAATATGCACTTCAGAGATATACTCGTCTAAATGCACAAATTTAAACACTGATTCACAGAGTAAAACGTTGCAAGAGGTCCTGATCCAGCCCAGTAGCCTAGACTAGTCCAGAAATCCTTCTTTTCTGGGATCTGGGTTGCTAGTGGGGCAGATTAGGCAGAAATTAGCCCTGTGGTTTAATGCCCACCAGATAGCAGTCATTTAGGTGGCTGTATACAGTGATTAAGTGCAAGTGCTTGAGCAACTAGAGATCCAGACCCACACCCAGCTGTGTCTCTTAGGACAAATTACTTACCCTCGATGTGCCTTAAATTCTAAATCTGATATTTTATAAAATGGAAGTGACATTTTTAACATAGTCTCCCTGTGAAGTTTTGATGAGCTGGAGCACCCAGCACAGAGCCTGGCTGCTGTACTTTCACTCATGTTAGCACAGTGGTACTAACATGTCCAACGATCCTCCAAAGGAAAAGGAGAAAGATCCGGGCCCAGGCCCAGAGGCTTCTTTAAGGTAGCTCTGACTCCCTTGTCAAAATGACCTTGTTTATATGCTAGAAATTGTCCTAAAATTGCATATACAATATTTACCTTTCTTTTCCATTAGATGAGAGAAAAATCTGGAAAGGATCAAAACAAAAATAGACTTTGAACATTGAAAATCTGTGCAGGAAGAGCTGCCTCTGAACTAGCAGGATCCAGAGTGGTTTCATTCTGCCATCTAGTGGGTAAGAAAGGAAAAGGGAAATTTAGAGCAAAATAATTGATTTTAGGATTTTGTTGTCAACATCTGTAATTTGCCAAAGAAGTGTTTTCTGGTTAGTATAATTTAAACTCTTTACTGAGGTCACTTATTAATAGATTGATTTGACTTTTATAAAACAAAACAATAACCCAATATTCTAAACATTAAACATTAAAACTAGTTCCCTAAAACCTTTAGTTCCCTAAAGCATTTATATTTACAAACTATGAGTTTCGAAGACCGTCTGTGGAAAGAAGAAAGAATGCTTTTGAGTTCTTACCATCATTAATGTTTTTGGCTCACCTTCTCCATTTATATTGTTCATCTCCATATACCACTCTTTGCATTTATTTTGGTACATAGACTAGGAGTAGCCTAGAGCCTTTGGGGTATGTCTTTCCCAAAATCAGTGAGGAAATAAAATCGTTCCACTCATTTGTCAAAAATCTACACCAACTTAAAATGTTGATATAGCCAAGATGAATATTCATTAAGGCATGTGTGCTTGAATTAGTTTTTTGTTGGTGTATGTATGTACGTCTTTTCTCTGTTTTTATTTTTAAAGTCTTTTCCCTAC
>NW_011888795.1:7520627-7522802 GCF_000151845.1 Pteropus vampyrus | reverse complement strand
GAGGTCCTGATCCAGCCCAGTAGCCTAGACTAGTCCAGAAATCCTTCTTTTCTGGGATCTGGGTTGCTAGTGGGGCAGATTAGGCAGAAATTAGCCCTGTGGTTTAATGCCCACCAGATAGCAGTCATTTAGGTGGCTGTATACAGTGATTAAGTGCAAGTGCTTGAGCAACTAGAGATCCAGACCCACACCCAGCTGTGTCTCTTAGGACAAATTACTTACCCTCGATGTGCCTTAAATTCTAAATCTGATATTTTATAAAATGGAAGTGACATTTTTAACATAGTCTCCCTGTGAAGTTTTGATGAGCTGGAGCACCCAGCACAGAGCCTGGCTGCTGTACTTTCACTCATGTTAGCACAGTGGTACTAACATGTCCAACGATCCTCCAAAGGAAAAGGAGAAAGATCCGGGCCCAGGCCCAGAGGCTTCTTTAAGGTAGCTCTGACTCCCTTGTCAAAATGACCTTGTTTATATGCTAGAAATTGTCCTAAAATTGCATATACAATATTTACCTTTCTTTTCCATTAGATGAGAGAAAAATCTGGAAAGGATCAAAACAAAAATAGACTTTGAACATTGAAAATCTGTGCAGGAAGAGCTGCCTCTGAACTAGCAGGATCCAGAGTGGTTTCATTCTGCCATCTAGTGGGTAAGAAAGGAAAAGGGAAATTTAGAGCAAAATAATTGATTTTAGGATTTTGTTGTCAACATCTGTAATTTGCCAAAGAAGTGTTTTCTGGTTAGTATAATTTAAACTCTTTACTGAGGTCACTTATTAATAGATTGATTTGACTTTTATAAAACAAAACAATAACCCAATATTCTAAACATTAAACATTAAAACTAGTTCCCTAAAACCTTTAGTTCCCTAAAGCATTTATATTTACAAACTATGAGTTTCGAAGACCGTCTGTGGAAAGAAGAAAGAATGCTTTTGAGTTCTTACCATCATTAATGTTTTTGGCTCACCTTCTCCATTTATATTGTTCATCTCCATATACCACTCTTTGCATTTATTTTGGTACATAGACTAGGAGTAGCCTAGAGCCTTTGGGGTATGTCTTTCCCAAAATCAGTGAGGAAATAAAATCGTTCCACTCATTTGTCAAAAATCTACACCAACTTAAAATGTTGATATAGCCAAGATGAATATTCATTAAGGCATGTGTGCTTGAATTAGTTTTTTGTTGGTGTATGTATGTACGTCTTTTCTCTGTTTTTATTTTTAAAGTCTTTTCCCTACGTGTCTATGAGACTTTTCATTTGTCTAGGATAAAGACATTGGCAGCCAAATCTCCCCAAAATGTTAGTGATAGCAGCATACCTGAAGTGGCTAGTGCTCTTATGAGACTACTTTTTACTCTTGCTACAACTAACAATATTAATAACAGTTACTATTTATTGAGCTTCTATGATGTGCCAGGTATATATAATGCTAATGTTACCACTATATCTCTAAAATACATACTGTTATCTTCACTTTTAGGTGAAAAACTGATGCTGGTGACATGTCATGAGCAAATCCTTGCTGTACCCAGGGCCTGATTGAGGTGAACAAACATTGACTGGCTGGCTGATCCTTTTGAGTCAGTTTCTTTCCCCTGGAAAATGAAATGCTTTGACTAAGACGTTTTTTAAGGTTTTGCCTGATTCTAAGAATTCCTCTGCTAGGAGCTGTGGGGATTACAGAGATGCAAAAGATTTTGTTTCTGCTGCCAAGTAGCCCAGAGTCCAATGTAAAAAATAGTGCCAAGGGCACACACAGAGTAGGATGTGTTGTTAGAGAGCAGATGCCCTTGAAAGGACATCATGGCAGGCATCTGCGTGACCTCACACCATCTCCCACAAAACACCTTTCTCTACTCTGTCCTCAACTTCTTTTTATGTTCTTCCTTTCCCATGTCCCTACCATTTCCCTTTGTTTCTCTTTCTTTTTTCTCTCTCTGCCTTGCCTTAAAACGATGCTTTTCCACATGTGGGTTTTAATTTCTTAGTAGGTCAGAGAATCAGTTCAGTGGGTCTGGACGAGCATTTTTTTAAAAAATGAAATAACACAATTTCCAGCTGCTGCAGTGCTTACAGGCCAAGGGAACTTGGCCAAGTAATGAGTCCTCTCTCATCTCCATTTCCTCACCTGTAAAGTGGGGCTAAGGCCCTTACACAGTTGCCCTG
>NW_011888795.1:7513479-7516097 GCF_000151845.1 Pteropus vampyrus | reverse complement strand
ACTGGTTATTTAAATGGAAAGACTGTCATACAAAATATTGTTACTCAGCTATTGGAGAACTAAAAAGGCAAAAAGAAAAAAAAGATATTGGAGTATCATGGAGATTTTAACTGCAAGAAACAGCTACCAGCCCATGGGCTGAGGGAACAAACCGGTTGGAGATGGCCCCACATGGCTGGGGTTAGCCCTCTGAGGAGGAGGTGCTGTCTGATGGCGACAGGTGCCCCAGGAGCTGGATGCAGAACTCTGAGGAGGAGGTGCTACCAACTGGTCCTAGTGTCTCTGAAGGGGTGTGATGAGACTGGTTATGTAAGTGTTGGGAAAATGGCAGACTGCAACTACTGGAACCAACTGTCCTCTCAGGATGAGGACCTATTGCTAGGGGAATGCTCATGGGAATCCAGGTGCACAGGAAGAAGTGTGTATCTCTCTCCCCTCCTCCAGCCTCTGGACAGTCTGTCCTGACAGGGAATAGCTGGCAAAGGAGGTGATGGCCCTGTACCACAAAGCAGAGAACAGAATAGTGGGCTGGAAGCTGAGAAATCACAGCTAATACCCAACATGTTGGGCTCTGGAGTTATTTTAGAGTTAGTTTTGGATATAGTTCGGGTGATTAGATTTTAACTTTTCACTGGATTTGGATGAGTCTTCAGTCCCCTGATTTATTTCTTGAGTGGAGTGGGTCAACAAACACTTGAGAAAAGTGTTCCCATGAGACTCAAGAAAATCACTTTAGATTCAAGAAAGCAACAATAATGTGTCTTACATTGTTCATAAAGAAGCTCTTTGAATGTCCAACAAAGGGCAGATACTAAGGGACAAGAAGGGGATCAGGGAGGGGTTCCTTGGCACAGTCATCCAACAGAGTTTTCCTTGAAAAATTTCAGAAGGTTATGTTGTGGGGCCACTTTTTCCCACTCTCTTTCCTAACAACAAAGTATCTTTCTTGATAGATACAGAGTGTATTTCAAAAGTTTTCAGAATGTTAATTTCTCCTGGTTGCCCTGTGGAGGGCAGGGCCAATAACTACATCACCCCATTGCCCACCCTGCAAAAACTGATTCTGATGTCCAGAATGATGATGATACCGTACATGAATCAAGAGGATATGAAAAGGTCTACTACTCACATGATGAGGCCTTGTGAGGAGGGCAGAGCTGGCACCCAAGTGGGTTTGAAATGGCTTCAGTGAAAGGAGTGGTGAGTGGCTTTGATTTTTATTGTGGTTAAGGTGGGGCCAGACTGGGGTTTCCATGCACAGGCTGGGATTTGGGTGGTTTGAACTTCCTCTCTGGCACCAAGGGAAGGAGTGTACATGCTTTCATATTAGCTTGCCTACATGTGGGGCAAAAGGGGGAGAGAGGAGTGGAGTTGAAAGTTTTCAGTGGTCAAACATCAAAAATGAAGCCAGACTCTCTATTACTGTTAAGCTATGCTGTGGAGCTATCCTCTCCTTGTGCACCCCCTGTCCAAATGAAAAAAATAAAATTTTTCTTGGGAGATAGGGCATATTTCAAATTGGTAGAATATTATAGTTATTATTTGCACAACATAATAAAGTTCTCAAATCTGTAGGAAATCTTATTTCCTTCTACTGGATTATTTTCCAACCCACACGGTTCCATTTTTGCCCTAAGAACATTTATTTATTTATATATTTATCTACTCATTTCGTTCAACATCCATTTCCTGAGCATCCCTGTCATATGGAAGATGCTGGCACCAGGGAAGTATGAAGATGAATGAGAAGCTCTCAGTCCAGCTGGGGGCAACAGATGTGGAAACAGACCATTACAACTCGGTGTGACAATACTGGGGCTCAGAGCCCTGCTACTGACTGTTCCTCATATAGGCAGGGAAAGAATGATTTTGAGCTGGGTCTCCCAAAGCAAGTATCCTCTCCAGGTAGAGAAGGAGAAGGACATCCTGGTTATGGACAGGCACAGAGGCATGGAGGAGCCATGCACAGCATTTTCTGAATCTTTTAAAATGGCCACACTTGATGATGCCCAAACCTCTCAGGCCTCACAGAAGGAGCCTCTTCACAAACCTCATATCACAGGAGGGCAACTAGAGGAGCCATTTGAGTACCAGTTATCATTACTGATGCTCCCAGGCGCTGCCCCCAGGTTCTCCAGGATAATTCACTTTGACCTTTTACTCAGCTCAGTGAACCTTGTGTCTTCTCCAGGGTCTTGCATACAATTGCCACTCAGGAAATAGTTGCTAAATGAATTATGGTTGTAGTATATTTTTAAAGCCCTTTGAAAGTAAGAAAAAATAAATAAAAAAGATGACTCTTATGTGGGTAAAACTTTTGTCATCTTCCTATTTGTTTAAACGAGAAAGAATACAGAACAATGAAATCAAAATCTCTTAAAACTTTTGGGAGTATTATTCATATTCTTTATGGCTTTACAATATTGTTTGTTGTTCCCTAGAAATAGCATGCTCTAACTGAAGTGGTTAAACTAAAGGCAGTCTTGATTCTCTAAAATATGATGGTGTTCTTAATGCATACCAAACACTACCTGTGCATTATGCAACACTTAGAGAAAATAAAAATCATTGAAATCAGCATTTTTCCAGATGTGTTTTTTAGAACTAGTAAGAGAATA
>NW_011888795.1:7511171-7513429 GCF_000151845.1 Pteropus vampyrus | reverse complement strand
CTAGAGGAGCCATTTGAGTACCAGTTATCATTACTGATGCTCCCAGGCGCTGCCCCCAGGTTCTCCAGGATAATTCACTTTGACCTTTTACTCAGCTCAGTGAACCTTGTGTCTTCTCCAGGGTCTTGCATACAATTGCCACTCAGGAAATAGTTGCTAAATGAATTATGGTTGTAGGATATTTTTAAAGCCCTTTGAAAGTAAGAAAAAATAAATAAAAAAGATGACTCTTATGTGGGTAAAACTTTTGTCATCTTCCTATTTGTTTAAATGAGAAAGAATACAGAACAATGAAATCAAAATCTCTTAAAACTTTTGGGAGTATTATTCATATTCTTTATGGCTTTACAATATTGTTTGTTGTTCCCTAGAAATAGCATGCTCTAACTGAAGTGGTTAAACTAAAGGCAGTCTTGATTCTCTAAAATATGATGGTGTTCTTAATGCATACCAAACACTACCTGTGCATTATGCAACACTTAGAGAAAATAAAAATCATTGAAATCAGCATTTTTCCAGATGTGTTTTTTAGAACTAGTAAGAGAATATAATAGATGAACAATTTTCTCCCTCAAGTTGTAATATAGGAGAAAAGTAAACATTTGTCCAAGCTCAGAGAAGTTTTATAGGAAGGAAACCTGCATACTTTTATTAACTCTTTCATTTCCCAAGCTCTTTGACTGCAGAACTCTTTTCTTTGTAGAATGCCACATGCCATGTTTATAAGTCAGCTGCTGCAACAAAGAGACCCAACAGTATAATGATTTAAACAATAAATTTATTTCTATCTCATTTGACAGTCCAAGGCAGGTAGGAAGCCTGCATTGCTCCACACAGTTAGTCAGGATTGCCAGTTTCATTTGGTTTTTCTACCATCCTCTAGAACGTTATCTTTGTATGGTCAAAACTGAGTCACAGGCCAATAGCTGATAATATGTATTGTAGACTTGAAAGTTGCTCAGAGTAGATCATGAGTATTCTCACTACAAAAGAGAAAGAGAGAGAGTTAATTATGTCAGGTAGCGTTGGTGTTAATTATCTTGATCTTGGTAATCATTCCACGATGTATATGTATAGCAAATCACTGTATACTTTAAATATATACAACTAGATTTGTCAGTCATTCCTCAATAAACTTGGAAAAAATATATAGTTCTACAAAAAAGCAAAACAAACCAAAAACCTTCCCTCCAAAAAACTGTCACAATCATATCTACATTGCAGGTAGAGAAGAAATTGAAGGATCACATATGCAGTGTTTTAAGATTCAGCCTGGAAGTAGCACTCATCACCATCTGTCAAATTCTGTTGGTGAAAACTTTTCATGTGGTAACTCCTAGCTTCAAGGATGGGTAGAAATTATAGACCCTAATAATGGTGTCCATTTCCCAGATACCAGTCCATTAGTGCATATCATAGTCACCCAACCAACCTGCAGTAAAGCAGGAACTAGAATCCAGATCTTCCAACTCCTGGTGCAGAGGTCTCATTGCTGCACTAGCATTTTTGTACTTGGCCAACATATATGGAGTTCTCCTATATGCCAGGCTCCATGTAAGAGTACAAGGACAGAAAATTTTATAAAACACTGTCTCCTAATTACACATTTACTCTAGTATCAGTCTTTATAAATGGATAAACTTTCAAATGTGACTTTAATAGTTACAGCTTTGCATCATGCTGCTTTTATTGGCCAAGAGGATGCATATTCCTGATGAGGAATAAACATATACATTGAACAGAGCAGAGAATCCTGAAATAGACCCTAATACATTTGAAAATTTGAAGTGAGTATATAAAAAAGACATTTAAAATTATAACTGAAAGGTAACTATGCTTGAGAATGAGTGTTGAGTTCACTTGGAATATGGAAAAAAAACAAAGCTCGATTTTACCTCATTCTTTAAAGCATGAGGAATTGCTTAAACAAGACTCCAAAGCTGAGGAGCAGATTTTCTTTCAGTTGAAGGAGGAAAACACACATGACCCTATCCAGCCTGGAAAGTCCCCACTTATGTACCAGGAGATAGTGGACCAATCAAAGACTGCCAAATATACTTAAACCAATCAGAAAGCTTCCCTTGCTTACAGAAATCTTACCCTACTAGAACTAAAAATTCTCACCCTAAAAGAATACTCTTCAGAGCCTGACATAAGACTTCTTCTTTCTAGTCTATAAAACTCGCTCTCCTTTCAATCGCTTTCCAGTCTCTATTGGAATGAAAGTGATAGAAGTGACTCTCTTATAATAGAAAGCT
>NW_011888795.1:7505367-7511121 GCF_000151845.1 Pteropus vampyrus | reverse complement strand
GGATCACATATGCAGTGTTTTAAGATTCAGCCTGGAAGTAGCACTCATCACCATCTGTCAAATTCTGTTGGTGAAAACTTTTCATGTGGTAACTCCTAGCTTCAAGGATGGGTAGAAATTATAGACCCTAATAATGGTGTCCATTTCCCAGATACCAGTCCATTAGTGCATATCATAGTCACCCAACCAACCTGCAGTAAAGCAGGAACTAGAATCCAGATCTTCCAACTCCTGGTGCAGAGGTCTCATTGCTGCACTAGCATTTTTGTACTTGGCCAACATATATGGAGTTCTCCTATATGCCAGGCTCCATGTAAGAGTACAAGGACAGAAAATTTTATAAAACACTGTCTCCTAATTACACATTTACTCTAGTATCAGTCTTTATAAATGGATAAACTTTCAAATGTGACTTTAATAGTTACAGCTTTGCATCATGCTGCTTTTATTGGCCAAGAGGATGCATATTCCTGATGAGGAATAAACATATACATTGAACAGAGCAGAGAATCCTGAAATAGACCCTAATACATTTGAAAATTTGAAGTGAGTATATAAAAAAGACATTTAAAATTATAACTGAAAGGTAACTATGCTTGAGAATGAGTGTTGAGTTCACTTGGAATATGGAAAAAAAACAAAGCTCGATTTTACCTCATTCTTTAAAGCATGAGGAATTGCTTAAACAAGACTCCAAAGCTGAGGAGCAGATTTTCTTTCAGTTGAAGGAGGAAAACACACATGACCCTATCCAGCCTGGAAAGTCCCCACTTATGTACCAGGAGATAGTGGACCAATCAAAGACTGCCAAATATACTTAAACCAATCAGAAAGCTTCCCTTGCTTACAGAAATCTTACCCTACTAGAACTAAAAATTCTCACCCTAAAAGAATACTCTTCAGAGCCTGACATAAGACTTCTTCTTTCTAGTCTATAAAACTCGCTCTCCTTTCAATCGCTTTCCAGTCTCTATTGGAATGAAAGTGATAGAAGTGACTCTCTTATAATAGAAAGCTTTGAATAAACAGTCTTTGATTGAGTAACTCTATAGATGGTCTCTGTCTTTTTGACAAAATAATTACAGACTGGTCAAATAGTGAATTTAAAAGAAAAAGAAATCATCAACATTCTAGAAGAAAACACATTTTGAAGAATAACTTTGGAATGAGAGGAATCTTTCAGGCAAAACATAAAATCCATAAGCCAAAGGAAAATGGTAAAAAAAATTAAGCTAAACAGGAAGCAAAAAATTTTTGTATAAAACATTTTATTAAGGTTAAAGATAAAATTTCCAAACATATAACAAAGGATTAATTTCCTCGATATACAAAAAAACTTTTAAAAATTAATTAATAAAAGTAATTCAAGAAAAATGGATAAAGAAACAATATACAATACACAGGAAAATAAATAAGAATAACCAATACACATATGAAAAGATGCTCATCCTCATATATAATCAAAGAGATAGAAATTAAAACAAGATACTTAAGAAAATCTATTAGAATGTCACATATTTAAAGGTTTGACAGTATCCAATATTGGTAAGGGTATAAGGAAATAGGTACTTTCATATCACGTTGGGAGCAGAATAAATTACTATTGTATTTTTGAAAGTCAATTTACAACAACTATCAAAATTTAAGATGTGCATACCCCTTGATTTTGCAATTCCACATCTAGGAATTTATTTAACGAACAAAGGTATATATGAACGGGGATATAAAGGTTTTTATGTGTAGGTTTTGTTTGGACCTACTTCTCATTTTGGGGAAATAAATGCTCAGGAGTATGACTGCTGTTTAATAACTTAAGAAACTGCCAATTTTTTTTTCCAGATTGGCTGTACCACTTTTCATTACTACTGGCGAATAATCAGTGATCCATTTTCATTGTGTCATTTCCCAAATTTAGGATTCTCAATGTTTTTTTGATTTAAAAAAATTGTGTTCTCTACTTTCCCTATCTTTAAAAAAAAAGCATCCAAAGTTGATATTAAGGTTCACTCTTGGTGTTGTACATTCTATTGACAAATCTATAATGACATGTATCGACCATTATATTGTTGCTTACTATTTTTAATTTTAGCCATTCTAGTAGATGTGTAGCGATATCTCATTGGAGGTTTTACTTTGCATTTCCTTAATGACTAATAATGTTGAATGTATTTTTGTGTGCTTATTTGCCATCCATATATTATATTTTGTGAAGTATCTTTCCTGTCTGTTGCCTATTGTCTAATTGGATTTTTTTTTACTGTTTAGTTTTGAGAGTTCTTTATATAATCTAGATACAAATCTTTTGCTAGAAATATGGTTCGCAAATATTTTCTCCCAGTCTGTAGCTTGCCTTTTCACCCTCTAAATAGGATCTTTCTCAGAGCAAAAGTTTTAATTTTGATGAAGTCTCATTTACCATTTTTTTTAATGACCGTGCCTTCGGTGCCATATGTAAGAACTGTTTCTCTAGCTCTACTTCTCTGCATGAGTCTCCTCAGGTTGCCATAACAAGTCACCACAAGTGTGGTGACTTAAAGAAAATTATTTTCACCTCCCATTGTGGCAGAATATTCATTAATCATTTTTATGTATGCTATTTCCTATCATCTCACTAAATATAATAATCATACTTATTCTTTAATTATGCTCCTCTTTTTTGCTGTTAGCTTTGTTTCCTTGAACGCAAATTCTTCTATTTGTTGAAATGGTGGCCTATGTCAGATCATGTCTGTTAGTACATAGTCTAATATCTACTTTTCTATAATCCCCTTTATTTGAAAATTTTTTTTATTTTTTAATTTTAAAAAATTTATCGTTTTTTTTTTTTTTTTTTGGGGACATTGGTTAACGAAATCCAGTAAGTCTATAATCCCCTTTGTATTCCTGAAGCTGGGTGTTTGAAATGATATATCCTAGACTTTCTTGCCAGATGAATGCCAGTTAGATTCTGCAAATGGGAGACAATCATGCAAAATTGAAGGAGGAAGAAGGAAGAAACTATTGTGTTTTAGGCGGTGCCCTGGAAGTATCAGTGGCCCCAGCTACTATTCACTGCAGTGGTGGATACTCTAGTAGTACAGGCAGTGAATGCATGTTTATAGGCTACAGCTAAGGGGCAGTAAGTAGCCACTTCCTGATCTCTGGGCAACATCATCTCCCTCCCTTTGCTTCTCCAGCCTTTTCTGTGGCAAATTCCTTGACTAATACAGTATTTCGGTATCAGGACATAGGCTCTCACACATATGAATCTAGGGTTGCTTATCTAAACTGGCCTCCTTGCCAGTAGAAGTGGGTTACTGTTAATCTAAAGCATGAGTGGCAAAACAGATACTTAAATTAGTACATGAGGTTGCCTTGGATGAAGCCAAATCTGCCCCCAAATACCACCACCTGTAGGAACTTAATGTGTAGCCAAATCTTTGGAAGAGATAAAGGAATTTTTTGTTTTCTTGCTATTTTTAGGGATGGAGTGGAAGGCTGCAGGGTATGCTTACTTTATTGCCTTGTTCCAATCTTCTATATAGTTTCCAAAACAGTGATTATGCTTATTATTCAATTAAGATTATTATTATTTTTTTAAATCACAATAAGGAAAAATATATGGCAACATTTAACCATACATATGGAAGGTTTAGGCATGTGGACTGCTATTTCAATATCTCAATTCACATGCTAAAAGAGATTGAACTGTAGCCATGATACCTGAGAGGAAATGATCATAGTTTTTAATTGTTTCATTCTAGGTAGTAACAGTTCTGTCCTGGGAGAAAGACTAGCCTCAAGGCATTTTTGGCTGGATGTTTTTCAGTTACAGTCTCCAAACCAGTGGCAATTCTGCCACAGAATTGCCTCTTTCCACACGATGGCCTTTGTGGTAGATGGCAGATTTCCCTGAGGCTTCAGAATGGCAGGCTTTTACAATGTCACTGGCTGGCAGCCAGACCCAGCACAGTCTTGGAGTGATTTTAAGGCTCAAGTTATTCCACCTTGTGCAATAGTTAAAGCCTATAATAGCCAGATAATTTCCCATAAGGTTTGCAGAAAATACTTTTTATGCCAACCCCAAAGCTACCCTGAAATGCATGCCTAAACCTTAGGGTCTTAGAGTCCATCAGGAGGAGTGAAGGACAAGAGGTATTAGAAAGCATATGGGATTTGTAGTCAGACTGATCTAGGTTCAAATCTTGGATCTGTGCCTTGGACAAGTTTAATTCATTGAATTTCAGATACGTTATTTGTAAAATGGAAGACGATCATAGTTATCTCTAAGGGAAGATTAAAAATGATCACTCACTTATCCATTGATCAACATTTATTATTGTCTTCCTTGTACCAGATCTTATTCTATGGCCTATGGAGCACAGCACTGAACAGGCAAAGCACTCGCTCTCAAAGTTTACATGCTAGTAATAGGAGACAGAGAGTAACACAGACCAAAAAATAAATAAGAAAATGCCACAATAAAAATGAAACACTGATGGAACTGAGACTTGCTGCAGTTTCTCTGTTTTCTCCTTTGTTCAACCTACTGAATTAACTATACAGACCCTCTTTTTCACAGGTCCCTTTGTCTAAGCCAGTGGGCCCTTGCAAAGGGCCTCATGACTCCAGTCTTAATTGCCTAATGTGATTTGTCTAGAAATATTTGCGTACAGCAGGTCCTGGAATAACATCATTTCATTTAACATTTTGTTATAATGTTGATGACATGGTATAGGAACTTAATTCTTGTTTATATCAATTAAACTACTGTTAAAATGGTTTTGTTTTACGTAACTTCACTTAAAAGTTTCAGAACCTTTCAACAATGTTAATTAAGGACTCCCTGTATTAGCAGAAGGCCAAGGCCTTAGGTCATACTTTTTAACTTTACTTTGCTGGTGGACTTTTAGGCTCTAAAAGTCCAGTGGAGGTGGTATTTGGGGGCAGGCAGCCACTTGTCCAGTCTCTGTCTGAAAACATTCTGTTTCTGAATGTCTTGTAGAAGTTGTTCCTGGGACCTTAAACACTTGCTGGGGGCATGATTTAATGCCACAGAATTTATGGCTTGCAAGAACCAGCTTTGTTCCTGCTCTGCAAAAACAGAACATGGGTTTGGCAAGAAAGAGTCCATTTTGATGCATGTTGTCATCTCAAGCTTGAGCCTTCTAGGAATACCAACGTGGGTTGCAGCCTCTGGTTCTCCAGGCTGCTTCATCTCAGAGCTTGGTTCTCTAACACGGCGGTCTCCAACCTTTTTGGCAGCAGGGCCCTGTGCTCCTATGAGAATCTAATGCCTGATCTTCTGAGATGGAGCTGAGGCGGTGATGCTAGCACTGGGGAGTGGCTGCAAACACAGATGAAGCTTTGCTCGCTTGCCCGCCGCTCACCTCTGGCTGTGCGGCCCGGTTCCTAACAGGCCGCAGACTGGTACTGGACCCTGGTCCAGGGATTGGGGACCCCTGCTTTAATAGGTGGATTAGGCACATGCTTACGGTGCTGGCAAAAATGAGAACTCACACAAACATAAAATTTTCGCTTTCAAACCCTTATTTGGAATTTTGGACACAGAAAATCTTTATGTAAGTATTTTGTTATGTTGAATTTGAGTTATAGGGGTGGGGGCTCTATAATCTTTTGGAACTTTGGGCCTCTAAAGGTCTTAATCTGGCTTTGCCCTAGAAACTTCCTTTCACCTCAGACCTTAGGATTAACACACAAAGTCTCTCTCAAATCTGGGGTCCTGGCGGGAGAATGCGTTCTATTTCTAACTCT
>NW_011888795.1:7502983-7505317 GCF_000151845.1 Pteropus vampyrus | reverse complement strand
CAAGAGGTATTAGAAAGCATATGGGATTTGTAGTCAGACTGATCTAGGTTCAAATCTTGGATCTGTGCCTTGGACAAGTTTAATTCATTGAATTTCAGATACGTTATTTGTAAAATGGAAGACGATCATAGTTATCTCTAAGGGAAGATTAAAAATGATCACTCACTTATCCATTGATCAACATTTATTATTGTCTTCCTTGTACCAGATCTTATTCTATGGCCTATGGAGCACAGCACTGAACAGGCAAAGCACTCGCTCTCAAAGTTTACATGCTAGTAATAGGAGACAGAGAGTAACACAGACCAAAAAATAAATAAGAAAATGCCACAATAAAAATGAAACACTGATGGAACTGAGACTTGCTGCAGTTTCTCTGTTTTCTCCTTTGTTCAACCTACTGAATTAACTATACAGACCCTCTTTTTCACAGGTCCCTTTGTCTAAGCCAGTGGGCCCTTGCAAAGGGCCTCATGACTCCAGTCTTAATTGCCTAATGTGATTTGTCTAGAAATATTTGCGTACAGCAGGTCCTGGAATAACATCATTTCATTTAACATTTTGTTATAATGTTGATGACATGGTATAGGAACTTAATTCTTGTTTATATCAATTAAACTACTGTTAAAATGGTTTTGTTTTACGTAACTTCACTTAAAAGTTTCAGAACCTTTCAACAATGTTAATTAAGGACTCCCTGTATTAGCAGAAGGCCAAGGCCTTAGGTCATACTTTTTAACTTTACTTTGCTGGTGGACTTTTAGGCTCTAAAAGTCCAGTGGAGGTGGTATTTGGGGGCAGGCAGCCACTTGTCCAGTCTCTGTCTGAAAACATTCTGTTTCTGAATGTCTTGTAGAAGTTGTTCCTGGGACCTTAAACACTTGCTGGGGGCATGATTTAATGCCACAGAATTTATGGCTTGCAAGAACCAGCTTTGTTCCTGCTCTGCAAAAACAGAACATGGGTTTGGCAAGAAAGAGTCCATTTTGATGCATGTTGTCATCTCAAGCTTGAGCCTTCTAGGAATACCAACGTGGGTTGCAGCCTCTGGTTCTCCAGGCTGCTTCATCTCAGAGCTTGGTTCTCTAACACGGCGGTCTCCAACCTTTTTGGCAGCAGGGCCCTGTGCTCCTATGAGAATCTAATGCCTGATCTTCTGAGATGGAGCTGAGGCGGTGATGCTAGCACTGGGGAGTGGCTGCAAACACAGATGAAGCTTTGCTCGCTTGCCCGCCGCTCACCTCTGGCTGTGCGGCCCGGTTCCTAACAGGCCGCAGACTGGTACTGGACCCTGGTCCAGGGATTGGGGACCCCTGCTTTAATAGGTGGATTAGGCACATGCTTACGGTGCTGGCAAAAATGAGAACTCACACAAACATAAAATTTTCGCTTTCAAACCCTTATTTGGAATTTTGGACACAGAAAATCTTTATGTAAGTATTCTGTTATGTTGAATTTGAGTTATAGGGGTGGGGGCTCTATAATCTTTTGGAACTTTGGGCCTCTAAAGGTCTTAATCTGGCTTTGCCCTAGAAACTTCCTTTCACCTCAGACCTTAGGATTAACACACAAAGTCTCTCTCAAATCTGGGGTCCTGGCGGGAGAATGCGTTCTATTTCTAACTCTGTTGCAGCTCACTCTGGCTCTTCCCCCTTCTGAAATGCTGGGGACTGAACCACGCAGTCTCACATTTCATCATGCACAATGAGCAGGAGTGTATGGTGGTAATTGGTGCCTCTGACTTATTAGGAAAAATCTATGGGGAGAGGGAGGTCTCCTGGACCAGGGGGCAATTCATTTTACATGAGGAAGTTTCCCCCTCATATGCAGAAATATCTTGTTTTCTTGCTTCTGGTCTTGACCCTTGCCCCATCTTCTGTTGCTGTTCTAGGAAGCAAAAATCAAAGGCCAAGGCCTGGGAATGTGAGTGTTTGACTGAAGCTCCACTTGGCCTCCCAAGCCCAAGCTGGGTTGCACCAAGTTCCCTGGGGTAGAAACCTGGAGCAAGCTACTTGAGGCAAAATGCCTGCTCATTGGTCTCTGGCCTTTAGCAGATTGGCCAATGGGAAGGCACAGCTGTGAGGTGGAGACTGCCTGCCCCCCTGAGTACCAGGTTGCTGAGGCTGGACCATTTCCTCCTCACTTCTATCCTGACTGCAGTCTGTGGGTTCGATTCCACACTTGAGGGTAAGAGCGATTTGATCAAAGTTCCAGACTGGGGTTCGGGGTGGCTGCCGTGCAGTGGGGCCTCTGGCTGGGATTTGCTCTCACTTTCCTGTTGTAGCAGAGTGGACACAGATACAGGCAAAACTCTGGCCAAGGCAGCTTCCTCGA
>NW_011888795.1:7498384-7500808 GCF_000151845.1 Pteropus vampyrus | reverse complement strand
CCCTATTCTTGCATTTCACAAGATTCTGCTGTTGTTACAGATATTCTAGTAGGTCAAAGTGGAATTTCTTATACATTTTAACACAAGAAAATGAGAGATTGTAATATGGCCCTTTATGATCCAAAGAATATCATGGTTATCTCTTATATAATTTTTAAAAGTGAACAGATCCTGTCCACAGTTGCCATGAAAGCCAATGCAGTAGAAAGAACTCAGTCTTTGAATTTCAAATTGCATGTCTACACTCTTTTTCTTGTGATCCTTGGGCAGAAGTTATCGGATCTCTCTAGTCCACAGATTTCTCCTGTAGAAATTGAGACCTATCTCCTGGAGTTGTGAGGGATGAAATGAAATTAAAGGGATGATTCATACAAGTGGTCCATAAATATTTGCTTGCTTTCCTTCTCCTGACTTAGATGTGTGGAATACCTTATAAATCTATAAAATACTTTCTTATACTTTTAGTCAATTGATTCTCACAATAATGTGAAATAGGCTAGATAGGGATTAAAATCACTAATAATCAATTTGCAGACAAAGAGCATGTGGTCCAAGAGGCGGGGTAGGGGCAAATAAGTGACCCAGTCAGTTAATGGTGGAGCCTAGATTAAAAGCCAGGTCACTTACGTCATAACTTGGAGGGTTCTTTTTGTACTGTTTTATATTTCCCATCATGTGGAGTGGAATATTAAAAGGCAGATGTGTGATCCTGATGCTTTTTTCCTCCTCTGGGTTATGCTTAAGAGTCTATTATAGGGCTATGGAAGATCAGAGTTTGATTTCCAGCTCTTCTACATTTATCTCTGAGATCTTATTCAGGTCACTTAATCCCTCAAAGCCCACTTTCCTGATCTTTAAAATAGATATAATCATAGCTAACATTTACTGAGCTAACATTTGCCAAGCACTGTTCTAAATATTTTGTATGGATTAT
Source organism: Pteropus vampyrus (assembly GCF_000151845.1). Taxonomy (NCBI): domain Eukaryota; kingdom Metazoa; phylum Chordata; class Mammalia; order Chiroptera; family Pteropodidae; genus Pteropus; species Pteropus vampyrus. Next base: position 7,499,874 of record NW_011888795.1, on the reverse strand, counting down.
TCCACTTAATCCTCCAATAAATGCATGATTGAAATATGTTACAGGTAAGAACAAATTATTTTCACCCAAACACTGGGATCATAGAGCATGTGCTCCCTGTTCAACATCATTATGTCTCTCAAAATGGTTATGAGAATTAAATGAGATTTAAATTGCAGTAAGGACTTCACAAGTGAATTTCTACAATGACAAAGAATTATTAGTGGAACTTGGGATTTAGTTTCATGATCCATATAAAAGGTTTCTTTATACACATGATAGAGTCTTAGATTATGGTTTTATTTAATAATGTTTTCCCCTATGGAAATAGAACCCTTTCAAAATCAAAGTGTAATGATTGCTATAGCTAAACGAAGAGCACAGATAATTTTGGAATAAATTTTTTAAAAATTAGGCATCTCAGCACTAGCTTTCAATGATTATCAATTGATGATTTTTCCATCCAGAACTGTTAGGAGATAACCTTCTTCAGTTAGAATCTGTTCTTAGCATCGGAGACTTCCATGGATTATGTATCCATCTTCATATTCACCTTTCTTTTCAGTATGTCCACCCACTCTCATGAACCCCAGACTGGTTGTCCTTGTTAGTGGAAAAATCTGTCCGTAACACTGAAGTGTTGAGGGCAGAATGCCTTCTTTTGGGCTGGGAGAATAGAATCTTGACCTTAAAAAGAGGAGGAGGAACCAGAGAACTCTAGATGCTTCCTGACTTTGCATTCCCTCCGATTCAAATGGGGGTTTGCAGTAAGATGGAGGGGATACTAAAGTAAGGCCCCCATCACCCTTTATCTTTGGGTCCTTCTGTAGCTGCCTCCACCAGTTCTTGTATTCTGGATTCTCTCCTCTTGTTGCCTGTGGAAAAGAGTGCAGCCTCACAGTTTCTGGAAAAAAATATGTACAAAGTCTCTCTGAGGTCTTCTCTGGAGTTTTATTGCTAACCCCATGAGGAGAAAAAATGGAAGTGACAAATAGTAGGAAGGTTTAAAGACATATGAAGTCTTAGAAGTCTCAGGACAAGTATACTTCCTAAATCCAAAAGACATTGGCTGGTCTCTCATCCTTGGCTTCTCATTTAACTCACCTCTTCCTTCTTACCTTGGGACAAGCTAAGGCCAAGCTGTCTCATTTTATTTTCAGCGGCTACTGAGAACACCTTCCTGAGCCTTCCGAATTCAATAGAGGGCGACAAAGTTACATGTAGATGGTTAAGAGTGAGCCTAGACTAGAGACTCGTGACCGCCAGGGGGCAGCATTCCTATCTGTCAGCACCTATTTCGGTTGCTCTGTTGCCTCTCTTTCAATCTCTCTTCCTCTTCATAGGCCGGTCTCATTCTCAGTCTACTTTACTTATAAGATCATATTAGAACTTGATGTTTGATAAATAATGCATCAGATCACTAGAGAGGGAAAATATTAATTTAATTAAAGATGTCTTTAAACAACTAGTTTAGGGAGAAGTTGAATATTTTAGATCACAGTTTATACCAA
>NW_011888795.1:7496567-7498334 GCF_000151845.1 Pteropus vampyrus | reverse complement strand
CCTGTGGAAAAGAGTGCAGCCTCACAGTTTCTGGAAAAAAATATGTACAAAGTCTCTCTGAGGTCTTCTCTGGAGTTTTATTGCTAACCCCATGAGGAGAAAAAATGGAAGTGACAAATAGTAGGAAGGTTTAAAGACATATGAAGTCTTAGAAGTCTCAGGACAAGTATACTTCCTAAATCCAAAAGACATTGGCTGGTCTCTCATCCTTGGCTTCTCATTTAACTCACCTCTTCCTTCTTACCTTGGGACAAGCTAAGGCCAAGCTGTCTCATTTTATTTTCAGCGGCTACTGAGAACACCTTCCTGAGCCTTCCGAATTCAATAGAGGGCGACAAAGTTACATGTAGATGGTTAAGAGTGAGCCTAGACTAGAGACTCGTGACCGCCAGGGGGCAGCATTCCTATCTGTCAGCACCTATTTCGGTTGCTCTGTTGCCTCTCTTTCAATCTCTCTTCCTCTTCATAGGCCGGTCTCATTCTCAGTCTACTTTACTTATAAGATCATATTAGAACTCGATGTTTGATAAATAATGCATCAGATCACTAGAGAGGGAAAATATTAATTTAATTAAAGATGTCTTTAAACAACTAGTTTAGGGAGAAGTTGAATATTTTAGATCACAGTTTATACCAAAAAAAAAAAAAAATCAGAGATAGATTAAAGAGTGAATTTTAAAGTTTATTAGTCAACAGAAGAAAATAAAAATGGATATTAACCAACCCTAGTGTGGATAAGGACTGTTTAACACTTAGAAGCAAAGAAAAATATAAACAGAACTGTTTATATAACATTTAAAACTTCTGTTACCTAGAAATAAGGGTAAACAAAACAAAGGAATAATATAGCATGTATGACAAAGTATTGGCATAGGGAACTCACGAATTAATTCAAAAAGCACACAAGTGACCAAAAAAAAAACCAAAAAAAACAAAACAAAACAAAACAAAAAACCCCCCCCTAATGGAAGTATTATGAATGAGAAAATTAAGATAGGAAATTAAATTAGACAATAGGCCTTTAATAAAATGTATAACTCACTAATGATCAAAGTAGGAAGGCATTATTTCTTTTGTTCATTAAACTAACAACAAAATAACTGTTATGGCGTGAATGATTCTGAGACCCAAGGAACCAATTGAGATTAATTATGAGCTTTTATTAGCCGGCCGGCGACTGACTCTCTATCACGCAGGGTTAGTGGAGATCAGCCCTGAGCTCCCAAAAGAGGCAGTTTATAAAGCCTAGAACCATACCCAGGTTTAACATCAAACAAACAAACAGATTAACCACCCTCTAGTTAATATCAAACAAGCAAGCAGATTACAGAAGCAGAAGTTGGTGATTAGCATATCTTTGCCCAGAGCCACACTCTTAACATAATGTTTTTAATGATAATATTGAAAGCTGGTGAGAGTAGTTAAGATAAGCTCTTTTATATACACACTGACATACTACTGGGTAACAGTATAACGAACTGCAATTTGGGAATATGAATCAAGAGCATTAAAAATGTTCATATCTTTTGGTGTAGTAATTTTACTTCTGGAAATATGTCATAACAGAATAATAATTTGGGGATAAGTTATGTGCCTAAGGATAGCTGTTACAGACTTAAAAATAAAATTTTAAATTGAAATATGCGAAAAAAACAAAATGGAAATGGTTAACTGTATTTTGGCTGTATCCATTTGATGGACTAGCACATACACATTTAAAATGATGATTGTAAAAAACTAGAAAATGACAGGGCAAAATGGGGGAGT
>NW_011888795.1:7480067-7495752 GCF_000151845.1 Pteropus vampyrus | reverse complement strand
CCACCCTCCCTCTCTCTTTTTTCCTTTCCTTCCTTTCTCCTTCCCCCTTTCTCTGGCTTTTTTTTTTTTTTAAATAAAAATATTTATTTAGTCCTTATTCTATGCTGGTAGTGTGTTAGGCTTTGCCACTCCACTCCTCCACCTCTTGTTGGTAGTTTAATGGGGGAAATGGGTGAACAAATCAGGGATTACAGTACAGTGTAAGAAGTATAATGCTAGAGATAAGTGAGTGCACTGGGAGAGCACAGAAGAGGAACGATCAACCCAGCAGGGAAGAGAGAGAATTGGGAGGGGTTCTTGAGAGATGACATCTCAACTATGTCTTGAGGCTGCACAGGGATCAGGCATGTAAAGAGGTGCAGCTAGGGCTAGACCAGGCAATGGTCAGTGGATATTCTCATAGGATAATGTGTCTCCATTTGTCTGACTAATCCAAGGCAAGAGTGTGTGTGTGTGTGTATGTGTGTGTGTGCATTGCGCATGTACATACCCGTGTGTGTATATATATCTGTGTGTGTGTGTATGTGTGTAAGATACCAAATGGTCTAATGTGACTCAGGAGAAGGGGAAAGGAAGAAAGAGAAAGGGAAAGAAAGGTAGAGGAACAGACACAGAAAATGACGGAAAGGAAAATGAAGAAGAAAAAGGAGGAGCCGAGAGAGAGAAGTTGGTTAGAGTTGAATAGAATGATCTTAGTCAACATTCTTGGAAAACTCAAGGGAAAGATTCTTGACAAATCGACTCTTGGAGCTTTCTCTGTGCCTGATCCCATGCTCAGATATGAGGAAACTGGAGGACTGTTGTCTTGCCATCACCGAACTCACAATCCTGCTGAGGAAAGATTTCACACAAGGAATAAAGCGAAATATTGCAAATCTCAGGGCAGAAAAAGATTGAGCTGAGTCGAAATAGTCAGAAAAAGCTGTCTGGAAGAGATGAGTAGGTCTCAGAAGTGGACTTTGCTGAGATGGCCAGAGTCTTGCTTAGGTCCTAAATGGGTGTGCTGTGTGGGGTCTGCTCTTTCATGGCTGACACTGCAGATCTTAATTCCAGGGCTCAGGATGTGGTTGCTACGAGCCGTTCTATTGCTACTAGTCCTGCCCAGTCATGGCCAGGATACCACGACTGAGAAGCCTGGAGTCCTGCTTCCCCTGCCCAAGGGAGTCTGCACTGGTTGGATGGCAGGTATCCCAGGGCATCCTGGCCACAATGGGACCCCAGGCCGTGATGGCAGAGATGGCACCCCTGGTGAGAAAGGCGAGAAAGGAGATGCAGGTAAGAACAATTTTTTTTTTGCCTCCTCCGTCAGACTTCTCCTGGGTTGAGGAAGGCTTCTAGAACTATACATGGGCATGAGTTATTGACTAAGGCCTAGACACAGGGAAGAAGCAAAGCTTTTTTATGTGACCCTTCAACAACCTAAAGTGGATGTTGGGTTGGCATTTCAGTTGTAAAATCAAGTGCCCTTGATTCTGCTCTATCCATATCTCCTTCCCCATCTGTTTTCCCATCCTCACCCTCTTCCATCCCTATTCACAATCTGTTCATTTTCTTACTTCCATTTCATTTCACTTAATTCCCATTCCATCCAGTGCATTCGGCTACACTCAATGTACACCTCCTGCAGGAGTCCTGCTCCTGGAGAATTCTTGGTCTAGTTAAGAAGATAAGTCTAATGCATAAGACTCTGGGAAGTCTATTTCAAATATGTCAAATAAATTGTGGACAAATGCCCAAAATATGAAACAGAGAGAAAATGCCCTCAGTGCAGACTTGGATTAACAAAGAAGGCTTTAAGGAATAGGAGGGGCTTGAGTTAGGCCTTGAAGGATGAGCAGACAAAATAAAGGAGGGAGGGCATCCAAGACAGGAAGGATAGAAGTGAAAGAGTATGGTTGGTTGAGCCAGCACGTAGAGAGTAGGCAAGTGGTTATTGACTTAAAATCTTTCAATAAAGGTTGATACATTATAAAAAAAAAAAAAAAAGTCGGCAGAAAGATAGTCCATGATGGAGACTTATAGGAGATGACGTTGGAGAGAATTTATGGAAACTTGCTGAGGGGGTTGTGGAAGAAGGAGATACAATTTTCCCCTATAGGAGCTCCCATTAGTTCTTTCTCTGTAAATCAAGAAGGTTGTGGCTGGAGGCTATAGGGACAGTGTTTTAGGCTGGGATCAATCTATGCAGTAATCCTGTTTCTGTGGTCACTGAGGTTTTCTCATTTTTTAGGTCTTGTTGGTCCCAAGGGTGACACTGGTGAAACTGGAGTAACTGGGGTTGAAGGTCCTCGAGGCTTTCCAGGAGTCCAAGGCAGGAAGGGAGAACCTGGAGAAAATGCCTATGTATACCGCTCAGCATTCAGTGTGGGATTGGAGGCCCAGGTCACTGTCCCCAATGTTCCCATTCGCTTTACCAAAATTTTCTACAACCAGCAAAACCACTATGATGGCACCACTGGCAAATTCCACTGCAACATTCCTGGGTTGTACTACTTCTCCTACCACATTACAGTCTACTTGAAGGATGTGAAAGTCAGCCTCTACAAGAATGACAAGGCTGTGCTCTTCACTTTTGACCAATACCAGGACAAGAACGTGGACCAAGCCTCTGGCTCTGTGCTGCTTCATCTGGAGATAGGCGACCAAATCTGGCTCCAGGTGTATGAGGATGGGAAATATAATGGGGTCTATGCAGATAATGTCAATGACTCCACCTTCACAGGCTTCCTTCTCTATCATGACACCAACTGATCACCATTGACTCAGAGCCTCCACTGGACCACACAACCCAAAAATCAAAGAACAGTACACAGGTTTTTGGTGTATTTAGATCGATGTTGTTATCTAGTTGGAGGGCTCTGAACATTATTCATTCATTTACTCATTCATTCATCAAGTATCTTTAAAAAAAAAAAAAATCACATGCTATGTTCCCAGTCCTAAAGAAGACATGTACCCTGGCCTCATGGATCTTGTATGTCATGGCAATAAAAGGATACAACATTTACTGGGGAGCTTCACATACCTGACAAGATAACTGACCACAAGAAAGTATTTGACAGCTCTATTCTGTGCCTGCTGTTTCTCCTCATGTTCATGCTAATCCTGTGAAACACACAGAAAATAAATTATTCTCCTCTTTTTATACTTGAGGTCCTGAGGCCGAGAGAGTTAAATGAATGCCTAAGGTCACACAGGTATTAAGTGGCGGAGCAAGGAATCCTACCCAGGGCCATGGACCTTTTTTTATAGACCGTGTGCTTTTCTAGGAGTACATGGCCTCTTTGGGATATTGGTAGGGGTTCTCTCATCCATGTCACCCAAGGGCCTCTGAATTGGTCTTCACCGTGAATTAAGCTTTACCTCAGAGCAGATGGTTTTATGACCAGGTCCCATTCTAGCTGGACCACTCAGTGGCACCTGCACTACTCTGTACTGTCATTTCTTTGTGTCTTTCCTCATGTTCTTCTCTTCAGACCAGAAAGCCACCTCCATCTCCATATGCTGAAATCTTCCCTGTTCCTCAAAGTCGCCTGGTCAGGAAGCTTTTCTGATGTGATACCTCTTTCCCGCGACCTTCCTCATGCATTGTGACCCTGTGCTTCTTCACTCATTACCCTGGATTAGAGTCCTGGGTATGAAAGATGTCCTCCCTCCGGACTAGGGACAATTTCCCAAAAGGACTGTATTTTCCTTATCTCTGAGCCCCCTGGCAGGTTCTTGATCAATATTTCATGAAGACCAATCTCTTGAATCTCACATCTACCCAGAATTAACTCCATTTTAGCCTCTTCATACAACTAACCTTCATCTACCCAAACATTTTCATGTTAGGAATTCCAGTTTTAAACACCTAATCTATGTTCCACCAGACTGTCTGAATCATTTCCTCTGGTTAGAAATGACTGCACTTTCCAAAACACTTGAAGAATTTTTCCTTAAGAAGGAAGCTTGAGCCTGCAATGCAAAACCTGTGAAGGAATTTGGAAATTATTCTTTCCTTGAGCACTAGCATGGTTTGGAAAGACCTGGGCCTTCTGAATCTATTCTTGCTCTTTAAGAATTACTTTAAAAAAAAAAAAAAGAAGAAAAATAACTGTCTGAGGTGATGGGTATGAGAATCAGCTTGATCATAGTGACTTTCACAATGTATATCTATATCAAATCATCAAATTGTACACCTTAAATATATACAATTTTTAATTGTCAGATATTCTTCAGAAAAAAGGAATTACAAGTGGTTGATAGTGGTAAACATCCTCTTGGGAGACAATAGCTGGAGTAATACTCTTCAAAGTCTTTAGCAAAAGCAACATAATAACATTCTGTATAAATATAGAAATGGAACACCTATTTTTTTGCTTACAGTCTTAAATTCTGAATGATTCCTTTTTATATGTGTATTGCTATTAAGTGATTATTATTTCTACATATAAAGCTTTGTCTTTTAAAATGCTTTTGTATCATTATTTTCTACAAGTAAAGATACTGTCTAGCATTAAAAATAGAAGCACTTGCATCACATGGCTTCTGTTTTCATTTTTGGAGAAAGACATGGGATTTAGAGAGAGAGAATGAGGGGTAAACCTTGTGATAGTCAGGACTCCATGCTGCGAATAACAGAAAACCCAACCCAAACTGACTTAAGCAAAATAAATATTTTTCCTTGCATAATGGAAAATACCAGAGCTGTTCTGTCAATCAGAGACTAAAATGATATCATTAAAGACCTTTTTCTGTCTGTTCTTCCACTCTGCCTTTAACAGGTTTTGCCCTCAGGTTCTACACAGTATAGTTCTAGGTTCTCCCTCATAATATCGAAAAGACGGTAGCTTGCCAGCAATCATACCCTCTCACATCATCTGGCCAAAGGGATATCCTTTTTTTCTGGTGGTTCCCAAGGAGGAGAGAGGACGTTCTATCTTCCGGAAGTCCCAGCAAGTATGTCCTTGCATCTCATTGCCTCCAGCTAGGTTGTATGTCCATCATCTCTGACCAATCCCTGAAGTCAAGAGGATGGACCATACTTATTGACTTAAGTTGATCATGACTTAAGCTGGGGAACGGGTATTTCCCCTAAAGCAAAATCTGGATACAGTTACCAGAAATGGGGGGGGGGGGGACAAATGACCAATGCAAAAACAACACCTGTTCACAAGAAACTGTCAATGTTATGTTTGAATTTTCTCAGGTTTCTCAGAGTGATATTGCTGGAAAATTGCTATTGATTTTCTCTAAAATTTGATCTATTAGCTAATGTCTGGCCATCCTCACAGTCCTGCTTCTGGCTAGGTTGTGATCCTCACAGCCTGACACGATGTCACACTCATTCTAAACTCTCTGGAGCAGGATCATTTCTTTGTGGTAACAGAAAGGACCAGTCTTCATAACACCTCTTGAGAGAAACTGTGGCCAAGACTTTAGAATTAATGATATTCAAGTGTAATTGTGGATTTGTCTATTTTTCTTCAGTTCTGCCAACTTTTGCATTATGTGTTTTGGAACTGTCTTGTTAGGTACATACACGTTTAGTATTACATCTTAGTGAATTTACCCTTTTGTCTTTATGTAAATCTGTCTTTATCTCTGGTAATTTTCCCTATTTGGAAGTCTACTTTGTCTGAAATTAATATAGGAATTCTAGCTTTCTTTGATTATTATTTGCATAGTATGTCTTTTTCCATCATGTTAATTTAAATTTATCTATATTATTATATTTAAAATATGTTTTCTTATAAACTGCATGTGATTGGGTCTTGTTTTCTATCCAATCTAAAAATCTCTCTTTTTTAAATTGATGTTTAGACAATTTATATTTAATATAATCGTTGTCATGGTTAGATTTAAAGTCAATAAGTAGATTTAAAGCTATTATTTTATTTGTTTACCATTTGCTCCCTCTGTTTCACTCTCTTTCCTGGCTTCTTTAGGATTATTTGAATATTTTGCAGTATTTCATTGTAATTTATTTGTTGGCTTTTTGGCTGTATGTGTTTGTGATATTTTTTAGTAGTTGCCCTAAGGATTATAATGTATATACCTAACTTTTCACATTCTGCATAGAACTAATATTTTACCACTTCAAGTAAAATATAAAAGTCTTATAATCACATAGGTTCTTTATTCTACTCTTTTATGTTATAGTTGTCATATATATTACATCTAGATACACTGAAACATTGCAATGTTATAATTTTTGCTTTCAATAGTCACTTATTTTTTATATTAGTCACGTATATTTTAAAGAATTTAAGAGAACAAAATATTCTGTTTATCCAGATATTCCTCATTTCTCTTGTTCTTTCTTCATTCCTAAAGTTCTGCATTTCCCTCTGGTATAATTTCCCCTCATCTTGAAGAAGTTTCTTTAGTATTTCTTTTAAAATAAGTCTACTGGTGATAAATTATCTTAGTTTCCTTTAATCTGAGAATATCCTTTTTTGCTTATATTTCTGTAGGATTTTATTTCTGGATATAGAATTCTGAGGTGACAGTTCTTTCCTTTCAGTTAATTAATTAATCAATCAATTAATTAATTAATTACTGACTGACCAACTGACTGACTGACTTATAAGCACTTTACAGATGCTTTCTCATTATCTTCTGCGTTCCACAGTTTCTAATAAGTCATAGTTCCCCATTTGTGTAATTTATTTTTCTTCTGACTGCTTTCTTTTTTCCCTCTTAAAAGAGTCTCAAGATTTTATTTTTATTTATTTTTTAAAATTTATTTTCAATTACAGTTAACATTCAATTTTATTAGTTTCAGGTGTACAGCATAGTGGTTAGAAACGATTCCCCATGATTGGTCTAGTACCCACATGACACTGTACATAGTTATTACAATATTATTGACTATATTTTCTATGCTGTACTTTACATCTCCATGACTATTTGGTAACAACCAATTTGTACTTCTTCATCCCTTCACCTTTTTCACTCATCCCCCAGCCCTCCTTCCATATGGCAACCATCAGTTTGTATCTGTGAGTCTGTTTCTGTTTTGTTTGTACATTTATTTTGTTCTTTAGATTACACATACAAGTGAGATCATATGGTATTAGTCTTTCTCTGTTTAACTTATTTCACTTAGCATACCTTCCAGGTCCATTGTGTCGTCACGTTCTTGTGACTGTTTCCAAGATGTTTTCTTTACCTTTGGTTTTCAACAGTTTAATTATGATATGTCTGGATATGGTGTTTTTTTTTTTGAGCTTAACATGATTGAGATTTACTGAGTTTTCTGAATCTGTAAGTATACGTATTCCACCAAATTTGGAAAGTTTTCTGCCATTATTTCCTTAAATATATTTTCTGAATTAATCTCTTTCTTTTCTTCTGAGATGCCACTGATATAAATGTTAGATTGATAGGCCCCTAAAGTTACGTTGTTGATTTTTTTCAATTTTTTCTTTCTATTCTTTTTATTTTTGTCATTTCTATTGATCTATCTTGAAGTTCTCTTTCCTCTGTTGTCTCCATTCTGCTGTTGAATTTATCTGGTAAATTATTAATTTCAAAAATTATATCATCCAGTTTAAAATTTTACATTTTGCTCTTTCTTTAAAAAATTATCTTTCTCTGCTGAGAACTTTTATCCTTTATTTATTTCAAAATGTTCATTTTTTTCTCATGGTTATAACAGGTGTTTTAAAGCCTGTGTCTGGTAATCTCAATTGGATTAATATTGGGGTTGGCATCTGTTGATTATCTCTCCTCCTGAGTATTGGTCAGATTTTCCTTGTTCTTTGTGCATTGAGTAATTTTGAATGTATCCAGAATATTTTGAATATTATGTTATGAGATTCCGGATTCTTTTAAAATCCTCTAGACAGTGTTGATTTTTTTGTTTGCTTGTGTAGTGATATTTAATTGGATTAGGTTCAGAGTACTGACTGTGTCTCACCTTCTATGGGTGGTGATTCCAATGTCAGTTTAGTTTTCAAGCCTTTGCTGTGCTATTTGGGTCTGTCTGTCACATGTACCACTCAGCATTTAGTCTGAGACTTGGGTTATTCAATTCTCAAAGCCTTTCTATGTTTATTTGAGTCTGCTCTGCATGTATACAACTGGAGGATGAATCAGGGACTTTATGTAGGGCCCCATTCAGAATTAAAAGATATCTTTTCCAGCTCTTTCCTCTCTGGCATTTCCTTATATTCTCCACTCCCGAGGGACGCTTTCCTTCTTGGTTCTTATGGCCAGGAAGCTAGGGCTCTCTCCACATTTTAGTTGCCTGCACTATTGTGCTGTTCCGTGTGACTGTGGTTGCATTTGTAAATAAAGCAGTAAGAGAAAAGAAAGAAAAAGGTAACAAGGATTATCTCATATTCTCTGATCATCACAGCCTCATTTACAAAGGGAGATGGATACACGATTCCAGGACTTAACCTACCCTCGATTCAGATCCATGAGATAGAAAAGAAAAAACTCCGTGAAACTCACTCAGGCTATGGGTTGTTATTTAAGTTTTGACTTTAATCCTCAATCTGTCTGCTATTATTTACTTTTTATACTTTGTATTTGTTTTTTTACATTTTATCCAGTTTTTGATTGTAATAACTGGAAAAGGCTTATTCCATCTTGGCGGGCACTGGACATTCCATGTACCATGATATTCCTGAAGAAAGAAAAAGAGAAGGGACTGAGGGATAGCAGGAGTTCCAAGAAGGCACATAATAATGTACCCTGAAGTTGGTGGAGATAAAAAAAATAAGTCCAGTCTTGAGATAGATCATTTTGAAGAGAGAATATGGAGGGTATAAAAATCTCCATGTCCAAGGAGGCTGACGCCTAGTAAGGTCTTGATTGTAACCCCAGCTTCTGATTTTTCCTGTGCCTGGAGGGTTGATAGGAATACATCATGTGCTCTGCAGAGACTAAAGCAGTTGTCGTGACTGCACCCACAGGGATCAAAGCAGAAATATTTAACTCCAAATTTAGACGTTTTTTTTCATACAGTGTTTTACTTAGGAATGTTTGGTGGAAATATCCAGGTTTTTAGAAATGTTTAGAAAGAACTGAATTTTTGTTTTGATCTTTTAGTGTTCACTCAAGTATTTTACAGCAATTAAAAATGATTTTGAACAAAATTCACTATGAAAAAATTTTTTCCCCCAAAGTAAGTGAAGCAATAAAAATGTGGAGACCTCCTCACTTTATTAGTTATGTGTGCATCACAAGATCAATGTAAGTGGAATTCCCAGGTCAGAATTAAGGTTTAGTGTGCAGTTCAATTTGTGGTCAGAATTAGGGCAGTGAATAGGTTAAGGGTCAGTCTGTGGCTGGGTGTGGTGGACACCTGCTGGATGTTCTACCATTTCTCCATTCATGGTGGGCCATCCCCTGGCCCTGCCCCAAAGGCAGCCCTGTGGTCTAATATGATTTCTTTCTCCTAGAGGTCATTAAATGGATTAGGGGAGGTGCTTGATCTAAGCTGGGCTAACCGGAGTTCCTCCAGGAATATGAATTAGGGGATATAAAACATGCAGATTCAAGATTCGTGGGTGGCCACCTTCTGCCCTGTGGTCTAGAGAGAGAAGATGCCCTGTTGTGGAGAAAGAAACAGGCTCAGAGAGAAACAGAACTGACAGAGAGAGAGAGAGAGAGAGAGAGAGAGAGAGAGAGAGAGCGAGAGCGAGAGCGAGAGCAAGAGAGACAGACAGACAGACAGACAGACAGACAGAAATCTTGGTTACCAGAAGATTTCCAGCTTTCCATGTTTTGGTTCCAGTTCTTCTTGACACTCATTTGTATCCCTGCCATGGGTCCCAAGAGATACCAGTTCCTAAATTTGTATACCATTTCCCCTTTTAACTAAAGCTAACTTGAGTTGATTTCTGTTATTCATTTCTAAAGAGTACAAGAGGTCAGGAATTAGTCTGTGACTGTGCCCAGGGACCAGACTGAGATCTAGTTACCAAGAATATTTGTAATGGATAATGAAATTAAGTCATTAGGCCCCATGAAATCAAACCTAGAACTCTAGTTTTACTTATATTTATTTATTAGCAATTAATTTTTTACCTTAGAAATTTCTTATGGTCAGGACTTTTTTTTTCATCTTTGAATTCCTTACAGAGGTCATTCATTCATTCAGTTATTATTTATTATTATGTGGCAGGCATATAATAATTTTATAAAATAATAGAAATAATAATAATAATATAAATCATTTTGAAGACCTGCTTAAAACACGTTTTTATTTAATCTTTATAACACTCTATAAATTAAGTATTAATACCCACCTGTAAGATAAAAAAACTGGTTTTTAGAGAAGCTAAGTTGTGGTCCAAAGCCACAACTAGCAAGTTTTAGAGGAAGGATTCATATTCAGATGTGCCTGATTCCAAAACTTATGCTTGTAGAAAGAATGAACCTAAACCCCACTGGCCTTTTCTTCTTCCTAGTTTTAAGACATTTGGTGAAGAGGGTATTTATACAATCTGTAGCCCTAATGTCAATTATAGCAATCCTATAAATACTAGTAGTGGAAAAATTTGCCTTTGTAAAATGAGTCATTAAATTTTCTATATGATGGAAAGTCTGGCGGTTAGAAGAAAACATGATGAAATGTCTCAGTCATCATTTAGGTGGACAAGTTCTGAGGACTACACTGAGGTTCTTTGTAAGTGTGATGTAAGAAAGAAAACAGATTTTACAAAATAGCTTGTTTATTTCAGTTGAAATAGGTTGAGTCACTGTTCAACCATTTGTTATGAAAATATTTTATGAATTAAAATGCTATTTTTCTTAACAGGATAAAGACTAACAAATTCTAAACAATGTCCAGTGTTTTCATAAACAGTGAAACAGAAAATGTGTTCCCATTAAAATTGTGTACAAAACAAGGATGACCGCTTTCATCATTCTTACTTAATGTTTTGGAAGTTCTGTTGCTTCCTCTAGTCTTTGAGCTCCCTCTTATTTTATTCATGTCCTTACACAGTCTTCCATAGAACAGGCTTGCATGGTAAGTTTTTTTTTTTTTTTTTAAATTTTTGCTTGGTTTATTTATTTTTTCTCTCAGAGTGGGTTCTTGGCTCCTCTTTAGCCTGTTGTTTTTTTCTCTTTTTGTTTTTCTGTAGTATACCTAACTGATTCTAGCTTGCTTGTGTTGAATGTGGGCAGCTCTTTCTACATCTTCAGTTCTCTCTGAGACAGTGAGGATGAGTTCTCCATGACTTCCATCCCTGATTCTTGCATGTCTCAATTCTAAGCTATAGGGGACAGCTAAAATTCTGCTTTCTATCCACTTTTCTGAGACTGAGGGCAGAAAGTGTAGGAGCAGAACTTTGCGGAGGTTGTGTGCAGCCTCTTTTGAGTAACCTGGGTTTTACCTTTTCTTTTGAAATAATGTTAAATATCTGGTATCAGGAATTAATCCATCCTGTTGGCCATGCATTCTACTCTCATAGTGGAATACCTGTAAATTCCTGATAGTTTCCTGGGATTTTTTTCCTGTGTCTACTGGGATCTTAATGTTGGGGCTTGTACTCAGACGAACATTTCCTTTGGCTGCTTATTTCCTCTTGAGTCTGTTTTCCCCAGGTTGGGGACTGTTAGTGAGAACTCTCAGGAATTTGTCCAGCCTCCCTCTTTTCTTGGTACAGTTGAGGTGGCTGAGAGGCTGAAGTTTAGAAGCTGTGCCTTGCTTTGTCAGAATCTCTTGTTTCTTTCAATAGTCACATATTTCAAAGTTTACGTCTTGCAGTTATATCCCTTTTCTTATTTTGTTGCAGCTGCTTAATTTTCAGAGGTGTTAGCTTCCCTCCCCCTCTCGTGATGATCATTTGAAAGAGCAAACAGGTGAGACAGTATAAGAACAAAACATTAAAAATAATAATTTACAGGTGGGATTGTATAAGAACAAAACATTAAAAATAATAATTTACAGGTGGGATTGGTAGTTAGCCTTCTAGGTGTTGAAACATATTACAAAAAAGAGCAATCAAAACAGAGTATTTTTGGCATAAGAATTGACAGATTAATGGTAGATAAGATTGCCCAGAATTAGACACTAAGATGTGTGAAAGTTTAAAATGTAATCAAAGAAGCTTTATACATTTCAGTTATTTAGAACAAAGGAATATTCTTAGTCCAGTGTGCAGCCTAGACCCCTTGCTCCTCAGGTAGGGGAGGTGGCTCTGTAGCCAAGATAGCCCTCCCAATTCTCGATCGCCACATCCCGTTGTGGGACTGGGCCATTTCGCGTCTCTGCCCCGCCTCCTGCTTTGAGGTAATCTGTTATTTGAGGTGATCTAGTTGTAGGGCTTCTGTTCAGCCAGACCTCTGGTCAGCATACTGGTTGCTCTGTAGTTTTTAAAATAATTTTGGTGTGGTTGCTAGAGGAGGTGTGCACAGCCTCTATCCTTTACACCATCTTGACTCCCCCTCTCAGGAAAATTTAACTTTTTGAGAAGCTGTTGAATTCTTTTCCAAAGTAGTTGTACTATTTTATATTTCCACTGGTGGCATATGAGAGTTCCATGTGCTCCATGTCTTTGCCAACACCTGTTATTTTCAGTCTTTTTACTTCTAGCTATTTTAGTGTGCGTAAAATGAGATTTTTCATCTTGGTTTTGATTTATAGTTCCCTGATGACTAATAAGGTTGAACTTTTCTATGTTCATAGAAAAGTTAAGAGTAAGGTATAAAGATTTTCTATATACTTCTTGCCCCTACACATGCATAACCTCCCCTATTATCAACACCCTCCAGTATAGTGGTACATTTGTTACAACTGATGAATATAAATTGACATGTTATAATTGTCCAAAGTCCATAGGTTACATTAGGATTCGCTTTTGCTGTTATACACACATCAGTTTGTACAAATGTATAAACACATGTATCCTTTATTACAGTATCATATATTTTCACTGCCCTAAGAATTCTCTGAGCTCCACCTGTTTTTCTCCCCCAATCCCCAACCCCTAGCAACCACTGATCTTTTAACTGTCTTTATAGTTTTGTCTTTTCCAGAATGTCATGTAGTTGGAATCATACAGTATATAGCCTTTTCATATTGGCTTTTTTCACTTAGTAATATGCATTTATGATTCCTCCATGTCCTTTCATAACCTGATAGCTCATTTCTTTTTTTGTATAATGTTCCATTGTCTGGATGTAACATTATTTATTCACCAACTGAAAGACATCTTGGGTGCTTCCAAGTTTTGGAAATTATGAATAAAACTGCTATGAATATCTATGTGTTTTATTCACTTTTAAAATTGACTTGTTTGTCTTATTGAGTTGTAAAAGTTCTTTATATATTACAAATATAAATCATTTATTAGATATATGCATTATAAATATTTTCTCCCAATTTCTGACTTGTGGTTCTATTTTCTTAGTGGTGGCTTTTGAAGAACAAAACTTAAATTTTGATGGAGTCCAATTTATTGTTTTTTATTTTTTAATTTATAGCTTCTCTTTATATATTTTATGTCCTTTTAATAAATCTTTGTCTATACCCATGTTGAAAAATCTTCTGTTTTCCTTTTTTTGGGATACAATTTACATACCATACAATTCACTAATTTTTAGTGTACAATCCAATAATATTTTAATATATTGACAGAGTTCTGCAATCATCACCACAATCTAAATTTAGAATATTTATCCCCTCTTAAAGTGACCTTGTGACCATGTGCGGTCACTCCCTAGTCTCAATCTCCCTTACCCCTTATCCCTCCCAGTAAAGACAAAACTAATCTTTATCTACAGATTTACATATTCTGAAAATTTTGTATAAATAAACTTATAACTTAGATGGTCTTTTGTGACTGGCTTATTTAATTAGCATAATGTTTTCAAGGTTCATCAATATTGTAGCATGTGTCAGTGTTTCCTTCCTTTTTACCGTGGAATGATATTCCATTGTATGGCTATACCACATTTTACTCACCTATATATCAATAATGCTTTTATGTATGAACTTCACGTGTTTGTTTTATTATGGACATAGGTTTTCAATTCTTTTAAGTATATTTCAAAAAAGTGAAATTAGTGAATCAAACAGTTTTGTAATTTTTAGCATATGCACCTTATGTAAACTTTGTTATATTTATTCTTAAGTATTTCATGTTTTAAATTATAATTATCATTGTTTTATAAATTTTAATATCAAGTTGTTTGTTGCTAGTATATGAAAATGCAATTGACTTTTGTATATTTTCCTGTGACCTTGCAAGACTCACTTATTAGTTCTAATTGCTTTTGTTGTGTACTCTTAGAGATTTTCTGTGTTCAGAATCATAATTGGTTTTATTTTTTCCTTTCTCATGTATGCCCATTCTTTCTTTTCTTTCTTTATTGTGTTAGTGCAGTGTTGAACAGAAATGGGAAGAGTGGATAACCTTGTGTTATTCTTGATCCTAGTAGGAAAGCATTTATTCTTTCACCGTTGAGTATGATGGTTGCTGTAGGGTTTATATGTGTTTATCACATCGAGGATGTATCCTTCTATTTCTAATTTGCTGAAAGTTATTATTTTTTAAATTATGAATGAATGTTACATTTTTTTTGCAGAATTTTTTGGGGAGATCTTTTGAGATAATTATTATTTTTTAAAATTTTTCTGTAAATATAGAAAATTTCATTGAATGATATCCAAATGTTAAACCAACCTTCTTTTCTTGGAATAAAACTTATTTGATCATAATGCATTATCCTTTTCCTGTATTGCTGAATTTGGTTTGGTAAGATTTTTTAAATGCATTCTGCATAAATATTCATGAGAGATATTAACTTCTCTTTTTCTTTTCTTGTCTGGTTTTGGTATCAGGCTAATGTTGGCTTCATAAAATGAGTTGGGGATTGTTTATCTTCCTCTAGTTTCTGAAAGAGTTTGTGTATTATTATCATAGTTTTCTTTTAAATATTTGATACAATTCACCAGTGAAGCAATCTGGGCTTAGAGTTATCTTTGAGGGAAAAATTATAATTTTGAATTCATTAAAAATTTTCTAAAGACATATTCATGTGTTTTATTTTCTTCTTGAATCACTTTTTTAACTATGTCTTTCAAGGAATTTGTTTGTTTCAACTATGTTGTCAAAGTAATTGGTATAGTTCTATTTATATTTCTTTCTTTCTTTTTAAAGGTCCAATAATGTGTAGTGTTATCATTCCTAACACTGGCAATTTGTGTGTATGCTTATTATTATTATTATTTTGGTTGAGCAGTCTAGCTACAGGTTTGTTAGTTTTATTTATTTATTTTTAACAAAGCCACTTTTGGTCTAATTCATCTTCTGTATTTTTTGCTAATTTTCTGTTTTGTTAATAATTCATTGTTATTTTTATTATTTCTCTCCTAATACTGACTTTCAATTTAGTTTTCTCTTTTTATTCTATCTTCTTAAAGTAGAAGCTTAGATAATGGATTATTAGACATTTTTATTTTCTGTGAAAGCATTTAATGGTATAAATTTTCCTCTAAGCATGACTTTATCTGTATCTCACAAATGTGGATATGTTATATTTTAACTTTAATTTCATTTTAATTCAATTCAAAATATTGTCTAATATATCTCACAATCTCCTCTTTGATTCATAGTTTATTTAGAAGTAAAAAAATACTGTTTAATCTCCAAATGTTTGGCGATTTTC
Organism: Pteropus vampyrus; assembly: GCF_000151845.1. Lineage (NCBI taxonomy): Eukaryota > Metazoa > Chordata > Mammalia > Chiroptera > Pteropodidae > Pteropus > Pteropus vampyrus. The sequence goes on along the minus strand of NW_011888795.1, from coordinate 7,480,134 downwards.
TTTATAACGTTTTGTCATTGCTTCATAATTTAATTCTATTTTTTGTCATAAATATTTTGTATGATTT
>NW_011888795.1:7466239-7480017 GCF_000151845.1 Pteropus vampyrus | reverse complement strand
TTTCTGTTTTGTTAATAATTCATTGTTATTTTTATTATTTCTCTCCTAATACTGACTTTCAATTTAGTTTTCTCTTTTTATTCTATCTTCTTAAAGTAGAAGCTTAGATAATGGATTATTAGACATTTTTATTTTCTGTGAAAGCATTTAATGGTATAAATTTTCCTCTAAGCATGACTTTATCTGTATCTCACAAATGTGGATATGTTATATTTTAACTTTAATTTCATTTTAATTCAATTCAAAATATTGTCTAATATATCTCACAATCTCCTCTTTGATTCATAGTTTATTTAGAAGTAAAAAAATACTGTTTAATCTCCAAATGTTTGGCGATTTTCTTTATAACGTTTTGTCATTGCTTCATAATTTAATTCTATTTTTTGTCATAAATATTTTGTATGATTTAAATTACTTTTAAATCTTTAAACATTTTTGAGTATTATATGGTTTCAATTCTTTTAAGTTTATGGCCACATATGGTCTATCTTGGTGAATGTTTCTATGCATATGAAAAGAATCTATATTCTGCTGGAGTGTTCTATAAATATCAATAGGTCAAGTTGGTTAATAGTCTTAAGTGTTCTATATCCTTATTGAATTTCTGTCTACTTATTCTATCAATTATTGAGAGAGTAGTGAAAACTCCAGTTCTGATTGTGAATTGGCCTATTTCTCTGACAGGTATTGCTTCTGTTCTGTTGTGTTTTACTTCATGTATTTTGAAGCTGTTATTAGACAGACAGAGTAGGGTCTTGGCACCAGTTCATTCTCACTAATGAGAGTTGATTATGCATAGTTCTTCTCAAATCTACATTCAGAGATGGCGGGTTGGTAATTTAAAAGTGGCCATGGTAGAAGTATTTGTACCATGGAAAGCATAAAATAGTTCAAGTCAGGACTTAAAAAAAATATTTTTAAAATGTGTTTTTCAATTACACTTGACATACAATATTATATTGGTTTCAGATGTAAAATATAGTAATTAGACATTTATATAATTTGCAAAGTGATCACCCAGATAAGACTAGTACCCATCTGACACCATACATGGCTGTTACAATATTATTGATTATCTTCTCTACGGTGTACTTTACATCTCTGTGACTATTTTTATAATTAGCAATTAGTGCTTCTTAATCCCTCACCTTTTTCATCCCCCCACCAACCACCTTCCTATCTGATAAGCATTAATTTCTTCTCTGTATCTGTGAGTTTGCTTCTGTTTTGTGTGTTCATTTATTTATTTATTTTACATTCCATGTATACTTGAAATCATATTGTATTTGTCTTTCTCTGTCTGACTTACTTCACTTAGCATGATACCCTCTAGGTCCAACCATGTTGGCTCAAGTGGTACAATTGCATTCTTTTTTATAGCTGAATAATATTTCATTAATAATACACACAACACATATATCACATTTCTTTATCCATTCTTCTATTAATGGACATCTATGTTACTTCTATACCTTGGCTATTACTAGTAAGGCTGCAATAAACATAGGGGTTCATATATCTTTTTGAATTAGTGTGTTTTTTTTGTTTTTTTTTTTGTTTTTGTTTTTGTTTTTAATAAATACCCAGAAGTGGAATTGCTGGATTATATGGCAGCTCTATTTTTAATTTTTTAAGAAATCTCCATACTGTTTTCTATAGTGGCTGTACTAATTTATAATCCCACCAACAGAGTGTGAGCATTTCCTTTCTCCATGCCTCTCCAACATGTGTTATTTGTTGATGTATCTATGAAAGCCATTCTGACAGATATGAGATGATATCTCATTGTGGTTTTAAGCTGAATTTCCTTGATGATTAGTGATGTTGAGCATCTTTTCATATGTCTGTTGGCCATCTGTATGTTCTCGGAAGAAATGTTCATTCAGGTCCTCTGCCCATTTTTCAATTGGATTATTTGTTTTTTTGATGTTAATTTGTATAGGTTCTTTATATATCTTGGATATCAATTAATCTCTTATTAGATGTATCACTTGTGAATATCTTCTCCTATTGAGTAGGTTGTCTTTTTGGTTTCGTCGATGGTTTCTTTCGCTATGCAAAATTTTTAAATTTGAATGGTCCCATTTGTTTATTTATTTTTTGTTTGTTTCCCTTGCTCAAGGAGATATAGCCAAAGAGGGATTTCTAAGAGCAATGTCAAAGAGTTAACTGCCTATGTTTTCTTCTAGGAGTTTTATAGTTTCAGGTATAACAGTTAAGTTTTTAATCCATTTTAAGTTTATTTTTATATGTGGTGTAAGAAAGTTGTCCAGTTTCATTTTTTTGCACGTACCTGTTCAGTTTTACCACCAACATTTATTGAAGAGAATGTCTGTATTGCATTTTATGTCCTTGCCTATTTGTTGTAGATTAATTGACAATATAAGTGAGAATTTATTTCTGGGCTCTCTATTCTATTCCATTGATCTATATATCTGTTTTTATGACAGTACTATACTGTTTTGATTATTGTAGCTTTGTAGTATAGTTTGAAATCTGGGAGTGTGATACCTTCCACTTTGTTCTTTCTCAAGAGTTTTTTGGCTATTTGTGGTCTTTTGCAGTTCCTTATAAATTTTAGGATTAGTTGTTCTAATTCTGAGAAGTATGCCATTGGTATTTTAATAGAAATTGCATTGAATCTGTATATTACTTCAGATTTTAAAGACATTTTAACAACACTAATCCTTCCAACCCATGAGCAAGGTATATCCTTTCACTTATTTGTATCTTGTTCAATTTCTTCCTGTAGTTGATTTCTAATTTCATGCTATTGTGGTCAAAAAAGATATTTGATATGATTTTGGTCTTCTTGAATTTATTGAGGCTTATTTTGCAGCCTAATATGTGATCTGTCCTGGAGCAATTCCATGTGCATTTGAAAAAAATGTATATTTTACAGTTTTTGGGTGAAATGTTCTATAAATATCTATGAAGTCAGTGATATCTAATGTGAAATTTAAGGCTATTATTTCATTATTAATTTTTTTGTCTGGATGATCTATCCATTGATGTGAATCAGATATTAAAATTCTCTACTATTGTATTACTGTGGATATTTCCCTTTATGCCCATTAATAATTGCTTTATGTATTTAGGTGCTCCTATATTGGGTACACGATATTTACAATTGTCATATCTTTGTCTTAGATTGAACCCTTTATAATTATGTAATGCCCTTCTTTGCCTTTTCTTTACTTTTTTTTTTTGTTTTAAAGTCTATTTTGTCTCTGAGTGTTGCTATGCTAGATTTTTTTTTTTTTTTGTTTTTATTTGCATGGAATGTCGTTTTTCATCTCTTCACTTTCAGTCTGTATGTGTCTTTTAATTTGAAGTGAGTCTCTTGGGAGCAGCATAGAAATGGGTCATAATTTTTTATTCATTCAGCCACCCTATGTCTTTTTATTGAAGCATTTAATACATTTACATTTAAAGTAATTATTGATAAATATGTGCTTATTGTCATTTTTCGAAATTGTTGTTAGATTATTTATATCATTATCCTGTGTTCCTTTCTTCCTTTGATTTCTTTCCTTGTGGTTTGCAGGTTTTTTTTTTTTTTATGGTTTTGTTTAGGTTCCTTTCTCTTTGTGAATATTTTTAGGTTTTTGGTTTGTGGTTATCATGAGGTTTGTGTATGTTATTCTTTATAGCAGTCTACTTTAAGCTGATAGACATTTAGGTTCAGATATATTCTTTAAAGTCTACATTTTACTTCTCCCTTCATATTTTATGTTATTGATGTCACATTTTAGATATTTTTGTGTTGTATATCTTTTTTAAAATTTTATTTTATTTTTAGTTTCAAATATATAGTATATTGGTTAGACATTTACATAGTTTATTAAACAATCCCCTTAATTGCTCTTTCTCTCTTCTGGCTCTCCACTTAGCCATTACATTAATGTTAACTGCATTTCCTATGCCATGCTCCCCATCCCTGTGATGTGTTGTGTATCTTGTAACTACCGATTGTAGTTTTAAGTTGAATTTGATATCTTTTTCTTTTAACCTTCATAGTAGCTTGTTAAATGTTTATTTTGCAGTATTTATTGAACATTTGGCTTTATCTACCAGGTTTTCCTCTTTCTTGTATTTTCTTACTTCTGATTATGGCCTTTCCTTTTCTACTTGAAGACTGTTTAACATTTCTTGTAGAACTGGTTTAATGGTGATGAAGTCCTTTAGTTTTTGCTTGTCCAGGAAATTCTATCTTTCCTTCAATTCTGAATGACAATCTCTCCGGGTAAATTATTCTGGGTTGTAGGTTCCTTTCTTTCAACACTTTAAAGATGTCCTGCCACTCTCTTCTGGCCAGTAAAGTTCCTGATGAGAAATCAGCTCATAGGGTTTCTTTTGTATGTAAGCCATTTTTCTCTTGCTTCCTTCCAGATTATCTCTTTAACTTTTGCCATTAGCTACAATATGTCTTTGTGTAGATCTCTTTGGGTTCCTCTTGTTTGGAACTCTGTGCTCCCTGGATCTGGATACCTGTTTCCTTTACTAGGTTGGGAAAGTTTTCAGTCATTATTTTTTTGAATAAAATTTCTGTTCCTTCCTCTCTTTCTTCTTCTGGGATTCCTTAATGTGAATGTTTGAGTGCTTGACATTATACCAGAGATCCTTTTAACTATCTTTGTTTTTTGAAAATTCTCTTATTTCTACTTTTCTGATTGGTTGGTTTCCAGGTCACTGATCCATTCTTTGTGTTAGCTAATCAATCTACTGTTAATTCCCTCTAATGTGTTTTTCATTTCAGTTATTGTAGTCCTCAGGTCTGCTTGGTTTTTAAACTTTCTAACTTTTTGCTGAAGTTCTTCCTAAGTTCCTCTATTCTACTCTCAAGTTTGATGAGCATCGTTATGACTATGTTTTGGATTCTTTATCAGGCAAGTTATTTATTTCCATTTCCTTAAGGTTTTTTCCCCCCCACTCCTGAGGAATTTTCTTTTTCCTTTCTTTGATAGATATTTTTTGTTTGGCTTTCTATGTTTGTTTATGTGACAAAATAGCTGCCTCTTCCAGTCTGAGAAAAGTGACCTTACATAGAAGTGGACTCTGTGTAGACTGTCTGTGTTGTGTGGTTTTGGAAGACCAGTAGGAGTTGAGCAGGTACCTAAGGTGTCCAAAGCACTGGCTTACCAAGCCAGAGCAGTGCTGAGTGAGGATTCCAGGTATGTGTAGTTAATACCCTGTTGAGCCTGCTCGCTCCCTGTTTTTGGGCCCAAATGTGTCCAGGAACACACTTCACTAACCTTGCAGGCAGCCAGAGCACCTAGATAGAGCCCCTTCCCACTCTATGAAAGTGTAGTAGGACATAACAATGGCACTCACTAGCTCCTCCAACTCCAGAGAATTCCTGCAATCCCCAGAGAGCTCCTATAGCTCTCCAGTCTTCTTTACACAGTCTCTCTTTTGTTTGTTGTACCAAGTGGTACAGTGTAGAAGAGACCTCTGTGTAGGCATTATGTGCCTGGTAGTTTTGGGAAGTCATTTGGAGCCCAGCAAGACTTATGGCACCTGAGGCACTAGCCTCCCAAGCCAGAGCAGCTCTAGGCAAGAAAGCCAGGTGGATGTGGTAACATCTTGTTTCTGTCTTGTCCCTTTGTTCAGAAGCAAAATACTCCAGGCAATGTAGCTGTGAACATAATATATTCAAGCACTCATACAGGTAGGCCAAAGCACTCAAATAGAGCTCTTGCTTGCCCCATCAAGCTGGAGAGGAATGTAAAAACTGGCACTCTCTACCACTTTCAGCCTAGTGAGTTCCCATAGCTCCTAGAGGGCTCTGTTGGCTTCCCAGCCTTCTCTATTTGATCTCTTTTTCTTGTTTGTTGTCAAAAGTTGTTTAATCAGTGCTCAGTTGTCTCACAGAAGTAATTTCTACCTATGTACATGTATTTTTTATTTTACTAATGGAAGGGGTCGAGTTCAGTTTTCTCTTATGCTGTTACCATCTTGGACCTCTAGAAGTCATTTTTTGATTGATGTTGTGGGATGTCACCCTACCATGCATGAATTGGCATTTTTATGCCAATAATAGTCAAATGTTAAAAGAAATCCCTATTCAGAGATTTGGGATTTTCTCTCCATATTGTTCCTCTTTTTCAGGAATTATATCTTGCAAATTCAGCCCCCTCAGCCTTCTTGAAATCTAATCTCTACCTCCTCAGCTCAGTTTGGGATCCTCTTATTTCTATAACAATCTGTATATTGCCTCCGGGAAGAAAGCCTGGGTAATTTGTGAGGTTCATATCATTTGTTTTCCTTCTCTCAGAGATCATAGGCCTGTACTATGTGTGGTCTAAAATTATGTCTCCTTTAGTTCCCCCAGTTTTCTAGTTGCTTATGGTGGAAGGATAATCCCAGACTCCATCACACTGTCATGGTTGGAAATGAAATCCCAGAGTTTTAATGATATTGAAGAATTATTAGTTATAGTTCCAGCTTATAAATTTCTGGTTCTTTTTGTCTCCAGTTGTGTTAATAAGTAGATTTTAAAAGATTATAGTGCTATTAGTATATATTTGATTTTTTTTTAGTAAAGTATAAAGGCACTTGCTTGTATGTAATTTGCTAGTCATTTATCAGTGACAGAAACATCTAACAACATTTTTAGATATTTTTTCTGATTACCTGTCTGAGTATTATGCATTTTCATTGCAAAAAGTGGAAAATACAAGACAGTTAAAAATAAAAAAATCAATCATAATTTCAGTTCTCAGAGACTATTACAGTAAATATTTTGGTTTATTTCTATCAGTTCTTTTGTGTATACATATAAATTGATAGTGATCTCTTAAGCTACAGTAGTGTGTGTGTGTCGGGGGGTAAGCTAGAGCATCATAGATAATTTTCAAACTATAATTTAAACAAAAAATGTCAGAATGTTTTATAACAAGGGTCTCCAATCCCCAGGCTGTGGACAGTCCATGGCTTGTAAGGAACTGGGCCACACAGCAGGAAGTGAGAGGCAGGTGAGTGAAGCTTCATCTATGTTTGCAGCCACACCCCAGAGCTAGCATCACTGCTTCAGATCCACCGCAGATCACTAGGCATTAGATTCTCATAAGAACACTGGTCCTTGGTGCCAAAAAGGTTGGGACCACTGTTTTAGAACATAGTTTAAAGGTAAAGTAATTTAGTTTCATGTATATTTAACATTTAATCAACTTACACAATGTATACATTTATTGTTATGTTGTACTACTAAAACGAATATAATCTCCTGTGTCAATTATATCTCAATTAACAAAATACTCTGTATTAGAAGGATGAATGTTAGATTTTTCTATGGTGCAAGGGTTGATAATCTTTTCTAAGTACAGATTGAGTCTTCATTGATTTACATGCTCAAAATCTGAAGGAATTGTGTACTCTCTTTGTTCTCAACAAATCTAAGCAAGTGTGATGAAAAGCCAGGTGAATCTATTTATTTTAATACCCATATCGATAAATAGAATGTTAGCATTTCTAATAATAAAAGAAATGCACATTAAAATACAAAAATAAAACAACTTATTTTTGGGTTCTCAATAGTTTTAGATTTATGGCATACCTTAAATTCTAGAAATTTTGGCAGCACTCATAAAAGACTTACTAAACAAGTTAGCAATCACTACTGCAGTAATAGTGGCTCACAGTATTTATAAAAGCACCCTTAACTAACGTACTAATTATCTGATTACCTTCCACACTGTTTCACAGTTTGAAAAATCTGAGTTCCATGACTTTGCTCTCATATAAGTGGGTTTTAGGGTGAGATATTTAGGGGGTGGCATTTTCCAAAATGCGTAAGTTTTACAGGAGAAAAAGAGCTGTTTGAATGAAGGAAGAACCTTAGCACAGAGAAGTCAGATTGAGAATGGGATTATTCCTGCAAAAGGATTCTTGTGCTGGATTAATTTTTTTTGAACTTTCTTTTGGATTTTGGCAAAAGTCATAGTTTGAGCATTCCTTTAGGGTCTCTCTTTCCGCAATGTAATTTCCTTAAATTTCCTCAGCCATTTAGTACAATCTTTAGTGGTAGTGTTGTGGGCAAGAAAGGGACAGGACAATCGAATACAGTTAGGCTTGCCTTATATCAATGTCTAGTGTTCATGGAGCAGAGACAGTATATTGTAGTGCTTGGGTTCAGAAGTGTTTGACAGTGAAGATGTGGCCTGTGGCAAAGCTGGGAGAAGCTGCAGAGCCACTCCACTCACAAGAGGCTCACCTGGAATGACCCAAGACATCACCTTTGCTTTTCCAGTATTTTTTCCTAGAGCAAATAGACCATTTAAAAAGGATAAAAGAAACAAGAACCTTGGTTACACAATATATTTGTTTAAAAATTGGGATCACATTGAACATCCAGTGTTTGCCCTGCCTTTTCAAATAACTTGAATGTTTTGTTATATTGTGCAATACAGTTTGTAAGTGTGATTTTTTTTTTGTATAAATGTATAATTTTCTATACATAGATGTTTTTTAGTCAGTGTGGCTGCTGTAACAGAATACTGCAGACTGAGTAACTAAAGCAATAGAAATTAATTTCTCTCAGTTCTAGAAGCAGGAAATTCTGAGGTCAGGATGCTAGCTTGGTCAGGTCTGGGAAGGGCCCTCTTCCTGGTTTGCAGATGGTCATTCTATTGCTGGGTCCTCACATGATGGAGAGTGAGAGATCATCTCTCTTGTGTCTCTTCTTAGAAGGGCACTAATTGCGTTCATGAGGACTCCATCCTCATGACCTAATTACCTTCCACAGGTCTCACACTGAAATACATCGCATTGAGGATTTAGGCTTCAGTGTATGAATTTGGAAGCAGGGGGTGGTGGGTGAAGATACAAACATTCGGTCCATAGCGGGATATCACAGTGACTTATCTGGATAATATTTATACCTAGAAGTGAATCATGGTGGCAGATGTGTGTATACATGGGGCAAAATGCCTGAGCATTCTGAAGAATGGTGTCAAAGCCCAAATAACTTGGAAATCTCCACTCTGAACTAGTTTGCTTCATATTAATTACAGCCAAAAACTGGAGATGTGGAGAACTTCTCACCGACATATGGATGTGTTTAAATTGTGTTATCAACAGAATAAACTTTATAAAATCCAGGCTCATGAAAATTTAACTGTTTTCTATAATTCGAGCTTGTAGAAAAACTCCTTAATATTCCACTGGTGCGCACACACAGCTGTTGACCAGCTGAGGTCTGGCAAAGGGCGAGTCAGTGTTCAGTTAAGAGTTCAAGTAGCAGCTCTTTCTCAAATTCACACATTCCTTTCAACTTACTGGCAGCAAGATATTATCTGATTCATAGTCTTGCTTACTTGGCAGACACATTTATTTAAGTAAACATGAATACATTAAATATAAATCTTAAAGACAAAGACCTTACTGTCATCCTTACTCATGACAAATTTACAGTCACAAAAAGGAAGCATGAATTTTGGTATTCAAATGAAGGACAAGTTCTACTGAGTTGCCCTCCCGCTCTGGAAAACTTTCTCTCAGAGAATAATTTCATGACGGATGTTTCTGTGAGGAATGATACAATACTGTGAATGTCTGCATGACAAACTATTTTCAATAAGCGAGTGTTTTCTCTGAAAACTGGAAATTGTGACACAATTCATGCAGGGGCATACTCCCTGTCTTTCCTAATAAAGAGAAGGAGCACTGAGTAGAACTCAGGTTAATAGAGATTTAAGATATTTCCAAATAGTAACCTGATCAAATGTTTGATAAAATATGCCATGATTTCCCAGATGTAACAAAAGAAGCTAACATTGCACCCACTTTTTCTTATTATAGTGCAATCTCATAAAAAAATGCATATTTTTTGACAGAGATAGCTTTAAAACATCTGGGGAATTACAGCCCTCGCAGTGAACGTGAGACCTGAGATGTGAATCTGTTGTTTCCTTTGCTGTTCTTCAGTTATTTTTCTTGGACATGAGTTTCTCACCTGTCTGAGTATTATCCATTATATAAAGATGGATATTTTTCATCCAATATTGCCACTGATATAATTTTGTGTATACTCAAAATTCTTAAGGGTAATTGTCATGAGTAATTTTAATGAATTTGGCTAGTGCTTTAAGCATTGTGACAGAGAGTGCTGGAATTCACTGATATTTGCATGTTCCTCTATATTTCCCTGCTTCCCCTGTAGCTGGGTTGGCTCTGTGACTAGGTCTGGTCATGGAATGTGAATAGTGATGGATGTCATTTTCCAGGCTAAAGTAATTGTCTGATGTACCTTCCCACACACTGTGTTCTTTTTGCATAGTGAAAGTGGAGGCCAAATATTAATAATGGATGATGGTACAGTTATCTAGAGAAAGGAGCTTTTATCCCTAAGCCATCCTTTGGAAGAAAGCCTCCCTAGAAAGCTTCCCAAATTACATCAGACTATGACACGAGCAGGAAATAAACCTTTATTTTGTTATGATTTATTGTGTTATGGAAATGTGGGGGTTATTACTACTGCTAGCATTTCTTATTCCTTTAGAACTCAACTTCCCACTTCTACTGTGAACTCTCAGATAAACTCAATACTCCATCTATGTTTCCTCATGACAAAGCATAGCAAGTTTCTGGGTACAGCGCTGGAAAGAAACATTTAATTGTCAGAGAATATACCTGGTATCAAGCTTTTTGTTCATTCTATTAGTTTCAACTTTCTCATAAATTTGATAAGAGGATTATCCTGATAAAAAGTGATTTTTAAAATACTTTATGTATTATTTTGGGAATATAATATAGTAACATTTTTGATTTTTGATTCATGTAATTAAATAAATATGGATGTGTTCTAAAATGAGTACTATGACTTTCAGGAGCCACCTAGACACATTTGAGAAAGCTTGTATTCTTCCTAGGACTAGAGGCATACATAATAACTAGATGGTCTTGAAATGTAAAATAGTGATATTGTTTCCATCCATCTATCTATTCAACAAAAAGGTATTGGCCAGCTATATTAGGCGGGATCTGTGTGGGGCACAGAATAGAACTGCATTGTGCAATTTCTGAGCAATTTGCTGGCCACTAGCCCCAGGTGGTTTTTTAAATTTAAATTTAAATAAATGTAAAAAAATTTTTTAATTCAGTTCTTTAGTCATACTAACCACCATTTGAGCAACACGTAGATACCTTATTGGACGACACAGAAAAATGTTACTATCATTGAGAAAGTTCTACTGGACTGCATTTATCTAGAAGGAAGATAGACATAAAATTCATAATTTCTATTCAACTTAATAATTGTTTCCATAAGAATTAATAAAATATAGTTAGGAATTAAGAGAAGTAGATGCTTTAGGCTGCCAGAGAGGTCAGGAAGTCTGTGCATTGGGGATAACATTTGAAATTGGCCTTAAAAGATAAGGAGTTTACTAAACTGAGAAGGAGCAAGGGAGGACATTCCAATAAGAGTGAAAAGCAGATATGAAGTTGAAAAAACACAAATAAGCCGGTAAGGCAAGGTGAGAAGTTTAATGTTACTGGAGAGAAAAATATGTAAGAGCAAAGATCAGAGACAAGGTTGGGTGTGTTGAGAGAAGGCAAAGAAGATACTGGTAGGGCAAAATGTTTGGACTTCATCTTTTGGTGATGGGAAGCCAACAAAAACCTTTTAAGTAGGAGCATACTATAATCAGACTGGCATTGCTGGCCTTGTTGATTTTGAAAGATCGGATTGGAGGGTATTTCTTATGGGTTCCAGTAAGTGAAGACGAAAGCAGTAGTAATTGATTTGAAGAGGAAAGACACTTCTAGGGATTTTTCTGTATTAGAATTATAAAGTTAAGATATAATTGTAGACTAACTTTTCTTGCTTAATTCAATGAAAGTGTTGATTTAAGCCAGGTGAAAGGAGAAATATGAGTGTGTATTGTGTCTTAGGTGCAGGCGAGTGTCTCAGCCTCTACTTACAGAGAAAAAAACAGACAGGGGTTTTGCACACATTGCTAACCCATCACACTTGGGCTCTGCTCTTGAGAAAGTAGTGTGTATATCAGTTCATTAAGGAAAATCCTTTGTAACCTACCTAACATTTGATCACTTGAAGTTACCTGAAGACCACTTCCTTCTAGGAAGTCTGTTTTATTACAGGGACTCTTTGAATGTTACCTCTGTATTGAGAATTATTGTCTTTTAATGCATTTATTTTGTCATCTTAAATTTTCATGGTATACTCTGTTATTTTAACACAAGACTATCTGTATGTTGAGGAATGATGCTATGAGCAGTAGTGAGGTATTTGTAATTTATGTAAACAGGAGCCTTTTAAAAATGTCTTCTAAGGGTGATGAGTGCCTCTTGGTGAAGAGCTTTTAGAAGTTAATCACAGCTTATGAAAGCCTGGTTTCTCAATTATGATGCGATTTCTGATTCACTTTTCAGTCTAACTAAGTAAATTTCCAGGTCAATTATATTTTCTCAGACAGGGGCAGGAAGTGTTTACAGTAGAGTCAGTTGACCTGATTAATCATAGGTAACACTCCCCCTTGTTAGTTTATCACTGAGCCTGGTTTCCTCTTCCAGAGGGTAAACATCCTTTTCTTATCCCTGTTTTCCCTCAAAGTCAGCACTTCCCTAATGATTTCTGGTTTCTGAGCAAAATCTGCTTGAGATCAAACATGAATCAAGCAGGAGAAATCAGAAAGGGCTGCCATGGCAAGAGGATTTGAAGTCCTGGAATTTGCCTGGGTTGTAGGAAGCTCAAGAATTAGAAGAAGGCGGAATGTGCAGGGCCTGCTATTCATCCTCGCTACAGAATTAATGTTAGAAATAAACATTGCTTATTTAAGAAAGTCAGGCAGCTTCTAGTTAGTATAGTGATGGTCTTCCAGATTGAAGGCTAAAAATGCTTCAAAGTGAAGATTTTTGTTGCCTCCTTTACGGCATTGTGATTTTTCCTGTGCCACTGACAATTTCATTAGGTGAAGAGCCTTCTCTTAAGTGATCATAAATCCAACAGCTTATTTTTCTGATATGTGGAATAAGAATTTTCCCATTTCAAATGATTTGTTTCATTGTTCATATTATTATATCATGTCAGTGTTTTGTAGGAAAACTGATGATGAACTCAAACTGTATTTGTTGATGTAAAATGTTAAGTAGTAAGTTTACTAATCTCTGTTTAAAGCTTGTATTGTATTAAAGCCTGTAAAACTCAATATGTGATGGGGTTAAGATGAACACTTTATTTGGTCACCTTATAGCGATAGAAATAAAAATGATTCTGGAAGTTTTCTTAAGTATTAAACACAATGGAAAACCTTTGCTTTGTTTAAATTGGTTTTAACAGTCCTTTAAATCATCCTTTTTTTCTATTTATACTAAAAACTCAGTGATCAAACTGGTTATGCTTGTGGAGACAGGCTGTATTACATAGTTTTTGGCTGGGAGTAGAGACCATAAATGTCGTGTTGCAAGAAACTTGTGTGGGCATCATCTGGAAACCCTTAACTTGCCTTTCTTCCTGCCCTGTATCATTTCTCTGAGCTACTATTCCCTTGGTAGGAAATCCTGAAATGTTTCACTGTAAACAAGACTGCCTGGTAGCAATGCAGTGGTGATGAGTTCCCAGAGATCTTAGGTAGACTTACTACATGCATTCATTAATTAATCCAGAATATTTAACAGAATATGTTGAGTTTCTCCTCTGAACCGGATATTGGGTTACTTGATAAATAACAAAAGATTAGATTGAAAATGAGACACAGAAAGAAAGAATCGGTATTATAAAGAGGTCAATTCTTCCCAAACTGATTTAGGGAGTC
>NW_011888795.1:7453589-7466189 GCF_000151845.1 Pteropus vampyrus | reverse complement strand
TGCTTATTTAAGAAAGTCAGGCAGCTTCTAGTTAGTATAGTGATGGTCTTCCAGATTGAAGGCTAAAAATGCTTCAAAGTGAAGATTTTTGTTGCCTCCTTTACGGCATTGTGATTTTTCCTGTGCCACTGACAATTTCATTAGGTGAAGAGCCTTCTCTTAAGTGATCATAAATCCAACAGCTTATTTTTCTGATATGTGGAATAAGAATTTTCCCATTTCAAATGATTTGTTTCATTGTTCATATTATTATATCATGTCAGTGTTTTGTAGGAAAACTGATGATGAACTCAAACTGTATTTGTTGATGTAAAATGTTAAGTAGTAAGTTTACTAATCTCTGTTTAAAGCTTGTATTGTATTAAAGCCTGTAAAACTCAATATGTGATGGGGTTAAGATGAACACTTTATTTGGTCACCTTATAGCGATAGAAATAAAAATGATTCTGGAAGTTTTCTTAAGTATTAAACACAATGGAAAACCTTTGCTTTGTTTAAATTGGTTTTAACAGTCCTTTAAATCATCCTTTTTTTCTATTTATACTAAAAACTCAGTGATCAAACTGGTTATGCTTGTGGAGACAGGCTGTATTACATAGTTTTTGGCTGGGAGTAGAGACCATAAATGTCGTGTTGCAAGAAACTTGTGTGGGCATCATCTGGAAACCCTTAACTTGCCTTTCTTCCTGCCCTGTATCATTTCTCTGAGCTACTATTGCCTTGGTAGGAAATCCTGAAATGTTTCACTGTAAACAAGACTGCCTGGTAGCAATGCAGTGGTGATGAGTTCCCAGAGATCTTAGGTAGACTTACTACATGCATTCATTAATTAATCCAGAATATTTAACAGAATATGTTGAGTTTCTCCTCTGAACCGGATATTGGGTTACTTGATAAATAACAAAAGATTAGATTGAAAATGAGACACAGAAAGAAAGAATCGGTATTATAAAGAGGTCAATTCTTCCCAAACTGATTTAGGGAGTCAATGTTATTCCAATCAAATCCTAACAAGGTTTTCATGGAACTTGACAGGCTCATTTGAACATTTATATGAGAAGAGCACAGGGCTGAGAACTGCCAAGATCCTCTGAGAGAAGAACATAGTTGGAGAATTTGTCCTTCCAGATAAGGAGACGTATTATAAAGCTATAGTAATTAAGACAATGTGGTCGAGTTGGGAAACAAAGAAATACATAAAATCAGCTATGAACCCATGAATATATGAAAATTTTGTCCATAATGAAGCCTACTTCACAAATCAGTGGGAAAATAATAGATAAATAAATGATGCTGGGATAATTGGTTATATAGATTTTAAAAACCATGAAATTAAATACTTTCCTTGCACCATACTTATAAGTTAATTCCAAGAAAGTTAAAGACAAATATGAAAGAGAAAACTTAAAAATTAAAAAAAAATAGAATAGGAAAATATTTATGACTTTTAAAAGGATTTTTAATACTCAAAAGGCATAAACACTAAAGATATTTATATCTTATTATAGTAACAGTAAAAACTTCTGTTAATCAGATAATATTCAGAAAGAAAGTGAGAGACAAGCCAGAAATTGGAGGAAATTATTTGCATCACATATCACTGATGATAAAGATTTAGTACTCAGAAAATATGAAGAACTAAAAAATAGGCCTGTAAAAATTGAGCAACAGTATGAAAAGATACAAAATTGGTCATTTACATATAAAAAGATGGTTATTTTTATTAGTAATCTAGGAAATTAAAACTAAAACCACAATGATGTGTTATTTTAAAAATATAATATGTAATAACACCAACCTATCTAAAATCTCTACATTAGAAACTATAAAACATGTGGATAAATAAAAAAAAAAAAAAGCTAAGTCAGTGAAGAGAAATTTCATATTTATAGATTGGAAGGCTCAATATTATTAAGATGACAATCTTCCTCAAATTGATCTATAGATTCAATTCAATCCCATTCAAAATCACGCCAAGCCTTTGTAGGATTTGACAAGATGATTCTAAAATTTATTTAAAATGCAAAAGATCTAGAATAGCCAAAGTAAGTTTGATAAAAAAGAACAAAATGGAGACTTATACTACTCTATTTCAAGACTTATTATTTGTCTATAGAAATCAAGACAGTGTGGTATTGGCAGGAAGATAGTCATATGGATCAATAGATCGGAACAGAGAATCCAGAATTAGACCTACACATTATAACCTGAACAACTTAATAATAAGATAAATCACTATTTTTTTAAAAGAAACATGAACAAATACATCACAAAGATATATGAATGTCCAATAAGCTTATGAAAATATACTCAGCATCATTAATAATTAAGGAAATACGAATTAAAATTATGAAGAATACTACTTCATAAGCACCAAAATGGCTAAAACTAAAAAGTCTGACAATGGCAAGTGTGATGAGAATGTGGAGCAACTGGAAAATTTTTACTTTGTTGTTAGAAATGTAAAATGGCACCACCACTGTAGAAAAGCAGTTCAGTAGTTTTGTATAAAGTTAAACATTCGTTTACTGTACAACCTAGAGAAATGAAAACATCTGTCTACAAAAAGAGCTGTATATGAATATTCATAGTTGTTTTATTATAATTTGTAAAGCCACAGGTTGAAAACAACATAAATCTTCAGCCATTTTTCTGTATTGTAAAGATGGATTTTTATTTTTGTAATTTATAAGCAATGGTTTTAATATATACCGATGACCTCTGCTGGATTCAATTGTTTCTTTGTGGGTGAGATACCATTCGAAACCCACTATAGGGGCAGAAATTTTAAAAATCTTATAATACCAAAGGTTAGTGAGAGTGTGAAGCCACAAGAACTCTTACCCACTGCTGGAGGGACTGTAAGTTGATTCAGGGTCTTTGGAAATCAATTTGGCATTGTCTGGTAAAGTTGATGAGCTTGATATTTTATAATCAATTGTCTTTTACTTTCTCTTTCTTAAGAGAAACTCTCACACAAGTGTACAAGGAGATATACGCAAGAATTTTCATAGTAGTATTGTTTTGTAAGAACAAAACTTGGGATGTCTATCAAAAAAGAATGGATAGATAAAGTTTTGTATAGTCAAACACAGAACATTATAAAAGAATAGTATCGAGTGACTAATTCCACAAGCACCAGTCTAATAAACTTCGTAGTCATTTTATACACACACACATGTTTTAGAAGAAAACATGCAGGACTTTTGATTTAAGATGGTGGAATTGATACATATGTTTATCTCCCATCTTTCTCCAAATTCCACTAAAATAATAGCAAAAATTCTTTAGAGGCATAAGTGTTTGCACAAAGACAAATAGAATAGGAAGGTAGACAGGAGCAATAAAATCTATGAGGCATAAAGAATGATAATTAGTTCATCAGACTGGAATAGTTACTCTCAAGCTGGCAGGGGAAATGCATAGAAACTCTTAAATATGTGCTGCATACCACTGAAAGGATTTGGGGATTGGTAGGATGAAGCATCTTTTGAAATCTGACTGCCTTGATACTGCCATGATGGAGAGGTCAGGTGTAGGCACTCTTTTAGATAGTCCCAGTTGAGCCCAGCTTTCCAGCCACCCCAGCCAAGGGGCCAAACATGAGTTGACAAACCATTCTGCAAATGGATTCTCCAGACCAGCCTGTTGCAGTCCTCAGCCACTAGAGTCATTCTCAGACATATAAGTCATCTTAACTGAGGACTCAGACATTGTGGAACAGAGCAGAGCCATCCTGGTTGTGTCCCTTTTTGAACTCGTGACCCATATCTGTGAACACAATAAAATGTTTTATGCCACTGAGTTTTGGGATGGTATCTTATGTGACATTAGCCAATTAGAACAGCCATTAGGCTTGTCAAGGAGATGATTCAACCCACTAATGAATGACAGTCAAGGTTCCAGGATGCGACTACATGCAAACCCAATGGAAACCAAGTCCAATGGGAGAGGTAGGCAGTGAAAGTGAATGGAAGAGTCAAGGGAGCAGGGAAATCAAATCCTGGCAGAAATTACCTTTTGTTCCTTGTAATCAGAACTGGCTTTTAGGTGATTTTTTGAAACAACTGACACTTTGAGAAGAATGGCATAAATGAAACCTTGAGAATCAGAATTCTTAAGAATTAGATGTCATGAGAGTGAGAATTCCATTTGGTAATTTATATTTTGTCCTAAGCTCTTTTTCCTGGAGCCTTCATTTCTGACAGTACTCTTTGTTTTTTTAGTATGAAGTATGGTAGCATCAATATAAACATCACTGCCTTGCTGTCTCCCCCACTCACAGAACTGAGTCAGCGCCTACAATTGCCCCATCAGACCTTTATCTCTTCAGTTAGGCACTGACATTGCTGGGTTCCTTTTTGGAACTGTTAATACTTCTATTTACTTCTATTTCGTTGTGTAAGAATGTCAATTGTAACCTAATCATGAGAGGCAGTCCACTTAGAGAAGAGTGAAGAGAGACTGACAATTTAAATATGGACAGGATGGATCTGGTAACAAAGTACTGAAGAAAAGAGTCTAGGGAAGCTGAAACTTTGCGGATGTAACCAGAGGCAGGATTCAGAGCGAAATTTCTTCTTTGTAAATAGGTTGAGGCCTCCATTCTCTTGCTACCTCTGACCTCTTCAATATCACCTCCTCAGAGCTCCCTCTAATTGTGCTTATTGTCATAATTACTCAAGATGTCTTTGGGACTTTCCTCTCACTGTGGCCCTGAGCTGTTATTGAGGGAACACGTTATTGAGCTTTTTACCAATTTATAGCTATGCTTTCCAATTAAATCGTAGGAAGATCACCCTAAAGTAATAAACTCATTTATTTATTTGGCCTTAAGTGAAGTGGGGACTACAGAAATCTTCTTGCCCAACCTTCTTATTTTTATAAATAAGGACGTTAAGGCTCAGAATGGAGGAGTGATTTATAGTAGGATCTACAAGGGTAGATCTTGGTATCCAGAAAAATGTCAATCACTGATGACATTGAATAGATTTGACATTCTTAGTGATTAGATGATACATTCAGTGTTACCTTCTCCAATGACAAGAACCTACGGTAGAATGCAGTAACCTCAGTATGCACATTGCAGTCATTTATGTGGGATAGCAGATGAAAGAGCCCAGGGAGAACCTTTCAGATCCTAACCATCACAAGAATTCAGTGATGCAAGGAAAAGGTATGAATGATCATCTCAGCAACATTCTCATTTTTACCCACTGAGAGGGAAGTGGCTGCGTAGTCTGCCCAGGCCAACCTGGGAGACTTGAGGATACAAGTGACGTGGTAATAAGTTTCTTAAATTAAAACTTGTGCCAGGAGGGAGGGAGACAAATGAGTCAAAGAGGCAATGACTAGAAATTGTCTTTTCTCAGGAAAACCTGGTCAGGCTTGGGTCATATCAAAGTCAATCAATCAATCAAAGATATCATTACATCAAAAAATATAATAACCTGTAAGTACATAAATATACAAGGTTTTTCTTTGCAGTAAATTTTGTATAATAGCCAAAATGCTCATAATGGAGCATCGGTCAATCAATTCTGGCAGCTTTAACAGAATAGAATATGATGGGAGCAGTAATCAGGAGAATGTAGTTCTATATTCATCAACATGAAAAATTTCTGTAAATTTTAGTGAAAAATGTTATATCATTTACCTAAAATATATGTGCTTATATGTTTAGGGAGATCTCTGTAAAGAATTCCAACAAAATCTTAGCAGTAGTTACTTCTAGAAGCTTAGTATTTTGTTCTTTTAGATTTTTTCATACTGTTCTATATTTCTTGAATTGGCTACATAAGATTTTCTATTAATTGGAAAAACCAATAAAGGCATTTAAAATTTTTTTTTCATTTGTTTGTTTGATCACTCTTTATGAGAGCAGGTTACCTGGAGAGAGGAAAACCAGGAGAGGAATTGGGGTTTGTCATACCCGTGAGGGCCAGAGAGAAGCCTCAGCTATAAACCAGAAGTAGGTGTGATTACTCCTATTTACAGACCTGTACAAGGAAGCTGGGGCTTTCCAACCGCATTCTTTCCTTCTTTCCATTGGGTATTCTGCCAGACTGCTTGACTTTCCAAGTATGCGATATTTTAAATTTTATGCCTTTTTATCTGCCTAGAATGGCTGGACAACTTCCGTAAGTATTTCAAGTATCACCTTCACATTGAAAACTTCATGGGTTCCTCCAGGTGGATGTGAAATTGCAAATATTTGTTTATACATCTATAAGCTAGATTGTGGATGTCCATGGTAACAACCATGGTAATGGCAGTTATCCCTGTGATCCTAACTGTGGAAGCATCAGAAAAAGCACCCTCTGGTACTAACTGCTGTGGACAGTAGTAAGACAGGATATGAAATACTGCAGAGTAGCAAACATCTGGGGGCCAGATTAGTGGTTATGCTGCCCAGACCTCGTGCATGGTAGGAAAAGAAAAATGCTCAAAATTTCAATTCCCACTTTAAATAAAATGTTTAAACAGTGAAAAGTCACTTAATATTATCTATAAGTACAAGACTATTTTTCACTCATGATATTGGCAACGATCAAATAGTTTTGTGACAAAATACATGGGTGGTATTATGGAGAAATAGAAACTTTTGCTGATTGGAGAGTACATCAGTACTTTTGGAAGGCAATTTGGCAATATCTGTCAATTTTTTAAGTCCATTTATTTTCGGCCAAACAGTTAGTTATACTTCTAAGAATCTATCCTATTTATATTCATATACATGTATGAAATGACATGTATACAAGGTTACTCATTGTAGCATATTTTACAATAGCAAAGTTCTAAAATAACTTGAATCTCCATTAATAAAGAAAAGGTTAAATAAATTATTAAACAGCCATGCAGTGGAATACTCTGTAGTCTTTAGAAAGAATAAACCAACTCCAAGTGTACTGGCCTGGAATGATCTCTAAGATATTGTTTTAAATGAAAAAAGGAAAAGTATATACGATCTTTAAAATTGTGAATAAAACAATGTATACATATAGTCTAAGTTAATTTGAGCTACTATAACAACAGAAATTTATTTCTCATAATCTTGGAGGCTGGAGGTCTAAGATCAAAGCGCCAGTATGCTTAGCTTCTACTGACGACCTTCTTTTTGTTTGCTGACTGCTGACTTCTTGTTGTGTCCTTACATGGCAGAAAGAAAGCGAGCCTGCTCTCTGGCCTCTTCTTATAAGGACACTATCTCATTCATGAGGGTTACACCCTCATTCATGACCTAACTATTTCCCAGAAACCCCACCTCCAGTATCATCACCTTGAGGATTAGACTTCAACATAAGAGTTTTGGGGGAAGGACACAAAATTCAGTTTTACATATGTGTTCCATTCAAAGATATACATAAGTGTATTAATTTGCTAGGGCTGTTATAACGAAGTACCCCGGAGTGAGTGCCTTAAACAACAGAAATTTATTTTTCATAATTCTAGGCGCTAGAAGTCTGAGATTAAGCTGTCGCAGGATTGGTTTATTCTGAGGCCACTCTTCTTGGTTTGTAGATGGCCATCTTCTCCCAGTGTCTTCACTGGGTCTTTCTTCTATGTCTGTGTCTGAATCTCCTCTTTTTCTATAGACATCAGTCATATTGGATTAGGGCCCACCCTAATGACCTCCTTTAACCTTATTTACCTCTTAAAGATCTTATCTCTAAATGCAATCACATTCTGAGGTACTGGGGGTTAGGACTTCCACAGATGAATTTGGCTGGGAGCAGGGATGATGCCATTCAGTCCATAACAATAAGGTGCATATATACTGTTTTATATACTTCTAGGCGTCTATAAAACCAATGGTGACCATTTCTGCTTCTTTGGGGAGGGGGTGGGGAGGTACTGTTGGACCAGAAAATGGGCAAGGGGGAAGACACACTTTGCATCCTTTTGTACCTTTTGAAGTATCCTATGCAGGTAACATCTACTTAAAAATTTAATTAGGTAAAAATAAGGGAAAAAATTGGAGTCTCACAATCTTTCCTCTTTGTCTGCATTTTAAAGTTCTTTCTTTACTTTGCTGAAGGTAAATGGTTTATGCATAAAACAAGCCTGAAAGTTCTGGATCTGCATTTTTTTGAGTTTCTCAAACATAGGAAAACATTTGCTTTGTGCCATCCCCAGCAACAACCTGCTGAGACTTGTCCCACATAAACTGCGTAATCTTTGAACAGATTACTTTGCATCCTTCATAAGAAGAGTGGTAGAAATTCCTCTTATGGATCCCCTATCAAAGGCAGTAAAACCCTTTACAGTCAGACCCTGTTACTCTTTTGTTCAAAACCCTGCAAAGGCTTCTTTTTCATTCAGAGCAAAGCAAAGTCCAGCTACAAAGCCACAAAGCCAATGTGATCTGCCCCTCGTTCAACGTGACTCCTCTGTGCTCCATGCCCCTTGCTCACTGGCCCAGCCACTCTGGCCCCTGCTGCTCCTGAAGTGACTGCACCTGAAGCGTCCCGCCTGAAGGCTCTGGTGTAGCTATGGGACTGCTGTCCTCTAGATGTCCAGTGGTCTTCACCTTTAAGATTTTGCTTCATGTCACTTCCTCAAGGACACATACTTACATTGGCCATTGTATTTACTTCTGCAACTTGCCTCCCTCCCTCCACCCCACTCACTCCCTCAGTCCTGATCCCATTTAATGCTCTACCCTTTTGTCTTTTACTGCAGTATCCATTAGCTCTTAATATACTCTATGTTTTTATTGTCTGTCTCCCCCACTAGAATGTGAGCTCCACAAGGGCGAGAATCTTTGCCTATCTTGCTCACATCATGCTTGGCACGTAGTAGGCACTCAGTAAATATCTTGAATGCATGAGCAAATGAATGACAGGTAACAATGTGCCTTTCTTTGTGCCTGAGAAAAGAACTTCTGTGTCCCCAGCTTCACTGACCCTTCTCTCCTGCTCTCCCTCCTCTGTAGTAAAACACAAGCCTTTATTTATTATGATGAAGAACTACTAGAGTAACCTACTCAAGTGTCAGGCCTCCTGCTAGGCATTTGACCTGTTATCATTAATCCTTACAACACCTTGTGATTTAGGTAAGAATATGCTCATTTTACCAGTAAGCCTTACGAATGATAAGTAGCTAGCTAAGGGTTACCAATTAAGCAAGAGCCTCAGGGCTTTACACGGACTTTCTGTCATAAATTGAGATTTTTCTAGGAGTGCCTCTGTCCTTCCTTCATCTTCTCTCTCAGTCACTAAATAACCTGCCCATCACCTTCCTAAAAATAAAATCCGCTTTCCCCTTTAACAGGAATTCAACAAATGAGGGTGGGGTGGTTAACTTAGAGCTGTGCTCATCTCAGATAAATTTCATAATGGAGTCAAATTCATGCAGAAGTTTCATTCAGCAAACATATACGGAACTCCTGCTAGGCCCCTGACAACATGCTGATCTCTGGATTCATAAGATGACCCTCAAGGAGACATAGACAAGCATAAAAGTTACTTCTCAAACTCCACCTCTAGTTTAATTCAAGTTCTCTTGGGCCAGGGCCAACCTGGTCAGTGTTAGCTCCAAATTTGGGTGAGTAATAGAACGTCCAAGGCTCAAGAAGCCTCCATCTTCTTGATGGTCAGCCCTCTTAGTTTATTTCAGATGGTAGTGGGAGTCAGATATAGACATAGACACAGATCCAGACACAGCAGAAAATCCCCAAAATGTCTTTTACCAGGAATGCGGGAATGAAATTTCTTTAGAAGTAAATTCACTTTCTTAATTATGGGTGCCTGGGGCTACAATTATAGATAAAGAGCATTTCCCAGGTCTAAAGTTCTTGCTGCTTCCTTCTCCAACACCCTGTTGGCAAACCTCCTGGGCTGTCAGATTCTCCAGAGGTGGGTGAGGCAGATGGGAAGGAGAAAGACTGACCATGAAGCCTGGAAGTTGAAGGGAAGGGCAGGATGGCAGCCATGAGATGAATTGCCTAGACCCCCTCCAAGGGAGGCTTGCTGCCCGGGTGAGGGACTGACTGGTCAACAGACAGCCTCCAGTGGTCAGCCCTGTCAGACTGCCTCGGCTGCAGAGTGGCTTCACAGGCAGCCACACACTTTCTGGGGCAGCCTGCATCCTGTTGAAGAAGGGCCTGGATGGGACCCCCATAGTAGAGGCCTCACAGCATCCCTGGCCTCACTTTTTCTTGTCCTATAGCTTAACAATAGATTGTCCCCTGTGGTTCAACCCAGAGCTTGGAACGTCCCCTTCCGTAGACAGTTGCCCTGAAATTTATGATTAATGCCCTTATGTTTACTGATCACAAATCTTTATAGCCTAACATTCTTTCCAGACTACGCCTACCTTTGCTCTTGGATTGCTAACACCACCTGAGGATGACGCTGCCAGTAGGAAGGCTCTGTGAAATACAACAGACCCTTGCACCGGAACCATCATGCAGCCCCTGGAATAATATCCAGATTTTTCCTTTAAAACCTTAAGCCGGACTAATAAAGTAAGGCAGTTTTTGAAGGTGTTAATCTGTTGCCTTTTCACATCACCGGTGCTCTGACAATAAACGTTTATTCTATATAGCCCAACTCCTGTGCTGGTCTATTGGCTGAGTGACAACAGCAAGACTTGAATCAGATAGTTGGGTTTTGAAGCCCTTATGGGATTGCCTTCCACACCTCACTGTCTCCTGAACACTCAAAAAAATTTTATCCTCTGGTTTTCTTGGGAGGTTTTGTTCTATTGTTCTACTTCACTTTTCCAAATTTTGAATTTCTGCTTCTCCTCTGGACTTCTCACCAATCATATAAATTCGACTCTCCTTTCACCTGACCTCATGCTGATTACTTCAGAGAGCCCATGCCTGCTGCCTCTTTCACTTCTCCCCTTTCTCTAGACTGCTTCCAGCTGGTCAGTAATGACCCAGTTGATCTCTCTATAGTATTTGTTGCCATTGACCATTCTCTTCTTGAAAATTCTGCCTTGCTTTGTTTCTGTGACATCCTTCTCTGTGAGGTTTCGCTTTCTCCTGAATACTCTTTTTTTGTGACTCATAGATGAGTTTCTAGCTGACTCTCTCGTGATGCCTGAGCATTGCTGTAACCCTGGGCTCTGTCCTGATCACTCTTCTCTCACTTCGTAACACCGTTCTTTCCTGGGTCTTTCATGACTGTGGTTTGCGCACTCTGTATACTCAGAAAGCTGTGCTCCGCACCCTTAGACAGGGGCCTAATGGTCAGCCCCACCAGAGCACCCCTCAGGCAACCGACATCATCTGTCCTTTAAAGCCTGTTCTTAACATAATCAATCCCCATGGGGGGAAAATATTACTGGGACTAAACCAAGCTTGTTCTCTCTCTCAACTCCTGCCATCACTTTCCAAACCCTATGGGTTTTACTTTTTAGTGAAACTGTTGGGTCTCTGGATCCTTTTAAACTCTTAAAACCCACTGAGGATCCCCCAAAGCTTCTTATGCATATGAGCTATAGTTAGAGATACTTACTGTATTAGAAATAAAAACAGAAATTTTGAAATATTTATTTAAAATAACAGTACACCCATTACATATTACTATGAAAAAATACTTTTATGAAAATAACTCCATTTCCAAAACAAAACAAAATTAATGAGAAGACTTGCATTGTTTTACATTTTTGTAAATTTCTTTAATGTCTGGCTTAATAAAAGACAGCTGGATGATCATATCTGCTTTTGTATTCAATCTGTTCTAATACATTATTTTGGCTGAAGTTTTTGGAGAAAATCCAGGTTCACAATGATAAGTAGTTGGAAAAGGAAAGGATGTTTTAATAGTCCTTTCAGATCATTGTAGATTATTTGCTTTGATACTACTCCAAAGCACAATGAGTATTAGTTCCTTAAAGGTTAGCTGCAATGTGGGTTCTGAAATCTTAGAATGAATGTTTTGTGCTCTCTTATATTAAAATCTATTGGTCTATTTTACACTTTGAATGGATCTTTTACCCATGCTTTATTTTGTGACATATACATCGGGCTTTTGGAAATATTGGCTCACTGAGTCATGCCCATCTTTCAAATGTTGATGCATTTCCCTCCACAATATCAATATCAAATAATCACATTTGATGTTATCAGTGCTATTCTAGAAGCCGCTGTAAGAAAGTACTATAAACAGGATGGCTTAAAATAACAGAAATGTATTTTCTTAGATTTTTGGAGTCTAGATGTCCAAAATGAAGGTGTCGGCAGGGTTGGTTCCTTTTTGAGGCACTTAGAGAGTTACTGACAGGATTAAATAAATAAATATGTGTAAAGAGCTTAGAGCAGTAAGCATATGGTTAACACTCAGAAAATGTTTGTTATTAGTACTTTCTCTCTGGCTTCTGTGTAAGGTTAAGAGAAAAAAAGATTGTAAAAATTATTAAGGGTTTGATTTAGTATGCTTTCAAAAACATCGTATTTTGATTTTAGATACCACCAACCGATGACCTACTAGAAAATATGCGACTAACATTGTTGTACCTCTTCCCACCTCCTTCTTCCCTCCCGTCATTTTTCTTTTTGTTGGTCAGTATTATTTCTTTGTAAAGATTGTGGCAGTTACAATCCATTCTGTTCCATAACTTCCTCTGTTATTTACCTTTCCTTTGATA
>NW_011888795.1:7427577-7453539 GCF_000151845.1 Pteropus vampyrus | reverse complement strand
CTTAGATTTTTGGAGTCTAGATGTCCAAAATGAAGGTGTCGGCAGGGTTGGTTCCTTTTTGAGGCACTTAGAGAGTTACTGACAGGATTAAATAAATAAATATGTGTAAAGAGCTTAGAGCAGTAAGCATATGGTTAACACTCAGAAAATGTTTGTTATTAGTACTTTCTCTCTGGCTTCTGTGTAAGGTTAAGAGACAAAAAGATTGTAAAAATTATTAAGGGTTTGATTTAGTATGCTTTCAAAAACATCGTATTTTGATTTTAGATACCACCAACCGATGACCTACTAGAAAATATGCGACTAACATTGTTGTACCTCTTCCCACCTCCTTCTCCCCTCCCGTCATTTTTCTTTTTGTTGGTCAGTATTATTTCTTTGTAAAGATTGTGGCAGTTACAATCCATTCTGTTCCATAACTTCCTCTGTTATTTACCTTTCCTTTGATACTTACATAGATTTGAGGCTCACCACTGGGGGTTTTGCTCCAGCATTTCTATTTCTGAGTTTTTAATTTCTGATTTTACTCTTGATCAAGTAGAGCTTATGTTTTCAGGAAGGGATCAGGCATGCATGTTACTTTTCTTGAGTTCTTGCATATTTGAGAATGTCTGTGTTTTGCATTTATACTTGAAAGACATTTTGATGGGATGTAATATTTCTAGGTCACTTTGTAGACATTGTTCCACTGTCTTCTGCCATCGAATATTACAGTGGAAAATTTAATTTTTTTCATTTTCATAGGTGATTGGATTTTTTTCCCTGAACATACATTTTTTCTTTTATTTTCAATCTTCAACTTAATAAGCATATATACAAATCTCTCTTTTTTCTACCAATATTATTGGAAAATAGTATATCTTTTTGATTAATAGAATGAACCTTACATTTTGGAAATATTTTCCTTTGTTACATTTCTACTTATTATAGTTCTTCACTTTCAGGACATCAATAATCCTTATGTCAGATTATCTTTATCATCTACTTTTTGTTTTAAATTTCAAGTCTTTTACCTCAACATTCATTAAGATGATCTTAAGCCTTCCACCAAGAAATTAATTTGATATTCCGTTACTTGTTTGTTTTTCTAAGTTATTTATTAGATCTGAAATAGAATTTTGCTCTTTAGCACTTTAACCTTTCTTTTTAAAAAAATCACATGCTGTTATTTAATCCTTTTGCCTTTGTGTTCTTGTATTCTCCTCAAATTGGAATCGGGAGTAAGGCTGTTGCTGAAAATTATCAAGATTTTTCCACTTCATCTATTTTTCTCCATGCTTCTTCCAGGGAAGATAAGTGTAAGATTAGGATCCAAATGGCACCACATCAGAATTCTGTTCCTTTCTCAGACAACTTTTTCAACCTTCGTGGCAGAAGATTGAACTTCTTTCCTTTTACTGCTGGTGGGTTTTTAAAAATGCTTTTACTTTGCCTTTATCTAGGGAGGATATTTTCAGTGAATATAGAATTCTCGGTTGCCAGGTGTTCCTTGTACCCTCCTCGCAAAACTTTAAAGGTGTTCCACTATCTTCTGGTCTCCCTAATAAGAATTCAGCAGTAATGCAAATGGTCCTTCCACTATGTGATACGACATTTTTTTTCCTGTGGCTGCTTTCAAAAACTTCTTATTTTAGTTTCCAACAGTTTGACTCTGATATGCCTATGTGTGTCTTTATTTATATTTATGCTGCTTGGGGTTCACTGAACTTCTTAAATTTATAAATATTTGCCTTTCAACAAATTGGGAAAATTTACTCCATTATTCTTCAAATATTTTTTATGGCCTTATTCTCTCCTTTTACTTTTAAAATTCATATTATATGTATGCAGACATTTTTGTATTGTCTATATGTCCCTGAGAATCTGTTTATATTTTTCAATGTTTTTTATTTCTATTATTCAGATTAGAAAATTTCTATTGATCTACAATTCTGTGCCTTTTATTTTGTCAAGTCCATCCAGAGAATTTTTAATTTCGAATATTGTATTTTTCTTTTTTTCTTTTCTTTTTTTTTATTATGGTGACATTGGTTAATGAAATCCAGTTAAGTTTCAGGTGTACAATTCAATAGTAAAGCATATATATACACACACACACACACACACACACACACACACACACACACATATGTATATATATATATTGCATTGTGTGTTTATCACCCAAACACTGTATTTTTCAGTTTTAAAATTTTCATTGCTTTTTTAAATACAGTTTTTATTTCCGGTTTGAGATTTCCTGCCCTTCATTCATTGAAAGTATTTTTTCCTTGGCTTTATTGAGCATAATTGTGATAGCTGCTTGACAATTATTTTTTTAAATTAATTTTTCAATTAGAATTGACATTAAACATTATTTTATATTAGTTTCAGGTATATAATATAATGGTTAGACATTTATATAATTTATGAAGTGACCCACCTGGCACTGTGCATAGTTATTACAATATTATGCTTGACAATCCCTATCTGCTAATTCCAACATCTGGATCATGCTGGGGTTGGTCTCAATTGGTTGTCTTTTCTCTTAAATCTGGATCATATTCTTTGGTTCTTTGTATGTTGAGTACTTTTGAATTCTATCTCAGACATTATGGATTCAATGTTTTGTAGATTACAGATCCTATTTTAGTACTCTCTGAGAGTGTTAATGTTTTGTTTTCACAAGCAGATGGACTTAGGTGGATCTAAACTGCAAAACTCTGCCCTTTGGGGAGCAGCTCAACTCTCAGCTCATTTCCCCTATCTTTAGCTCAGCTGCTGTGAGGCTGCCTTATGCTTATGTGGTTCAGGATCTGACAGAAACTTGGTCAGAATTTATACACAGAATTCAGGCCTCTCTCTCTCTTTGGATCATTCCTTTCCAATATTTCCTTTGCCCTCTTATATTCCAGCACACACTGTCCTCTGGTTCTTTAGGCCAGAAGGACTATGGTTGTTTTTTATTCTTTTATTTTTAAATCAGAGTTTTAGCTTCCCAACAAGGTGCTGATCTCAGCCTGTTCCCAGGCCGAAAACTACAAAAATAGGTAACTTACTCCTTGTCATTGGATTCTTTTAAGATTTGACTCCCTCCAGAATCTGTCTGCTTCTATTTACATTCTTATGCCTTCTGATTTGTTTGTTTGTTTGTTTGTTTGTTTTTACTTTTGTCCAGGGTTTATAGCTGTTATCTGTGAGAGCAAGTTCTGGTAGGTGCTTGTTTGTTCATACCAAAAGTAGAAACTGCTGGTAGTTAAAAAAAAAAACCATTTTTTTTTTTTTTTTTTTTTTACTGTTTTGCTGTTTATTGTTTAAAATGTTGGGGAGAGAGATCCTTTAATCTAGAGTCATTTTGACACCTTAGAAGTTCTCTTGCAAATGTCTTATCCTTCTGGAGTCTTAGCTTTATGATCTATAAAACTTCTTTGTGGAGTTGTTGTAAGACTTAAATGGGATAGTGCAGGTAAAGCTTTTAGCATAGTGCTTGGCAGTTAATAAGATTATTACAGTTATCTTTAGTGTCAGTATCTTATCCTTAACTTAGAGCCTGTATGGTATATAGTAGGAGGTAAATAATGTTTTTTGAATAAATGAGTTAAATGCATGAAAATGGAGAAGGAAGAGAGTGAATGTAATTACAGGAAAATTGAGAAAGCACTTTAAGGTTGGCATTTCTCTCTTGGACCTGAGCTCGTAGCAGACATGCAGGCCTGTGGCCAGGTAGCTCTTCCCTCTGGCCAAGTTTCTATTGCACAAGGTGTTCTAATTGTGTGGTGATTCATTATGCAAGCTGCAGTATGAGGCCAAGTTTTCAGAACTAGATGAAGAGTCTCTTCCACGTACAGTTACACTTCTCAGGAGGCAAAAGGGGATTTTTTGAGATTCTGGAGCCTGAGGGAAACTCCCCTTATTTGTAAGCATTGGAGGAAATGCCTGAGAACTGCATTTGTTTGGAGCAACATCAGAGACCAAATGAAGAGGCTTGGAGATTGGGGAGGCTCCTCAGTGTCCAGACATGACAAGCCTGTTAAATGCCCTGACTTTAGGGAAGAATTACTCCTTGTCCTGGAGGGCCAAAATGCCAACCCTCAACAGGCAATTACATGCTCCCAAATCATACTGGTGTTTACCAGAGCAAAGGGGTCACGTGTTCAGGCACTAGCAGTGTCTATGCTTCCACTTACAGTATCTGTCAACTTCTCAGAGGATGGCCATGCAGACAAGGTCCTAGGCCTAGGAATCTTCTTCACCTGAGAAAAATACAAGAGGACTTTAAAAAGAAAGTACAAAGTAATACATTGTAGACAGTTTGAAAAATTAAGAAATTTAAAGAAACAAAATTATTTGTATTCCTTCCTGCTAACATTTTAATAATTTTTTATACACAAATGGATTTCTTACTTAGTTGAAATTATACTGTCTATAATGTGTAGAGTTTTTTTGTAATTTGTTATAATCTGAGCATATTTAAGTATTGTTTGACATATTTTAATGGATTCGAAGTAATTCATTTTATGGATTCATCAAATTGTATTTGATTGTCTCAGTGGCTATTTAGGCTGTTTCCAGAATTATTCAGGAAAAAAATCATACTCCAATATACATGAGATGTGAAAGGAGAAAGGGAGCTTTCTCAGGTAGCTTTTATAAGGGCATTAATCCTACTCATGAGGGCTTCACTTTCATGGCCTAATCACCTACCACAGACCTCACCTTCTAATGCCATCATATTGCACATTAGGTTTGCAACATACAAATATTAGGTGGACATGTATATTCACTCTATAATAATGAGTAATCACAGTTACAATGCTTAATTTTTAATGGGATTAAAAGAAGAAAGAGAAGAAAAAGAGAAGGAGGCTTCTTATGTAATGTTGTAAGCATTTATGAATTTTTTTCTGAATTGACCCTAGGATTAGAAAAGTTAGTTGTCCACCAACTTTTAATCAGGTTCACATCTGATAATTATGATAGTTACTATCTTTTTAGTACCTATTTGATGCCTGACACTGCACATAAAAGCAGTATAATTGATCCTTACTGTGATCCTTCAGGCATTACAATACCCTCATTTCATAGACTCAGAGGGGTTAAGAGCTGTTCTCAAAGCCACTTGGCTAGTAAAAAGCAAGGCAGCAATCAAATTTTATTTGGTTGGCCCCAGAGCCTGCTGTAGCACACTACCACACAGAGTTAGCTATTGCCTCATTAGTCACTTAGGGAATGGAGAGGCACATCCTAAAGGCACGACCTTTTTGCAGTTTTATTAAAGATCTTGGAGGGGACCGGAAAGGAAAATGTCCACTAAGAGGAGCAAGTCTGTTTCCAGGCCATGGGAGAGCCAGCAGGAACCCCCGCTTCCCTACCCCGACAATCCTGGGTCCAAATTTGGGGGATGGCTAAGTGAGAAAAGGAGATTCTGAACTGATTCAATTCACATCTCTGAATATGTAAAGGAAATTTTGTCCCCATTTCTGGACTTATTTATATGAAATGAAGAGTGTTTCTATAAAATATCTACTGCATATTTATTTG
Organism: Pteropus vampyrus; assembly: GCF_000151845.1. Classification (NCBI taxonomy): domain Eukaryota; kingdom Metazoa; phylum Chordata; class Mammalia; order Chiroptera; family Pteropodidae; genus Pteropus; species Pteropus vampyrus. Next base: position 7,448,019 of record NW_011888795.1, on the reverse strand, counting down.
AAAGAGTATAAAAACTAAACCTTAGTTACATTATTAATGAATGAAAAAAATTAAGGTCTCAAGAAATTCTGCAAAAGTCTTTAAGACTTTAGAGAAGGAAGAGATCATTTTGGACTCAAAGCTTCCCAGAGAGGCTTAGGGTTGAACTAGACATTAGAGGAGGGGCGTGTTTATATAGGCAGAGAGAGAGGAGAGGGGGCATTTCAGAATAATGAAAAAATGTAAGTGTGTCCTAATGGCAGAGATAATGAGGAGATAAGTCAGGTGATTTTCATATCACTTTGCCTCCAATGAAAAACTGATAAGCATAGTGGTTAAAAAGGGGTTTTGAAGTTAAGCACATATTGGTTTAGTTCCCAGCTTGGCTAATTATAAGACATCTGGCCTTTGGCCAATCATTCGAGCTTCTTAAGCCCTGGTTTTCTCTTTTCCAAATGCGATTAATGATGCACCTGCACAGGATCTTGGTGAGGATTGACTATTGCATAGTTCAATAATTTGAGGAAACCATTGTTATTACTCATATCATTCTGGAATATCCAGATCCTAATCTTAATATGCTCTATTTTACTACAGTAATCAATAACTGAGAATTAGAATTTCTTCTGGCTTATGAGATCTAAGAAGCAGTAAGGTATACCTCACCCTCTGTGCCAAAAACGCTGGGGTGAGGGAAATGTATCATCAGAGGTCCAGCTTCACACAAACCTATCTTGGATGGATGACTTCCTTTTTCACAGCAACATGAACAGGCTTCTGGTCATTCTTTATAATCTCTGTTTATCACTTTATATGTTTTTCTTAGCCCTTTGAAATGGGTTGAAAATCCAGCCTAATGATCCCTGACCACTATGAAAAGTCAGAAAATAATTAGAAGGTCTCTATTCCTCTCAGGGGCCTCATTATGCGAGGCTGGCCCACAGCAGTTTCTGTCTTTTCTTGTCTTCGGTTCTTTTTCTATTTTTCTGGCTGCCCTGTAGCTCCTTATTAGCATTTATAACAGAGTCAGAAGATGAGGGCCAGGGCCCTAGTTCAAACTCTGCCAATTATGAGTAAGGGAATCTTTGGCAGGCCATTTGAGTCTCTTGGCCTCAGCTGATTTATCCGTAAGTAGAGATCAATTGAAAGATGTATAGGAAAGTGCTTTGGGAGTCCTCTAAATGAGTAACACATATTAAAGAGGGTAGATTAAAATCAAGCAGATATACTGTACTTCTTTCTTCCAAACCCAGTCATTAGGTGAGTCCCTCCTGTGAAATTCACTCTGTGAATTTATGAATTTTGTACCTATTTGGGGCAAGGAAATAGGAGTTTCCTAGTATCCACCCTTTCTGTAAAGTTTGGGAAAGGCCTCACAGATGAACAGGCCAAGGAGGTGTAATAGATGGTACCCCTTTCTCTCTGAAATTACAGCCCACTTGATAGGACCGCAAGCCTATTTGATGCAATCCTTTTAATACAATTGTATATATTTCATACAAGCACCTGTAAGCCCCATCCCCAAACCTTTGCGAACGCAACACCAGTCTTCTGCCCCAATGGGCTTGCCCGAGTGTCCTTGCCTTCCAGATAGAGTCACTCTGAGCCTTTAGGTCATGATCTTGTGGTGTTCTGAGTTGTTTAGATTAGAGCGTTACAGGCTATTATTATCATTGTAAACTATCTGTTTGCAAATTGAACCGGACAGTTGAGTGCTTTGTGATATCACCAGAGAAGTCTGTAATGGATAATGCCTCATTGGTCAGAAGCTACTCTCTGCACTTGTCAGGGCTCCCCAAATGCCTATCTCATTGCTCATATATTAGATCTTAGCAGCTACTGGTTAATTCAAATAACCAGTCTCCTCACCAGCTCATAGGAATGCTGTGGCTATATACTCAGGTTTCTTGTGGGAAGCTACCAAGGTTTTGTGTTATACCCTGTACGAAGAGGGGTTGGAAAGTTGAAATAGCTTCCCAGGAGACATTTGAACCTTGGGAACTAGTATTGGAGAAATTTAGCCTTTTCTAAATGTTATTGCCCAGCTGTTGTGGTAAATTAACTGCTGATGATGATAGCCAATGAGAAAGTAGCTAAGGCTGCAGCCATGTCTCAGCTGTCTATAGCTCATGATCCCTTGGCAAAAGATCCATCACTAAGGGCTGTTGTGGCCTGTATAGAATAGACCAAACCAAGTATTCTCTCAAAGGCTGTTTATTAGCCGGCGGCAGTCCTGTACAAAGGAGCAGCCCTGAAATGCCAAGATACAAGGTTTTTAAGCCCTAAATCCCATTCTTCATTCTATCTTAAACACAAAGATCTATTTTTTTTTATTCACTACCTGTCAACTTATAGGTTGGGGTGTGCAAGCGGGGAGTACAGAAGCAGAAAGCTTGTTGTTAGAATGTTATTTTCCTATGGGTGATTGCCTATGTTCCCATGGGCAATAGCCAGTATTCTCATGGGTGATGGCCAAACAGTATTTTTCAGCTTATATACAATTGATTATTTTTCGTGCCATGCAAGTAAGCAGGGTTACACAGGCTAAAATTGGCAGTTAGCGTATGAGCTCATTGTTACAAGTTTCATGATTAACAGAATGCGGTTAGGGGTTCCAGAAACTAGGCCTAAGGTATAGACTTCCTTTGTCCAGTTTCAGGTTTTAATTATCCTTTAACCTTTTCACATTTCAGCAGGCTGTCACAGGGCAACACCAAGGGAGAAGCCTCCCCTGGTCATGGAGCACCACATGGACAGGAATCATTAGGGGCTTTTTACCTTGTGAAGGAACTTCTCTGGGACAACCTGAAAAGAGCCTCAGAAGTAACCTAGTGATTTGTCTTCAAATCCAGCTTGGGGTGCATGTTAACAATTACAGATACCCAGTCTCTGACCCCGGCACCATGGGGCGGGGGGGGGGGGGGGGGGTGTGTGTGAGAGAAATAGCATTTACATTTTCAAAAATTTCTGCAGGCGATTCCAAAGGTCATTTGAATTTAGAAACAACTTGTTTAGCCCAACTGACCTTATTTCATGAAGAAGTAAAGGGGAAGTACCTTGGCTGAGGTCTGTAAGCTGGATGGTGAGAGTTGGGAGTAGAATTCAGGGCTATTGACTCCTAGATTGGTACATTGTGTGTTGTGTGGCTTCTCTCATAAAACATCAGCTCTCTTTGGGGAGAGATGTGTAAAATACATGTGGGTGAAGCACAATAAACAATGGCATAATCCTTTGAATGTCTAAGTCACAAGAATCTAACACTGGCCTTTAGCTTACTGTCATTACTCAACTGTCTTACTTAAGAATCCAGCTTCGACCACTTCCTATGTCACCTTAGTTAAGTCACTTACCTCTTAGTTCATTATCTATAAAAGAGGAATAATAAAATTAATAGTACCTACCTAATAGAGTTGCTGCAAGGAATCAATGATAGAATGTTTAAAAAGCGCTTGATGTAGTGCCTGGCATGGGGCAAGTGCTCAGTAACTGTTGGCTATTACCTTTGGCTATATTGGTCATTTGAAATTAGGCATTTTGTAACTTCTGTCCACATAGGTGATATGTAGCAATATGTTGTGGTAAAATATCCTAGAGGTAACATTGTAAAATTTTTGTAAATCTTACTAAAGCTCTTTGAAAGTGAATCTTGTTCCTTGCTCATCTTGGTGTCGTCTTTTCATCCAGGTGTTTCCTGAGCTGCCCAGATCCTTTCTTGGCCCATAATGCTCAGTAAATGTTTGTCATATAGAATTAAATATTATCTCTTCAAGTCGATCAGATGCCTCCACCCAAGGAACATTTCCTCCTGAGTTATTCATCCTGCATTTCTTAATTCTTAATGCCTTATCTTGGCACTCAAATCTCTTCACAATGGAGTTTCAATCTACTTTCCCTCCCATCTTGTGTGCAGTGAATGGTTTATTGAAGGACTAGTTATATTAGGAGAAAAGTTGAAAACAACCTTAATGTCCAGCTTTAGGATAATGTTTGAATAATGTATGATGCACTCACATATTGCTAACAGCTATCACTTACTCGGTGCTGACTATGCCATATATTGGTCTAAGCACTTTTAATATAATTAACTCATTTAATCTTTAGGACCACTTTATGAGGTAGGTACTACTATCCACATTTTACAGGTAAAAAACAGAGCCAGAGAGCTTAATTAATTTATCCAAGATTGCACAGCTAGGAGTTAACAGAGTCAAGATTCAAACTCAGGCCGCTGACTCTAGAGTCAGTTCTCTCAAATTAAACTGTCTCTCAGATAGCAAACAAATGGTACAATAACCACTAAAAACTTGCCTGAGAATGTTTGCTTTGCATCTAATAAGGGCTGAAATGAGTGAATAATTTATTAAATATATATAAGAAATGCTTGTAATATACTCTAAATGGGGTAGAAAGCAGGGTATCACTTATACACATTATTATTTCTATTTGATAAGTTCTAGAAAAATGCACAGGGAATGACTAGATGAAAATAGGCCAAAGATTAATTCTACTTGTGGCTGTGGACAAAAAAGGGGCCACACACTAAACCTGGCAAGCTCAAGGGAGGCCTGCATGGTGGGCCTTACAAACTCAGAGACCGAAAGTAACCTCATAGAATGGTCTGGATATAAAAAATTCTGACTAAAAGCGAGGGCTTGTAGCTCTCTTTGGAGAGAGATGTGTAAAACACATGTGGGTGAAGCACAATAAACAATGGCATAATCCTTGACAAAGGTCAATTCTTACCTTAAGTGAGTCTGTCTATTGTCTTCTTGCATCTAAGATAACATACCTTTGAAAATAGCAGAGTAATTCTTTTTTTCAGACCCCTCAGAGCACAACAGAATTCCTCATTATTATCTTGTTGCCCACCTATCATTTTTATGTGCTATAAATGTTAACTATTCTGTACTCATGAATATGAAAGAAATATGTGTTTCTCTGTTCTACTTTTTATTCAACCTCAGAGATGGTCCTGCTCTGCTTTCTCCTGCCTCCCTAATCTACCACCAATGGATTTCATGTAACCCTTCTTACGTTTCCTCCTTTGGTTCTAATGTATCAAATAAGCTGTAAAACTACCATTCTCTGCAACATTTTCTCAGTCCATTGAGATTTTGTTTCCTGGTAATTGTCATCAGTTTGGCTCAAATAAACTTATAAGACATTTTCTTAGGCTGGACATTCTTTCGTCGACATGGCTGATGGGATGCCAATTTTTCCACCTTGCTCCTTTATACTTGTCTAACTTTTCTGAATTTCCTAAAGCGAACTTCATCTGTAAAATCAGGAAAAAAACTGCTAAAAGTAGATTTTTTTTTTTGAAAAACATGAGCCTATATAGAAGTAGATTTGGAACAAATCATCAACAGGCATCAAATACTGATTTTTTTTCCCCTAAAACATTTGTTAATTTCAATGAATTTTCATTAACTAACACACTCTCTTGCACAAAGCCTGACATTATTGCAGATTATTAAGGCGGTCATTCGCAGGTCATAAATACACAGGAGGTAGCTTTCATTTTGGTTCTGATAGATATCCCTTGAGAGAAGGCAATTTACTGGATCTTTTCGAGAGAATTTATTATCAGTATCTTTGATTCCTCAGACTCCCCTTGCCCCTGTATTTCCTGCCATTCCTAGTACATCTTATAAGTCCTGCCCCCAGGCAGTAGAGCAGCAGTTTTGGCAGCTACAGCCTGCGAAGTGTCACTGACAGTTTGATGAGCTTGTCCAGCCTTTTGCAGCCCTAGGGCCAGACATGATATGAAGGAAAGAGGCCTTGGTTTCAAGGCATAGCTCAACACTCACTAATAGACTTTAAGCAACTCACTTTACCTCTGAGCCTCAGGGTTCTCATCTGTAAATGGGGATGATAAAGAGCCTTACCTAACTCACAGGTTACTGTGAGTCAAAGAGGACTCAAGTGGGGGATAATGTATAGGCAAGTTATTTGTAAATGTAAGGGTCTAAATTCATTTGAATTGTGTGTGTGTGTGTGTGTGTGTGTGTGTGTGTGTGTGTGTGTGTATCTTCCTATTTTCTCATGCCCTTGGAGCCACTGAGAGAGGCTAATTGAAGTTAAAGTTAATTAACATTAAAATGGAGACATCTAGAGAGGAGAACCTTGATGAGGAGGAAACTGGAAGAGTATTGTGGGATAAGGAGGGATGTTGAGGAGGGAAGAGTAGAAATGTGAGAGGTGAATGAGGCGTAGAACTTCGGAGACGGGGATGCTGCAGGCAGATATTTAAGTCTTGTCTCATGATGTTTGTTGTAACTCCATTTTGTTTCCTTAAGAAAACTTCTTTAAAGGCTTCTCTTTTTCATATTCTTGGAGTGAGGTTTGTAGTCATCCCCTTGCCCCATGTCTTAATTGCCTGCTAAGATTGGCCTTAAGACAAGAAAAGAAAGAGCTCAAGAAGACTTAAACACACTAGGGTTCTAAAGTGATGCTTCCTCCTCTGAATGAGGATTGATTGAGAACATACACATAGACTGCCTTGCACACAGTAGATGTTTAGCACATGGCGATTATTATTATTGTGAACTAGGAGATATTTTGCTAAAACAGAAGTGATTTGATAATGGAGACTTTCTTTTTCTGTGTCTCTCCTAGGACAAGGCTGGACATTGAAGTTGATTGGGTGAAATGCAGTCCAACCACACCTGTGCCCACATAATAGGTTCATTTCTCTGACCTATCCTGATCATTCCATGCTCAGGGGGCATAGACAGATCACAGAGCAGTTCTTTTAACCCTACCTACTCTGAGTTCTTAGAGCCACAAGGCCACTGCTTGCTGTACTAGGCACTATGGGGCTACCATCTTCCTTGTCTGAGGCTATGGTCCTCCCATGAAGCCTGTCTCTAGTGTTAAGCTTCTGTTCTCTAGCATCCTCTCCTGCCCCCACTCCAAGCTCCACTGGCCCATCTGTGCAGGGACAGCAGCAGCAGTCCCTGGATGCTTAAATTAGAGGTACTTACTCTATTTCTATTTTCTGACTTAGGTTCTACATACTTAGTTGTGTATAGGTATCTTTACCCTTGAAACTGACAGCACTGAGACCCAAGGCAGGGGGCATAGACAGACCACAGAGCAGTTCTTTTAACCTTGAGTCTACTCTCATATTGGACAATAGGTGCTGAAAGCAGGCAGAGAAGAACTGGGAAGGCTATTTAAGGGTCTTGATGAGCACCTATAGCAAGGCGAAGAAGAAGGGTTTGAGAGGATACGTTTGACTGCTTAACCTTTCTTTTTTTTTCCCCTGTAAGACTTTAAAGCATCTCTTCCAATTCAAGAGTGGGTTGAAATATTGTTTGCAAGTGGATTGTTGTAAATGAACATTTTAAGTAGGGCATTATTTGTATTAGCCAGTAAACTGCTTAAAATGATGACTGAGAAAGGCATTTCCTAACGTGTTATTCATGGGCAAAGGCTGAGGTAGTGAGGGGTTGGGGGCTGAGATAGTGTCCAAAGGGAAAGTAGGTGTCTGTACTTCTTAAAGAAAACAACCTGTTAAGGCAGGGGCCCCAAAGACAATGCATATGGAAACCTCATAAATAGGCGGGGGAAGGTGGGACTATCCCTCAACTAATGGTCAGCCTCCTGTCTCTCACTTTTGGATCTGATGGCCCCAACTGACCAGACGGCAACCTTGAGGGAACAGCCTCCAAAGGTAATAGCTCCACAGCTGCTTCTGCCCTGGAAATTTGCTAGGGGCATCCCTATTTGCCTGATTAAGGCTTTCAATGAATGTGGAAGAGGGTTCGAATCCCAGCTTGTCCATTTCCTGGGTGACTTCAGTTTCCTCAACCATGCAATGAGGCTAAGGCCGCCACCTATCTTATGATGAGGAGAGACAATATAGTAAGCAAAGTGCTTTTGCACCTCAAATAGTAGCTATTATTTGGATGTTGTTTTTTCATTCCCTCTGTCATTGCCACAGCTCCTATTATATATTTATATATCTCCACTGATGGCAGCTTCCAAGCTGTTTTCTGCACTCCATGCTTGCAGTCTCTGTTCCTGCCATTCATTTTTCAGTATACTGCCAGAAAAAATTAGTGTAAAACACAAATATGCATGTTATACCCCTGAATAAAATCTTTTAATAGTTTCCAATGTCCTCATAAAAAAAGTCTCAGATCTTCCAGAATAGTCTTATGAGCTTATCTGCTTCCACTTAACACTCATACATTTTACTGTTATGAGCACCTTCTGTATGCCGGATACTAAGCTAAGTGCTTCATAGAGATCATTTCACATAATCGCGAAAATAACTCCGTCATTAATATCTCCACGTTACAGAATATGAAAGGGAGGCTCAGAGAGGCTTAGAGAGGCTTAGGAACACACACCAACACACAGCTAGCTGTTCACAGAGATTTGAGTTCATTCTGCTTGGCACCCTCTCCAACTGGAACTCTGTACAGATCATAATGCTTCTCCGGCAGCTGGGAGGGGCCAGCAGCAGCAGCACTAGGGGTCCAGGGGCCGGGCGGGAAGAAGTATTTGGAAGAAGGGTATTGGGGCTGAGATGAGGACACGACTTCTCCTTCCCCAGGGAGTGGTCGCCTCGATTTGAAGAGAGAGTTCTGGGCTTGGGCTTCAAGGGCTCACTGTGCGCATCCCGCCTCGTGTACCCAGAAGACTCATACTACTTTTCATGCTCCAGTCCGTCCTCCCCTTCCACACCCTCTTCCCTCCAAGCACAGAACCAGGGGCCAAGAGGGCGCTCAAGAGACATTCGGGAGATTATTGCCTTTGGTAGTCACATCCTCCCTACCCGAGCGGTGGCCCAAGGCCGTTTCCGGCCCTCTTGCAGGGAAGTTTTCTGTTTTGCAGAAGCAGCCGGGACACACCAGAGATGGCCGTTGTGCGGAGGTGGCGATTGCTGAACATGAGATTTCCATTAGCCTTCTTCAAGTAGTGAAGGGAAGGAACCTGCTCCCCTCCTCCCGGACCACCCTAACCTGAGGCCACCCTCCCGCCAGCCTGCCGACAGCTTGGTGTGGAAGTCTCCGTGTGCGGAGATTCACCCACACTCCTTCCCTTCTGTATCTGCTGCCTTTGAGAGCACTTAGTATGCGCCACGCGCGATGTTAGGAGGTTCCTGCCTAATTTTGTTGCTTCATATTGACATAAGAAGAATGCCAGGCTCAGAGAGGCTAAGTGACTTGCTTAGGGTCACGCAGCCAGTTGGTAGCCAAGCCAGGATTATAGCTCCCGCTTGTTAGGACAAAAAGCCAGAGAGTGTGGATTCAACTCTCGGGAGCTGTGGGGGTGGAGGTACAGCCAGCATTTGAGGATCCTTGCCTCACCCGGGTTTCCCCTTCCCCTTGTTCCGGTCCACCATCCTCCCGGGAGGCAGGGTCCTAACATCACGCAGTACCCTAGCTAGGCACTCCCAAACGCTAGGCCTGTTCGCTAGCGACCTCTGGAGGGCCAAACGGGTTCGGGGCTCAGTTTGGCGGGGGACAATTTGCATAACGGAGACCGCTCGCTTACCCCACCCCTCCAGCGGTCTCATCTTCCTCGCTCCCCCAGTCCCCTCCGCCCTTCATCCCCGACCCCCTGCTCCTCCCCAGCAAATCCTCCTTCCGAGACTCCCGAGTGGGTCTCTCAGCTCCCATGCTGTCCTCCCACGGCCCTGCACGGAGTCGGGAGGCACCTGAGGGACGGGAGTCCTGAGCTGGACCGGGGAGGGAAGACGCCTGGGGCACTGCCCAGCGCTAACAAAGGAAGCCAGCTGCTGGCCGGCTGAGTTGCTGAGCAAGCGAAGCAGCCGCAATCTGCAGTCGAGAGAGCGCAGCGAGTGAGTAGGGGTGCGGTGGGCGACGGCGTAGCCCAGGGTCCTTCCTAGGGAAGAGTGAGGCGAAGGGGCGCAGGAGAGAAAGGGAGCTGTGGGGCCCCAGGGGCACCCAGCTTTCGCAGCGCAGGCTGGCCACCTTTTGGCTGAGGGGTGTCAGTATATTTGTCCTGGGCTAGGGGCCGCCTTGGTTTCTCCCTGGCTCCGCGACCCTGCGGACCCACAACAAACCCACGTGCTCTCTGCCACCAGGAACCCCGCTTTCTCCAGAGCAACGTCTGTAGGGAAGGAGGTGGACACACCTAGCAGAGTATGGGTTCCTTCGCATCCCACCTTCTGGGTTTTCAGACCAGAAAAAAGGCCCGCGGCGGGGGTGATGACATAGGCACCATAACAAACGCACGTGAGCCCAGCCCTGGGATCCCGGTGCACAGCAAGTCCTTAAGAGCTGCCCTGCAGAGTCCGGCCATTGTCTCAGCCGCCTGGTAGGGAGAGGCTCTGGGGGCAACGTTTGCGGGAGGAGGACGACAGAGACATTTAAAAGGTACCACTTGGGCATCAGACCAAATTGCCAGACTTTAAAAGGGAAAAACGAAACCAGAAAGCAGCTACGAAAAGATTACTTCAGGCCGAGACTGTCCCCAGCCGTGGTGTATTACTTGATGTGATCAGGACGACCTCTCAATTCCACCTCACGGAAGTTTCTTAGTGATGGGATTCGATTAAGGGTCTAAGGGCCCCCTCCAAAAAAAAAAAAAGAAAAAAAAGAAAAAAAAGACTGCCTAGTGCACCATTGTTCCTGCGCTCGGGCGACTGCTTCTGCTGGGAGATCTCGAGCGCCTCTGCAGCCTGCAGAAAGAACCGACCAAATTAAACTGCGCCTGGCGCGGTCTTGCGTTTCATTTGCGTTTTGCCTTGTAGGTCCATGCATCTAGCCTGCCTGGGTGTCATCCGGCCTTTTTGGCTTGTTATGCATTTTTACAAGCAAGGCCAGGGTGCTATTATTTTCAGTTCTATCAGAATTTGAGAGAAATTACGAGGCTCGGAAAGAAAAGCCGCCGGTTTGTTTTGCTCTCTGTTTGCTTACATATGCTCAGCTCAGCTTTGCAGATCTTGGTTAACCAGACCTGTTGAGCCAGCAGTGAGACGGTTGGCCTTTTAGGTGATGATATTGGTGCAGGAGTGAGCCCCTAAGATTGTGGGGGTAGGTAGTCTGTGTAGGAATGGATGCACCTCTGCCTGAATGTGCTTGCTGAGCAATTGGGCTGTGGCTTCACCTTGGTTAGTATCCTCCGAGATTAACTTGGGGAGAACTGGGGGCCCTCCAGCCCCACACCATTGTCATTTAGAGTCCAGAGAGCATCTACTGAACCCTCTTATTTTATAGGCAGGGAATGGAGACCTGGAGAGTTCAGCCACTCAAGCAAGTTTAAACCGAGTATCTGCGACAGAGGGAGGACTTGAGTATGGGTCTCCTAGCTCACACACCGCACACTGCCATGCGGGCAACTGTAAGCAAAGCAGAATTTTGTGGTTGGCTTAAAAGGCAGTGGCCTTAGGCAGAATAGAGTTGAACAAAGAAAGTAATTCAGACTGAAAGCTGCACCCTTCCATTATCCTTTTCAAAAGTTCTTTATGCATTTGAGAAAAAGATTTAGTAATTCCTTACTCTCCTTCCAACTTTTCATAAGCTTAGTTATTTTTCTCTCCTGGCTGCCCCCTTCCTCTCAAACTGGAATAGAGCCAACTATGGAGTCTTAGATGTTTTGCCTCTCATCCCAGTGCCAGGAAGCCTTTGTTTGGGCATAAGCATGGGCGGTTGACATCAGTCTGCTGGGAAGAAAGTGTCTCTTAGCGGGCTACTCCTGAGCCACTTGTAGGAAAACAAAGCATTGTTTTCGTTGCTTTTATTTAATTAATTAATTATTATTATCTTTTTTAAATGAGAGTTCCAGGGAAGTAGCTGCTTATTTTTGTATTTGGCAGAGGAAAAATTGGAAAACCAAAAAAGCACTTGGAGTCTGGATTTCCCCAAAGCTAATGTACCATTTTGCCCTGTCCCTATATATCCTGGCTATACTTGTCTTTTCTTAGCATGTCTAGGGTGTTTCATTTTCATGGTGCTTCTGCTTGGCATTTAAGGAACTTTAGAAATCATCTTGTCAAAACTTTTTATTTCCCAGATGAGAAAACTGAGGCCCAGGGAGGAGAAATTACTTGCCTAAGGACACTGAGCAATGAGTCTTTTAGTGCCTCTTTTTGCATAAAAGGGAAACTGTTGCACGAAACGAGTTTTTTTGTTGATAACCCAGAGTAAAGTCAAAGTTATGACGATTGTTATAACAACACTCTTTAAGTCAGAGAATGCATTCCTTAAGGATTCAAATAGATTTTGATGATTAAGCAAAACCATAGATCTCAATGGTAGATCCAGTGAGGAGTATTACAGTTATCATTGGGGATCAGTTTTCTTCAGTGCTTACTAAATGATTCACTTTACTCTTGCCCTGGGCTCCCACATATTCCTTTTTCCAAGTAGAGAGCTGCTTTTGGTTTTATTCTTAAAAAAAAAGGGCAGTAAAAGGTCAGAGGAAAGAGACCCAGTTTAGCTCTTTGTGGTATTTAACTTCTTGGGCTCCAGTTTCCTTTTTTGTACAGTGAGAGTACCTCCTGCCCAGTGTCTGCACAGGCTGTTTTAGTGGGGTGGAAGATACTTAAGCCTTAGAGTCAGAGGAGTGGATTTGTCATCCCTCTTCTCTCCTGTGTTCCCTGAGAACCAGCAGGCTGCATCCACATTGTATAATGTGAGAAGAACTTGTATGTACCTCCTGGAGTTGTTGTGGCTATTAAGTCATGTGACCCATGCTTATGACTGTTCAGACCTCTTGGCAGGTTTGGGTGCATCAGTGTTTTAAGTGGTAGAGAATGATAGTGGGAGAATAACCCTGGAGGGTAAGCCCTGTGCTCACAAGACCCTACCTAGACACAAAGAGGTGTGAATGTTTGCCAATCTGTAAAGGGGGCCTTTGGGTGGTTGTGAAATGTATGTGACTCTAAGGTAAATAAACTTAGTAAGAACCAAATCAAAAACAAAACTAGAACTTTCAGGTGCGAGTGAGTGAAACCAAAAGTCATTCCATTCATTCATTCATTCCATATTTACTGCTAAGCAGGCGGGTGGGGAGTGGTGTCCTGTGCTGAGCCTGGAGTTACAAAGAACACAACCCTTCCTTGCCTCATCACCCTTGTTCAGAACACCTCAGAAACTGCCCTCAGAAGCCCATGGAAAACAGATCTAATTTATCTCAATATTGACCTCTGGGTTGTGGGTGGGTAGGGGCCTTTTCTTCATGAGTCAAACAAGAGCAAGTAGTAAATTAGGGAGCGGAAGAGGGAAAGCTTCAAAGAGAATGTGGCTCTCCGCAAATGTGAGGATGTAGCAGCATTAAAATTGAAGGGAATAATTCATTAAAAAAATTCACGGTGATCTTCTGGAACATTAGAGTCCTGAAATTTGCTCAGACCTGGTGTCAGGGATTTGTTCAATAAGAACCAAATTGGGAAAAAATTTTTCTTGCTTGTCTGCATGCATACTGCATGTATTCTGATTTTGATAGATGTATTTTCCATGGGCTTATATGTCACAGTAACATAGTAAGCAATGCAGTTCCACATTAAAACACTGGGGTAAGAGGGTCAGGTTACCCTTCAGAATCAATTTGGTGATTTATATTTTTCTTTTTCTTTTCTTTTATTTATATATATTAATTAGTTTATTTTTATTATGGTGACATTGGTTAATGAAATCCAGTAAGTTTCAGGTGTACAATTCAACAGTAAGGCATATATATATTGCATTGTGTTCACTGCCCATAGTTAGATTTCTTTCTATCACCACGTATTTGGTGATTTACATTTTATTTATCATTCTGATTATAAGAATAAAGCATGCCCATTGAGGACAATTTGGAAAGTACAAAAAAGCATAGAGAAACAGAAAAAAAAATTCCATTACTCAAAGGCAACCATTGTTAATATTTGGCAAGTTTTCTTCTGGTCTTTTTCTTTTATTTTTTTATGAATTTGTTTTCTCTAAATGGCTGAGAACACACTACATGTGCAGTTATCTCTTGCTTTTCTTGCTTAACCTTCTCAGATATATATATGTCAGAGTTTACATCCGCATTAAACTGCAACTTTCATTCATCACCCATATTAGCTGCTCAGCATCTCCAAGGTCTCTTGATCCCGTGGGATCTGATCACTTTCGTGAAGCCCTATAGAGGAAGACACTTCCAACTTCCTCCACCTTTCCCACCCCTGCCTCCAGCATTCAAACACCATCCATTTTTATTTCATTTTAGAAAAAGTTTACGGTGGAGGGAGAAGAACCCTGCATGTGGCCTTGGATTCTAGTCCTGCCCTGTGACCTCTATCTAGTAACTTACTTTAACACCCAGTTTTCAGTATCCATATGTGTTAAATAAGCAAATCCAGAGTCATTTCTCACATATTCGAGTGCTCATTCTAAACCAAACATGTATAAGAAAAGCTCAGCTTTTAAGAAGCTCACAGTATGGTGCCCTTGTCAGAGTAACAAGAGACTAGTGCAGGATGCTGTGGACCAAGAGGAGGGGCAACCACCCAAGACTGGAGGAGGGCCACTGCTGAACAGTCAAACCACTTCTTATTTTTTCCCTATTTTAATTGACACTGAGATTTACATGTTTGTGAGTAAATCTGTCCATATTCCAGATAAAATCCATAGGCTAGAATCCTAAAGTTGCAATTACTAAGATACACTTTAAGGGTATAATCATTTAAAAAAAATCATAGGTTTAGTTTCAATTACATATAAAGTCTTAAAGTACCTAAGTATTATGTCATGTGGAAACAGTAGAAAGTAAGAGCACAAGTAATTCAGGATTCAAATTCTTGCTCACTATTTATCACCAGTGTAGACTCTGACAAGGTACTTAAGCTCACACCTTACCGGACTGGGCCATTGCAAAGATTAAATGAAATCATAGATAAAGAGTCCAGTATAGTGCCAGGAATACAAGAAAGCACTCAGTAATTGATAGCTATTATTGTTATAGTTGGGATTTTTACAAGCCGCAGGAACCTTTCTTCCTAATATTTTTCTTACCATGCATAAGCAGGAAGAAAGTTAATTAAAATGGAACCTCCTACCAGGTGACAAATTGAGAAAGAAATGATCACTCACATGATACATTATAAAAGTTTTATAATGGAAAATTTCAAACATACAGAATGGTGTAATGAACTCCCATATACAATCACTTATCTTCAACAATTGTCAAAACTCGTGACTGATCTATAATTCCACACTTCACCTAGATTACTTTGAAGCACATTTGTGACAACTTATCGGCCCAGCCATAAATATTTCACATGGTAGCGTGATGTTTATTTGAGATATTGTGCTGCCCTTGGAGACTATCTCTGCTGTCATTGTTATGGAACTATTTGTACACTTGTGTGTGCTGCAGGGACAGGCACACCAGCCTGAGAACTTCTTAAGTTTTACTGCTCAAGTGAGTTTTCCTTCTAGGTCTTGTCTCAAAGAGACAAGGTAAAGGGAGCACCAAATTTAGAGTTAGGAGACCTGATTTTGCATAAGGCATCACTCTTTACAAATTATGTGCTTTTGACAAGTGACTTATGAATTTCTTTGAGCATATTTGTAAAAATTTGGCGAGTATTGAATGAAGTAATCCATGTGATAGCTCAGCAACTCTATATAATTGGACTTGAATTGAACTTGAACTCAGCCTTCCTTCCCTGAGAGGCAGAGTGTCTGTCCGTATGGAATTGAAGTCACAGACTGATGGCCCCTCTGCAGCAAGAAGCATTCAAGATGCTGCGGGTTGCATTCTGTAGATGTAGTCATGGCTCAGACAAGCACCTAGCACACAGAGCACCCTGTGTTTGTTGATTGAATCTCTCTCATCCCCTCTTACTCAGCCCTTTACCTCTGATTTATGGATGAGGGCAAGGAAGCCCACAGAAGATAGGGCCCTTGACAACTGTGCCTGAGTAACATGCCTTCTCTAATGCTCCTTTTCCTCCATGGAAAAAGATGGGCTTCCCTTTCCTCCTGCAACTTTATGAGTCTTGGTCTCTTCTAACTCGCTATTGTTCCCAAGTAGGAATTTTTGACTCAGCTAAAAGAAAAAAATTGATTTGATTTAGAAATTAAATTAAGCCCTCTCTTTAATCCACTGGGACTCCCATTATGTGAGGGCCTACACTGTGACTTGTGGTCTCTGGCAGTTACTAGCTAGCTGTGTGGCCTTGAGCAAGATGCACGTCACCCTGGACTTGCCACATCAGGGACTCCACTCCCTCTCTCTAGGCCCTTCCAGCTCAGAGATAATCAAATGGCAAAGGGCAAAAGGTATACGTAAGGGGGTTTCTTCACACAAATACTAGATGAAATCGGTTTGTTTTTTGAATCTTCAATAGGGTAAAAAATTAACCCTCACCTTTTACATTTATTCTTTGCAATCCCACTTCTCTCTGAAGTGACCACTGTTTAGTTTGTTGTGGGCCCTTCAGCTTCTTTTTATGCATTTATGTTTTATTCATGGTTATGTGCAAATACATTTTAAAAACTAAGTAAATGTAACTGCCACTTTACAAACTTGCTTTTTTCACTTTACTATATGTATTAAATGTATTTCCATATCAGTGTATACATATATTTTTTCACAGCCACATCACATTCTAAATTATAAGTGTATTAACTTCACTAGTCTTCTGTTGGTGGATATTAATCTATTTCCATAAAAATATATTTCTAAACATATTTAGACCTTGGACATATGGAATGATGATTATAAATGTCAGTGGCTAAATGAAGCTAGTCCATCAAACTCTGGAAAGGGTGGCAAGAGAATGGGTACAGGGACACTGAGGACCACACCCTGGAAAGCTGGAATGAAAGGCTCTCAAGAAGTTACTAAGAGGCTATATCCAAAGAAAGCTATTTTTGGAGATAGCCTGTCTGGTTGGGTTCCCTCAGCTGCCAGTGCAAGAAACTGAGCTGCGTCATCTCCTCCTCCTCTTTCCACTGTCTCTGGCACTTCCAAATTTGTTTCTGTTCCCAGAGTCACTGGGGACCTAGTGAGAGGAATGGAACTTGAGCGAGGGAGAAGAGAGAAGCCAAGAAGAGGAGTATTTGATCTCAGGCTTTGAAGGAGAGACTGTGCCTGTTCTACTCTACTCCATCTGGTTGTTCAGACCCATCTGGAGTGTTACGTTTCTCTGGGTGCAATAACAGATTATGGTAAAATGAAGCACCCAGAAATGAGCTGCTTGGAAGACAGAGGTTTAAGACACCATATTGTAGGTGGAATAAATGTGGAAACTGCAGGAGATAAAATAAGAGGTACCTTCTTCAAGTGGAAGAAGGGTCAGGGTCATACTAAGTGGCTGCTATAGAGGGGAGAAACAGTAGAGGGTCGGGGAAAAGTTGCAGGATGGCAGAGGAACTTAGCAGAACTGCCCAAATATGGAATGAGCTATGTCACAAGGCAGTGAACTTCCAGGCATGGGAATATCCAAACAAGAGCTGCAAGGAATGTGTTTGCCATTAGAGGATTCCTGCTTTGCAGAAAAGTTGATCTAAAATGCCCCTTCCAACTTTGAGAGTCTATGACTCTCTTTGACTGTAGGGCAAGAAGCAGAAGGATGCAAAATCAGACTGAGTAGGTGGGACAAGTTATGCATGAAGTAACTTGTAGGAAAGAGCTACATGCGATGCCAGTTTTTACCTGCTCTGAAAGGTAGAATAAAATGGAAATATTCAAAGGCGGCCTAAACGTTGTTTCCCCCGGATTTTGGCAACCTTCCTCTTGTCTGTCCTTGGATTCAACATGGCGTGACTCTATATTCAAAAACTTTTCCACAGGAATAAATATATCATGTACACTTTACATGACCAGGAAATCTGGCAACCAGAAAAGAATTACATGTCCCAAGAGGATGATTGTACAATTTTTTTCATTATAGTCTTTCTAAATTTGCATCCATCTCCTGGTTTCCTTGGCACAGTACTGAGACGGAACTCAGCTTTAATTTTAGGAACACTCTACCCTTTGCAACCTCTTGACGATCCTCTGAGGGAGAGTTGACAGCACCCACCATGTTGAATGCTTGTGCCTTTCTTTCCTATGGATGTGGAAGAACCTCTTGGACTGAAGTCTTAGCTGAGTCTTGGTGAGGAAAACATGGATAGTTTACCATCTTCTGGGCTTTTGCTGAGTGCCTGGCTGCAAGGAGGCACTGTATTTGTGTTCTCTCACCAAGTCCCCACAGCAACACTTTGGTGTGGTGGTATCATTAGTTCCATTTTGCAGATGAGAGGGTAGAGACTTACCTGAAGATTCACTGCTACTAAGTAGTGAAGCTGGCATTGGGTGTAGCTCTTTCCTATATCATGTTATAGGTTTTCCCTCTGTTAATAATTCCTAGTCCTTTGGGTCTGAGAAGTGCTTTGTCCTTGTGTTTCATTGGGAGCTTGGCTAAATTTATGCATCAGGGGCTATGGAAGCTTTCTACCATTCCATTAAGAGCATATGAATGGAAAGAAATTAATGGACAGTCACATATGAATAGCATGACATTTGGATCCAGCATTCATATGCTCATTTCCCTTTTTGGTCATAGTCGTTCGCATCAAACCTGGTTTGCTCCCCACTCCCCCTTTTTTTTGCTTGCCCTTTGAAATTCTGATATCTACCTGTACTCATTATTTGGTTATGATTGGGAATAAACACTGGTAGTGGGCATAGCTGAGTGGGTACCACTGCTTGGCTACCTTAAGCTTTCAGTTTCTAAATGAAACTAAATATCAGCATTGTTAAGGGCTTGTCTTGCAGCTGTGCTTCTAGGCTCTTAAAAAATATCTTCTTTTGTAAAATTTATTTAATATTACTTTCTTCATCAAATATTTATTAAGTGCCTATTATGTGCTAAGCATCGTGCTAGGCATTGGGAATATCTACATAAAGAACACACATTGTAGACATGCACACACATATTCAGTGTAACTGGTAGGGCCTTAGAAGTTAGTGGCTTCCTGTACAAACTTCCTGTACCACCCTCTTTCTGTTTTCTTAGAGTGTTTGCTTTGTTCATTCATTTAACAAACATTGAGTACCTGCTGTAGCCCATGCGCAGTGCTCATTTTTAGAACACAGACCCAAATATTCCCACAGTGCTGTTCCTTCAAGAGCTTAGTTGGGAGTGGACATGCAGATATTAATTAAAACACAGTAATTAATGATTTAGGTATACACAGAGGCTGGGAAGAAGGTACAGTGAGTTTTGGAAGAGCTTCCTGGAGGAGGTGATGCCTAAGCTGAGTCTTAGAGGGCAGTAGCTGTTAGCCTTTGGGAGAAGGGCATTTGAAGGAAAAAGGGATGTAGGAGCAAGGGTATGGGAAGAAGAATGGCTTGTCGCATGTGTGTGGGAACTACTAACAGGTTGATGTTCCTGGAGAGAAACACACAAGGCAAGAGATGGTGAGGGATGAGGCTGGAAGCATTACGTTCATTATCTAAAATAATTTTCATAACCTCCCTATGTGGCATATACTATTATCATCTCCATTTAATAGATGAGGAAACAAGGCTGCAGGAGATTTGATGATTTGTTCAAAGTCAGACAATGAGTGAGTTGAGGTGCTTCGACCTGAATGTAGGCTTGCTCAGCCTCTCAACAGTGCCTGCAGCGGTAGGTTGGGAAGGCCTCATTGCTGGCTCTGATGCTAATACCCTTGCTGAATCATCTCCCTTCCACTTGCCTTGTGGCGTTTTCCAACTTATAGTTAAATTGGAACTAGCGGGTTTTGTGTTGAAGCCTATTCTGAGTCTTGGTTCTAGTTTTTACTCTCCTTTTCATTCGGAAAATCAGTAGTCCGGAAATCTTCAGAGAAAACCTTTATGTGCCCAACCATGAATAAAAAGAGAGAGGGAGAAGCTTCATCCTCTTTCTCAAAACTTCCAGGTTCATTTAGGAGCCCAGGCATTACATTTAGTTCAGAGAAGCCCTTTGAGAACTGGAGAGGAAGCAATCAGTGTGGGTTGGAAGAGTGTGGAGCATGTAGGCCTTGACCTGTCCCTTTAAAGATGATAGGATCAAGAAGATGGAAGGCATGACATATGAGTAAAATTATTTTCTGTCATTCAATGATAAACGGGATAATTTTGGCCTATTCTCTCCATTTCCCAGGATAATTTCTGGGTTGCAGTTGGCTCTGGGATTGGAGAGGCAGTAGGGATATTCATTCATTCATTCATTAAAAATAAAGTGTATTGAAAACTAATTAATTAAGAACTCAAAAACAAGAAGGCAAAACTACAGAATGAAATAAAAAGGGCATTTACAGAACTGAGAAAAAAAATTGAGTATACAAACAACATCATTAAAGAAAAAGCTAATAAAGGGTACAAAGTAGAAGCCACTGAAAACTAAATTACTAACAGAGAGAGAAGGCTTGATGAAAATTACAGTATATGCTGAGAAAAAAATAAAGAAATTCATCAGAGAAAAATTAGAGATTTAAAGGTCGTACAAAGATGATTTCTCAGAAGGGTAACCGTGGGGACACATGCCACTTCTCA
>NW_011888795.1:7407139-7426597 GCF_000151845.1 Pteropus vampyrus | reverse complement strand
GAAGACATCGTCTTTTCATGGGGAAGTGTGCAAGTCTGTTATGTGAGCACCAGTTCTAGGAAGAGCAAAACATTTTATAACTCAGATGAACAATTGGGTGTTGGGACCCAGAGGACAAAGCGGGGAGTTTTCACAAAAGAGATAGGGTCGAACTGGATGTTGAAGGATGAGAAGAGTTCTGATGGGTTGAGAAAGGAGAAAGGACATTTTGTCTTAAGGGACAGCAGGAGCACAGGCCAGGAGGAGTGAAACTATGCGGCATGTCTGGGTAATGGGGAGTAATTTGTTATTCTTGGAGAACAAAGGATGAATGAAAAAATAGCTGCTGTTCATTAAGTGCCCACAGCTACCAGGTATGACGCACAGATGTCCTTAGGCTGCCCAACGGCCTTCAGGATGGGTATAATTAGCCCTACTGTACAGATGAGGAAACTGAAGTTGAGAGATTTATCTACTCAAAGTCACAAAGTGGTGAGACATTTGAATCCCCTGAGCTGCCTACACTCCGAAGCTCATGGTTCTTCTGTTCTCTGATTTGCAGTGCACAGGAGACCTGAATGAGCTAACTTTGTGAACATAAAGTATAAAATACATAAATGTAAAAACATGTTTATATAGGTTCTTTATAGGTAAAGATATTTTATATATTTCCATACAGGTAGACCTATGAAATATAAATATATCTCACATGTAAATTTTATAGGTAAATCTTTAGGTAAATGTAAAAGCTTAAACTGTGGTTCAGACTCTGCTATCCAGCAGCTGTGTGGCCCAAGCTACTTAATCCTAGCTCTAATTTCCTTATGCATAAAAGGGGATAATAATAGTGGGTCTGTCTAACCTCGCATTTGTTGTTATGTTCCAATTAGATCATAGAAGTGAAAAGATGAGAAAGTATGAAAGAGCCACACAGAAGGGTTTGTTATTGCTGACACACTCCCTGCTCTTCTGTGAATTTACAGACATCTGTTAGAGTATCCACAGGTGTCTATAAAAACTCCCACAGTCATGGTCCCTGCAGGCTTGTGATAAACAACTTGGTCCACAGGCAAGGAGTTGTGCTCTCCTGACTCAGATAACTAGCTGGGGGCTGTGGTAGGCAGTAGTGGGGAGGGAGGGAGGCAGGCAGTCCTGCCTTCTGGGTTGTTGGGAAAGTCTGGGACAGAGAAGTGAGTCAGGATGGCTGTCAACAGCTTGGTGAGTTATATGGTGCAGAGGAGGGTGTTCTAGACATGCCAGACTACAGGAAGGAATGTCAGAGCTGCCAGGTGAGCAGGCTCCTGCTGCATCTGTCTGGTAGAGGTTCGTAGTCTGGAAAACGGACAGGAGGGATAAAGTTGTCAGAGGACTCTGGAGCAGTGTTTCTTCTCCAGGAGTACTGATGAAGACAAAGCAGGGCCCTGGCCTCAAAGAAATTGGGCTCTGACACAACACATCAGGGTGGCCCTATAGCCAGACCTCAGCACTGAGCTAGCGTGGCCTGAGGCAACTTACATTTGCTCCAGGAAGGATCAGGATTCTTCCAGGGCCTGGGATAGGGCTTGGCATGCTGCTGGGGGTCCAAAAGCCCTGTAATGTGTGTTGTGTGTGAGTGTAGTGGGGATGGTGATTTTTGAGAGAGCTAACTTCTTACTGCTGCAGTGGTTAGTTTCTTCCTCATCCCATTGGTCTCTCTGCTGTGCCTAGACTGACCTTTTAGCTCATCCTCAGTTCAAGATAAGTCCCTCAGATCCATGACACCCAAAGGAAAGAGAAGACTTTTATCTCTTACACGTACTCACTATGTTATATAATGTTAGCTGTGTTATACAATGGCCTCCTGGATAGCAGGATGCTGGCTGGGTTCTCCGCACAGCCCAGGGTCCAGCGTAGTACCTAGCCCTTAGGAGGCCTTGTGGAGTGAGCTCGGCCCCTCTGATGCATGCCATCTGCCCAATGAGACCAGAGTGTACTCAAACACCAGTGGGAATGTGCTGGTGCTCTCTAGGTCAAGCTATGAGAACACAGTGAGGCTGCAGGCGCCCGTGGTAGGAAGCGCTGGAGGGCCCTCCTGGCCCACCAAACTGTCTTTTTCTTCTACCTGTCACTTCTGGCCTTGAGTGAGAGACAAGTGGCAAGATGAAAAATAGAATGTTCTCTGGGCTGATCCATGGAGCTGAGCCCTGGTGTGGAGTCAGGTTTGGGACCTTGCTGTTGTTTTCCTTATCCTGTTGGGAACCAAGGTCATGGGAGTGTGTCCCAGGTGAGAGACGGAGGAAGGCAGTGAGGGAGCTCTGACAAAAGCAGGCTGAATCTCTCTCTCTCTCTCTCTCTCTCTCTCTCTCCCTCTCTCTCTCTCTCTCTCTCTCTCTCTCTCACACACACACATACACGCACACCCCAGAGGAGACTCCTTGATATTCAAGGATATACATTTGTGATTTTAGTTTTTCCAAATTACTTAAAAACTGTGTGATATGCACAAATTGGGTGAACCATTTGGATGAAAAAAACCCCAAAATTATATTTGCTACAAGGCTGGTATATGTCACTTAGCTGGTGATAAAAGTAAACATAGCAGGTTTTGTTTGCTGAACTCTTTACTATGTTCAGGTGTGTTACATGCTTTGCAGGTATTTCATTTAACCCCAGATAAATTCAGCTCTCTAGCTCTATACCAGCAGTTCCCGACCTTTTTGGCACCAGGGACTGGTGCTCCTATGAGAATCTAATGCCTGATGATCTGAGGTGGAGTGAAGGTGGAGATGCTAGCGCTGGGGAGTGGCCACAAATACAGACGAAGCTTGGCTTGCTTGCCTACCGCTCACCTCTTGCTGTGCGGCCCGATTCCTGTGTGGTACTGATACGTGGCCTGGGGATTGGAGAGCCCTGCTCTACACCAGGCCTGCTCCACACAGCTAAATGTGACTGTAGAAAATTATTCCATTATCCTGACGAGTCTCAGTCTAATTCATGGCCATCACCCTTGAGTGGACTTCGGTATTGTCAGGTCATCTTGCTTTATTTCCTTGGTCCAGTGTTTCTCAACTCTGGCTTCTATTAGTATTATTTGGGGGAGATTATAAAAAGTGCTGCTGCCTGCATTGCACCCAAAACTAATAAAATCCAAGTCTTTGTGGCATGGACCTGGGCAGCAGTGTCCTTTTTTGAAAGATCTGCAGTTATTACAATGGGCAGTCTTGGTTGAGAACCACTGCCATTCTCTAATCTAGATGAGTGTTTCACACCTTTCTCTCTCTTCAAATCTTTAACACCTCTTCGCCCATCCATACTTTCAGTTGAGAACCTTGTTTCCCATGTACCTGAGAAAATAACGGCATAGAACTTTCAAACTTTTCCGCTACCAAATTTATGCCCCTATATTCTACCTTCTGCCTGTTACTCTGGATGATGAATTTTTTTCTACTCCTATCTAAGACTAACTCCTCTACTCGTACTGCATCCTGTTTCCCTAATTGATTAAGGACCTGACTCTAGCAATTCTCCCTTCCCTTTTTAATAATCTACTGGATTATTCCTCTCCCCCCACTCCCTCTCCGCCCTTCTTCATCTTCCCCACTCCCCTCTTCCCTCCCTTTTTCTCCATCTATGGCTGTTGTTTCTCCCACTCACACACATAATGCACAGGTACATCTTCTCCTGACCTCATCTACCCCTCCAGCTACTGCCTCATTTCTCTGCTCCTTGAGAGAGTCACCTGTGCTTGCTCCCTGCAGTTCTTCTTCTCTCATTATTTAAACTCCATCTAGTCACATTTTGCCTCCATCACTCCACAAAAACTACACCTGTCAGGTTCACCAGTGACCTCCATATTGCCATATATGATGGTCAAATCTCAGTCCTAATCTTGATTTATCAGCAGCATTTTATATAGTTGATTGTTCCATCCTCCTTGAGAAAAATGTCTTCTCTTGTCTTCTGGAACATCACTCTCCTTGGCTCTTCTTTCCTCTCACTGGCTTCTCCTTCTCAGTATCTTTGTTGGCTCATCTTCACTTGTTTACTTTGGAGTGCCCCAGGGAGCAGTCCTTGGACTTGGCCCCTTCTCTGTTTCTCAATCCCTGGTGGAACCATTCACATGGTGACAATCCTCAATTGATAGTTCCATCCCAGAACTTTCCTCTGAATGCTGCACTCATATATTCAGTCATCTACTCAACACATTTCCGTAGGTGTCTAATAGACATCTCAATGATGACAAGTCTAAGACTGGACTGCTGCTTTTTTTTTTTTTTCCCCCTAAAACAGCCATTCCACTTCAGGAAAAGACAACTTCATTTTTCCAGTTGCTAGAGCTTAAAACTCTAGAATCACTCTTGACTCTCATTCTCTCATGCTGCATCCAGTCTGTCAGCAAACCATATCAGCTATACTTGCAGAGTAAATCAGGGAACTGACTACTTATTTGATGCAAGACAGATCAATTTGTACTTTTAATTTTTAGAGTAGCTTTTAACTAGGCCCCCTTCTTGGGCCTATGGTCTCTTCTCAAAACAGCAACTAGAGTGATCATTTTAAAAGATGTAGTATTATGTCATTTTTCTGCCTAAAAACCAACAAAGCCCTCCCATTTCACTCAGAGTCAAAGTTCTTAGAAGGGCCTACAAGATTCTGCACGATTCGGCCCTCAGTTCTGCATAGACTTCATCTCCTTCTCTTTTCTGCCTCTTCATTCTATTTTACTTCAGACCTTACTCCTTAAACATAAAGCACATTTTTACCTCAGGACCTTTGCACTTGCTGTTCTTTTCAGTTAGAATACCCTTCCTTTGCATATTCTCATTGTTTGCTTCTTCTCTTCTTTCACGTTTCTATTTAAGTGTCACCTTATTAGAAAGGCCATTCTGATCACCTCATATAAGACAATAATCTGGTGCCTGCCTCCCTCTTTCCCTTTTATCCAGCTTCGTTGTTCTTCAGTGATATACATGGGCATCTTACTAATATACTCTGTGTTTCTTCTTGATAGGAAGCTGTTTGTGAGGGCAGAGATCTCATCTCTTTTGTTCATAATTATTTTCTAGTACCCAGAGCAATGCAATAATATGCATAATACAAAATTGTTGGCTGACTAAATCTTAACAACTTACAATTTATAGATGAGGAAATTGAGGCTCAGAGAAGTTAAGTAAATTTTCCAAAGTAACACAGCCTGCTAGCATAAAACTGAGACTCAAATATCCTAAGTGATTATGCCATTATACCATCTCCCTGTTGAGCCTGGCCTTCCCCAGCACCCACCTCTCAAATTGCCTCATTTTCTCCACATCTCATTGCAAGCAAGCAGTTCCACAGAGTGACAAAAATCCCTGTAAAAATGCCCCAAATGTGACAGGAGGTGTAGGAAGCACATAGAAAATGCACATACAACCCCTTATCTGCAGTTTCCAGATCTAAAAATCTGTGAAAACCAAGTTTTATTCTTAACCTCTTTGGTGGCGAAAGCTGACTGGGACTGATGTGAGCCTATTTATAAATCTTTATTTAATCCACTTAGTTTAAATATTCATTTGTTTTGCTGCAGAAATGTTAAGCCATATAATTATGGAGAGCTGCCCTGACCCTGTTGCAGAGGGATGTAACATGTGATTTAGGCAACATATTACTTTTCTAAAAAATGAAGAATTCTGAATTCCAATACTTATCAAGCCTCAAAAATTCCTGATAAGTTATTGTGAACCTGTGTTAGTTAATACTTTCCTAAATGTCAGGCGTTTGAAACCATACCTGTAAAAAAAAAAAAAAAATCTTTTTTCCTTTCCCCTGGTAACTAAAATTTGTTTTAAGATCTTTCCAAGAACAAATTCAATTTTCAGACCTGATTAAGATCAGGCACAGCAGACCAAGCTGAGGCGAGAATGTGTGAGATATTATTCTAAGACACAGGGAGTGAATCAAAGTCTTCATACAGGACAGTGAGATCACCCCTCTCCATCTTTTTTCTGTGGGTTCCCACAGTGCTGGCAAACTAGAGTTATACTCCCTGTTCCCTGGTTGTGAGATTAGAGGAGTCTCTATGCTGAGTCTCTACTCTGTCTCTAAACTGAATAGCCCAAGAGAAAAGGATTGTAGATATTGATATTCAGGATTCTTTAAATAAAATGGGCAGATTACTCTCAGACTCCCACTGGTAAGATCCATCAGTCCAGCAGCCCTGTCCACACATGTGGAGCTTCTGGTCAGCTTTTAGTGTCATGCTTGTAAATTAAAAAAGACCACTAAGGATCACCAGACACTTGACAAAGCTGGAAACATGAAAGACAGAAACCAAAAGAGCAACAACAAAAACCAATATTAAGAAAAACAAAAACCAAAAAACAAAAAATCCTCACAAGAAATAGAGACAATGTAGGGAGCAGGAAAAAAATTAACAAAAACTGTAATTACTAGGTCATAGAGAAGATATCATGTTAATAAAATAAAGACTGTGCTATGAGAAAGGATGCAGAGAATCAGAAAGAACTTTTGGAAATTAAAAGTATGATAGAATAAATAAATGAATCAGTAGAAGATTTAGAATATAAAGTTGAAGAAATCTTGCTGAAAGTCAAACAAAAAAAGGCAATGAAATGAAAAATAAGGAAGGATCATTCTAAGAAGTCGAGTAGGAGGACTTATAGAAAAAGGAAATAGAGACGATGGGGAGGAAGAATCATAAGAAAAGTAATAATACAAGAAAAATTCTGAGAACTGAATGACATAGGCTTCTAGTCTGAAAAACTCACTTGACTGCCCAGGGCCATGAATGAAAAAAGACACGCATCAAAGCATATCATTGTGAAAAAACAGGAAAAGCTTATAGATGGTGGGGCGGGATAACTGATTACACATAAGAATAGAAATCTGATTCCACGATAACACTAGAAGAAGCTGGACCATGCCTTTAAAATTCTGAGAGGAAAGTATTTACAACTGAGAATTTATATTGACAAATTATTAATCAAATGTGAGGGTTGAATAAGGCTTTTTTAGGTATGAGAAGTCTCAGCTATTGTACCTCTCCATACATTCTTTCTGAGGAAGCTAGTATTGTTATGTTCCCCCAACATTATGGAGTAAATTAAGACAGTAGGAATGGATTCTCCTTTTAAATCCAGAGAGCCACTAGCTCAGGTTGGAGCAGGAGGGCAGAATTTCCAGAATGGAGAGCTTCAAGAAATCCAAAAAAAAAGGGACTTACGGAAAGTTGAGTGTTGACAACTAAGGAATGTACAGGAGAGGAATTCATCATAACGCACTGCATAGCTAATCTGTGAACCATAATTTATTTGATCATAAAAATGTAAATTCTAATGTTGACTTAATAAAAAATGGCATAACTGTATTAAGAGAATTTGGAAAGTAGAAGTGGTGTGTCGGATGATGGTAAAAGAGAACTAAATCCTCATTTTCTGTAGTAGGAAGTCAAAGAGTAATATTTAACATTGAAAAAGAAGAGCCATATACGCATGCTATTTATATATACTGAGGCAACTCTAGACATAGATAAGAGCCGTTGTATTTGGGTAACAGAAATTAGGGGCATGGAGGGGTGGGTCAGGGTCTGAAGTCATGTGTGTGTGTTGCTTTGACTGAAAAAAGGGCTTAGTGTCTCCCCATAGAGCCAGATTGACACCTAAAAAAGGCACAATGAAAACTGAGTGATTGTTTGCTGTAGAGAAATGAACAGGAATACCCTACTTTGGGTATTTTGCAGATGACAGTGGCAGAAGAACTTCCCTTTTCTGGTTCTCTGAAAATAAATCATTACACACCATTTCTCTTTTTGTCAGAACCTGTGCATTCAGTGTTCAACTCACCTTTAATTTCAGTTCCTTTATTGAAAGAGTTTAGCCTAGCTTTATCCTCACACTGCAGGGAAGAAAGACCTCAGTGAGGCAGGCCAGTTGTGGGATTCTGGCTTAGTCACTTATCTGTTTTGTGCCTGGGCTCTGTTTCCTCACCTGAAAATGAAGACAACTCTTTTCGCCTCATAGAAATGTGTGAGGAATAAGTGAATAATTTAGTACACAAGGTACTTGGCGCATAGTAATTGCTAAAATAAATTTAAATTAAAAAAATAAATTTAAATTAAAAAAAAAAGTAAAGGAACACTATAGCTAACCTTTGGTCTAACCCTTGGTCAGGGACCCCATAATGTTGATCTGGGCCCAAGAGATGGGAGGGGAGAGGAGGGCACAGATAATCCAGGAAGTTTTCTGATTTTAGCAGAAATTTTGGGTGCAGTGTCTTCTGATCTGACTGCAGAGCTTAGCAGATTTGTAGCGACCCAGATCCTGGAATGTTTTATGCACAAAAATCAATGAAAGCTCTTAGCTAATTTAGCTTCCGTATCCAAACATAATCAGAACAATTGCTCACATTCCAGATAATGTGGAATAATGGATTCGGGGTTAACAGGGTTATCTTTTACTCCAAGGCTTCTGTGTGCCATGTGATCACTCATTTAAGCTAGCGACCTGAGGCCAGAGTCCTGTCCCTGTGATAGGCTAACCCATTCTCTGACTCAGAACCAAGCCCTTTAGCAATGGTCCTGCTAAGAGGATACTTATGTCAGGGGATGCTGGGCCATGAAATTCTTAGGGTGTGTGGTCTTGGCTCATTTTATGGACTTCTGTGGGTTCTGGGTTCCTTGGTTCTTGATGGGCTCTAAATCCTAGTTCTGGTCTATGGTCGGTGTCTCACACATTGTACACCGGAAGGAAACACTTGCTGGGGTGTGAGGGAGTTAATGAGGTCAAGGCAGCCTCACATTCTTCTGCTTTCTTCCTTAGAATCATCTTTAGATCCTTCTGGGTCTGACTGAGGGTGGAGGAGAAAGGGGATTAGCAGAGGAGCTGCCAGCAGTTGTAAGGTGGGTGGGACAGTGCAGGCAGGAGTGAGAGGAGGAGAGAAAAAGCAGAGAACAGGCCCTGAGCATGAGGAAGGAGGTAAGTAAAACTTTGGCTGGTTAGGCCATGGAAAAATAGGAGTGAAACCAAATCTAGACGTCAAACCAGTAACCCTTGCGGGATAGGAGGGAGGTCAGGGAGCAGAACACACAGGTTACAGTAGTGTGATGCATTAAATAGGCACTGTATAAAAACCGTAAGGAAGCACATGAGTATTTAGATGGCTCAGGGACAGAGGGATGCAAAAGGAGCCTGTGATCAGCTGACATGGTGACTCTGACATGGTGATATGAATTAGTATCAGCCACTTAATAGAAAAATCTACAGTCTGTTACAGTCTCTGACATGGTGATATGAATTAGTATCAGCCACTTAATAGAAAAATCTACAGCTCTATTATTGTTTATTTCTCATGCTTCTCATGATTACACCTGCAATCCAGGACTGTCCCATCCAGTTGCCTCATCTATCAAAAGCCCAGGCCCACCCTTCAGAAGAAAATTAAAAAAAAAGTTTTGAGCAGCCACAGTGGATGACCAAAGCCTTATACTAGGACATGGGCAAGTCCATGTAGTCTCACACACAACCCAGTTAGGCTTCAGTGAGTCGGAGTTAGCTGGGACCCCCAGAGTTGGTCTAAACCAAGCTCTTCAGTGAGTTTTGAAGGGATTCAGGGGATGCTTACAAAAATAAAAAGTAGGAAGTATAGACGAGCCTTGCAAACACTAAAAGGTTAACAAGCATCTGGTCTCTCTGGGGCTGTATGGTTTCCTGTCAGCCTCACCCCAGACCGCTTCCTTGTGCTCTTTGTATGCCAGCTTCCGCTCCTTCTGCAGGCCCCCCATAGCCTCATCACTTGATCTCGTGCTTGGCATTTGCTTCTCATGGTGTCCCTCATTACCTTTCCCTCAAGCTCTAGGGTCCACCACCAGCTCACTGTAGTCTTTTTTCATAGTTGCAATTCTGAAAGTGTCTGGTCCAACTCCTTTATTTATGTGTGAGTTGCTTTTAAATGAAAATTTTACCGTTCGTTTATCAGGGGAGGCCCAAGAGTGTAAGTGGGTGGGGTAGTGGCAGATTGGGCAAGTCGAATGACTTGCCTATTTGGGTAACGTTGGAGGTCTGCAAACCATCTTCCAAAGGATTTTAAAAGCATTAATAAAACCCCACATTCCCTTATGAGTCTGTAGATTACTGTGGCTAGAGCATAGGGTTCATGGGGTGGAATGGCAAAGGGGTTTGGTCAGCTAGTAAAGGGCCTGAGACTTGGTTCCCTAGGGTCTTCTTTGCCTGGGTCACAGGGCCACAGAATGCCATTAAATCTGTTTAAGCAGATTACTTGGTGAATTATCCATCTCTCACTGAAGGTTAGGCTTGGAGTAAAAGGAGGGAGATGGGAGGCTGGCTAGAGAGAGAAGGAGCGTGGCAGGTGGGTCAGCAGCCCGAGTCCCTGTACCCCGAGAGCACCTTGCTCCTGCTCCCTTGGGAAGGCTCCTTACTGGCAGACTTCCAGGTGGCCACCAGCTCAGTTGCATTTGCGGGTAGAGATCTCTTCCTGGCCTGGCTCACTCAGCCCACAGCAACTTTGGCTCCTAGTGTTTTGTTGGCATTAATTATACACAGCAGCAAAGTGCTCAAGTGCTGCAAGCAACTTTTTATTTTTCCACATCACCTGATGCCTTTGTTGTTTGCTCTGTTCTGCCCGGAATCTTTGTAAGAACTTGACATTTTTATCCCCTCAAAGGGCTCACTTCAGCTTGTTTCATCTGACTTAGTTCCTATCAGCATCTGCACTTTCACGGAATGATGCTTATTTGTCTCAGGGTCTCCTTCTTCCAGACATTGTCCTTGTGTATTACTACTTCTTCTCTGTTCCTCAGTGGATTTCTCACTAGTTTTCCTCCTTATCAGTTCTTATTCATTCACCGCACTCCCCAAGCTTGATCAGGGGAAATCATTTTATCATCATGGATGTTATCTTAGACTTGGGCTGAGCTAAGTATGAGCATGAAATGTGAAAAACCGGACTCCTTGAAGGCCACACTTATTTCCACTGAAAATGTTATACATGAGAAATTTGGAAACTCTTTGACCCAGAAATTTGACTTATAAGACTATGTTTAAGGAAATAACCATGGATTTCCCCCAGAGATTAAATTGTACAAAGCACTATTTGTAATTAGCGAAAAAAGTTGGAGATGACGTAAATGTTCAGCCTTTGGGGGGTGGGGTACGATTTATTGCTTGGCTTTACTGCATCTGTGTAAAAACTTTGGATAATAAAATCAGGAAGGCTGTATTATCTGTAGTTATCTTGGGTGGAGAAAAATAGATAAGCTTTTTCTTTCTGACTTAATTATATTTTGTAAAATTTCTAGATTGGACATAAATTTCTTTGGCACTAGGAAAAATAACAATTACTTTAAACAAATGCTACCCACCCAGACAGCTATAATAATATGTGGGTTAAAAATTTAGGCTCAGTTAAGAATGCTCCCAAAATAAATTAGAAATTGAATTCACACTTGTAACATTATAAACAATATATTATAGGTCAAAGGGAGACTGGGTGCAAGTTTGATGTATTTGTTGATTGTAAGCAGTTGTCCACAAGCCTTATGTAGACACGAGATTTGGGGCCAGAACTGTAACCTTCTTACTCTTGCTTTAACATTTTTTTTTTCTTTCCCAATGATAGCAAGTAAATAGCACCAGGATTCAGTAACTGTAGTAGTTTGCTTTGCTTCATCTACATTTCATGCTGAAATTGCTGAGCTCCAGAAGGGGTAGGTCTGGGTGAATAGATGGCCAGTTTGAGCCCTGGGAAGGCGACTGGCTCCTTCAGGTGAGGCTGAACCACGGTTGGGAGTAGGAGGGGCAAAGGTGCTTACACTGTTGCATGTATTGACATATGTGACTTTGCCTTTTTTTTTTTTTGTTTTCTCGGCAGGCAGGGTAGAGCCAACTGTTCAGAGTTCTGCAGCAGCAGCAGCTCAGAAAGAAGCAGTGAAGTCATGGAGCCCAGCTGAAGTGAATTGGCTTTCCTGAACCTGCCCCAGCGCTGGTGCCAGGTCTCTGCCCCTATATTGAGGTAAGGCTCCTTGAGTCCCAGGTTGGAGATAGAGGGCAGATTGCCTCCTGTTGGGTACGTGTGTCTGTGTGTAAACTTCTTCCTCTAAGGCTCAGGAAAGAAGGAGCAGTTGTTCCTTGTTCAGTCAAACCATCTGCTTCCACCTGAGCTCATTGGGAGACAAGGTCATATGGTGGCAAAAGAGGCTTTAATTTTTCAAAGCAGGTTTTTTGGAATTGTAACAGGGAATTGTGTTTTCTCAATTGCTGGTGAAATTTGAACTCCAAAAGTAGAAAATTTATTCTCTAGGTAAGACCGCACCTGATTTAGGCAAATGCTTAACTTAGGTGCATCTGTTCTGTTCTGCAAGGAAAGTCAGACTCTTAGGAAACTCTCTCTCCCTCCCTCCCTCCCTCTCTACCCTCCCTCTTTCCCTCCTCCCAACCCAAGGGAACACAGTGACAGAAATTATGTGGGGGAGGTTATTGCCAAACATTCCACTGAGCTCACTAAAACAATGACTTTAATTACCTTGATACATCCTGATTACAAAGGTAATAAGTGCTCACAGAACACTGGAAAAATTGCTGATAAGGAAGAAAACATGCCTGAAATCCTACCGCAGTTAACAATCCTCCAGGTAGTTTTCATAGGGTTACTCTTTAAGCCCCCACAGTGTGGAAATAAAGTGGTGAGGCAGAAAGAACACTCATTTAGGAGCCAGGAGTACTGGCTTTTAGTCTGAAGGCTCTCAAGAGCAGATTTTTAAATATTCAGGAATTTTGCAAACTGGAAGCTTGAAATTGACCGTAGTGGGAAAATTTACACCACGGACGCAGGTGCTACAAACCAGGCCTGTTTCATTTTGGAGATTCAGATTACCAGCACATCCCTTGTTCCGCCAACAGTCTGGGAGGCATGGGCAAGTCACTTCTGTACATCCTTCTGCTTCCCCTCCTGTGAACAGTAGGTGCTCAATAAGCATTTGTTGAATGAATGAATGACTGAGATTTGTGCTTATCATCCCATACGACAGTCGTGAGGGTCCTGTAAGACAGTAAAAATGAAATGTTTTGCCTACTGTAAGGCTCCCTGCCTATGCAGGAGGGGATTTAGTTGATTGGTAAATCTTTGGTTTATTGATGGAAAGAAGTCGCTGGCATTTTCCCATTTGGCTCTTGCTCCTTGGGGGAGTCTGTGAATTACTGACAGCCTTTCATAAGGGCAGATGAAAACTCTCCATTTACTGACCGACATCTGGGGCAAATTTCCGTTCTGGAAAAATCAAGAAGTCTGTCAGAGAAGTGTGAAAAGGAAGTCCTGGCACTGCTAGTTGTGAGAACCAGGACTGAAATCAGAGCTTTTGACTCATAAGCAATAATAGAGGGATTAGAGGGGGGAGGAGGACACTTCCTGCCAAATGTGAAATTTAAATAACAGCTTCTTTCTTCGAGGCCTTGCTGTCTGCAGATTAGAGCTAATTAAATTGGCATGATGGAACCCCAGCCTCTGCCCCTTTCTCTTTCTGACTGTTTGGTTCCTTCTCCTCACTTCCTTCTTGTATCCTGAAGGAAGGGATGAAAGAAGGCAAGATATCAGGTACGCGCCAGTTTACTCTATAGAATTGTAGTTTAGAAAATTATAAAGGAGGAAAGGACCATAGAAGCCGTCTGGTCCCCACACCCTCATTTTAAGAAGAAAAGTCATCTAGTTGGTGATTTTTGTGCCTGAGGTAAAGGTGAGTGCTCCTGGGGAGGCAGGGAACCAGGCTGGGGAAATGGGGATAGGGCACTGCCCCAAGGCCATCCTTGAGTCCTTGCGTGGTGGATGGTCTCTGGGTGCCAGCTCTGGCCCTACCCCTCTCAGTCTCTGCCCTGCCTCTGCTTCTATAGCAACAATGCACTTCATGAGGTGCCCCTCTGGTGAGCTTGGAATTAAGCCCCTTTCCTCATCAGGGGCTTGGTTTTCCAGGTCAGGTGTATGTATGAGGAAGGGAAGGGTATTGATTGAGTTCACGATGGCTCCAGGTTCTATACTTTGTGCTCTGTCTGCATAATTTTATTTAATTCTGCAAGGACTTAACAAGGTAGGTATTTCTATTCCCCTGTGGCAGAAGTAGAAATTGAGTCTTGCTGAGGTAAAGAGACTTGCCCAAGATTTCACAGCTCTTAAGCAATAGAAATGTAAGCTAAGCCTGACTGTGACCTCTACAGCTTCTCAAAGTTAGTGAGTGCCTTTATACAGCAAGTACTCACCCACCTGGTGGGAGTTCCCAAATCCAGTTCCAACAAGCAGGGTACCTTCTCTCAGGCAACATCATTCCATCTCTAAAGCTGTGGAAACAGCTGCAGGTCGAAGTGCTTGGAGCTTTACAAAGAGCCATACTGTTCCTTTCAATCCCAAGGGCTCTTCCCTATGTGGAAAGACAGCATCAGAGCTGGGAACATCCAGAGTTTTTTAGTGTATTTCCTTATTCTTGTGATGTCTCAGGAGTGGCTCCAGGTCCCTCAGCCAGTTCGAAGCAGGGGCCTTCTCAGCCTGTTGGCTCTGAGTGCTCTCTCCAGGGGAACATACTGAGGTGGATCTGGTATTCCTCTGTGTTGGGACAAGAGATTATTCCTCTGGCAAGAGAGATTTAATTCAATTCCATAGATATTTACTGAAAGCCTACTATGTGCCCACCCAAATATCCTGGCCTATTTGGGCAGGAGATTCCGGCTTAGCCTTGGTCATACAGGTGTGACAAGGGGAGGAGTTCCTTACATCAAGACTGTATACGACATACATCATCCTGTGACTACTCATTTCCAGCCTTTCTTGCAAGAATTCTAAAGGGGAAATTTATGTCTCAAATTGCTCTATGTGTCTCAGGGTTCTCAGACCTCTGAAAACAGAGTTTTAAGTGCTCAACCTGCTAACTGGAAAACAAAGCAGCAAATGGTGGGTCAGGGTCTTTGGGAGATCCTTGCAGAGGGATAGGGCTGAGGGGAGGGAGCAGAGGAAACCATTTGGGTAGGCACTGCTAAGTTGGGTAGGTGTCTTTGCCTGTGGAGCTAGAGCTGATGGCAGGGTGGGGGCGGGTAGGGAGCTGAGTGTACAGCTTTGTTGACAATAATAAGAATCATTTTTATTTGTGGCACTTGATCAACTTCAGAAGGAGAAAAATCTTTCAGCAAGGCACTCAGAATATGAATCGGGGCTGAAAGAATTCCTTGGAAAACTTGTCGGTGGGCCTCCATATCTTACATCTGAGCAAATGGAGGCCCAGAAGGGTGAAGGGCCTTGTCTATGACACAGGTGAAACTGGAATCTGCTTCTCCTGAATGTCTGGTCAGGGTCCTTTAC
Source organism: Pteropus vampyrus (assembly GCF_000151845.1). Lineage (NCBI taxonomy): Eukaryota > Metazoa > Chordata > Mammalia > Chiroptera > Pteropodidae > Pteropus > Pteropus vampyrus. The sequence goes on along the minus strand of NW_011888795.1, from coordinate 7,411,291 downwards.
ACCAAGCCATTCTAGCTGCAGAGAGAAGAATGTTCTGGGGAGCCGATACAACCTATTTCTTGCTTTAGCTTGTCTGGCCCAGAAAGTGTGATGTGGGGGATTAGGCTGTTGGAGGAATATGTGGCAGTGGCAACCTGGAAAGGGGACGATGTCCTCTCAATGATACCAGAGCTCTCTGGCTTCTCAGTGATGCCAGCCCTATCACCCTTCTTTCAGATCCTTCCTAGAGGACTTGCTTAGGCCAAGGGACTCTCACCTAAGGCTTCATGCTGGTAATTCGCCATTTCAGGAAGGAGTCACAGTGCCCCAGGCTTGAAGACAGTTGACCTGGGTTTGAGCCTGGCTTAACCATGGCTAGATAACTACCTGGCCTTTCTGATCCAGTTTCCTCATCTGTCAAATGGGCCGAATAATACCTATGTAAAGATTAATAATTATTTATATAACATTCTTTCCACAAAGTAGTTGCCTATTAATGATACCCATTATTTTTTTCATATGGTTCTATTGAGGTATAATTGACAAACAAAAACCTGCACATGTTTAAATTGCACAGCTTGATGAGTTTTGACATTTGTATACACTCATGAAATTCTCTCCTTATCAAATGACTGAACATAACTATTACCCTCCAAAGTTTTCTCCATCACCTTATCCCTCCTCCTGCACCTCTATGTCCTGCTTCCCATGCCCAGGCTATCACTACTCTGTTTTCTGTCACTACAGGTTACTTTGCATTTTCTAAAACTTTCTGTAAATAGCATAATACAACATGTGCTTTTCTTATAGTCAGTATAATTATATTGCTATTCTTCCATGTTGCGTGTATCAATAGTTCATTCCTTTATTGCTGAATAATATTCTATGGAATTACCACAGTTTGTTTATCCATTCACCTGCTGACAGACATGGAGGGGATAGGTGGGTTGTTTCCAGTTTTTCAGCTATTAAAATAAAGCCACTGTAAGCATTTGTGAAATTGTTTTTGAGTGTGGAGACATATACATTCTTCTCTCTTAGGTAAATACCTAGGAGTAGAATGGCTGGGTCACATAGTAGGGTATGTTTAACTTTTTAAGAAGCTGCCAAAAAGTTTTCTAAAGACGTTATACCATTTTACACTCCTACCAGCAGTGCATGAGCATTCCAGGTGCTCCATTTTCTTGTCAACACTTGATATAATCAGCTTTTATAATTTTAGGTATTCTAATAGGTGTGTGGTGCTATCTTGTGGTTTTATTTGTATTTCTCTAGTGATTAATGATATTGATCATCTTTTCATGCGCTTATTTGCCATCTGCATCTTTCCTTTGGTGAAATGTCTGTTCAGATCTTTTGCCCATTAAAAAAAAAATTGGGTTGTTTTCTTATGATTGAGTTATAAGAGCTCTTTATGTATTCTATAGACTAACTTTTTTGTTGGAGATGTTTGCAAATATATTTCCCAATTCTGTGGCTTGCACATGGTGGGAGACAGTACCAAGGAAATTGATAATTATAATTCATTTGAATAAATGCTGTGCACAAGAAGTACGAAGGAAGGTCAGTAATTTTTAAATTATTTTATTTATTTATTTATTTTTAAGTTACAAGATCTTAACTAATTGGTTAACTTTGATTTATTTAAATAATTTTCGAAACACTTCAATAGATGTACAATATTGATTTTAAATAAAATAGTTTAAAAACTTAATAAAGTAACATGGAAGTGTAAACTCTGGTTGCTCTTATTTGCCAATCCCTTGCTCAGACATGCTTGCGTGCAGGTATTTTTTGTGGAGTTTTCGATGTTCAGCTTATTGTTGTTTCAAGAAGAGAGATCTGGGGACATCTCTCACTCTGCCATGTTTCTGGAAGGTCAATAATTTTAGAATGGGAAGTCAGGGAAGCTTCCTGGGGGAGAAGGTATGTGCACTGGGTCTTAGAGGAAATCAAAAGTTATCTAGGTGGGGGAAGGACAGTTGCGTTAGAAGTTTGTATGTGCAAAGGCATGGAGATATAGAATGTCAGGTGCATACAAAATTGCAAATAATTTGATTGGAGCACTGGGATTTGTGTGTAGAAAGATGTGGATTAAAGTCCCAGCTGCTCTACTTACTGGCTGTGCACCTTTTTTTTTTTTTTAATAGCATTTTTTATTTTGAAACAATTATAAATTCACAGAAAGTTGCAAAGATGGTACAGAGGTGTCCGGTGCATCCTTTATTTAGTTTCTTCCAATAATTTCATCTTACATAATTATAGTACAATATCAAAACCAGGAATCTGAGATTGGTCCAAGGTGTGTATAGTTCTATGTAATTTTCTTGAATGTCTAGATTAGTGGAGCCACTGCCATCAGATACATAACTGTTCAGACACCACAAAGGTCTCCATCATGCTACCCCTTCATTATCACACTGGCCTGGCCCCCTCCCTTGTTTTTCATCTCTATAATTTTGTCATTTTGAGAAGGTTCTTTAAATAGAATCATACAATGTTATACCTTCTGAGACGGCTTCTCTTTACTCATCATCATGTACTTCAGTTCCATCCAGGTAGCTGAGAGAATCAATAGTTTGCTTTTTTAATTCCTAAGAGGTATTCCATGTGTGGATGGACCACGATTTCACTACTGACCTATTGAAAGATGTTTTGGATGTTCTCAATTTTTGACTGTTACAAATAAAACTGCTATGAACAGTTGTATATAGGTTTTTGTGTAAACATAAAATTTTGTTTTTCTGGGATAAATATCAGGAATATAATTGCAGAGTTGTACGGTAAGTATATTTTTAATTTTTAAAGAAATGGCCAAACTCATTTCTAGAGTTGCTGTACCGTGTCACAGTCTCACCAGTAATGTAGGAGAGATTTACTTTCTCCACCTCCTTGCCAGCATTTGATGTTGTCGTATTTTTATTTTAGTTCTAGTAGGTGGGCAGTGGTTATCTCTTTATGGTCTTAATTTGCATTTCTGTAATGGCTAGTTGTGTGACTCTTACTGCCTCTCAAATCTAATTGTGTGAATCTAGATCTCTGCCTGTACTTTTTCAATGTGAGAGGCTAGAGGACTTGGTGCTGACAGTCTCCTCTCACCACTTCTAAAGCTGCCATAGACCAGGCTAGCCATTTACAGGAGCTCCTTTCTTCTTCATTGTCCTGTGTGGCTCCAGGACACTGATATTTTATAAAGCTGCATATTTTCCCACAGAGAGTTTTTTTTTTTTCTTTTTTCCATAGATGAGCCAACAACCTGTAAGTGTTGACATTTTACTGTGCTGTGGTAATTTCTGTCTCTATCCTGACCCTTCCTGGTGCCCGTTGCCAACATGTCTACTTGGCAGCTAGGATAAAGAAACTTTTGGAGTTGACTCAAGATAATTGTTTTCTCGGTGTTTAAAGGTCTGAAATTTCAAGGAAAGCTGCTATGGCCTCAGGCCCTTTTTACATTCCGCATCTTCTATTTCTTCCGCTTATATATGGAGAGCCAGCTCTAATGCACTGGAAAAACTAATAGTATAACAGTTATATAGAACTTATATACCAGGTACAAAGTAGTTTATATTAACTGATTTGGTCCCCCAAATAATACTGAGTTAAGTAGTAACAATATCTCCATTGTATAAAGGAGGAAACTGAAGCACAGAGAGGTGTCACGGCTCATCAATTGGGATTTGAACCCAGACGGTCTGAGTTCTGCTATACTACCTCTGCTAGGGCCAATGGAACCGTGTGGTGTACAGCTTGCTGCGTGAACCTGAAGGGGCTCAGGCTCTCCTCTTTGGAGCATGTGGGAGGTGGGAGAGGGCTTGCCATGGGCACTCTCTGGGCATCAGCATGTTGTGATGTTGAGATGGAAACCAGGGTAGGTGGGGGTGCTTTCCCAGGGCAATGAGGTGCTCTTTGGAGGTCTGCACTGGGCATGGGTTGTCCAGGTATGAGTGGGACTCAGGCTCTGAAGGCACAGTTCTGTTCCCTGAGCCTGCAGTGCACTCAGGACTGGCTCACACACACTGTGGGAAGAGATTGGAGGAGGGGGATGTGGAAGCCCGGACCTTGGGGCACAGCACATGACTGCACTGGCCCCCAGACTTTCAACACCTCCTATGCAGTGGCAGTTGTAACCTTTACCTTGCACTGATCCCATGGGGACTGAGACTAAGCTCAGAA
>NW_011888795.1:7374575-7407089 GCF_000151845.1 Pteropus vampyrus | reverse complement strand
GGGGCTCAGGCTCTCCTCTTTGGAGCATGTGGGAGGTGGGAGAGGGCTTGCCATGGGCACTCTCTGGGCATCAGCATGTTGTGATGTTGAGATGGGAACCAGGGTAGGTGGGGGTGCTTTCCCAGGGGAATGAGGTGCTCTTTGGAGGTCTGCACTGGGCATGGGTTGTCCAGGTATGAGTGGGACTCAGGCTCTGAAGACACAGTTCTGTTCCCTGAGCCTGCAGTGCACTCAGGACTGGCTCACACACACTGTGGGAAGAGATTGGAGGAGGGGGATGTGGAAGCCCGGAACTTGGGGCACAGCACATGACTGCACTGGCCCCCAGACTCTCAACACCTCCTATGCAGTGGCAGTTGTAACCTTTACCTTGCACTGATCCCATGGGGACTGAGACTAAGCTCAGAACCACATCTTACAGGGCTGAATCATCTTTTTATTGTTTGTTTTTGAGTGTGCTTATTACTCAGTGGAATACAGTATGCCATCATGGTGCTTTTGATTATTATACAGATTTTTTAAAATGACTTCATTTAGGTTCAATTAATATTCCACGACATTAACTTACTTTAAGTGTAAATTCAGTGATTTTTTAGTAAATTTACTGAGTTGTGCGGCCATCACCACAATTCAGTTTTAGAATATTTTTATCATTAGTGGGGTCATCCTTTCATGGAAAAGGCAAGAAAATTATCTTTAAAAAAAAATAATTCCATAATTTTTCATTTTTGGAATTAGTTCTGTACTCCCAGCAGGAGGATCTCTTTAATTAATTCAGTTAGAATTTAATGAGAGCCTGCTGGAGCCCACAGCTGGGCTAGGTGCAAAAGGGAGTAAAGAGAAAAACAAGTGGAGATACTGCTTCCCTGTGGCTGACAAACTTCCTACTGAAGATACTGCTCAATGTAACCTACCTGCATGTCTGGGTCTCCTGGCAGCTGCCACACAGGTATTTGTTTTCTACCCTGTGGCTCTTAATGGAGGTCCAGGCAAGGGCCTTGCTTTTGCAATACAGGTATAACGTGTTTTATTGTGCTTCACAGATGTGTATTTTTACAAACTGAAAGCAAGACTCTCACTCGATTTATTGCAATAATCAGAAACTCAGCCTGCAATATTTCTAAGGTGTGCTTGTAATGGTATTGCAACGAAATTATTGGCTGAGAAAAAAAGAAAATGTTCTCTCCAACATCTGCAAACAGCTCTAGGCTTTGGCAAGCCTGGATGCAGGATCTGAGAAGAGAAGAAAGTAGATGTGCTGTTTACAGTGCAAAGATTTGACAGGAGAAATTGGAGTGAGGGGTGGGAATGTGTTGAAGGAAGAAAAGGGTATGTGAGACAAATCGGGCCAACAGGCTAGGGCAAATATTAGGGGTAGTGGTGCATTAGGTGGCCTACAGCTTAGGTACACATTTGCCTATGGTGGGGTGTTGCTTGGAGGCTTGGGAGTGAGGAGAGTGAGCAGTCTTGTATGCTCACTGAGGAATTTAAACAATGGAGCAAAAGTGGAAGACACCATCTTAAGTCTCTGAGGAAGGACGTGATTATTCAGAGCTGGACTTGGGAGAGTCATCCTGTGTGAGGAGGTAGAGAGAAGCAGGCATGGGACAGGAGGCCATCATGGGGGTGCTAATTTTAGGCAATGTGGTCCTGATCTGGGAAGGGGCAGTAGAGCAAGGAAAGAAGATATGGGTGGGAGAGAAGATTCTGCCAGGCACAGGGAGAAATTTCTCTGTCCTGACCTCTTCTCCTGGGGTCCATACCTGCTTTGCCCAGCTGCCTGTTGCACTTTGACCAACCTCTCAAACTCAGCCTGTCCAGAACCAGACTCAGCTCCACCTCCACAACTCCATACTTTCCCGTTGCCTGGCATACTTTTTTCTCCTTTCCATTTCTCTCCTTGTCCTACTTCCTTTTTGCCAGGAGGAAGGAGAGAAGCCAGAAAGAACACTACCTGTGGAAGGCAGTGGTGAGAAATTTCCAGAGAGGGTGGCTGACAGCGCCAAATGCCAAATGCCAAAGAGGTGAATGAGGATGGGCACTGAAGAAGACCTGGGGACTCTGAGCTGGTAATAGCGTGAGTCCAGTTGCCTCAGGTGCAAAATTTAAGGAGGCCCTCACACTCAGGTGCCAGCCCTGTATATGTACAACCCCGAGGGTGAAGGCCTCCTTAATTTTCACCCTAGGTGACTTTCTTACCTTATTCTAGTTCTGGACTAGATTCTTGGAGAGAACTGGTAATTGGGAGGATGCTGGTGACCTTGGAGAAGGCACTAGATTGCAAAGGATTAAAGACTGAGTGTGGAACTGTTTCTTCAGTAGAAAGCCTTCCTAGGGAAGCTTCCTGAAGCTGCATAGGGACACATTTGTCTCCCTCTTCCCCACTCTAAAGTAACCCCTCAGGGTCTCCACCATCTAACATTCTTGGAGCACAGTTTGAAGACCACTGATCAAATCCAAACCCCCAACTTACCATAGAGAATTCTGAGACCTGGAGAAGCATGTGACTTGTCCAGAGTCACACAGGGAGCTGTGACCTTAGAGGTAGTCCTTTGCTTTCCTTTGATTTATTATCCTTAACTGTATTATATATATATATATATTTTTATTGTCTCCTCCTATAAGAATTGGAAACAGTTTATTACTCAAGTTCTGATCTGTATTTGAGAAGTCCATTTACTGAGTGCCTGCTACGTACTAAGCATTATTTTATTTCTTGTAAGAATCTTTCAAAATACATGTTATTATCCCATTTTCCTGATGAGGAGACTGAGGCTCAGAGAGAACAGAAGGCTTATTTATATTTGCATAGTTACTAACTGGTGCTGTTGGATCTAAAGCCTGTGTTCTTCGTCCACACACATTTAAGTCTCATATTGACCGAGTGCCGTGATGCCAGGCACGGTCTTTTGTGCTGATATAGTATAAGCAAAGGAGACAAAAATTTTGCTGAGACCTATCCCACTTGTCCTCATGTTTGTGAGGGGAGATCGGCTTACTCTTCGTAAAGTCTCCTGTCACAGGTGTCTCTGGGCTACCTGTGGTGGCTGCTTTGTTTTTGGTTGTTGCTGAGATGAAATCCATGGCCCAATACACTCTTCAGCCACCAAGTCACATGCACTCGTTTCTCTCTGCCCCGTCTCTGAACCATTCCACTGAAGTGACCCATAGGCAATATAGGCAGTTTATGATGCCAGGAGTCCCTCCCCACTTCTCCTAGAAGTAGGTCTGATTCAGTTACGTGATTTAGTCCTGATAAAAACAAGTTATTCTGGCCTTCTCTGCCCTAAGCCCAGTGAGAATTTGGACCCAGTGTTTTCACTTGTCACTTTATACTGTTTGCCAGAGTTTGTGGAAAAAGACCTGTATTATTAATGTCCTTGCTGGGAAAAGCTGCGCCCTGCCAAGTTGTCACGTGAGCCCTCTGGAAAGCCCCGAGCTCACGTGGGAAATGTGATCCTATCCTACGGAAACTGCAAACAGCCCAGGAGGACAGAAGGCAACTTGGAAAGGACCGAATAGGGTCTCACCTAGGAATTTACAATAGCACAGTGAGTGTCCTGGAGGGGATGCTGATTCCATTTTGGTGCTTCAGGGAGACCGGACATTTTCAAAGATGTTTTAGTCTGATGGTCCCCTCTCACTTAAGATATAATGAGGATATTAATAATCATTTTAGTAATATTTAGAGATCCATTACTCCTTACACTTGATGCTGTGCTGGCCACTTGAAGTAAATTACAGGCATACCTCAGAGATCGTGCGGGTTTGGTTCCAGACCACCGCAATAAAGCAAGTATCTAAGAAAGTGAGTATTGCCATAAAGCGAAGTGCATTAATATAAGGTATGCCTGTAGTTCATTCCTTAGAACTGAGGTGGGTTTGTTATCTTGATTTAATGGGTGAGAAAACAGCATCTGTGAGATCAAGTGAATTACCCAAGGTCATGCAGATAGTAAAGGGTGGAGGTGAGATTCAAACCCAGATCTATCTCATGCTCTTTTCAGGACACTGTAATCCACCAGACACAAAATAATATTTCCCTGGCTCACCTTCAGGTTATTCCTGCAGCTGGTCCCAACTCCTCTTTCACCTTTGTCTCTTCCCATTACTCTGTAAACCTCTTCTGGAGCCTGGTATTCTAGGGAGAGTTAGACTAGGGTTCAAAATCAGCCAGGCCAGAGGTTGATGGGGTAGATGGTGGTGCTACAGGCCAGACCAGGGGCGAGGAAAGACGGTCTCTGTCAGCTCCTCTATCAACTGAAGTGGATCCTCTTTACCTCTTCATGCTGCATCAAAGCTTTTTAGTGCCAGGAGCTCAATACTGAGTTTAGAGAAAATAATAATGTCACTGGTTTGCTTAGAAGAGTGTCACCAGTCCCAGTTTTTTTGCAGGATAAACTGAGACTAGGAACACTTATGTCTGGAGCAGATAGTCCTATTGAACCTCATTTCCGACCACTACAGCTCTCACCCCCTCCCCCCTCACAGCTTCTCACTGTTGTGTGAGTACAATGAGCCCACGTTCATAACTGAGCCTTTGAATTCTTGTTCTTTCTGTTGGGCTTGCCTCTGCCCGGAAAACTCATGTTGATTATTCAAAATCTGGGTTGAACATTACTCTTTCTGACTTCCTTTAGCAGATCTGCTGCCACCCAGCCCTCAGTTCTTAATGCCTTACACGGTTTTCCATCATTAATTTATGGATCTTTCTCTCCCTCTAAGGCCTCAGGAGCAGGGGTTGGACCCAGTTTATTTCTGTAACACCTGTACAGGGGGGCATGTGTGTGAATAAATGAATGGGTGCTCATTAATAGAATGAACTATGTACTGAAGTATGAATCACACTGGTGGCCCCACTTTCACTGAAATGCAATGTCGAGAGACCTCAGAGAAAGTGGTGAAAGGCTAGGGCTGTGGTGCTATTGGTTGATTTGATTAAAAGATAAGATAGGCACCTTGTTGACAGCATTATTGCAAATGAGCCTCACAGGAGGAAAAGAGAGAGAGAGAGAGAGAGAGAGAGAGAGAGAGAGAGAGAGAGAGAGAGACACCAAGAGAGAGAGAGACACCAAGAGAGAGAGAGACACCAAGAGAGAGAGAGACACCAACAAGAGAGAGAGACCCAAGGAGACCCAGAGGAATGAAGTAACATTGGGGAGTGAAGCATGGTCTGTCCTGTTCTCCAAGCCAACCTTTCAAACTCTGGTTCCTGCCCTGCCTCCCAGGAGAGGAACTTCTTAGGGCAGGGCTGGGTACAGACCTGGAGAAAGAGTAGGGATTGTGGATGGTTCCAAAATGAAGGGAAGGGGGTTGGCATGCAGGAGAGGAGTAGAAGCAGAAGCAGAAGCAGGACAAAGTCCAAGGCAAACTTTCTTTCCTTACTATGGTGCTGGGGGCATCCTGCTGGCTATAGCTCCCGCCTTATGGCTGCTGCTGAGAATGCAATATGAGCTGGGTTCAAGCAAGAATTTGGAGCCAGAACCTGGATACGTAGGTCATTCTGTGCCACTGGGCCTCTACTCATTTAATTCTGCCTTCCTCTGCTGCTGGGTATTGGCACTTAGGCTTTGGAGATGGTCAGATCTAAATTTAAATCCTGGTCTCAGGTAGTTTAATTGCTGATTGTATAACACTGAGCAAAAATAATAGGGATGCTATTTTTCTAGGGTCATTAAGATCAGTGATGATGAATACTACTGACAGGACTTGTGGTATGTGGCTTATGGCGTCTTATTTATTCCTCTGAATTCACTATTGGTAGATGCTGTTACCTTTTGAACTCAGATATATCACTGAGGTTCAGAGAGGTTAAGTACGTTGCCCAAGGTTACACAGTGGGTAAATGATGAGCTATAATTGAGGCTTAAGTAAAATTTATTGGGAGCTCAGATGAAAAATAATGAGAAAAGACAGATGGAGACAGATTTAAGAAATATTTTGAATAGAAGTATTAGAACTTTGTTTCCTATTTAGTTTGAGTCAATACCTTTTAAGAGCTTATTCTAGGTTCAGTGAGGTACCAGGATGAACAAGTGATCCAGGAGCACTGAGAGTGAGGGATGAGTTGAATATGAGTTACATAAGAAGGAAAAGTTGAAGATATCAAGCCTAGGAAGATAGTAAGAGATGAGAGGGTGAGGGAGAGGATTATAATTGCTAACATATATTGAGTGCTTCTTGCTATGTGCAAGGTAATTAACTTGAATTGCTCAGCTCAATTTTTCCCCCATTATAACTCTAAAAGGTAGATACTGTTGTTTTCTCCCTTTTTACAGGTGAGAAAACATGCTCAGAACAGTTGAGTACCACAGTGAGAAGTGGTAGAGTCAGATTTCAACCCAGGAGCTCTTGCAGCAGAGTAAACACTGGTGCAGCCAGTGGAGAGCAACTCAACCAACTCTTCTAAAACCTCCAAAAGTCCCTCAGTGCTCATAACACCCACATTTATACCTCCAGCCGAGACCTTTCTCATGACCTCCATAATTTCCTATCAGGCTGCCTCTTTAACACCCCATGTGCCAGTCTAATCTCAAACTCAGAATACCCAGAACTGAACTCTTGATCTGTTCTTCCTTTATCTTCTTCTTCTCTGTTAAAAGTAGCACCATCCTTCAAGTTGATTGGGCCCCAAACCTTAGAACCATCCTTGACTCTTTCTCTCATGCCCACATCTAATCCATTTGGGCTTGATTTTTGAAGTACATCTAAAATATATCCACTTTGCACCACCTGGTCCAGGCCACAAGCATCTCTCACCAGGATCGCTCCAGTGACTTTCTGATGATCTGCCCGCTTCTACCCTTGTCCCCTATTCCTATTCCTACAGAGCAGCCTGAGCAATCCTGGCAACATTGAATCAGATTAGGCTGTTCCTCTGCTCAAACTCTTGCAGTGGCTCCCATTTTTAGTCAGAGTAAAAGCCAAAGTCCTTATCACCAATAAGGCTCTACCCGATCTCCATCCCTTGCCCCATCGTCTCTGTTCCTCTCTGATCCCCTCTCCTTGTACCTTCCTTCCTGCTCCTTTCCTCCCAGCAAATTCACACCAGTGTACTCCTGCTTCTGGGATTTGTACAGGCTCTTACCCCTGTCTCAAGTGCTCTTCCTGAAATATTGCAGGACTCACTCCTTCACCACCTTTCATTCTTTGCTCACTTGTTCACTTCTCATTGAGGCCTATTCTGACTGCCATTTTAAAAATGGAAACCTGCCTCAACTCAGTCCTTTTGATCCTCCTCTTCCCATACTTTGCTCTTCTGCTTTGTTTCCCATAGCACTTAGCATCCTCTAAGATACTAAATAATTTACTTATGACATATCTAGTTTTATGCTTTTTGTGTCTCCTTCTGTTAGAATATAAAGCTCTAAGGGCAGTGGTCTTCCTCTGGTTTATTCAGTGTTGTGTCCTAAGCACTAAGATTTATGCTGAGCACAGAGTGGTTAACAATTTAAAAAAAAAAAAAAAAGTTGAGCAAATGTAAGGTTTCTGTACAGGTGGTTCATTAAAAAATTTTAGAAAGATGTGGTCTGGAGTCTAGGGGATACCAGAAAGGACTAGCCATGTGGTCTCAGGACTCATCTGTGTATAAGGGGATACAGAGTGAACTGAGCCCCTGATGAGGCTGGACGCCAGGAATGTGGGCATTTCAGGGCTGGCAGGAAGCTGATCTCCAGAGGAGGCTGAGATGAGAGAGGAAGGGAACTAGAGATGCTTGTCAGGCATTAGAGGGAGGGAGTTTGAAGAACTGAGAGGCCTCATTAAGGAGTCTTTAGATTTTGCAGTTAGAAATGCAATTTCAGTAGAGTGATGTGGGCTGACTTCAGTTGTTTAAGGGACACGTGGAAAGTGAGGGGAAGTGTTAAAAAACTCAAGAGATCCTGCCATGAAGAAAGAGAGATTAGGTAGTTGCGGAAGTATCTTGTTAGAGGGTTTTTTTTTTAGCTGTAAAAAATCTTTTTTTGTGTGTGGGTGCAAGAGCTGGGGTGAGGAAGTAACAGAACAAACTGATAACATCTAGACTGGTAAACGGAACAAGGTAAATTAAATCTGGTCCTTGCCAAAGAGTTGCTGCTCAGTCCAAGCCCCTAGCATGGTCCCTGGCACATAGTGGGCCCATAGTACGTATTTATTGAACACAACATAAAATTCTGTAGAATTTAGTGACAGGTCACTGTATCAACAATAATGAAAGAGCAGAATGTCTAATGTAGGGAGATTGCTTTTTGACCCACTGACTGTTGGCTGGTGTTTCTCCCCTTAGCAACACACGCTTAGCGTTTTGAGCAGCTGTATGTCGTTATATTTTGGTTTCCTCATTACTGCACAGTGGTTATGTGTTTACACAGTAAATCTTCAGGTGATTCACTCAGGTGACTAGAATAACATTTTACCCAAGAGTTCTGTATGGACATAAGGGATTTGATGACATCTTAGTCTGTTTTGGCTGTGATAACAAAATACCAGACTGGGTAGCTTAAAAACAACAGAAATTTATTTCTTAAAATTCTGGAGACTGGAAAGTCTGAGGTTAAGGCACCAGCATGGTGACATTCTGGTGAGGGTCCACTTCCTCGTCCATAGCTAGTACCTTCTTGCTGTGTCCTCCACGGTAAAAGGGGCGTTGGACTCTGTGGGGTCTCTTTTATAAGAGCACTGTCTCATTCATGAGGGCTTCACCCTCATGACCTAATCACCTCTCAAAGACATTACCTGCTAATAATTTTATCCCTGGGGGTTAGTATTTCAACATATGAATTTTTCGGGGGACATAAACATTCAGACCATAGCACATGGTAAGTCCAGGGGAACAAAAGCATTGGCCAAGGATGGCAGAGAGACCACTGTCTCTTGGTCAGAGCCTGGTGTTGAACCAGCTCTGTCTCACACCAAGGTATGCCACCTCCTTAGGAGTTGCATTTAAATGATCTAAGTTTGTTTCCTTTGGATTTAATAAATAGAATAGTGTCAGGAGAAGAGGAAATAAAAAGAAACCATAACTTGTAAAATGTATCAAGAACCAAAGTCTTCTTTCTTTTTTCTTTTTTTTTTTAAAAAAAGATATGCAAAGAATACAGGCTCAGCTCCCCGATGGTGGCAAATGACATAAAGTTCACAGACGTCCTGGGAGAAAGCAGAACAATTTGACTTTTATTTTATTCTTACCTTCTCTGAAAAGATATAAATTGGCAGACTGCAAGGGAAAGAATGAAAGAAAGAAAAAATCCCTAATATTTATTAAGGATCCTATATATCTGAAACTGTGCTGGGGACACATGCACCTTACATCTATTCTCATTATGTAAGGGATGTTACATCAGTGTTTAATGTAACCTACCAAAGGCCACTTTGCCAACAAAGAAGAAGAGGATTGAAGCCTGTGGCTAAATAGGGATGAATCTAAGAAATGTAGCTGCTTGAAGTCAGCCAGAGTCTCTAGTGCCCAGTAAAGTGTCTTATTCTCAGGAAAATCTTAAAAAATATTTGTTTATTAAAATGATGGTTAATGATTGAATAAATTACTGGAGTCTGAGAAAACTTGCAAATATTTTTGCCGAAGTGCTATTGGAGGTCTTCTGGAGAACGGGAGAAACCTAGGGAGAAATATTTACGTATTAAAAAGGGATAATTATAAACCATCAGCATCAAGCAATAATTGAGATGACCTACATAAAATGCACAGTACTTGGTAGTACTCAATAAGTAATAATATGATACTTAAATTAATTATTAATTACCATTCAATAAATATATCCTCCTACTTCTCCTCACCCGGGGCATAATTCATAGAGTTCCATGACCCAAGACTTTCAATTGGAGGCTCATATTGGACAGCACTGTAGCTTTTCTGTATCCATAATGTCTTACTACATAAGATAATATCTTTCCCAGGTGTGGTCTACCAGCCTCTTTTACGTCAGTTTAGCTGCTCTTTGTAGTGTCTCCACAATGAAACTTGTATATGACTACATAGAACCTATATTTTAAAGGCCATCTCAAGTATCCTCTCAACAGCCAGACATTTTTGTGTGATACTGAAATATAGAGAAATTTTAATTTATGTCAATTATGATGATAATTAACTAAGAACTCTTTGATCAGACAATTAACATCTTTATATCCTCAATAACTGAGGATTCATATTCTCATAAGATGGAAAATGCAGACTGGATGGTGGGTTAAATGGAGGACTTCTATAACTGTTACTAAAGAATGCTAATTTGTGTCAAGAGAGTAGTATCTATCCTCAGCTCTAACCGGTGATTTTGAGGAGGGCATAGGGCTTACTGATTACATTTATGGATGATGTAAAGCCAGAACTGGTAGCAAATGTAGTATGTGCCAGGGTCCAGTTTCTCTAGAAGCTTCACAGTCTAGAAGAGGGACTGAATGTAGAAAGCTAGAATGTACCAGGATAAATGGAAGAGAAAATGTGAATTCCAAATACCAATGCCACAAAGAAGGCAGCTAGGAGGTGGGACTGGAGAGTAGAACATGTAAGAAAGACTAGTGAGCTTTACTTCAGGAGATGCTCCACTAAGTCATTAGCATGAGGCTGCTAAAAACTAACCAGAAACTCTTAATGTTTGCATTGTAGAGGTGTAATCAGTTTCCTTTTTCATATTAGTCAGGCCACAGCTGGAAACTGTTTAGTTTTAAGAGCGATGTGGATGAATGGGAGTGGACTTGGAGGTGAGCGAACAGAAAAGTTAGGGGTTTCAGAAACCATGTTATCTGAGGGATGGTTCAAAGACTGAGAATGTTTAGCTTGAAAAAGAGAGGGTTTAGGGAGGTATGATCTTCTTAAAGGATTATTTAATGGAAAAAAAAACACATGCGTTTTCCTCTAGAGAGTAGAATTAGAACCAGCAGGTGGAAGCTAAAGGGCATGAAGAAGGGTTCAGTCCCTTGTAAGTAAAAAATTTTTCGTAATTAATATTGGGCTGCCTGGGAAGAAGAGATGATCATTGCTACAGATGTGAGAGGAAATGCTGGCTGGCCATTTTTTGTTGCTGTTGAGCGGGGAATATTTTCAACAGGTGACAGGTCGGCCACCTGACTACTTACTAAAGTCTTTTCTAACAGTGGTGGCATGCTGCTAGGTTTCACTGCTAGGTGCAGAGAGCACTTAGGCTCCATGCATCTGTACAAGGGAACCTGAATAGCAGTGTTGATGGTCTGATGGGAGGAGACACTGCAGAAGATTTGGGCTTCGGATGAAGAGCTGCTGATTAAAATAGTCCTCACTTAACATCAGCGATAGGTCCTACAACTTTAAGCAGAGTGATGTATAATGAAACCCATTTTACCATAGGCTAATTGATATAAACAAGAGTTAAGTTCCTAAGTATCTCATCAACTTTATAATGAAATGATGTTATTCGAGTACCTGCTGTATTTGCCTTTCTCTGAAATTCATAAAAAGTTAGAATCCCAAAATGCCCACCAGATAGCATTTACTATTTGAAATATAGCATAATTACAGAGCACTTGAAGTTGAGTGTCTTCTCTCACAGGAACTCAGGATTTTCAGGACCAACTGATGTCCTTCCAGCACTACTCCAGCCATCCAAATCCTATTCATCCATCCAGGTTCAGGTCCAACCCTATTTCCTCATAGGAAGCCTTCCCTTACCTGCTCTTTTCTGTAGGGGTGGTCTTGCCTCTGTGTGCAGTAGGTATGGGCTTTGAATCCTACCTCTGTAATAGCTGCATGACCTTGGGCAAGGGACTTAACTCTTCATATAAAGATATTCATCTTTACATACAAAATACTGGTGACTTGCATCTGTCTTCCAGTGTCGTTACAATAATTGGAGACAAACTGTCTAGTGTAGTACCTGACACATAGTTCGTGTCAGACAGCGGTGTTGATATATGATGATTATTGATAGGCATCAGCCCTGACAGCTGTATTCAACCTACCCCAAGGATGGTTACCTGATATGAAGAGTTCTCTGGCTGGGGACCATTGCAAATGGGGTAAAATTTATCAGCATAATTTTCTCCAGACTCTCTCTCTTTAAACTATTGTAGTCCTTTCCCACAGCGTGGTCTTTTTTGATTTCCTCTAACATTTTTTTAGCAAATCATATAAACTAGATCTTAACTTTATCTGGATCCAGCTGACTTAGATACTAGTTCCAGTGAGTTCTCCATCACTGCCTATCATGGTTGCCTGCTTCCCACTTCCTCCACCTCTGCTTCCAGGTCACCTGCAAATAGCTGGACAGAGTTTCACAGTAGTGGCACGAATCACTTTTCCAGGTTCCTGCCCTGTGTGCCTGGTGGTAACTGACTGGTTCTTTTTCTTGTGTGGTTAAGACCTTTCCATTGAAGCTTTCAGGTTGTAATATGGGAGAGGCAGGTAGAATCTAGCCAGTTGCCCTCTCCTGGACTTGCTATAATTTGATTTTTCAGTCAGGCTGTGCATTTCTCTTGGGTGGAGTGTGAATCTCCTATAGGCATCTTGCTTATTATTCATTCATTCAGGGCATGCAAAAGTCATTACTTAGGACCCAGTCTATACCTAGCAGTGTGGTAGGTTCCAAGGCTTCAGAGAGAATTAGAATGGTTCCTGTGCTCTGGAAGATCACGCCCTTGCACAGGAGAAGACACAGAAATTGTGACGGGGGAGCTGGGATGGGGTCTGCATAGGGTGCTATGGAGGCACAGAGGAGGGCCTCTTAGCTAACTCAGACAGGGGCTCAGGGAGACTTTGGCTCTTATACTACATTACTTTACATTCAACATGCTCTTTATGTCAGGTCCACTGGTTCTTCTCACACATTAAATCAAAGGATACGGGCAGCTCCTCCCTGGCTGGCCTGATATAGACCTGTCAGTTTTCTCACCCTAGGATTATCTCCTTCAGATTCCCCAGGTCTCACTGGTGAAGTATATGCTCTTATGACCTGGGTTCCTTGGAAGCATGGGTTAGTCACTTGATGGCCTCATCCCATAGTGTATGGGGGTATGAGCTGCCCTGGTGCCTTCCGTGGCGAGCCATATTCATCTTGCTTCCTTTTCTCCCATAACTCCATTGCTGTGTGGGGTGTGGGGGGTGTTGACCTTGTGGGCAGAAGTGAGTTCCGTTGGGTCACAGAGCTTGGCCTCTGCTCACCTTCCCATAACAGAAGCCAGAGTGGGCTTCTGTTCCCCAGCTACCTCCCCTTCTGAGGACAGAGGATGATCTGTTCATAATCTTTTGGGATATCTGTGGATCCCAGGCCTTTTGGGGACCACTGTACCATTTCCTTTATCTCCAGCCGACCTCCCATATGGGCAAATCGAGTCTAAGGATGGGAATCCAGTTTCTCAAACTGAGCCCTTCCAATTCTTCTGTAGCACTCAGAACAGTTTCAGTATTCAATCATAAATATTTTTTAAAATTGTAAACATAGTACATGACCATGATGGAAATATCCACAATAGATATCTGAGGTCTACTTTTTTTTTTTTTGGAATACAAGAGCAAATTAGACATGCATTGTCTTTGCCCTTAAGGTGCTCACAGTCCACTATCTATCTAGGTCAGGTGATTCCCTCTGCTGGTCAGCACTTAATGAGATGAACCTTTTACTAACCCCCTCCAATACCACTCATCCTCTCTAATTCTTTTGGAGATAGTAAAGGATAAGCTCCTGTGACCTAGGGTTGCTGTTTCCCCCCATACCTGCACCCCATGATGCCTGGAGCTAGCCTATGTGCTAGGCCTCCGATATGAGTTTTCGTGTCTCCCATAGTACCTACCCTGGGGTGGGGGTTCCTTTGCAGGCACTTGATAAACACCTGCATAAGAAATCAAAGTAGCTGATGCATAAAGCAATCTACTCTAAGGTCAAACTCTCTGTGGGGTCCCTGTGGTCACTCTTGGTTGGCCTTTGGGCAGAGCATATCCTTTGTCAGCTCACTCATGAATGTCCAGTCTGACTCAATTATTAAGTTGCCATAATAAACCAATGGACTTGAGATTTAAAGAATAAAAATAGCCTTTAGGACCTGTGTTTTTGGAGGGTAGTTTTTATGGGGTCACCTATAAATTATAGGTGATATAGATTTCTATATAGATTTCTATTATTCCAAACAAAAAAATGATTTCTGTTCTCTCAAGCATGTCAGATGGCTCAAAAGGAAGACAGAATGATGGCCAGAGAAACTGAAATGAACTAAACAGGGTCGTAAACTTGCAGAAGTCATCCCATGAGATCACAGACTGGAGTTTTTCTATTAAACAACAGGTTTTTTTTTTTTTTAATATTTTAGAAAATAAAGGGATTTCCTTAAATAACTGTGCCTTAAGGGCCTCATTTGCATGCAGGGGCAGCAACATGCTAGAAAGGGCTAGGCTTGGGGAGTGAGATTCGAATCTTGGTTCTGTCTCTTTCTAGCTGTATGGCCTTTGGAAATTCACTCAATTACTCTGAGTTTCAGCCTCCTCACCTGTAAAATAACCCATGGATTTATTCAGAAGACTTAAGATAAAATACAAAGCACCTAGCACAGATCAGGGGGTCAGTAAGTGATACTTATAATAATGGTGATGATAATGATATTAATAACAATGGAATACTAGGCTCTCTGCTGCATATACGTAGACATGACTATGCTTCCTCATCAAAGATTGTCTTTGTAACTTAAACCACTCTGCAGACTCCCTATTGTTCATATAGTTCTATGGGTAAGATGTGATTATTTTCTTCCCCTAAATATCAACTCTAATACCAGAAACCTTGCACAGTTTTAATCAGTATATGGGCACACAGAGTGGCATGTCAATTCAGCTCTACCTACTCAGTACACTTTTAAAGAGGGAGAGTTTGGAAGGAGTAATTGAAATAGTGCCCACAGTTCTGACAGCCACTCAGTAAGCTTAATTTAAGGCTTGCACAAGTGTAGGTAGGGAGATATGAATCAGGGATTTCTGCAGTCCCTGTAGGGTGAGCATCTTGTGCTGGATGTGATCCCATATTTGTCTTTTGTATGCTGTATGGTACTAAACTCAAGATAAGTAATTCTTTTGGTACTCAGCAGAAGAACTCATAATCTCCTCCAGGGCTCGAGGATAACACAGCTTTTTTAGATTCACTGAGTAAACTTTTGTATGATTTTTCAGGATTGTATAAACAAACTGTGCATTCCGTATTTTATGGGTGACTTAAGGTAGGAGGACTTTGTGTTTTAACTTTCATGTATTGTACATGAATATCCATGCAAAATAATGTCTTACCTTAACTGACTTCTAATTCAGCTATTTATTTTTTAATTTTATCTGTAAATATTTCAATGTGTATGTTTGAAAGGGACGTTTAAAAATAAAAATGACTATATACTATTATCACATTTCAATAACAAACAAGTTCTTCATATTAGATATGGAGTCAATATTCAAATGTCCCTAATTATCATATGTATGTATATATGTGCATAGTTGTACTATATACACATGTGTATGTGCATGTATGAGAGTGTGTGTATACACATACACACATATATATAATTTAAAAAACAGTTTTCTTATTCAAATCAGGATCCAGATAAAGTTCCTGTACTGTAATAGGTTGATATAACTTTTAAAACTCTAAAAATGCTTTTAATCAATAGTTTCCCAAGGAATGGAGATTTTTGACTCTAGCACTGATTTTATAACTGTTGGGTAAAGTGTGGCTCCATTGTCCGTACATGCAGAGGTGGCCACAGGCTTACAGATGCTGTCTCTGCATAGGTACTTATCTACTCCTATTGCTCACTATTCCTCTCAGAAACACCCATTTCCTGGTCTTCTGTCTTTTCCTTCTTAAGTGAAAATATGACCTTTTGAGATTCTTCTTTAAATATCTGAGTACCTAATATTGTAATTACTATGTATGGTGCCAAGTGGGTACTAGAGTTATTGGGGGGATCACTTTGTAAATTATATAAATGTCTAACCATGCTGCATATCTGAAACTAATATAATATTGAATGTCACCTCTAATTAAAAATTTTTTGAATACCAATCTGAAGGGCAGGTTCAGCTGCAGAAATCTCAACTTCAGATCTTCACCCAAGATGTTTTGTGTATTTGTTTTTCCTGGGCCATGCAGGTAGAACATTGTGTTTTGATAGAGAGTTTGAAGTTTAGCTTAACTAGAAATAATCTGAACCTTATTTTTGAATTAGGAAGAAACACACTATGAGGTAGAGAAGCCCACCTTCTAACCACACGATGATGTAGCTTTGAGTTTTTCATGTTTTATGGCTTTGGGAGGAGGTAGAGTATAGAAGGTACGGAGGTAGTTCTTGGCTAAAAATAGAAATGGGTTTTTGAGACAGGGTTCCTGGTCTCACAAGCCTCTCTGCAAATATCTGAGGTTTATGCTGTTGGCATAGGTGGTACTTAAAGGTCCTAAGAGCTTACTGCACACATCCCTGAGTGGACTGTTGGGTAAGCTGGGGAAACCTGAAGTAGCAAAGGCGGGAAGGCAATGGTGTTCCATCTGCAGGAAGGATCTCTCAACCATGGGCCTCTTATGATAAGATTCATATTGTTAGGTGGCCCATTGTACATCATATGCTGATGTTTACTTTGGATTAAATGCTGTAGCATTCCATGCTCATTCATATCTTTTTACCCTTCCGTTTTGCAAACGTGTCCCAGAGTCTTTCCTGTTGGCCATTTCATACGTCTCCACTGTCATGCTTCTCTGCTTCTCCCAAGTGAAGAACACCCACCTCTTGCTTCCTGGTGCACTCATACTTATTCGATCCCTCCACAGGTACATTCCATGTTTGTCAGTTTTTTTGCAAGGCCATCTCCACCACTGCATGTTGAGCTCCCTGAGCTTAATGCTTTGCACAAGCGGCACACACAGTTTGTGTGGTGGTTTGAGGGGGTCTGCCTGCAGCACTCTGCTTTGGCTATGTTGGGAGTCATGTGAGAAGGAAGAAGTATGTTCTTGGGAAACTCGTTTTTAGATATATGAGATGTGGACAATAGTTAAACGACAGTACAAAATGGAAAGCGGAGCCTATCGGAGGAGGCAGGCAAAACAGCCTGACCTCCTTACTGTGCAAATTATGCAACTTAATCCCGACCTAGACAGTCCTTTACAGTTTATCAGTACTTTCACGTGCGTTCTCTCGTGCCATGAACAGAATATCATTATCTTGTTTTGTAAATGACAAAACAATGGCGTGGAGGAGTGAAATGACATGCTAAGGGCTACCTAAATAGTAATGACAGAACCAGGAGCCAGTCTTCTGATTCTAAATCTGATTTCCTTTCTACTCTATCTGTCTCAGGTTGGTAACCTGGGGCCTGGAAAGAGGAAGGGACGCCTCTGGTACTACATATGTAATTAAAGACTTTAGACACTGCTGGCAATACAGAGCACTCTAGGTGGCCAGTGAATGACAAGGGAAAATAGAGAAAGAACTAACATTGAGTACTTACTATGTTCATTGGAAATAGAAAGCAAGATACAAATGCGGGCCGCACATGGAATTTTAAATTTTATAATAATTACATCAAAAAACTAAAAAAACCAGAAAAAATTAGTTTTAGTAATGTATTTTATTTAACACAGTATATCCAAAATATTATTTATCACATAATCAATATAAAAATTATTAATTCAACATTTTACATTCCTTTTTTTTTTTTTTTTCTATACAAACTCTTCAAACTCTGGTGTGTATTCTATAGGTACAGCACATCTTAGTATGGATTAGCCACATTTCTATAGGGCTTGATGGCCACATGTGGCTCGTGGCTACTGTATTGGGCAGCATAGTTTTAAGCATTTTCCCGATTTCATATATTTCAACAATCATATGAAGAATTATCTGTAGTACTATCTAATAGCTATGGAAACGAAGCCAAGAGAGTTAGGTAACTTGCCTGGAGTCGCGAAGCTGGAAAGTGACAGAGCTGGACTCTGACCCAAGTCTGTCCCTCTTCTTCCCACTCTAGTGGACTGCCAGTCCTCTAGAAAAAGAGGAAAGGAGTGGCGCTTGATCTGGACCTGGAAGGGTGGTTGAATTGAATTGGTGGAAATGCTGTGATATTACCCCTGAGGTTTTAAGCTGCTGTTGGTGTTGATAATATTATGTGGTGGGGAAAGGGGCCTAGGGGCAAAGTAGGGGTAGCTGATTTCCAAACCATTGTTACGTATGCTTCTGGGAGATAGTTGAGAGATCATAAGGAAGTAAAGGGAACCATTATTTTCAAATGCATATACCAAAGTTTACAGAGTCCTTTTACAAGGTGTGAGCCTCTCTCATGAGCCTCTCTCATGAGGCCATTAAACAACGCTTTCCTTTTAGAAGTTATGTGAAAATTCAGGTTATAAATAAAACATTACAATAATAATAAAGATACATTTTAAAAATCCTGGCATCCTAACATACTACTGTTCATTTTACAATATTCCCTTGTAATCATTGTCCATTTGAGGGGAAAAAAAAAGATTTTAATATGATTTTAGTGCATTTGAAATTTATTTTGTTTCTCCCTTTATACAAATTTTTTCATCTTTATAGTGCATGTTAATGGCTTCAGAGAATATCACTGAATTCTGTGTCATAATTTGTTCCCATGGCTAGACATTTAGGTTATTTCAAAATTTCTTGATATTATATTTGATGCTACAGCCTGCAACCTCATGCTTATTTTTTTCTATCTTTTATAATTAGATTCTAAAATTTTTAAATTTATAATTAAAATTATATATTATTCATAAATATAATTATAAATGTATAACTTTTTTTTTCCCCAAAGAAATACCCCAGCTTTTGAATTCTAGGCTAGAACGCTACAAATAATGTTAAATATGTTGATTGTTCTAGGATATTACTTCCGTTTTTTTCAAGGCATTTCTTTTTTTCCTCCAGTTTTTTTGAGGTATAATAGACATACAGCACTATATAAATTAAGGATGGATTTGAATCTCAGTTCCAACACTTTCTGGATGTGCCTACATTGGGTAAATTATTTCACCTTTCTGGCCTTGTGCTTCCTTGAGCTTCCTTTACAGATGAGGTAAAATAGGATTACAGCACCTGCCTCAGAGGTGTTAGGGGATTTCAGTGAGATAATGTAATAGAGCAATTAGCACAGGGGCCTGCACATGAAAGGCCCTCTATAAAAGCAATCAAAAGAAAAATATTGTTTTTAGTTTTATTTTCTACTGTGCAAAAAAGAGAGCTTTGTCCCCTTCTATTGGTCTAAGCACTAGTGCTGTTGTAATTAGTTCTTAGATTTTGACCGTATTTGTTATGGTGCTTTTTTACATCCACATTGTAGGTCTGGGGCTATCCTGCAACAAATAGGAGGCAAATCAACATTTTCATATCCCTGAAGCTTTTAACTAGTTTTTAATGAAATCTTGATTTTGAGGTTTGCAACTATGTAATTTCACAGAGAGAGCATTACTTTATATACTAATTAATTTAGTGGCTTCCCCTCACAGTTGGTGTCAAAAGAAACTGTCAGGTTTGTGGAAGGTATCAAGTGTTTCTTTATGCTCAGGGATGCAGATCAAATTTGTATTGTGATGATAAGGTAAAAACCACATTCTTTAGGAAAAACCTAAGAGTCACTTGAGCTCAGCTCATCCATCCCTACCTCCGGTCTGTCTGGCTCTTCCTTGTCTTCGTGTTTGAGTTGAGATGTATCTCTAGGCAACCTTCCCAAATTATCCAGACTGGGTAGCTGGACCCTCCACATGGTAACACACTCTGTAGCTGTAATCCCTTACCTGTCTCCCTCTGGAGGCAAAGCCTTCCTTAGTCACCTCTGCATTCTGGTTGCCAAGCACTAGGCCTGAACAGCATAACACTCCATAAGTATTTGTTGGCCGAATGAATAAACTTAGAGAAATCTGCCTGGGCACTGGAAGGTGTGTGTATAATAATGACAGTGGATCTGCCAAGTGTGGCAAGTGAAAGGTCAGTGCCATTTTCTGCCTGGACTGAGAAAAAATGCAGTAGCATTTGTTTGGAAAATTCATAGGACTTTGCTTACGCAGCCTTGTACTTGGTGAGGTTTTGGTTGTTTCCTCATCCCAGCTGTTTTTTGCCCTTAAACAGCTTCCCTTTTTCAACATTTCATCAGTTCCCATCTGTGCCATCTACCCTTGCCAAGGATATGGGGTAAGGATAATTTTGTGATGTGTTCATGTCCAATTTGTAGCCTGTTTCCTGGGCAAAATCTGGACTGGGGGCATATCACAGAAAGGATGAACACTTCCTTCTTCAATCCTCATGCTCCATGGGTTAGAGAAGGGCCAGGGCCCCACTGGCTTTCCTTGGATAGCAGTAATGGGAGAAGCCGGGTACTAGGCAGGTGTAGGGATAGTTTTGGTGTGAAATGAACTTTGGTCTTCAGATGTTGGCTTTGGAGCCTTCTGCGTTATCACTGTTCATCTGGCAAGTCCAATGTCCAATAGTCTTCTTTACCGAGTTCCTAGGATATGCTAGACAAAGTCCTGGGAGCTTCAAAAGCATTGTCTTAAATTCACATTTTCAGGACCCATGTGAGAGTCCTCCATCTTCCGAGAAGCCTGGCTGCATACTGAAGCCAGCCACATGACACGTGATAGAAGGAGAATTTGAGAAGATGCCAATACATCCGAGTTTCACTCTGGCTCTATCACAAACCAATGATGTGGCTTTCTCTATTCCAGTGGGCCTCCGTTTTCTCATCCATAAAAATGAGATGGGAAGAGTTTAATCATATACTTTCAAAATTCCCTTCTATTTCATACCCTTAATATGTCTACTCCAATCCAACCTGCTCTCTTCTTCACCTGAGTTACTTTTGGATTGCAGAAGTCAGAATTATATAGTTGAGTAGCATTATATATTCTGAAGGAGTCTTATCTCCCAGTGAAACTCTGATCTCCCAGTGACAAAGACTTTATCTTGTTCTCTTAAATGCTTCCTAACCCTCAGCCTACCATGATGGTGAAATATGAGGCTGTTACCCTGGTCCTGGGTACATGTTCGGTACATGTATTTATCCTAAGACAGTTATTTCTAAGCCTAGATCATCAATCTTTCTCATATTAAAAACTGAGATTAGTTGCCAGGGACACTTTTAAATAACTTGACTTTAAATGTGATTGAGTTCTACTTGTCCATTACTTTCCCTTTTATTATTTGTGCCTTTCGTGTCCCCAGACATCTTTGTCTTCTACAAGTTATTCCAAGATATTTGTTTATATTTTCTTCCAGAAGCATTATAGTTTGAACTTTGACATATAGGTCTATGATCTACATCAAATTAATTGTATGGACAGAGTGAATTGGAGGTCAAAGTTCGTTCATTCTTTTCTCTTCTCTTCTCTTCTCTTCTCTTCTCTTCTCTTCTCTTCTCTTCTCTTCTCTTCTCTTCTCTTCTCTTCTCTTCTCTTTTCTTTCTTTTTTTTGCATAGATATCCAGACACTAGAGCAAGTTATTAAAAAGACTTTCCTTTCACCACTGAGTTTTATTGGTACCATTATAAAAAATTAAGTTACTGAATATGTCTGGGCCTATTCAGAAATTTTGTTTCTTTCATTGATCTATTTGTCCTTTTCCCATTGATCTATTCATTTGTCTTGATTACTCTGGTTTTATAAAAAGTTTGGTAATATAAGTCCTTTAACTTTGTTCTTCTAAGATTGCCTTTGCTAGTCTATGTCCTTTGTATTTTTTGTAAACTTTAGAGTTAGCTTATTAATTTCTATAAAATAGCCATTGGGATTTTGGTTGAGAATGCATTGAAGGTATAGACCAAAGTATTAGGTTCTCCAGAGAAATAACTTATGCACATGCTTCCAGTGTGACAATAGAATATGTGTGTATGTGCATGTGTGTGTGTAGAGAGAGAGAGAGAGAGAGATTGATTGATTGATTGCTTGGTTGATTGATGACTTTATTATGAGGAATTGGCTCACACAATTATGGAGAATAAGAAGTCTTGAGATTCATAGTCAGCAAGCTGGAAGAGCCAGTGGTGTAGTTGCAGTTTGTGTCTGAAGGCCTGAGAACAAGGAGAGCCAATGCTATAGTTTTAGTCCAAATGCTGGCAGGCTTAAGACCCAGGAAGAGCTCATGTGTCAGTTCAAGTCCAAAGGCAGGAATAAAACTGATGTTCTAGCTCAGGGCAGTCAATTAGGAAGAGTTCCCTCTTACTCATCAAAGAGTTTTTGTTCTATTTAGAACTTCAAATGATTGGTTGAGGCCCACTTGCATTAGGGAGAGCAATCTGCTTTACTCAGCCTATCAATTCAAATGTTAATCTTATCTAAAACACTCTCGCAGACATACCCAGAATAATGTTTGACCAAATATCTGGGCACCCCATGGCCCAGTGAAGTTGACACGTAAAATTTACCATCACAATCAATTTGAGGATGAATTGACATTTTCAAAAAAATCAAACTTTCCAACTCAGGAATATGGTATATGTTCCCATTTATTTAGGTCTTCTTTAATCTTTCTCAGGAAGGGTTTTTAGTTTTCAGTAAAAAGTCTAGGCTATCTTTAATTAAATTTGCTTCTGGCATTTGATGTTTTGTTGTAAATTGTGTATAAGACGTATTTTTCAATTATTTGTGAACTTGTGCTTTTTAAGAATACAGAGTTTTTAGGAGAAGGTTAATTCCTAATTCATCAGACAGCAGTGACGTTTAGGAACTACCATCCTGACGTAACCATAAATTATTACTAAAATATCCTTTACATCTATATGCTACTTTATCATTGCCAAAACATTTCCTTCCTTTGGTCCTTGCAAGGACACTAAGGGACAAGGGAGCTATAATTATCTGTACTTTCATATAAGAAATTTGGTCCTGGAGATATTATCTAAAAGTCCTTTGAGGTGGCAGAGCCAGCCCCCAAACCCAGGACTTTTCTTTGGAGAAAGATCTTGTTCCTGATACCAAAGTCACTCTATATAGAGGTGGCCTTTTATGACTTAATGAGAATACACCTCAAAGGGCCCTGGCTTTATGGAGAATCTCCTACCTGTGGCCTCTGAAGACTGTAAAAGGAAGGGAAGAAGACAGCAGAAGGAGAAAAGTAGACCAAGATGACTACATATGACACCAGGTGAGGAGAGAGAACAGGGTACTGTTAGCCCATATAGCACTTTTGTGTCTAATTGGGAAAGATGTCCTGATATGGCAAGATGCCATTCCACCAGGGCCAAATGCCTGTGTGCAGTGAACAACTTGTGCAATTGTGTGTGGCACCCCAGAGGGAAAACAAAAAATACAGAAACCTTAATTATTCAGGAATTAATAAGAAACCTAAATTAATATTTTCTTTCCTTTTGAGAAATTCCCCCAAAGTACTTTCAAGACGATTCAGAGCTACAAGGGAAGAGACTGTCTTCCTTTTCTTTTGCAAACTTTTGAGCTTCTATCCTTTCTCTTTCCTCTCTTCTTCCCTCTATTACTCAGCTCTTACTGAGTGCCAGGTCCTGAAAATGCAGAGATGAATGAGGTAACATCTCTCCCTGGGAGCCTGTAAGTCTTACAGACTCTTTTGACTGCCACTAGCAAGAAATAATATATTTTACAGTATTGTATTTACTTTTTAAAAAGTCTTCATTTTTTAGAAATACATGCTGAAATACTAATGAATGAAATGACATGCTATTTATGATTTGTTTCAAAATAATCTAAGAGGTATAAGAGTGGGTAGGAATACAAACAAATAAGATTGACTATAGTAGATAATTAGTGAATCTGGGTCATGGGTCCATGGGAGTTCATTATCTGTCATCTATCTATATCTAGCTTTCTAATTATTTATTTGAGACAAGTTTCGTGAAATATGACTGACCCTTATTACATACAATTAGTTTTTATATTTTCTAATCTAGTTTATTCTAGTCTATTTTTTTTAAAGCTGGTAGTGATACTCTAAATTGATTTTGAGACCCACTAATGTAAAATAATACATATTTTGAAAAACACCAGGATAGTGAGGGAGAGAGGGATCCATGAAATAAGTGATTACCATCTACCAGAAAGTGCTATGAGGGTCTGTTCAAAGAGCCGTGGGACACAGGGAGGGAAGGACTGACTAAAGAGGGTCTTGGACAGTTTGGGAAATCCTCACAGAAATCCTCTTGAGTAGTTTGCATGGAATTTATATATTGGACATTTATATATTTGACATTTGGCATTTATACATTTGACAAGATGGTAAGGAGAGATATTTGAGCTCAGGGTTGAAGACAGTGGTGCAAGTGGGAAGTGGTAAAGTGGGACGAGTGAACCTTAGTTCAGTACAGCTGGAATGTGAAGTCTATGGGAAAGAAGCAGAAGATGAGGTTATAGGCAGCAGCAGCAGCAGTAAAAATCACAAAATGTCTTATGGGACAGCTTAAAGAGTTTGGATTTTATTCTGTGTGTATCAGGGAGACTTCGGAGGATAAACTGAAAAATGACCCAATTCTATTTGCCTTTTACAGAGGTCAGCTATGTGCAGGTAGACCAGCTACCCTGTGTAGTCATGATTTAGAATGGAAAACCCCAAACCCAAAGGGTATCCTGGAAGCAAGAGCTCTTGACTTACGCAGTTATCCTCCCATTCTGCCACATGGCTTCTCAGAAGATTCACATAGGCGCACAAATTGAGCTCTTTAAAGTATTTACTGAAACAAAAATTACAGTTGCTTTCAGGGCCTAGTGAGAGCCAACTCTCTCCTCTCTTCCTTTTGTAGGGTTCTCTCATCTACAGAGTAAAGTTATAATAATTTTGATTGATAATAATTGCTTACACTTACAACATGACATTTTCCTAGGTGCTTACAACTTAACTCATTTAATTTTCATAACGACTCTGTATGGTAAATATTATTTCCATTTCATAGATGAGGAAATTGAAGTACATAAAAGTAAGTGACTTGACTAAGGTCACACATCCAGCAATTAGCAAAGCTGGGATTAAGACAAAATCTACCATGATGCTTCCTGGTTGGGTTTGACTTCAATCCAACTATGTCCTGAGCCCAGATGTTTAAACAAAAATAGCCATGAAAAGATTGTCTTTAAGTTTGAGTCTCAGTATTGCCAAATTTAAATCTTGCCTAATTCAGAGGAAGAAGAGTTTTTCTAGCTGAGGATGGCTTCTTAGGAGAAAGTATTATTTTAATACAGCTTTAAGAGATGAAATCTTTTTTTTTCCAATTAGAAGTAACATTCAATATTATTTTATATTTGTTTCAGGTGTATAGC
The DNA here is from genome assembly GCF_000151845.1 of Pteropus vampyrus. NCBI lineage: Eukaryota > Metazoa > Chordata > Mammalia > Chiroptera > Pteropodidae > Pteropus > Pteropus vampyrus. The sequence continues at coordinate 7,381,871 of NW_011888795.1, read as the reverse complement.
ATTGTGGTTAGACATTTATATAATTCACAAAGTGATCCCCCCAATTAGTCTAGTACCCACATGGCACTATACATAGTTACTGCAATATTAACTATATTCCCTATGCTGTACTTCACATGCTCATGACTATTTTGTATTTGTACTTCTTAATCTTTTCATCTTTTTCACCCAGTCCCCCAAGCCACCTCCCATCTGGCAATCACCAGTTTATTCTTTATATCTATGAGTCTGTTTTCATTTTCTTTGTTTATTTTGTTTAGATTGCATGTATAAGTGAAATCATATGGTATTTGTCTTTCTCCGTCTGACTTATTTCACTTAGTATAGTATCCTCTAGGTCCATCCGTGTTGTTGCAAATGGTAAAATTTCATTTTTTATGGCTGAGTAACATTCCATTGTACATATGTACTACATCGTCCTTGTCCAGTTGTCTAATGATGGACACTTAGGTTGCAACCATATCTTGGACTACTGTAAATAGTGCTGCGGTGAACATAGGAGTGTATCTTTTAAAATTAATGTTTTAGTTTTCTTTGGGTAAATTCCCAGAAGTACAATTTCTGGGTCATAAGATAGTTCACTTTTTAATTTTTTGAGGAAATTTTAAACTGTTTTACATAGTGGCTATACTAATTTGCAATCCCACCAACAGCATGAGGATTCTCTTTTCTCCATATCCTCACCATTGCTTGCTTTTTGATTTATTGATGATAGCCATTCTGACAGGTGTGAGGTGATATCACATTGTGGTTTAATTTGCATTTCTCTGATGATTAGTGACATTGAGCATCTTTTCATGTGTCTATTGACCATCTATTTGTATGTCCTCTTTGGAGAAATGCCTATTTAGAGCCTCTGTCCTTTTTTAAATTGGATTGTTTTTTAGGTGCTGAGTTGTATGCGTTCTTTATAAATTTTGGATATTAACCCTTTATCAGATGTGTCATAGGCAAATATCTTCTTCCATTCAGTAGGTTGTCTTTTTGTTTTGCTGATGGTTCCATTGCTGTATGAAAATTTTTTAGTTTGATGTAAATAAATCTTGAGTGAAATTTTGAGGAGGAAAAGTTGTTGAGAAGGAAGGGCGGCAGTCCTATAGCCAAGTGAAATAATCCAACTACAAGCTCTGTCTACCACTGTTTACAACTAAAAACTGGAGAGAATGCAAATGCACCTATGTGAGAACTCTGAAAATAGCAGGCAGATAAGATACTGGCGTCAAAGCTTGAATGATAATCCATCATGCCTTTGTCACATGGAATTGCATGATCATGTGGGAGGCTAAAACTCTGAGATGGCCCCATCTTTTCAGCCAGAAGAACCAGGAAAAGGAGCCACTGGAAGTCAGTGAGGAAATCTCTGAGAAGAGAGAATTAGAAGAGGGGACCCAATAACTCTATGCATGGACTGATATAGGTCATAGGCACACTACAAGGTGTACGTTCATGGGACAGACCCAAAGAAGCACAGCAAAGGTTTTGGGAACTTAACTATAATACTAACACTACCCAAGTACCAGATAAACCTTTGGTTGCCTATGTGACAGGCAGAACTTAACAGCCTAGTGAAGACTTTGAAAACCAAAAATCAGATCTACCTGTTCCAAAAGGTAAGGTAGAACTTTCAATCTGAACCTAAGTAGGTTAATTGTCTGCTAAACAAATAAGCAAAAATATCAGTTTTTTTCCCAAGAATTTTAGTAGGATCCAGAGTCTCACACATATATTCAAAAGTCCGGGATATAATCCGAGTTTACTTGATGTAAAAAGAACTAGGAATATCCGAACTATATTCAAGGGAAAAGATAATCAATAGGTACTAATCCTGAGATGACGCAGATGGTGCAATGATCAGACAGACTTAAAGTAGCTATTATAACTGTTCTCCACTCTTAAGATAAATGACAAAATAGAAGTTCTTAGCAGAAAAATAGAAACTATGCAGAATAACCAGATTGAAATTTTAGAACTAAAGAGACAACATCTAAAGTAATAAATTCACTGCGTGAGCTCAGGGACAGAAAAGATGAAGGCGAAAAAAAGTCAGTGAACTTGAAGATAGAACAATAGAAATTACACAATATTTTGTATAATATATTTGTAAATGTACTTTTTTATTGGAAAAAGTAAGCAGTGTTTCAAGATACCGTGGGACAACACTAAAAAGTTGAAAATTCATGTTTTTGGAGTCCCATTCCAGAAAGTTAAAGGAAAGATATTGGTACAGAAAAAATATTTGAAGACACAATGGCTGAAAATATCCCAAATTTGGTGACATAAATTTACAAACTAAAGAATCTCAGTGAATCCCTAACAGGATAAACTCAACGTCTACTCAGCTACATCATAGTCAAACTACTGAAAACCAAAGGTCAAAAATCATTGAGAGCATCCAGAGAAATATAGCACATTGAACATAAGGGAAACCTATTCAGACAACTACAGACTTCACATCTAAAACTATGTAAGCAAAAGACAGTCGAATGACATCTTTAAAGGGCAAGAAGAAAAGAACTGTTATCCCATACTTTTATATCCAGAAAAAATATCGTTCGGGAGTGAAGGCAAAATAAAGGTACTCTCACATGAAGGAAAACCAAGAAACTTTGTTTTTTGGCAGACCTGCTAAAGAACTGCTAACGGAAGTTTTTCAGGCTGAAGGGAAATGATATCAGGGGGGAACTTTGAATTTGAGGAATAAAAGAATAAGAGAATTGATAAATATCTAACAGTAGATTCCCATTAGTAAAAATATACACAAAAATACAAAAATCATCTCTAATTCTCATGATAAAGGAGTAACTACAGACTACTGGCAATATTTTGGATATGTTTTCTTCAAGTCATTTTTCTCTGTAAATAAGCATTTCTTTATTTTTTCCCTCCCCCACTCCTTACTTCTTTTGTTCTCTCTCCATCCACTGAGATTATGCAATATATATTTTTATTATATTCTTCACCAATTCACAGTATATTATGAACACTTTCCTATTTTGCTAAGAAAACTTAATGAATTATTACAAAATTTTTTAGGTTTGATAATGGTATTTTTGGTTATATTTTTAAATATTGGTTGTATTTTTAAAAGAATACCTTTTAGAGAAATATACTGACATATTTATTGGTGCAATGACAAGCTGCCTGGGATTTGCTTAACATACTTAAGGTTGAAGGCTGGATGGATATCAGTGAAACAAGACTGGCCATGAATTAATAATTGTTGATGCTGGGTGATGGGTACATGATAGTTCATTATATTACTTTCTATAATTTTCTATATGTATGCAACTTTTTATTAAAAATCTAAGAAATCTTTATAAATGTGATTTCTAGTCCTTTAATCATATCCTATCCTGTAGACTTTCCATAATCTTTAACCATTCCTTTATTGTGAATCAAAGTTGTTTCAGGTTATATGTGGGCTGAGATAGAACTAGTTTGACAGCTTCTCTGGTTATTTCCTTTTTGGACATGGAATTATTGAGTTAACAGAGAGTGGACATTTTTAATGCTTTGATATATTTTGCCAAATTGCCCTTCCAAAGGGATGCTGCATGTTATTTTCACACAAGAGGTATATGAGAATGCCCTTGTCAGCACTCGCTTGCACGCGCACGCTCTCTCTCTCTCTGTCTCTCTCTCTTTGTCTCTGTCTCTCTCTCTCTGTCTCTTTCTCTCTCTATGTATGTGTGTGTGTGTGTATGTATGTATGTATGTATGTATGTATGTATGTATGTATATCCTTTATTAATTTGATGAGGGAGAAGGTGGTATATTGTTTTATTTCAATTTATATTTCTTTGATTTCCAGTGACGTTGAATCCCAGTCTGTCACTGAATTATTTCCCATTCTTTTAGGGAGGAGGCAAAGGAGAAGAGTAGGAGAAAAGAGATTTATTGTGCCTTCCCCACTTGGAAGATGAGGGGCAGATGCAGACACAGGTAGCTCTTGGTTCAAATCCTGGTTCTGGCACTTACTAATTCCTGGCTTTGTACAACCATAAACCTCTCTAGGTCTCAGAGGTTTTCAGTAAAGAAATAGAGCAGTCATACTGGCCTTTGTGAGTGTGGGACAATAGAAATGTATAGAGAAAAAGCATGGTATGCCATGGTCAATCTGAAGGCAGTAGCTTTTGTGGTCTTTGGGAAGCTGAGGCTCAGGATACAAAAGGACCTCCTGCTCTGCTGCACAGAGGTAGCAAGGAGCTCAGAGCCAGGCCCCAGCAGGAATTGCTACTCAAGTTTGGGTCACTGCCCCTTCACCTTTAATTTTTTTTGCAGTCTCCCTGCTTAGTAGTCTTTCAGTCACTGCTGGGTGATGGAGGCAGCTATCACAAACCAGGAAATCCATCTTGGGGAAAAGCTGCTCTTCGGGAAGTGAATTCTGATTGTTAGTAGTATTTACCTGATTCGGTGGAAATGCACCTTACAGTGCTTGGCACGGAGAATCATAGTGAACTTCAGGTGGTTTATTTGCCAGTCTCTCACCTTACTCTTTGGAACAGAATTCAGACCTGGAATATTATCTTTCCAGGGCAGCCCAGCCACGCTTGGGTCTCTGCCTCAATTCATTGCCCCTTCCCCTGTCCCCTAAGCTTCCTTCCACTTTTATTCTTTGCTCAGGCCCAGAGCCCCTAAGTGGGACATGTTCTTGCTATACATACACACCCCTTCTAGAAGGTTGAGCTAAAACAGAAAGAGGGGCTATGGTTTTAAATAACTTGTCTGCTCAGATACTGAAAGAGAACCCAAAGTATTTTTTCTTTATTTGCTGCTTTTGATTGAGGGGGGTGCATGTGTGTGTGTGGGGGGGGTGGGGTGAGGGGAGGTCAGTGGATGGGCATCATTTAGATTATTTGAACACCATTTGGCTCAGGCTCCCAGGTTAGGCCTGGAAACCCTACTATGCTCTCTCAGCCAAGAGTGTGGGTATACCTGACAGGAAGAGAAGTATTTTCTGGAAATTAAGATTGGGTGCCCAGTCCTCGGTGTTGTCAGCCTGACCAGATTTCATTCTGAGACCACCTTACTGATTTCTTGTTTTCTTTCCTGGGTACATTCCAGTTGCAAGAGATGTAAGGGTGGGGCTGGGAGGTGGAGTGAGTTTGGCCTATTTTCTAAGCTGAGGAAAAATCCAGAGAGAAGACAGCAACCTTTACTGTGAGCATTTAGGTCTTCTGGCTTCCCATCTCGTGCAGTGAGCCCTCTGCTCTGTGGAAATGAGAGCTGAACTTCTTCAGTGTCTTCACTGGGCTCTCAGGGGTGTACCAGCTCTGAGAAAATTGAACAATTTTGTGTTTTCAACTTGATCATAGAGAAATAATTCTTTTAACAGTTATAATTCACCTCAACTCATAATTGAATAACATTTCAATAAAAGAAATCTTTCTTATCTTAAGTGTTTGTTAAACAGTATTTCTTTTTCCACTCCCCGTGCAGGTGGGTACTTTACCTCCAAGCTTTATTTCCTGTGGATGTATAGAGATGATGAATTTAAGCCACTGTCTTGGAGAAATTTAAAATAATTATCTTACCTGCATAGCTTAAAAACTCTTATCTATGATTTCCACCACAATTTTGTGAAGTAAGGTTTATTAAGACCCTTAGATCATAAGGAAACAGAGGCTTAGAGAGGGTAAGTGACTCAGGGATATGCAGTGATTTGGCTGGAGAGCTAGGGACCTCACAATGTGCCCTGGTTTCAGGCTTTTGCATGAGTCCAGCCTTCTCAGTAATAACCCCTTGCCTCTAACTCCTTTGAAGTTTCCAAATTCTTATTCTCTTTTCTGTGGAGCAGTGTTTGAAATAGTTAACACTGAAAGCACCAGATAGTGGTTTTGTTGAGATAAACATCAAGGTGCCATGTTTAGCCAAAGACAAATATTCATGACACTCCCGAAAGTTCAACTCTTACTCAGAAACGAAGACTGCCTCCACCCACGGTGGCTAAGCCAGGCCCCAGCTTCCTGTCTCTCCTCCCCCACACTGCCAGATCCTGGTATACACATCCTCATTTACTAAGCACCTGCCCCAAGTCAGGCATTACATGATTCTTACTTCTAACCCTCACAGCAGTCCTGTGAGGTGGGTGGATTTGCACATTTTATAGATGTAGAAACTGAGGCTCTGAGGGCTCATGCCATGTGCCTAAGATCACACAGAGATGAATAATGAAACTGGGAGCCAAATATAGAGTTGTCTGACTCCAAAGCTGGGTTCACATGAAATGTGGCGCCACTCTTCCAAGCTGGACCTTGTCTGAGGGTATTCCTCACCCCAATATTGGTTCTCATTTTGTCGGTACGGGGAGGTGGGGAGGTAGGGGGAGCGGCAGAGGGCCGCACCAGCTTTCCTTGGCCTGTGGACCTTGAGTCAAATCTGAATTAAGATCCTACCTCTGCCTCTTTACAGTAGGGTGATTGTGGGCAACTTTGATAACCTCTCTGAGTCTCAGTTCTCTCCCTTGTAAAATAGGTTCAAGAGTTACCTGCCTTATGGGGTTCTTTTGAAGATTACATAGGTACTTGACATAGTACATAAGAAGTAGTGGCTATTATTTGTTTGTTGGGCATTTGCTTTCAAGGAGTGGAGAAAGGGGTACTGTGAGCAGCAGCATGCCTTCCCTCCTACTGCTGAAGGCGCACAGCCCCTTACTGGCTTGTCAGTTCTTTGCCCTGCTCTGAAGCTTTTTATCTGCTCTTCACTGTGTACCTGAAAAATGCTAGAGTTTTCCATTTGCTACTCACCATAGCACACAGTGAGGCCTGAGTCTCCCCTTCAGCTTCAGCTTTGCACACCTGCCTGGGTTGATTTGAGATTCTCAGTGTGCCCTGGTACCCTGCCATGACCCACCTTCATGCTATTTCCTTTCCATCTTCCAGGTCTTTCCCATCCACGAAGGCTACTTTGATCTCAGGCTGGATGTGGGCCCCTCTTCCTGCGCTAAGATTCTGAGAACCTTCTTTGCAACAAGAAAACGTTGATGAAGCTGAGCCATAGGCACTGACCTTGTTCCTGAGAACATTGAGGTAACTAGATGGTTCAGGTACTTACTGTCTAGTGAGGAGAAATAAAGTAAATAATGCATTAGGTATCTGGGTCCTTATCTGATTTCTTATGGTATTTAAGACTTAGCATCTTGAGGGAGGGGGTAGTGACAGTTACCTCTGGGCCCTCTGTTCTGAGCTCATAGTTACCAGCATCTTTGTTGAATTGATTGATCTGAATAGATATAGTCAAAAGGAAAGCTCACAGCTCTGCCATTCCCAAGTCACCTACTGGCGAAGGGTTGGAGGG
>NW_011888795.1:7369198-7374525 GCF_000151845.1 Pteropus vampyrus | reverse complement strand
ATTTCCTTTCCATCTTCCAGGTCTTTCCCATCCACGAAGGCTACTTTGATCTCAGGCTGGATGTGGGCCCCTCTTCCTGCGCTAAGATTCTGAGAACCTTCTTTGCAACAAGAAAACGTTGATGAAGCTGAGCCATAGGCACTGACCTTGTTCCTGAGAACATTGAGGTAACTAGATGGTTCAGGTACTTACTGTCTAGTGAGGAGAAATAAAGTAAATAATGCATTAGGTATCTGGGTCCTTATCTGATTTCTTATGGTATTTAAGACTTAGCATCTTGAGGGAGGGGGTAGTGACAGTTACCTCTGGGCCCTCTGTTCTGAGCTCATAGTTACCAGCATCTTTGTTGAATTGATTGATCTGAATAGATATAGTCAAAAGGAAAGCTCACAGCTCTGCCATTCCCAAGTCACCTACTGGCGAAGGGTTGGAGGGGCAGGTCTCTCCAGGGGCAGGTCTCTCCCTCCTGTGGCCCTCCTTCTTCCCCTTCTAAGTCATGTTCTGTGATTGGGTCAGCATGCCAGACTTGGCACTTTTTGGATGACTTGTGTTGGGCTGTAGGGAGGGAAGCACACTGGCTTTAGAGAAAGACATTCCTGGACAGGATAATTTCATAGGACTTCCCCCAGCCTCAGTGTCCTCTTTGATAAAATGTCGAAACAGTAGACTCAACATTTATGAGAGAGTTCTTTTGGGATCTTTGAGAATTCTCAGCATCCTCCTCATCATTGTGACCAAGATCTCAATTATTGACAATAACCCTAAGGTGAGGTATTTGTTCTCTTGACAGGTGAGGAACTAACTCATGCACATGCTACCAGAGCACATCATTTCCCCATATATGCACTCATGCATAATTGAACCATTTAAATGATTTTTGCCCCTTAGTGATTTCATGAATACAGGGATATAGGCATTTATAAATCTATTAAAAGAAATTCATTATTGAGTATAAACTTGCCTTGGCATGGACTTGCTTTCTTTGGGAGTTGTAGTTCACACCCAGTTATTTCCATCACTTCCTGACACATGGAAGACACAGAACCCTTGCACACTGGGTCACAGCTTGAGGGTGAGCTCTTTCATGCATTAAAGGACTGGCTCCTGCCAGCTTTCTAGTGCATATATGTCATATTTACACCTGAGCTAAATCAGGCTGTTTTATGTCTAGGACCTTTGGAGTTGTCAAATGGTCTCAAATAGTCAAAATCCCAAATGTTGCCTCTGTAAATGCCAGAGATCAACTGCAATAGCAGTAGTCATCTAGCGATGCTGCAGGATTCAGTGGGATAGTACATCAAGTGCCTAGCATATTAAGTGTGCCCTGGTCTTGGAACTTAGTACCATTGGTTTCCATATTAACTAAAACCATTCACTTCTGCAGTTAGGTGGCCATGGTTGTGGCTGAGAGTCACAAGCTGAACAAGATGATTGAATACAGGGATTAAGAGTATGGTCTTTGGATTCATACAGTTCTGAATTCAAGTCTTGGTGCTGCCTCTTAACTAGCAAAAACCCTTTAACCTATTTAAGATTCAGCTTCCTAATCTGCAAAATGGAAATGATAACCATGCCAATCTCTGAGGATCATGGTTAAGATTGTACTAATTATTATATAAACAGGTTTGACACATAGGAAGCACCCAGAAAGAAGTCATGGTGACTTCCCTTTCTTCTCTCTCTGTATAGGGCTCCATGCCCAGTAGGTGCTTCGTGTTCATTGATGATTTTAGTTCAATTCTAAAATTATTTTATTATTTACAAATTAACCACTTCCCATCCTCAACACACAAACCACAAGTTCTGGCAACTGGCACCAGTCTGATTTTGAAAGCCACCTGTATACCTTGTTCTTGGCAGTGCTGAAAAGGAAACAGAGAAGAGATGTTGATGAACTCTATCCCCACAGAGCCCTGTCTGAGTGGAAAATAATATTCTCGCAAAACCTGGAGGAGCATGCAAGAGAGCATTCGTTTAGGCCAGGAGTATGGTGGAAGTCCACACAGATAGAGGAACTCTACACTGGAGAATCTGGAAGCCTCCATCTTGGATTCCTGAAGTGAAAGGAGGAAGTGGTGAGTAGGGAGACTTGGGGGTGAGATTAACTAATGAGTGCTGAGAACTGTGGATCTGGCCCTTAAAGAAAAATACCCCAAACTTTTAACAGTCAATATGCACCATTATGCAAAAAAATAGGTGCAAATATAAATTGGTCTTTGTGTATGTGTCGTGGGGAGGAAAATGAATGTGAAGAATCCTGGAAAACCAGCCCTTGCCTTCTAGGATGGAATGACCTTGGGCTAAGAGTGGAAGTTGGGTGTAAGCCCTCACCTGGGACTGCTCAGAGTGTAGCACACTCTTTCTCCCAAAAGATTAATCATCAGCCACATTGCTGCTTGTGTCCGCTGGTGACTAAAGTCAAGATCACAGTCAGGAGTAAAGAGAGGTGAAAGGTGCACCTCGATGCAAGGGCTCTTAGCTCTCTCTCTGGTAGTACTGATTCTCCATGACCTCATCACACACCTGAATTATTTACATCTCCCCTTTGGGTAGGAGCCCAGAACTGATGAAATTTGGCTTGAAAGACCTGGATTGAATTTGAGGTCCAGCCAGTTTCTTAGTAACTCTGGGCTATCATGAGGCAGCACGCTCCTTGGGTTGTAGAGGAGTCTGTGTTAAATAGGGTCTTAAAATGCTTGAGTCCATGTATTGACTCATCAACCCATGTCTACCCTAGGCTGTACTGGTATTGTCCCCTCCTCTTTTAGGAAAATCCTTGTCCCACTCCCATTCTGCCTAAGGCTACCTCCTGTGAACTTTTACATTCTTCAAGGCTTTATCAATGTTTATTGGTCCAGACCAATTAGATCAGAATCTACTTAGGATAATATTGGGCATCTATATTTTTATAATGCTTCCTATGTGATGTTAATGCCCAGATGATATGGGAAAGTAGTGTTTTAAGTGGCTCCTTTTACCTACCCTACTAGAAGTGGGGTCCATCTCTGAGGACAGACTTAATCAAATTCTTTCCTCTCTACAGTCTCTCCCCTTTTCTCTTTGTATGGTGGCCCATTTGGTCGTGAGCTGGTCCTAGGAAAGAGAACAATTTGCTAAGGTAAGAGAGGTAAACAGTTGTCATCTTGAAGAGGAAGCTCATTTTAATGATTCTGGCATTTAGGAAATGTAAAGAAAACCAGCCCTGACTTCCTCCTGCCCAGACAGGTAAAATCGTTATGGAAGGGAAGGAAAAACAGCCCCTGGCATGATTTCCAGCCCAGGAGTTCCTAAAGCAAATTATGTTCAAGATAGCATTAGCAGACATCCTTGTTCTCACGAAAGATATGGTTAAACTGAGGTTTGAAGAGGGAGATGTAGGTCATTAGACCTTTGTTATCAGAATTAAAGAGAAAATCGTTAATCCTTGGTCTTTCCATAGAACTCTCTCCCTCCTGTGTTGTTGCCATTTGGTCCTCCTTTGCTCTTCAACACGCAAGAACTCTGGGCAGCCTAAATACCCTCCCTACCCGGCTATAACATCTCTGCTGTTCTGTCCGGGGGTGGGGCATCTTTCTGATGTAACTGCTGCTGTGCGCTCAACTGCTTGCTGTGTGCCGAGATAATGGGAGGGAGGCTCGTTTGTATCTGTTTGATCTAGCAGTCAGTAAAATTCTGATTTTACATTGCCATTCTGATTTTTAAGCACTTGAGAACTGATTCTTCCAGATAAGCTTAAAATGCCTCAATTCTGCCTAGTTAGGGGCGGTTTTATTTTAAGTACCCTTTGGTGTTTAGCCCACCAGTAGAACCTGTTTTTTAGAAAGTGAACTGGGATCAGAAAGTTATGATTGTCTTGGGGTAAGTTTCAGGCCATACAAACCAGAATTCCTTGTCCTGAGTCTCCAGAGATCCACCAGACACTTTTAGTTTTTCAAAAAAGCCGTATAAGAGAAGCACATTTATCCCAACAAACCTGTCTAGGCTGAGGAAATCATCAGGTTTCTTTGTGAACTCTTATCATGGTGAACTCTTATCAACTGATGGTGATAACAATGACAATCTCATGCTGGTCAAAACCTCTTATTGGCAGCAATATCTTTGTTCATTTGATAGCAAATAAGAACAAATTCTTAACTTGGCTGACAACATCTTTCAAAACCTGGGGATCATAGCAGGGGTAAACAAATACGAGAGGTAATTGGTGTGGAAGAATTTAGAAACCATTGGCTTTGACTAAATTAGGGGAAACATCTGTTTTTCCACTGTGTAGTGAAATGTTGGGATGAGGAGGGAACTGTGTTGATGATGAAAAATCTATAGCTGAGAATTCTGCTGATATTCTTTGGCCAGTGGAAAGAAATATTTAGGAAGTCTCTATGATGTACCTCTATTAGTTAGGCTAATGCTAGCTTCCATAACAAATAGACCCACTTTTAATTAATCAACTTAGCCCAGAAGTGACACATGTTATTTTTGCTCATATTTTGTTGCTGATAACTAGTCATAAGTTTCCACCCAGGTGCAGGGTGTGTGTGTGTGTGTGTCGGAAAATGTAACCCCTGGCAAGGCTGCCACTTTCATCAACAACTTTATACAGCAGAAAGAGCACATTTTTGGTGGGGCAGCCAGCCATCCTTGACATGAAGAAACAGGAAGAGGATTCATTACAGCATTGAGTGGCAGCTCAGGTGGCACAGCTTAAGAATTCATGACCTTAGAGCAAAGGGAGCCCATTATGGTGGAGGTTTCTGGAATCCAGGACACATGGACTATTTTTTAGCGGTATTATAGTTAGCTGAAATACCCTGTGGGGGCTACAGGGTGTCAAGGTCTTTAAGGACAGAAAGTATAGGTCCTAAGGTACAGATGAGAATGAGGTTTGCACATTAAGACTTACTTAAGAAGATGAGGATCAGGGCAGAGTAAAGAGGGGTTGCTGGGAGGTCCAAGATGGTGATCAGTAACTATAGTTGACCTAGTCAAGCAGCAGGCTCTCAGGAGCTCTTCCAAGGGCCCTGAGTAGAGAGGGACATATGTTAGATAGCATGAGCAGCTTGCAAGTTAGAATAATCTGGTTCACTCCCTAGATTTACCATTTTATAATTACATCTTGAGCAAGTGGCTTAAACCATTGGGGTCTTAGTTTTGTTGTTTACAAAAAAGGATTGTTAATACCCTACCCCATAGATAAGGTGATGGTACGGATTCAGTTTGGTAACATATATAAAACACTAGCACCCAGTAAGAGCTCAGTAAATGGACTCATGGGCCTTTCTCACCTGGATTGTTGCAATAGTTCTTGAAAGTTCTTTTTCTTCTTCTTCTTC
>NW_011888795.1:7363963-7368478 GCF_000151845.1 Pteropus vampyrus | reverse complement strand
TATTTCATTGTATATATGTACCACAACTTCTTTAGCCAATCATATATCGTAGGACACTTTGGTTGCTTCCATGTCCTGGCCACTGTGAATAATGCTGCTATGAACATCGGTGTGCAAATATCTTTTCGGATATGGGTTTTCAAGTCTTTGGGGTAAATACCCAGTAGAGGGATTGCTGGATCATATGATAGATCAATTCTTAGTTTTTTGAGGAACCTCCATGCCGTTGAAAACTTCTTTATGGTATCATTTAACTTCTTCTTTCTCCTATATTTACCAAAAACTGGAATTGCATATAAATGTTTGATTATACACAGATTAAATATTTGGTCAAAAATTTGCCATAGGTGGTGCTGTGTGTTTCATATGACATCAGAAAGTATATACTATCTAGGTGTCTCACTATTACTGATGCTAAGACTGATCAGGGTCAGATTTTGGCTGCCTCAATCAAGAGAGTTATTTTTTTTAAGCTATGAGAAATAATATCATGTTTATATGCTGATGGGCATGATCTTTGAGAGAGAGATACATACTGATGCAGAAGAAAAAAGAGAGATTTTCCAGAAGAATGTCCTTAAGTAGACACGAATATGTAGGATCTAATGGACAGATGTTGGATATTTCAAGTGCTGGATGCAGCTGATTCATCCCTAGTAACAGATTATTTGGGCATAAATATAGGTAGGATAGATATCTGGGTACAAAGGCATGTGTGTAGAAGTTCTATTCTGGTAGCTTTTTTTGTCTCCATAAATAAGTAGCAAGTTCATTACGGGAGGTTGAGGAAGAGGGAAGTTTTCGGGCGGGGAGGCGAGGAGTCAGATAGTCCCCTAGGAGAGTGGCAGATGAATTAATTGGAAAAGTAGTATATGATTGCTGAGATGTATTAATGAGCTACTTGCAGTTAGTAACCATGAACTTGAAGTGAAATCAGTAAACATTGCTGTGTGATTTTTCTCTAGATACATGCTTGCAGGTGTGGAATGGGACGAGTTGGTTTAACCAGGATTGGGATTTATCTAACCATATGTGATGAGAGAGGTCAACTTAACTATTGACTACACAATTTAAGCTGGGAAGGAAGGGAAGGGAGGATATAAAGGAAGAGAGACAGTGAGAAGGTGGAAGAATCAACCACAGAAGATTGTTAGAGTTGGGTACTAGTTGTCTCAACTGCAAAGACAAGAGTGGTGATTAGACAGGATATGACTGGAATCAAGACTTTGGAGGGGGTATATTTTTGAACATGACAAGATCAGAGATATGACCTTGGGAGTTAGCGGCTAAGGTCACAATCATTGGAGGAGAAGAGATCAAAGAACTGAGAGGAGATCAAAGAACTGAGAACTAGAATGTTTCTGTAGGTAGATGTTAATGTCACCAGGAGTTATGACAGAAATAGTGTTGGAGAGAATTATAGTGAGCCAGGAGCTAAAACATTCAAGGACCTGGGTGGAAGAGAAGAGCATGGCTAGATGTGAGGGTCCAGAAATAAATTTTAAAGGAGCTCTCAGTCTAATTGGGCAGACCTATAAACGTCACGTAGGCTGGTGAGAGTCAGAAGAGTCAGAGTAGAGTTGTGTCAATCTCTGTGGGGTCAAGAAAAGCTTCAGAGTCCAGGTGATACTTGAGCTGGTGTGGGAGATTGAGTGGGTGTGCTCTCATATGAACAGGGTAGGAAAGGACATTTCACACCAAAGGAACTTTACATGCAGGGCTACAAAGGCATGAAAGAGCATGGGACATGCGGAGTGCAACAGTTGAGTCACTCTGGGTAAATTACTCATCTTCCATTTCTCAGTTTCCTCATTTGTAAAATGGGAATAGTAATGGTATCCACAGAGTAGGGGTTGGTGAGAAGTGATGTATATTTGTCACAGGTCCTATTGCAGTCCTTTTGGGCATATTCCTCCTTGATTATTTAAATAATACTATGAGTTAGGCTCAGTTTTTATTAGCTACATTTTACAGATAAAGAAACAGTGTTAGAAAGTTGAGTAACTGACCCAAGGTCATGTAACTGGTGAGAGGCAAAGTTTGAATTCTAGCTCAGATCACTCTAAAAGTAGAGCTCTTAATCTTAATTTCTAAGCTATAGTCAGTGCTTAGCACTTAGCTAGTACTAAATAAATGGTAGCTTTTACTGTTATGATTGCTAAGTCTCTCACCCGGAAAGTTGAAGATTCTGTTACCACTTCTGTAGCAGTGGTATCTCATGAGCAGCAGTGACTATTTTGGAAGGCTCTCATCACCTACAATAGATCTAGACTGACAGTTATACTGCTTTTGTTTTAACTGGTTGATCTTTGGAAACCAAGAGAGAGGAGTGATGTTTATCTTCTTAGAGGGCCACTTGTTCTAAGCAGATGCAGTTGATGTGAAGATCTGGGTTTGCTACACTCCTCTGATGTCTGTGCGCTGAACCTAGACAAAAGTTTCATGTCCCAGCAGCTCACACATTGAGGGAATGGCAGCAAACCAGCATTCACAAACAAGAGGCATCATCCAAAGAGCAGGAGACTGCCCACAGTGTTCTCTGGGAAGCTGCCTAGAAAGAACCTTTTCCATCAATGATACCTGAGGAAGCATAGACCTCTTAAAAGCTGGCAACCTCTCCTCATTCATTCATTCAGCAAATTGTTATTGAGTGCCTACTATGTGCCAAACACTCATTTGGGCATGGATGATAATAGCGAAGAAGGCTGATGAGGTTCTTACTTTTGGAATTTACATTTTTAGTAGAAGGAGACAGAAGGTAACCAGATAATAATATGAATGCAAGCATAGTTACAAACTCTCGTGCCACAAAGAAAACTTACGTGACATGAAAAGAGGAACAGCTATCAGAAACATTTTCTGACTCTACCAGAAGGCCGCCGGGGAGCCAGTTCTCTGAATTCATAAGGGAAATCTTGAATTTTTTGACAAAGGACAGGACAGAATGGCACCTCTCACTTTTGCCCCGTCGAGCATGCCCACAGCCTGCCTGCATTCCTCCTGGTTATGAAAAACTGGGATTCCCCCAGCTTGAACCCCAGGCCTTCAAGGGAAGATTTCCTCCTAGTTCATGAGATGAAGCCAGTTTATAACCACGGAGGCTTCCTCTTAGTTCTGTTAATGCTGCATGTCCTAGGACAGGCTTCGAGGCTAGTCCAATGTTGTATATCAAGTTGATACACAAGGTTAAAGTATATTTTCAATATTGTTCCCAATAGTTTTGCCTTAATTACTCAATTAACATTATAAGAATAATAAAGGAAGTCAAACTGAAAGATGAGACTTCATCTCTTAACAGTTTGCTCAACAGTTGTCATGTCTCAACCATGTACAGTTTTTCTCTATATTTGGATGTGCATAACTTTTACTCACGATGATAACCTTTTCTGTTTCACCTTTTTGTTTTTGTTAAGCATTTTCTTTCCTGTTGCTACTTAAATTCACACACAATTATACATTCTATAAGGTGGATGCAATACCATTTAATTATTTTCCTGTTGATGAAAACTTAGCTGTTAACTTTAGGTTTTTTGCCATTATAAATTATTTTGAAATTGAAAACAATTTTTCTTTTTGCACATGCATATTGCTTTATAAAACTCATTCTTTATCCCATTAATCCTCTTTCAGTCCTCACTACAACTGTATAAAGTAGGGAGTTATTTTACATGTGAAGAAACTGAAATGTATACTCTTTGTCCTTTGAATTATTTGTTTAGTTTTATTTTGTGGAAGTATGATAACTTGGTTAATAGTCATGAACTCTTAATTTTATGGCCTGATAACTTTCCAGAAGGGTTAAATTCATTTTTATTGCTTCCTCAAAATATATCAATTTCATTACCATCTGTCCAGCAGTGAGTATTATCATTTTGAAAATGATAATGAAAATGGCTAATGTAAATTCAATATACCTTATATATCTTAATATTCCAGTTGCCTCTTTTGAGTTTCTCTAAAGATTAATCATAACTTAATAAGCTTGTTAATTATATTTTCTATTTTGTGATTTGTCTGTTCATGTTGATTGCCTGTTTATTTTGAGAGGCTTTTACTGTATTAACCCTTTGTATACCTCGACTCTTGTTTTCCTTTTTTATTACAGCATTTTTTATTGCATAGAAGTTGGAATTTTCGTGCACTGGCTCTATTAAACTTTTCCTTGTTATTTTTCTACATTCCATCAGAAAGAAGAGCTGACAAATAGAGAATTATGATTTTATCTTTTAAAAATTATATTTTTATTATATTTTTCCAAGTCTAAGAGTAATGCATAGAAATTTTAGAATACACAAAAAATTACAAAAAGTGAAAACACTCTACCAACCAGGGTGTATTTTTTTTAATCCTTTCTCTTCCTCACATACACATTTTAAAAAAATGGTTTTTTTTTGTATTTAGATAGTATATTATATATAGTTTATAGCCTACTTTTTTCAGTCAACATACTGATTATTTAATCATTAAATATTTTTTGATAATAAATAATTTTTTAGAAATCTGTGTAGATTATTT
>NW_011888795.1:7357493-7363528 GCF_000151845.1 Pteropus vampyrus | reverse complement strand
ATCCTTTCTCTTCCTCACATACACATTTTAAAAAAATGGTTTTTTTTTGTATTTAGATAGTATATTATACATAGTTTATAGCCTACTTTTTTCAGTCAACATGATGATTATTTAATCATTAAATATTTTTTGATAATAAATAATTTTTTAGAAATCTGTGTAGATTATTTTGGGATGAACTGACTCCTCTCTCCCTCTAATTGCTGTTTGTATATCCCTAACCTGTGACTAAACAATTCTTTCTTCCCAGATTGATGTGTGATACCTGCTTTATCTTTCTAATCTGTTCTTATCTAGTATCAATCTATTTCTAGGCTGGTTGTGCTGTTGGTGGCTGGGTCACTGCACTTGTAATAGTCTCTTGTCTCTCTTCATCTGAGCTCTTGGGCTTCCTGGATTGAGCCATAGGCTGGGCCAGGGCCCACAGTGGAGACTAGCAGAGGTGCCTTTCTATCTTGTTAATTTTTAACGTTGCCCCTGTAGGAAAACAGCTCATAAGTCCTCTGTTATTGTCTTCCTTTGCAGATGTTTTTTCATCATCCTGAGAAAGATGAGCCCTGGCCTCCAGACCCAATAAAGCAGATATCCTCCCATGGAGAATAGTGCTGGATCCTGAGGACCTAGAGGGCCTGTAGCCCCAGGTGGATTAGCCAGAAGCAGGTAGGAAATACCTGGAGGTGTGGGCTCTGGAGGCAGCAAAGGGGTATATTCCTAAGTTAAAAATGGTGTGGTGGCATGTGCTGGCAAGGAGTCACTGGGTCTCAATGTCTGGCTGTAGCTTTGCTGTTTCCTTTGTGGACTTTTTAAAGTTCATTCAGTGAGGGCTGGGGATAGGTGGTTTGCCAATTTCTATACACTGTCAATGTCAGATTTGAAGTTACTTTGTAAATCAGTCCACCTTTTCAAGCCCCACTATGTGCCAAGCCCTGCATTTGGAGCTGCACATGTAGTGATGGGTAGACCGAGATGGGAGCCTTACTTTGGCTGGTATTTTCTTTCTGTGGATTCAGTGTTGACTTGTTCTCTTCAGGTGATAATGTGAGTTGTTATCGTATTCTTCTAGAAGTCTGGTGCGGTGGAAGGATTCATTGATACAGTCCCATTCGTTTAATAATCCTTTATTGAATGCTCGCTTTTTTCTAGGCACTGTGCTGGGCACTGGGGTTTCAGAAATAAGCCAGGAGGAGTTTCTATTTGGCAAGGGTCAGTGTGAAAAGCGAACATTGCCAAACACTGAGTGTGAACAGCACGAGCAAGAATAGTGCTGAAGGGAGGTGGGCTCCAGAGGTGGTCAGAAGCAGAAAGATCATGCTGTCTGATTGCCAGGCAAATGGACTGAGGGAGAGATTGCAACAGTGCAAAAGCCTAGAAGCTTAAGAAGTCAGTCTGGGGTGCGATGAGAACATTCAAAGCTTGGTGTGTTTTCCCAAAAATTTGGAGAGGAAAATTTGCTACTCCTTTCTTTCAGTTTGGGCTGCTTAGATGAAACTTCTTCAGTCCCTGTCTCTTTAGAGCAGCTTTAAGACCCTTTCATGAAGCTCTAAGTGCCTATGTCCAGAAGCTCCAGCCAGCTGGTGGACTTGGGGCATCATTAGAGGGTGATGTCCAAGAGAGTCAGAGGCCCTGATGTGAGGATTCAGATGAGTGTCCTGAGGTTGCGATGGGGCCCAGGGCCTTAGGCTGAGGCTGTCTTAAAGTTGCAGGACTGTGTTGCGCCTGGCTGTTAGGCTGAGCTCTTCTTTCCTGGGAAACTCAATCTTGGAGAGCACCAGCTCCTTCTGAGCCTCAGCTCTTTAGACAATGAATCAGGTCTCACCTCCCTACCTCCTATTTCATTTCACTCATCCACATACAAGTTAAGGCCCAGTTCCATCGTTTCCAAATCGCTGATGCAACTTTGAAAACGATTAACATTTATAAAACCTGAGTTTTTTCAGCTATAAGTGTAGGTAATAAAATTTGCCCTACTTATTTCACAGGCTTATACTGGGTCTCATAAACGAGTGGTAAACCCCCCCTCCCCCACTCAGGTAATGGCTGCTGTGGCTCTCATGGTGAGTGAGGTGGTCCTTCTGTGATTGTCTGGTGACTGAGCTGTCTCTCTAGTGACTATGATTTCTGAGTCCTGTTTGGTCAACACTGACGTTTTACTGTTCTTTATCACAGATGCCTGTCCTTTTAGTGAAAAGACCATGAACTTTGAGAGTCAGAGAGACCTGAGTTGGAATACTGATTCCAGCACTGATTAGCTATTGACTTTGGAGAAGCCCTGTAACCCTACTAAAGCCAATTTCTTCATTTCCTCAAACGGGGGTATTTATCCCATATCTATCCAATAATATCTATCCCATAGTGTTTTAGTAAAAATTAAATGAGATATTGTTAGTAAAGTATCTATATATATAGTAGGTACTTCTTAAATGCTATTTTCCTTTCTCTATTCTTCAGCTGTCATAGCCATGCATTAGCTGTGTTGGGTGTCTGAGGAAATCGAGTTCCTTAGTTTTCTGATGATACAACAAGCCTTCCCTCTCATTTCTTGATCTCATGTTTGAATTCTCCCTCTATACATTTCATCACTTTCAAAACTTTAGCAGCCCAAGGCAGGAACCCATCCTTCCCAGAGCCACTGGTTCCTGAGGTCTCAGGTGGTGGGAAGCACTGTCTGGTTGGTACTGCCAGTGGGTTCCAAGAATGGTCTGGATGTTTCTTAAAGAGTCTCGGGTGAAGGACCAGAAGCTCAGGTTGATGAATCATGATCAGTGCTCCACTCTGTCATTGTTCACTGTCCCATATCACCTTCATACGGCCCTCATCTGAGGGGCTGCTCTCTGGTGTCTGTACAGAACACCTCCTGTGCCCTTACATTTACCTCATTCAAGGCCTGATAACACCATCCCGTTTGGTCCTCCTATCACTCTGTGAATTAGGTAAGGAAGAGATGATTACTCTGCAGAAACTTAGGTACAGAGAGGTTAAAAGGCTTGCCTAAAGTCACCAAAAATGGGGATGAGAACCCAGGTTTCATGAATACCCTGTCCAGTACTCTTATCACCATTTACCTGATATCTATAGGAGCGGGCTCCATGGGAGAGGACTGTAGACTCCCGTGGGGTGATTGCTTAGACTCATTACAGTGAATAAACCCAGTTATTTAGGAAATAATTTAATGTTTTTTAAAAAATACAGACATTGTTTGAATTCAAACTGCTTTCATTTCCCATTCAGGTACACAATACATTCTGGGAAAAAGAAATAGATCTTTACCCTGACATAAGGGGAACTATTCAGGCTCTGTTTGCTTTGTAAAATTTATTTGCCAGAACTTTCAACACTTCTGTACAGGATGCAGTAAGAAAGACATGGACTATGGAATTTAGTGCACTTGGACTGGAACCTCAATGATATCATTTACTCAGCTCAGAACTTCTTTTAACTACTCAGAGCCTCACGTGTCTAGTCTATAAAATGGAGATTATAAATGGCTAGTGATGGTCAGGGCATTTCTGCACAGCCCAGGAGACACCCTTTATATTAGACTGTCATATACATGGTACTTGCTGTACAGCACAGTGCCCTGGTTTATGGTGACATTAAATGAAATAAATATCTGTGTGCTTAAGGTATCTTTGTTTTCATTTCCTGAATTGGTCACTTGTCTAATATCTTATCAAGATTTGCTATCCTTGACTGTAAAATAACTCATCTTCCTGTTGCTTGATAGCACTCTTACATAAAACTCCATAAAACTAAATGTTATGTTGTGAAACTCACCCTTGCTCTTCTTCTCACGTAGGAGTCCGATACCACAGCCTTAGAGAGATGCATCACAAAGCTATGGCATTGTCTATGGCGAGAGGTCTCTTTCTGGCAACTTTAAAAGGATACTGGGCCCCTTAGGATTTTAGCAAGTTTTGGGGGGTGGGGAGGTCTTAGGAGGTAGACCAGTTAGCCTGCTTTTCCTTTTCTTCTAGTTTTTCAAACATACTTGCCTTCATTTAACAGATAGGTCCTAGGAACTGAATTATGTGTGAGATGTGATGCCTGATCTCAAAAAACTAAGAGTGCAGTTGGGGAGCTAGACCAAGACAAGAGGAAACTAAGATTCAGAGTATAAAAAGGAATAGTGGGGAACACAGAGAAGAAGAGAGTGTCTGAGGACAGCTTTCTATGTTCAAAGCCCAAACTAAGGGTGATTTTTTTTTTTTTTTAAAGAGGTGCAGAACTGTGAATGGTAGACTTGAACTGGAGATCAAATCTCATCACTTTAAACCCATTGCTCCGCCCATCACCCTGCCTCTTCCCAATTATACTTGCATATTTTCTTTATATCATTTTTTGCCTGTCTTACTTTTTTTTAGGCTTGTTTTTCTGCTCAGAACAGAGTGGCTTCCTTGAATGAATCTTTCATTATGATTCACACCAACCTGAAAAAAAAATTCAGCTGCTGCGTGTTAGCCTTTCTCCTGTTTGCAGTCATTTGTATGTGGAAGGAAAAGAAGAAAGGGAGTTACTACAATACCCTTAAATTGGAAACCAAGGTGGTGAGGAGTTTGGAAAAACTGTCCATAGGGTTTGGTTCCCAGCCTGCACCTTCGAGCAGCACCCAGGATCTCCACAGGAATAGCCAGGCCCTCAGCAGTCCCAAGGAACGAGTCAAGACCAAGCTGGAACCCTTCTTCCAGGTGTGGAACAAGGACAGCTCTTCCAAAAACCTTATCCCCAGGCTGAAGAAGATCTGGAAGAATTATCTGAGCATGAACAAGTACAAAGTGTCCTACAAGGGACCAGGGCCTGGTGTCAAGTTCAGTGCAGAGGCCCTGCTCTGCCACCTCCGGGACCAAGTAAATGTATCCATGGTAGAGGCCACAGATTTTCCCTTCAACACCTCTGAATGGGAGGGTTACCTGCCCAAGGAGAAAATTAGGACCAAGGCTGGGCCATGGGGCAGGTGTGCCGTTGTCTCGTCAGCAGGATCTCTGAAGTCCTCTCAACTGGGCCAAGAAATAGGTGGGTTCTGGGGTGTTAAGATTATTATCTGAACCGCTAGTGATCATTTGGAGTAGCTGGGCATACAGGCAGCACTAGAGACTGTGGTATATCTCTGTAGACTAGCAGAGCAGGCCCAGGTCAGTGTTTTTCGATTGTGAGCCAGAGGTGCCACGAGGTCAGCTAAAAGGGTAGGGATCCGGTCTCCCAGGATCTTTATCAATTAGAATAGCTTTATTTTTATTTGTTTTAAATATTGGTATTCTACTGAAGATTTCATTTGAAAAGTTCTACTGATACAAATCAGCAAAACACTGTAATTGACATTGAAATATAAAGCACAGATCTCTATTGTACCTTCAGTTCCTGAAATTCACAAGTTACCTCTTCTGACCTCAGCTACCTGGGTAATTTTCAGCTTTCCTGTTTGAAAATAATGAATTAGAACAGAAATTCTGAATATCAGTACTGTGAACCACCTTCAGGAGTTCATGAATTCCTAAAATTGCATGCTGAAATGTCTGTGATTAGGTGTGTATGATGTGTGTATGTGTGTAAGTCAGTGCATTTTTTCAGAGTGAAAGTCCATAGCTTTCAGTTGATTCTCAGAGGGGTTCGTGACCCAAAAAGGTTAAAAACTCACTGGTCGGAATGTATCAACTTGCTTTTCTTGAAATCCTTTATAGTTAATAAGGATAGAAATCCTATCTGTTCTTTTAAACATGGGTACAGCACAGAATTACAGGTTTGCTTAATACTCTTTACTGCTCCTATTTTGAGAGAATGTATTTTCCATTATTATGAAATGAATCAGCCTAAAGAAAGCAAAATACAGGAAGCCTTGCTCTCTGTCAGGCTCTGGAAGGTACTGGAGCAGGTGAGGTCATATGTCTCCTTTTTTATTTCTTGCATATGAGTGCCAGGAAAAATAGTCTGAAACCAAGCACAGGCTCTCAAAAGTAGAAAAGTAGAATCAGATTTGAATCTCTAGAGCAGAAAGAAGTGGTGAGATCACATTTTGTACCTCCTCAAATAAGCAGCACTTA
>NW_011888795.1:7320866-7357443 GCF_000151845.1 Pteropus vampyrus | reverse complement strand
CAGCTAAAAGGGTAGGGATCCGGTCTCCCAGGATCTTTATCAATTAGAATAGCTTTATTTTTATTTGTTTTAAATATTGGTATTCTACTGAAGATTTCATTTGAAAAGTTCTACTGATACAAATCAGCAAAACACTGTAATTGACATTGAAATATAAAGCACAGATCTCTATTGTACCTTCAGTTCCTGAAATTCACAAGTTACCTCTTCTGACCTCAGCTACCTGGGTAATTTTCAGCTTTCCTGTTTGAAAATAATGAATTAGAACAGAAATTCTGAATATCAGTACTGTGAACCACCTTCAGGAGTTCATGAATTCCTAAAATTGCATGCTGAAATGTCTGTGATTAGGTGTGTATGATGTGTGTATGTGTGTAAGTCAGTGCATTTTTTCAGAGTGAAAGTCCATAGCTTTCAGTTGATTCTCAGAGGGGTTCGTGACCCAAAAAGGTTAAAAACTCACTGGTCGGAATGTATCAACTTGCTTTTCTTGAAATCCTTCATAGTTAATAAGGATAGAAATCCTATCTGTTCTTTTAAACATGGGTACAGCACAGAATTACAGGTTTGCTTAATACTCTTTACTGCTCCTATTTTGAGAGAATGTATTTTCCATTATTATGAAATGAATCAGCCTAAAGAAAGCAAAATACAGGAAGCCTTGCTCTCTGTCAGGCTCTGGAAGGTACTGGAGCAGGTGAGGTCATATGTCTCCTTTTTTATTTCTTGCATATGAGTGCCAGGAAAAATAGTCTGAAACCAAGCACAGGCTCTCAAAAGTAGAAAAGTAGAATCAGATTTGAATCTCTAGAGCAGAAAGAAGTGGTGAGATCACATTTTGTACCTCCTCAAATAAGCAGCACTTACCAATAAAAGCTGCCAAGATAACCAGCCCCACCTCTCCCTACTTTGGCTTTTTTGGTTTCTTTAGGACTTTGTTTTCTAGAAACTACATGTGAATGGTTTTCGTTCATCCATAATGGAAGTATGTTTCTTTCTTTCTTCTTCCTTTTGTTCTACAATGGTAATGTTTAGAATATTCCAGGTTAGCTGATTCTCTTCTTCATGTCAAGTTATCATTGTCTGCTTGGCTGGGACTGTGGTAAAGTTTAAGGTAGAGCCTGATACTTCTATAAATTGGAACTATAATCTTTATTTTTATGCACTTTATAAAAGTTTAGTGATTTAAGTAAACATTAATTAAAATAATCTTTTTTTCTGTAGACTGCAGTTCTAATTTTAAATATGTATTTCCATGGAAAGACTTTAATCCTAAGATATAACAAAAATTGCACATTAGTCTTCAAATGCTCTACCTTTTATAAGATATTTCCTCTGGGCATTTGGTCTAACAAATATTTTAAGGAATTCCTTCATTTATTCTTTTATTCATTCATGAATATTCATTCATGGATTTATCAACAATACTTAACAGGAACATATAAAGGCTACATATAGACCTGTGAGTATCAGGTAGCACTCTGGGCCCATAGTCTTCCCACTATACCTGCGCTTTGTGCAGCCTATCCTCAACTATTGAACACATCAGATGGTTTCAATTGTTTGCTCTCACCAATAGTACTGCTGACAAAGTTTTGGTGTAGATAAATGACTCTCTGGCCCTTTGTCAGTAATGGGGCTAAAAGAGAAAGTAGATAACTTATGGCTATATCTTTGTCCATTGCAAAATCGTTTCCCAGAGATGTTGGATAATGTACTGTGTCACCAACAGTCCCACAGACCAACCAATGGTAGACTCAGTCACTTTCGATTATTTTTGATACACATTTAGATACATGTAAACTATCTTAGATTTGTTTGAGTTTTCATTTCAGACAATAGCATATTTTTAAATTAGTTGTAACTAATAAAAGTGACGTTTATTTTGTACCTGCTGTGTGTCTAACATGACTTGCTTGCTCTTTTCATCCTCCTAGCATTCCTGGGAGGTAGGTATTATTATTGTTCCTATTTGATGAGCCAAATATTGAGGCTTAAAGAGGTTACACAACTGGTGAACAGCAGACTGGGCCTTGAAACCTGGTCATTGACTCAAAGGTCCCATACTTAGCCTTTCTGCTCTTGTGCCTCATAGTGTTTGTTAAGATGTATCCCTTATCAGGTTAAAAAAAAATATCCCTTGATATTCTTGCTAACTTGCTCTCCTAGAGGAAAGGAGAAGAGCATTCTGAGTTGAGGCAAAAGCAAGGGGCAAAGGCTGTATGGGAAACAGTACAGAGTGTTTTGAGCATCATGAATAATCCTGGGATGTGTGTTCTCATGGAGTACAGAGGGCTGACGAATGAGATCAGGAAGGTGGCCAAGGGCTCAGCTCTTAGAGAATGTTGACGGTCATGATAAGAACTTTGGGTTTCATTTTTTTGGCCATGGTGGGCCCTAGAAGGCTTTTGAGCAAGAGTGATGAGATTCTGTGCGTTTTGGAGAAATTTATCAGTTCTCTGAGTCCTTCTCTAATGAGACTGCTATATCATCTCTCTTTTATCAGGGACTATAGCCACATCTAGCTGAGATGGTCCAGCACTGTCTGAGCAGAGGTGGTGGTGGTGGAAAAAACAGGTCTGATTTGAGAACCATCATGAGATAGAGGACACAGAGCTTGGTGTCTAACTGGAAATGACCTTGATTGAGAGTCAGGAGCCAGAATTTCTAGCTTAGGAGCCAGCTATAGCATATCACCCGAGAGCATGCTCTGGAGAGAACAGGTTCTGTCTGGAATACGCTGCATCTGAAGTATTTGCCGATTTCCCTGGATAGATATCTATGCAGTTTGGTATTAGCTTCTAGAGAAGGGTCAGAGTGGCAGATCAGATTTAGTAGTTACTTGTGTTGAGGTGATAGTTGTAGTCCAGAAAAGGGCTGATGAGAAAACCTAGAGAAAAGTTTACATTTAAAGAACAGAGACAAGCAAAAAAATTCAGAAAGGCCAGTGAGAAGGGCTGGAGGAGAACCAGGAGGGGACCATGTGATGAAAGGCAAAGGGGGATGGAGTTTGGGCAAGTGGATCTCTTGGGCAGAGTGAGGACTGAGAAGACACCCTTAGATTGTGGAGGTCAGAAAGATGACTGTTTATGTCAAGGTCCAGCAAACTTTTCCGGTAAAGGGCCAGAGAGTAAATATTTTTGGTTTTGAAACCCTACAGTGTCTCTCACAACTACTCAACTTCTCTGTTTATGATGTAAGAGCAGCCACAGGCAGTAGGAAATTAATGGGCCTGGTCGTGTTCCAGTAAAACTTTTCAGAAACCGAGGACAGGTCAAATTTGGCCTGTGGGCCATAGTTTGGCAACCCTAACCTATATATTTAGTTTTACTAACTAGAATCAGAATGTAGTCTTCCATAAATGATTATATGATTTATTACGCTAATTTGAAAATATAAAAACTGTATGGTTCAAATTGCGATAAAATTTCTTTCATTATAATTTCTAGCGATTTAGAGTTACTATACCTGGAGGCAGTGGATTTTGATGTGTTCACAAATTTACTAATGAGTTGAATCTGTTGAATCTTCTAGGCATGCAGTTGTGTCATGTGCGTATATAGTGGTACGTTATTTCTTACTTTCCTAACTTGCGTCTTTTTCTGTTCTCTAATTCTAAGTTAAAGGAGAGCGGGGCCCTGTTTTCTACAACAAGGTTTGTTTGCTGAGATTCTGGCAGCTGTGGGTTTCGCCTTGTGATTTCCTGGAGGCCTATTTGAGTTTGAAAGCTTTTAAGCCTTTAACGGCAAAGGGTGGTTTGGTAAACAAGGATCCTATCTCCTTTCTTCATGAGCCCAATTTAGTGGCCTGTTTTAAAACTTTCTTCTATGATTGATTTTTTTTTTTTCTTAGAATTAAATCCAAACTTTATACCTGGCTTCCACAGCCTGTGTAATCTGGTTCCTGCCAACTTCTTTAACTGCATCTTTTATTCTTCTTCTCACTTGTCTCACTTGTCTCCTTGTGGTCTTGACACTGTTGTGTCCTTTGGCTGAAATATACTTCCCTGGGCCCTTCCCATGCCCAGTCACTCTTTGGGTCTCAGCTCAGAGGCATTCTTTGAATCATCACTCTATCCGAAGGAGATCCTGTAGGGTCTTTGTAACATAGCTCAATTTATTAATCAGAGAGTTTAGAAGGATCTGCATTTCTAGTGTGATTATTATTGATCACTTTCGAAATCAATGACTGATTCTGACAAAATTTGTTGCAATCTGAGTTGTGAAAGATGTACTTAAAACCTTATTTGCAGTTCAGTGTACCTGCCCTGTAAGCTGATAAAGTTTGGACTATGCACATGTCTTGCAACTTTCAAACATTTTTGATAAGATTTTGTCCTAGGATTGAATATAGGGTTGTTTTTGTGAATGAGATGTCTAGATTCTTGAGGTTTAGTACATATGTTAGAATTGAAACCAAGAGGGAGGCTTTCATCCCTTAATTTTGTGGGTATTCATTCTCCGTTCAGATCATCTTGTATTGAGCCAAATGCCCACCTCCCTCCTCCTCCTTCTTTCTGCTGAAGCCACCTCTGTGGATGAAGAACTACAGTTGTAACTAATAAAAGTGACATTTATTTTGTACCTGCTGTGTGTCTAACATGACTTGCTTGCTCTTTTCATCCTCCTAGCATTCCTGGGAGGTAGGTATTATTATCGTTCCTATTTGATGAGCCAAATATTGAGGCTTAAAGAGGTTACACAACTGGTGAACAGCAGACTGGGCCTTGAAACCTGGTCATTGACTCAAAGGTCCCATACTTAGCCTTTCTGCTCTTGTGCCTCATAGTGTTTGTTAAGATGTATCCCTTATCAGGTTAAAAAAAAAATCCCTTGATATTCTTGCTAACTTGCTCTCCTAGAGGAAAGGAGAAGAGCATTCTGAGTTGAGGCAAAAGCAAGGGGCAAAGGCTGTATGGGAAACAGTACAGAGTGTTTTGAGCATCATGAATAATCCTGGGATGTGTGTTCTCATGGAGTACAGAGGGCTGACGAATGAGATCAGGAAGGTGGCCAAGGGCTCAGCTCTTAGAGAATGTTGACGGTCATGATAAGAACTTTGGGTTTCATTTTTTTGGCCATGGTGGGCCCTAGAAGGCTTTTGAGCAAGAGTGATGAGATTCTGTGCGTTTTGGAGAAATTTATCAGTTCTCTGAGTCCTTCTCTAATGAGACTGCTATATCATCTCTCTTTTATCAGGGACTATAGCCACATCTAGCTGAGATGGTCCAGCACTGTCTGAGCAGAGGTGGTGGTGGTGGAAAAAACAGGTCTGATTTGAGAACCATCATGAGATAGAGGACACAGAGCTTGGTGTCTAACTGGAAATGACCTTGATTGAGAGTCAGGAGCCAGAATTTCTAGCTTAGGAGCCAGCTATAGCATATCACCCGAGAGCATGCTCTGGAGAGAACAGGTTCTGTCTGGAATACGCTGCATCTGAAGTATTTGCCGATTTCCCTGGATAGATATCTATGCAGTTTGGTATTAGCTTCTAGAGAAGGGTCAGAGTGGCAGATCAGATTTAGTAGTTACTTGTGTTGAGGTGATAGTTGTAGTCCAGAAAAGGGCTGATGAGAAAACCTAGAGAAAAGTTTACATTTAAAGAACAGAGACAAGCAAAAAAATTCAGAAAGGCCAGTGAGAAGGGCTGGAGGAGAACCAGGAGGGGACCATGTGATGAAAGGCAAAGGGGGATGGAGTTTGGGCAAGTGGATCTCTTGGGCAGAGTGAGGACTGAGAAGACACCCTTAGATTGTGGAGGTCAGAAAGATGACTGTTTATGTCAAGGTCCAGCAAACTTTTCCGGTAAAGGGCCAGAGAGTAAATATTTTTGGTTTTGAAACCCTACAGTGTCTCTCACAACTACTCAACTTCTCTGTTTATGATGTAAGAGCAGCCACAGGCAGTAGGAAATTAATGGGCCTGGTCGTGTTCCAGTAAAACTTTTCAGAAACCGAGGACAGGTCAAATTTGGCCTGTGGGCCATAGTTTGGCAACCCTAACCTATATATTTAGTTTTACTAACTAGAATCAGAATGTAGTCTTCCATAAATGATTATATGATTTATTACGCTAATTTGAAAATATAAAAACTGTATGGTTCAAATTGCGATAAAATTTCTTTCATTATAATTTCTAGCGATTTAGAGTTACTATACCTGGAGGCAGTGGATTTTGATGTGTTCACAAATTTACTAATGAGTTGAATCTGTTGAATCTTCTAGGCATGCAGTTGTGTCATGTGCGTATATAGTGGTACGTTATTTCTTACTTTCCTAACTTGCGTCTTTTTCTGTTCTCTAATTCTAAGTTAAAGGAGAGCGGGGCCCTGTTTTCTACAACAAGGTTTGTTTGCTGAGATTCTGGCAGCTGTGGGTTTCGCCTTGTGATTTCCTGGAGGCCTATTTGAGTTTGAAAGCTTTTAAGCCTTTAACGGCAAAGGGTGGTTTGGTAAACAAGGATCCTATCTCCTTTCTTCATGAGCCCAATTTAGTGGCCTGTTTTAAAACTTTCTTCTATGATTGATTTTTTTTTTTTCTTAGAATTAAATCCAAACTTTATACCTGGCTTCCACAGCCTGTGTAATCTGGTTCCTGCCAACTTCTTTAACTGCATCTTTTATTCTTCTTCTCACTTGTCTCCAGCTAAGTCTTTACTCTCTCCTTGTGGTCTTGACACTATTGTGTCCTTTGGCTGAAATATACTTCCCTGGGCCCTTCCCATGCCCAGTCACTCTTTAGGTCTCAGCTCAGAGGCATTCTTTGAATCATCACTCTATCCGAAGGAGATCCTGTAGGGTCTTTGTAACATAGCTCAATTTATTAATCAGAGAGTTTAGAAGGATCTGCATTTCTAGTGTGATTATTATTGATCACTTTTGAAATCAATGACTGATTCTGACAAAATTTGTTGCAATCTGAGTTGTGAAAGATGTACTTAAAACCTTATTTGCAGTTCAGTGTACCTGCCCTGTAAGCTGATAAAGTTTGGACTATGCACATGTCTTGCAACTTTCAAACATTTTTGATAAGATTTTGTCCTAGGATTGAATATAGGGTTGTTTTTGTGAATGAGATGTCTAGATTCTTGAGGTTTAGTACATATGTTGGAATTGAAACCAAGAGGGAGGCTTTCATCCCTTAATTTTGTGGGTATTCATTCTCCGTTCAGATCATCTTGTATTGAGCCAAATGCCCACCTCCCTCCTCCTCCTTCTTTCTGCTGAAGCCACCTTTGTGGATGAAGAACTACCCAAAATAAACCCACACAGAGAGAAAGAGGTCCACGGAGGACTGGGCCGACCTCCATATCTGTGCAGATTTCAGTGGTGAACCGTAAACTTGCTTGGTCAAGTAAGGTTGGGATAAACTCTCATAGGATCACAGAGGCTTAGGGCTGGGATGGATCTTAAAAGCTATCAGTTCCCTTCCCCATCAAATTGCTGGCCAATATCTACAAGTCTTCTAAACTCTGCTTAAATAGCTGTGAGGATAGGGAGCTAGAACCAGGACGTGAGAAGTTTAAGATGTTCTGTTTGATCTTGGCTGGATTTAGGATATTGTTTCTAACAAAGAGCTTTTTTTATTTTTAAATGAAAAATATGAGGGTTTAGTTTAGCTCTGTGACCTTCTGTCCCATTTCTGCCACCACCAGGTTTGTGACCCTTCCTGGGCTTCAGGTTCCTAAATGGAACAGTTAGGAGGTGGTCTCATGAATCCCTCGCATTTGCTGAGCGCTGCATAATTTTCATAGTTCTATGGGATGCTTTGCACTTGTGGGTTAGAGCAAGCTTATGGGAGTGTCTTCATTTTTCTGACAGGGATAGAAGTATGGCCTACTGGTAATACCAAGACAGTATTTGGTTTTGCTCCTTTCGTAACTGGAATAGCGATTCCACTGGCCCTGTTCACTTTTCTACTATGGCTGGGCATACTGATGTTATTGAATGGATTTTGAGAATGGCGCTATATGAACCTCTTTAGCCCTTATAGAGGCCGGACAGACGGGTGGTTATCTGTCTATAAACTTTACCTGATTGTACCATACAAATATGATAATTTCTTCTTGAATACTTCAATGGGATAAAAATCGGAAAGTATTATTTTCTTGCCCCTCCCTTTTCTTTTGCTTCTCCCTCCACACCTTTCTTTCTGCATATTGCTGGTACTCACCACCTCTTTTCTTTTTCCTTGTGGTTTATAGATAATCATGACGCAGTCCTAAGGTTTAATGGGGCACCCACAGCTGACTTCCAACAGGATGTGGGAACGAAAACCACCATTCGCCTGATGAACTCTCAGGTAAAATTTCTTATGTGTGGATAGGGTTGTTTTGAGGAATAAGTGAGAAAATCCATGCCAAGCACTAGGTACCTGGCACATACGTCAGTAAACATTAGCTACTCTAATATGTAAGTGTGCAGACACTGAGATGAGTGTGAGGATACAATAATAAGCAAAACAAACTTGGTCCTATTCTTGTGTTGCTAACAGATACAATCAAATAATCATACAAAGAAATTTAAAGTTTCAACAGCGATCTACAAAGGAGAGGGCCAAGGTGGCACCAGAGCCCATAAGGGAAATTTTCCTTAGGGAGGGAAGTCAGAAAAAAGCAACGAGGTAATGCTCAGCTGTGTAGAAAGAGAAGGAGAAAACAAGAAGGGTGAGATGAGCTTTTTAAGAAGAGGCAAAGCATAGGTAAGGTCACGTGTGGAAGGGAGCAGGATTACAAGGGCCTAGGAAGAGATAAGTGTATGTGGGGGTACGTGTGGTGAGAGATGAGGCTGAAGGCAAGAAGGAGCCAAGCCATGGGGCTGCATTTAGTTTTCTTCTTTGTGGCATAACCGAATTTGCATTTTGTAAACATCCCTGGCTTCCATGTGATCAGAAGCCCTGCACTGGACGGAGAGACACAGTTTGGAGGCTTTTGCAGGGCTTGGATTAGAAATGGTGTTAGTTGCACCAGAATAGAAATGAAGATGTATGTGAGAAAGGACTGGATTTTGGAGCTATTTGGTAAGTGTAGTCAACAGGTTTTAGTATGGGATTTAGTTTGGGATTGGATGTGAGAGGTGAAGGAAGAGAGGCCACAGGTGTAACTGGGTTTCTGGCTTGAGTAACTGGCTGGCTAGAAGTCACTGAGACTGGAAGTACTTGAAGGTGTTTTGGGTTGTGAGGGCTAGGGTCAGCTAAGAGGGTAGAGATCAAAAATATGATTATGGATATAGTTGATCTGAGCTGCCTTTAGATATCTGTGAAGAGATGTCAAGTAGGGATCTTGAGGCAAATGACACTGGAGTTCAGTGGAAAGTCTGAGCTGGAGATAAGAATTTGTGAATTGTCGATATCTGTGTGGCAATGAAACAGTGGGGCCAAATGAGAATACTAGGGAGAGAGTGCAGAGGGAGGAGGGGAGAAGTCCTATGCAGGGTCTTTAGGTAGCGAAGACAGTGGATGCTGCTAAGGGGCCAATTGAGATGAAGATTGAAAATAATTTTTTTCTCTTCAACAAGAAAGAGGCCGCTGGTGACCTTGACAACAGCTATTTGGGAGAGTGCTGAAGCCAAAGGCCAGATTGGAACGTATGGAGGAGTGACTGGGGAAGAAAAATGTGGACAGTTCTTTTAAGAAGTCTGGCTCTGGAGAGCAAGAGAGAAATAGAGCAATTGCGATAGAGAGTTGAAGGTTCCAGGGCCAGATTTTATTCTTTTCGGTTTTTAGATCGGAGAGAATTGAGTACGTTTAAAAGTCAATTCCCATTGACTTTTGTTTTGGGTTGTGAGGGCTAGGGTCAGCTAAGTGGAATCCCATTGACTTTTAAACATACTCAAAAGTGCAAATATTGTATGATTCCACTTATATGAGATAAATGAAGTTGTTAATTTGTAGGGACAGAAAGTAGAATGGTGGTTTCCAGGGCCTGAAGGGAGGGGAGAATTATTGTTTCATGGGCACAGAATTTCAGTTTGGGAAAATGAAAAAGTTCTGGGGATGGGTCATCGTGATGGCTGCACGACAGTGTAAATGCACTTAATACCACTGAGCCATGTACTTAAAAATGGTGAAAATAGCACATTTTATGTTATGTGTATTTTACCACAATAAAAAAAAGTTGAGGGGAAACCAGTTGATAGAGACATAAACTGAATATACTAAAAATAAGAGATAATAAGTAACTGAAGGGGGAAAGAGGGTTGATCCAAAGCCCAGGGGAAAATTAACCCCAGGAGGAGAGAGTCAGAAGGAAGAAGTATGGGAGGGGTACAGCTTGGGGCATTTTATAGTGGAAGCAAGAAGGGCTTCCATTTTCTCGGCAAAGTGGGTCGTAAGGCCGTGTTGGAGGGAGGCTGAGGGGGAGAGACGTTTTAGTAGAGGAGCTTTAAGCCAAGAAGGTTTGAAATTGTCTTGGAAAGAATGGAAGAGGGAGTAAACCAATGGAATGGAGTAGGACTTCCAGGCGAGGCTGGCCGTGTTGAGATTGGGGAGCATGAATTCAGAGAGAAATCAAGCTCTGTTTGATCAGAAGTGGTACGATCTGCAGATCAGTAGGTGGCAGCAATGAAGAGAGGGAGCATAGAGGAGCTCTGAAAATTCTCTTGGGTTGGGGGGGCTACCACTTCCTGGGATCTCTTCATTGTGTTTAGTGAAAAACTAAATCACTTTCGATCCTGCAAAGATTCTGGAACTTTATTTAAAGCCAACATCAGGTTGCCTGGGAATTAATAGACAGACTTTGATCAGATTTCTCCCTCAGCACTTTCTACATGACTGACTAAATCAAGTTGCTTTATCTTTCTGAACCTTAGTTCCCTTATTTGTAAAAGGAGAATAAAAAAAGTTACCAAGCAGGGTCTTTGTGGGATGAAGTGAGATTACCAAGCACTGAGCATTTCACTCAGAGGCTGGTACATGTCAAGTGCTCTGTAAATGGTGGCGATGGTCACTACTGAAGGTCAAAGGCCTGCCTGTATCTGTTGGCAAATCACTGTGCCTTCCCAATTCCCAGGCAAATGGGCCTGTTGTCTCTCAGCAGGAATGGTCAGCTGGCTTGGGGCTACTTGCATGGTTCCCAGCAGAAAGGAGCTTAGACTTCTGTTAAAGGGTAATTTTTAGGAAAAAAATAATATCATGACTCTCGCATAGATATAAACATGGACACATGTTAAGAACTCTATTTTATTCATAGGAGAGAACCAGGCAGATGTTAACACTGGTTCAGAGGAAAAGTCAAAACAGTACAAATTCTGAATAAAGGAATGAAACTGTTTTTTTCTATGAGGTGGGCAGGAGGAGGAGGGAAGTCAATTGACACTATTGGGCAAGATTGAGTAAGCGAGTATGTACTTAGCTACAATTTTCAAAGAGTTGTAAAGTAGGTTCCATACATAGAATCAGAATCTGATAGGAGAAAGGGAATGCTGCAGACAGTGCTTAGTTTTTCACTGAAAATGCAGTTTTTCCCTACACTTCCACATCGCTGTGTGATCTCCTCCACGGCTGAGAGAAGGGTGGCCATTTTCTCAGGATACACCATCTATGCTCGGTAAAGTCTTTCCTGGTCCTCCTCAGGCACACTGACCCTCCTTCCTCTCCTTCCATAAGTAGCACTACACCTCTGGGCTGTTCCTTTAACACCCTTGTCATTGGCAGCTCCGTGATAGTGCTTCTTGAGATACTGAACTGTGACCGATAACTTTCTATCATTGCCGTTTCTCATCTTGATATCCTAGGAAGCTGACCATCTATCCTGTCTATCTTTTGTCCTGGTTGGTTATCCCAGCTATTTTGTGTTTGTTTCTGTGAATGAGCAAACTGAGTCCCCACCGTTGCATACACAGAGCAGCTGGTACCCAGAAGTCGCTGAAGGACTAGCCGTTGCTTTGGTAAATTCTGCCTTCAAGCAGCTTATTCTCTTCTTAAATGGAGAGCTCTTCCTGACAGCAGCTGTCTTCTGAGGGTTGCTGGGCCCGAGTTTGTTCCACTCCCCACCCCTGCTCACATGGCACAGGACAGGCTTTTGTGAATCTAGGCTGTGACAAATTCACAGGAAACAAAAGGGTGATTTTCTTATTGAAAGAAGATAGCTTTTTATAGAGAACGGTGTCATACTGTGAAGTTTCAGCAGATCTATTCAGGCATGTATGTGCCAGCTGTTGTTATGAGATTCAACAGGAAAGCTATATATAGCTATATATATTTAGCTATATATAGCTAAATGTGCATTTTTAAATAAACTCGATTCTGACTTTAAGTGTGGGAAGGTTTCTTGAGACTCTGTTGAGCCCCTGATGTGCCCAGCGAGCCTGAGGGAGGAGATAATGGAGTAAGAAGGCCCAGTGGCCTCCTTAGAAGCTCTTGTACAGTTTGTGGAAAGCAAACCTACGTTCTGTGCATGGTTATAGTGTACGCTGACTAAATTTTAACCAAGACATTCTCAGATCACTTAATGGGGCTTATCTTGAGATAGTAGCTGTTGCTACTTATTAAATACTTCTACTGTCTAAGGGCCATGCATGTCTTATTTCATTTGATCTTTATGACAACCCTGTGAGGTGTGATTATCAACCATTATCTTATAGGAAGACACTGAGGCTCAAAGAGTTTGTGTGCTCATCACCCAAATCTATAGTCTACCTCTGGTACCCTGTATTTACCAAACTCTTTGCAGAGATGTTGTATTGTAAAGTTGTATACCTGAAATTATGTAAAGTTATTAAACAATGTTAGCCCAATAAATTTGATAATAAGAAAACGAGTTTATGTGAGTTGCTCTGGGTAGTACAGAAAGTACATAATAGCCATGGAATTTGGGTCTAGCTTTGTTTTTCAGCAGCACTATAAATCCCCTAAGCTCCAATTTTCCTCCTTAAGATGCTGACAGGTGGGTGTCTGAATAGGTGGTGGTGGGTGGGGTATTTTTCATCAACAGCGGATCTAAATACTGCTAGGGTGAGTGGGGTTATTTTGATGGAATGCCCTTGATGTAGTATTTTAGCATCATGATTTGGGAGCTAAAATTTAGACACGATGAATATCATGAGTTCTAGGACTTTTTTATTTTGGCCAGCAGACACAATCTAGGTTGCTGATATTTTTCAGAACCAGAGAATAAGCTGTGACTTGATATTGGACTCAGCTTATTTCAAAGCTCTGGGTCATATGTGGTTTTTAACACGCCGGAGCTTCTCTCAGTCATTTCCTCGTGTGGCCCATCCATTGGGTGTGCAGACAGCTGCCCAGATCCCATTCAGTCAAGCAAATAAGCTGCCTTGTATGTAGGAAGAGCAGGAGAATGCAATGGTCTCCTCCCCTCAAGGGCTTCAGTTTAGTTGAAGAGAAAAGACCCCCTCTTACTTCCACTCCCCCACTAAGGCAGTAAAGGTACAGTGCAAAAGCAGAATATATTCTTTTTCTATGAATTTGACCATTTTAGATACCTCATATAAGTAGAATCATGAAGTATTTGTCCTTCTATGTCTGGTTTATTTCACTTAGCATAATATCCTTCAGGTTCATCCATGTTATTGTATATGGTAGAATTTCCTTCTTTTTTGAGGCTAAGTAATATTCTATAGCAACACATTGTTGAATGGTGATTTCCAGGGGCTGGAGCAAAGCAGAGATGGAGAGTTGTTCAATGGGTATAAAGTTTCAGTTGTGCAAGATGGATAAGTTCTAGAGATCTGCTGTACAACTTTGTGCCTGTAGTTAACAATACTGTGTTGTACACTTAAAATTTTTTTAAGAAGGTAGATGTCACAATTCATGTTCTTACCACACACAAAAAAAGCAGGGTGTACCTCAGTGTGGGATTTCCCAGCCTCCAGAACCGTAAGAAATAAACGTCTGTTGTGTAAGCTGTCCAGTCTGTGGTATTTCCTTATAGTAGCTCAAACTGACTAAAATAATACCTTAGTATGTATTTCCTAAGATTGTTGTCTCATGCAGCCAAAGTACAGTTATAAACTTTTTACACATATATTGGCGTCATACTCTTATCTAATCTGTCTGCATTCCACTTTGTTAATTGACGTAATAACGTCTTTTATGGCATATATTTTTCTTAGTACAAGATGTGGTTCAGGATCAGGTATTGTATTTAGTTGTTACGTCTCTTTAGTCTCCTTCGATCTAGAATATTTCCATAGCCTTTCTTTGCCCTTTAAAGACATTAACATTCAGCTTTCCCTTCTCCACATCAATCTAGTTGGCACTCAGAATTCTACTGTAGACAAAGCTTTCCCTTCTCCTCCATTTATTTCCTCCTTCCTTCTATCCCTCCCTCCCTTCCTTCTATCCCTCCTTTCCTTCCTTCTTTCCTGTTTTCCTCTATTTATTATTGGTAAAAACTCATAGATTCCTATTTTTTCATTAGTTTATAATTCTTTCCTGTTCTGAATTACTCTGGTGTTCAAATTGTCCCAGATTTGGCCAGTGGGAGTCCCTTCAGGCTGGCTCGTTTCCCTGTGACGGGCATTCCCTCATCATTTTTTCTTTTTTAGCACTCCTGTACTTTCTGGCATAGCAAGATGATGTTCCAGGTCATTTTGTACCTATCTGTTGGGTGTTTAATAGTTCATGTTTGCTAATTCTATCCTGAATGTACACACAGAGTGTTTTGGATCAGAGACAGATTTCTTATTTAAATACCTTATAGTAAGTAAATGCATTACTCCCTCTTTGCATTACTCCCTCTCAAGTCCTTATTTGTAGGGCAATGCAATGAGAGCCAAGTTAATTATCCTACATGAGTAGCAAGATATTTTATATGCAAGGCACAGAATATAAGTGATCCCCCACACCCACTTATTGAAAGCAAAGGTAGCTATCCTCTTCCCCTCTTGAAAAGAGTCCCCTTCTTACTCCAGCCCTTTGATATACAAATAAACTCACCTAGAGATGTCTCTAAGCTCCCGGCCTCTTTCTTCCTGCTCCAGTTTTCCAGGTCTCTTGCAATATTTCTATATTTACCTGGACATAGTCTGGGCAATAACCATTTGGCTTCTTGGGGAGATAAGAAGTTTTATTATATTTTGGATAAGAGCAGGACAATAAACAAATAGCTACAGATTTTATTCTCACGATGTATAAAGAGTCTCAGGAATCTAGGGCATTTTATAGGAGTGTTGAAAGATCCGGGGAGGTTTTATTTCCCCATACTAGTAATTTGTCATTTTTTTCCCAAGGAGCTCTGGTTTCTTTAAGTAAAAACCGTACTGAAAACCAAGTCTGGGCAGTAGGAGTGTTCATGCCTACTGAGGTATCTGCTTTTTTGCCCTTTTAGCAGGTAGAGCTAGGAAATATATGCATGTGTATACACATACATATGTACACCTATATATGAACAATACATATATATATATGTGTATCCATTCACTTACATATATAAATGCACATCTACATAGACACGTGCATATACATGCAAATATGCCTATTTCAGAAGTGACAGATTCACATTGATACCTCCAAATTCAGTGTATCCACAAAAAAGTACTTCTTGCCTTTCCCCTTCTATGTTTGTATTCTCCCTTCTTTCACAGTGAGAAGCCTGCTTCTAGCAACCTCAGCACATTCATTTAATTGCTCAAATCTATAATACATCTATAATAGTTTGCAAATGGCTTTGCATATCTGCACATAAAACAAACCTACTAAAGAGAGTTCAGGATGTTTGTAGTTCTCATCCACACCCTGTTCAAGACTGAGGTTATATAGTCAAATAATATGTATCTAAGTTACCTGGATCAGTCCTGCCTTCAGTTTCTCTTCACTGTAAATAAGTTTCACAGCTTATTCTGTCAATCTCTTTACTTGGACATTATGTACTTTCCAACATTTACTTCTTCTAATGCTTTATAGTTTTGTCGATGACGTCCTGTGATGCTAGGCCCCTCTAATTTGGAGTTTGTGGGGGTTCCAATTCGTGGTTCCCTTCTCTCAGAGTATCTCCTGTCCAGGTTCAGTTTATAAAGGCCAGGCCTTCCCTTAAGGCCCAGAGCCTCCATATAATTTTTAATATCTATTCCAGACCCTTACCACCCCCTTGTCTGTCTTCCTATAGCACTAACTTGAATGTTGCCTACTACAGTGGGAAAATATCAGACGGACCTTGATTTGCATCACAACTCCATCCCTTCCTAGCCGTGTAATCTTGGCCAGTTACGTAACCTCTTGGAGCTTCCTTTTCATGCCCTATTTGGGGCTTGGAAATATTATGAGGAATAAATGAGAAGACGTTGACCTGGATTGTTGTGCGAGTTTTACAAAACTACTAAGTCTAGACACTATAGTTGAGATATACTGATATGTGTATACACACACGCACACATACACACACACAGAGGGAGGGTGTATTAGTTTCCTAGGCCTTCTATAACAATATAACACAAAGGGAGTGGCTTAAACCATAGATACTTGTTTTCTCACAGTTCTGAGGGCCAGAAGTACAAGATCAAGCTGCCATCAAGGTTGAGATCTCTTCCTGGTTTATGGATGGTTGCCTTCTCTCTGTTTCTCCACATGGCCTTTTCTCTGTGTGCATGTAGAGAGAGAGAGCAAGTCTCTTCCTTTAAGGACATTAGTTTTATCAGTTTTGGGCTCCATCCCTATCGCCTCATTCCACCTCAGTTCACTCCCCGAATTCCCTACCTCCAGTATAGCCACATTGGGGGGTAGGACTTCAACATATGCATTGGAGGGAGGGGGCCCAATTCAGCCCATAACAGGAAAAAAATACCAACATATTCGCAGTGGTAATATCTGAAGAATGCAATTACGGATGGTTAGTATTTTCTTTTATATATATGTGCGTGTATGCATTCTTTTCTTGTATTTTCGAACTTTTTGCAGTGAGCATTTATGACTGGAAAGGTTACTTTAAACAGGTTGCTAAAACAGCAACACTCCATGTCCCTGGTGTAGTCTTTTCCTGGCAGGTGTTCTTTGGGGATCTGTTGCTCTGGCAATGACTTACTCTCCTCACCATGAGATCCCCTGGGATCCCTGAGCTCAGGTCAGACTGCATGTAGGTTAGTACAGGTACATTTGAGAGGAGCTTTGTTCTCTCCCAAGTCCCTTCTGCTGCAGTTGGAAAAATAACAGACTGAGATGTTGTCTGGGCACACACAGCTGGGCACCTGGGCAGGGCCTATAGGAAGGTAATGTCCTATAAATAAGGCACCTGAGGCCTAGAGAGAAGAAGTGACCCACCTAAGACTGCAGAGTAAGTTAGACACAAACAGTCTCCCAATTCCCTGAGTAGTTTTGAGGCTTTTTTTTTTTTTTTTGAGAAACTCTTTGAATCTCACATAAAGGGCCGCCAGAGTCCTGTTCATTTAAGGTTGAGGGGTGCTTTAAGGCTTCTCCCCTTTCTTGGTCCCAGCCCTTGCCACTTTCTGTTTCTCTTTTCGGGGGTAAAACTAGCATTTATATTTCCCTCTTCTCAGTTTCATGAATTACTTCTTCATTTGGCTCAAGTAGCTCAAGTGAATGACATTTGCCCACTGTGTATGGTGAGAACTAAAGGTAGCCCAGATCCTGAGAGTGCTCTGGCTTGATTAGATATCTCGTGGCTCGTGAATGCAGCCCTGTGGGAACAGAAAGAACCGTGGTAGAAGCGGACCTCCTGGCTGTGCCTCCAACTCACCTCGAAGCCTCAGACAGTCTCTTCTCTTTGGACCTCAGTTTACTCATCTGAAAATGATGGATTTGGATGTAGTCTCTCAAGGATGTTCCAGTTGTGACACACTACAACTCAGACAAAAAGCAAAATTCTCATGACACTTCCATACCCCTCATCAAGTGCTTTCTTTGCCATTTCCTTGGAAGAGGCACTGGTGTCCTATTCGACCCACCTTGTGTGAGGCAGTGCGGTGTGTGGATTAGAAGTGTGGACTCTGGAGCCATGCAAAAGGGGTTCAGTTCAGACTCCTCAGCATACTAGCTATATGGCTTGGGCAAGTTACTTAGCATCTCTGAGTCTGTTTCCTTATTAATAAAATTGGCCATATTAATAATTGCCTCCTAGGGCTGTAGTAAAGATGAACTGAGATAGTATATGAAAGTACTTGGTTTGGAATAAGCAACATTAAATGGCATCTGTCATTATCATTGCTCTTATCCTTTGTCATAAAGGTGAAAACTTTGTGTGTCTCTCTTGGGATTTTTGAGGACAGTAAAGCCACAAATCCTGGGAAAGTCTCAGGGTGCCAGAAGATGTTGCCACTGGCTTCCTGATTGGAGTACTAAGAAAATTTCTGGAGAAGGGCTCTGGCAGGAGGAGACATTTATAAAAATCCCAGTTATCTCTAATTCTCATGAGTATATGTAAATCACCTGGCATCAGTACTCTGCATAGAAAAGCATAGCTCAATATGCCATCTGGTTTTGAGGGGATGGAGTGGGATGGGGGTAGGGAGTGAAGCTGTAGAATTCTGTCTTGGAAGACATGTATAGAATAATGGGAGGGAGGCCTACTGTCCCCTGGGCCTCACTGTCATCAGCTCAATCTTTAAAAGCCCCATCTGCAAGGATGCCTGCTCCGACTTTGGACTACAGCATTTAATGTCTGTGCTGTGAGTTATAGTGTCCCCATGGAAAGAGGATAGAAGTTAAAGTTGGAAGACATGGGTTCCATTCCTAATTCCTATGGCCTCTCAGCTGTGGAAGTCTAGGCCATTTGTCTCATCTTTGAACTTCAGATTTCCACTCCGCCCACACAGGCACATAGCAATCGCTCTTCTTTCTATTTTCTCACTTTAGGAAATAGCCTGAGGTACAGGAGTCACCCTTCACCCCTTTTTCCTTCACTTTTAACGTCCAATTATTCTGCAAGTCTGCAACTGACAGTTGTAACTCTTTTCCTTTATGCTTCAATTATTTCTTGTTTAGGCTACAATAGCACCATCTATCTGGTTTCCTTTTCTCTAGAAACTCTAGTCCAGAACACTAGTCTGTTCAGATCCTTCTTGCTTAAAATCCTTCATGGTCCCAAAATCTGTTGAAGAAACCGTAAGTTCCCTGGCGTGGCTCCTGCTTACATTTCTCTGATCTTCTCTAGTTCTCCCTTTGTATCCGAGCCACAACTAGATAACCTGCAATTCCCACACAAGCTACTCACTGTACTAACTAGAATTAGGTTTGGATGCAAACGACAGGAATACTCTGCCTACCCCTTAACACTAGGTTAAGATACAAATATATTTCTCTCTCGTGTGAAAAAAAACCCCAGAAGTCCAGAGGTAGACATTCCAGAGCTGATATGGTGTTCCAGAGTTTTGGGCACCTAGGCTTCTACTACCTTCTGCATTTGTCATTCTACCATGTGACTTCTACTTCATGGTCCAACATGACTGCTCAAGCTCCAGCCATCACATCCACTTTAAATCAGTAGAAAAGAGGAAGGAGTAAGGAAGAGCATGACCCTGGCTTCAAGGACACTTCCTGCTTACACACCATTGGCCAGACTTGTCATATGACCATACTTAGTTCTAAGAGAGGCTGGGAAATTTCTCTTTCAGGTAGTCTTTATTTTAGATAGCCATGTGTTGAGAGGTAAACATCAGAAGTTGTTATTACCAAGGAAGAGAGAACGGCTATTGGGCGACACCTAGCTATCTCTGCCACATACTCTCACATCTGGAGATTTGAGCACATTGTTTCTTCTGTCTGGGACAGCTACCCTCTCGCTGTCACATTCTCCTGGGTTGGCCTATTCTTGTTTGTCCTTTAATACTCACTCACCTTATGGCCATACTAACCCTGGCACCATGTGACTGCACCTAGTACAATCTAACAAACCCTGGTCAAGGCGGGCCCACTACCAATATTTCTTGTCTCAAAGATATACTGAGGAAATGAGATTATATTCTCCTGGCTTCCAGGGCCTTCCTACATCTGGAAGTAGGTATGGAGATGAGGTAGCCAAATGACCCTAGAGGCTCATGGCAAATTGCTGTTTCTTGGGTTATACATAGACCATCCACCTCCCATAGATATTCTTCAGCTACCACAGTGACATTGATTAGGTCTCCACCTTCTCGATGGTGAGTAATCGAGGTGGGGAGGAATTACTGTTTTAATTCTTGGTTTCATTTTCAGTCAGTTCTTGATGTGATTTGTAATTTGTTCTTCTCAGTTTCCACCTGGGAAACATCACCCACCTGGTTTTTAAGGTGAATGTGTGATGGCTAATCTCATATATCAGTTTCGGCTTTCTTAAGAGAGACCTGGCTTTGTTCATCGTAAGCCTTCAGAGCCCCTTTTCTGTCTTTCTCATTCACTTCTGTATCCCATTTGGTGAGTATGAAGGCCTCGGGAGATTACCCGATTTGCTCACAGTCACCAGATAAATTAGCTGCAAAACCAAGAATTGAACTCAGGTCTTTCAGTATCAAACTCTAGTATCTTTCACCCACAGCTACCACGTTTCTTATTTTGATAAGTAAGTTGATTAAAATTTCTGTGCATAATTTTCCCCTTGAATTTGGATTCTCTTAGGATAAATGCCAAAAAAAGTGAAATTGCTGAGTCAAAGAGTATACATATTTTTTAAGGATGTTAATACATTCTGCAAAATTGATCCAGCAAGGTTGTCTTATGGGGTCTTATCACAGTCACATTTTACCCAAATGGGTTTAACTACCACAGGCCAGTCTGAGAGCCCAGGAATATGG
This sequence comes from Pteropus vampyrus, assembly GCF_000151845.1. NCBI lineage: Eukaryota > Metazoa > Chordata > Mammalia > Chiroptera > Pteropodidae > Pteropus > Pteropus vampyrus. Next base: position 7,336,767 of record NW_011888795.1, on the reverse strand, counting down.
GCTCTCGTGGTGGTGAGCATTTCACCACCATGGAGAGATTCTCATGATTAAAGATGCACGTTTTGCATATACCATAGCTCCTACACGCAAACCAATACTTCCTTTGGTGCTCAACCACAGACATAGCCATCTTTTCCAGTGCTGCAGAAACCACTGGCTGTGTTGGACTTATGAGAGGTACTATGTTTCCATCATGGTGTATAAATGTCTGACAGCTAATCTCGTATATCAGTTTTGGCTTTCTTAAGAGGGACCCGGCCTTTGGGGCCTCTTTTCTGTCTTTCTCATTCACTTCTGTACCCCATTTGATGAGTATGAAGGACTAGGGAGATTACCTGATTTGCTCACAGTCACCGGATAAATTAGCTGCAAAGCCAAATGTAAATACTATGTACTGGACCTTATAGGAGATTGAGGGACTTCCAAAGATTGTTTAAGTTATGTGAGATTCTGACTTTAAACCCCACTCCTTTAATTCCCTCATGAGGTATGACTATAGAGTATACCTGAGCCACGTTCATTGTATGCTCGCCCCATTAATCTCAAAGTCTGAGTGGAACCCTTTTCACTTTATGGCTGATCAACTATGTCAAAAGGCCCTTTCAGGTCCACACAATTTCAATGGCATCTTTGCCTTCTTCTCACCGAAGTTAAGTGCTGCACCAAAACTTACAAGCCTCATGGTGCTCTAAGGCCTCAGGTGATACTTGTGATGCGTCAGTTATTACTACAAGCCAAAAGTTTACATGTAAATGTCCAAGTGACAACTCATCCATTTCTTCCTGCAGTTAATCACCACAGAAGGGCGCTTCCTCCAAGACAGTTTGTACAATGAAGGAATTCTAATTGTATGGGACCCATCTGTTTACCATTCAGATATCCCAAAGGTAAGTGGCTGTCCATGGGAAATAGGGATTGAGTCTCCTGTTTGCATATAGATTTCCCTGAGTTTCTGAGTTTTTTAAGTCATGGCTGACCTGGGCCATTCCTAAGGACTGGCTATTTCAGTTTTAGGGCACCCTACTTCATATGGACCAGCAGTTCAGAAGTATTCCTGTTTTATACCAGTGTTCTCCATGCCCTATTCTGCATTATCATGTATTGGCCTTCTAATTATGGTATATATCAGGGGTGATAATGGCTGGACTTCTCACCATCCGGGGTAGATTGTTCACTTAATACAATTATTCCTGATGAGTTATCAGCAGGAATAGACAGTGGTTACTATTACTCCTATAAATAATGTTACCGCACTTGTCCCATACTTTCAGTTTCCAGAATTCTTCTCATTTAACTCTCATAACAAGGTAAGGAAGTATATATAAGTATGGTCTCTCGCATTTTACAAATGAGGAAACTGGAATGTAGAGAGGGGAAGTCACCTGTCCCAGGACTTAATTTACTAAGCACAGGACCAGATATGCAACAACATCTCATTCAGGGAAGGAGACAGGAGTCTCAGACCCACCGGTCTCTCAGCCTGTCTGGAATGGTCCTTTCACTGTTTCCCATGCATGCCAGTTAGCTTCTACCTGATGTGGGCTGCAGTGGCCACAGGAGAATAACTTTAGGAAGGACAGAGAGCACTGTTCTTGGGACATTGAATTCTTAGTTGGCCACAGTAATAGCTGACAGACCCTGCCGATCCCTTGCATCCTCACTATCTCAGTTTCCATAGTTTCACACTGATCTCTCTTAGAACTGAAATTTTCCCAGGTCAGGACAAAGACTCTGAACCCACAGATGTGGCAAGCTGTGTCCCAATTTTTGCCCCTTTAAAAATAAAAATGAGAGGCGGGGTTAGATAGTGCTAAGGGCCCCTTTCAGCACTGTTATAATTCCAAGATTCTGTGCTCTTACAGTCTGAAACTATTTCAGGGTCACCAAGCTCAAAATTCCCTGTGAGCACAGGTTACATACTAGGTCTCCTCTGCTACCAAGTGAGAGCTGTGATGTGGAGGAGAGGTATGGAATCTGCTCTGTGGAAGGGGCTGTGCCTCAGAATTCTGCCTTGGTCCTTCTCTACCTTCCCCTCAAGGTCCTTGGATGAGGATGACTGTCTTGGGGGCAGCAGTGGCATGGGCATATTTCTCTCCCTGAAACCATTTCCTTCTTTTTCAGTGGTACCAGAATCCTGACTACAAATTCTTTGATAACTACAGGAGCTATCGTAAGCTACATCCTGATCAGCTCTTTTACATCCTCAAGCCCCAGATGCCTTGGGAGCTGTGGGACATCATTCAAGAAATCTCCCCAGAGGAGATTCAGCCAAATCCCCCATCCTCTGGGATGCTCGGTGAGTCCATGTCTGGGGAAAGACCTCCTGTGTTTGTTTCCAGAAAAGATTAGCTTTCTTCTGGGGTCTCATTCATTCATTTGTTTGTTCATTCATTCACTAAACAATCACTAGGCTTTTGCTGTGTTTGTGTACTGTGCCAAGTTCTAGCTAAGATACAAAAGTCAATAAGATAGAACTCTTCTCCTTTAGGGTGTTCATTGAGAGAGTTCAATCAGATGTCTGAGGTAACATTGAATTTGTACCAGGAGAGAGTGACCACCTTGGTGCCACACGAGAGAGAACTCTGTCTAGGTGGACCGTCCAAGAGTTTCCTGGAGGAGTAGGTTTGGATCAGGCCTGTGAGAGGCGCAGATTTGGCAGGTGGAGATGGAGTAAAGGGAAGCACAGACAAGAGAGGAGGCTGGAAAACCGGAGGAATAGGGCTGGGACTGTGATGAGGCGAGTGAGGCACTTGTCTCAGGTAACAATTGAAGGGGTTTCCAAGAATTCGGTAGCAAGAGAAATAATATCTTAATACAATATCTTTTAAAACATCACAATTAATGTAAAATTTTATGATGAATAAAATATCAAAATTTTAAATAAGGACAGGATCAGTCATAATGTCATGCAGAACCATATTGGAATCTGAGGAAAAAGGAAGAATTGATAGTACTTTATTCACAATTTCAAAAAATCATCCACCCGAATGAACACCCTAATCATGGCCGTAGAAGAATGAGGGGTGGAGTTTGACCGGGCTGGGGTCATAAATGGAGCTGTGGGAGCTGATGTGGAGTAGGCTACGGTCAGAGTACCAGAGGGCCCTGAATGTTGGCTGCAGACTTTCTTTTTGGACTTTCTTCACCTCCCTCGGCCCTCATGGAACATCTGCTCTCCTTCCCATTCACTTTGAGTTTGGCCGAACCATGGGCAATGCCCACGAGGTCCTAGGCACCATATGTGCACCAGGAGGGACGCTCCCTCCTCTGGCTCCCCTGCAGTGGACCACTTTCCCACCGACGGCCCCGGCCACTCACCAATGTGTAATTTGCCTGCCCGCCTTCCCTACTAGACTGCAAACTCCCTCAGTGTGGGGACTGTGTTTGATTCATCTTTTGTGTCTGTCACAGGATAGCCCGGTGATAAATACTCCCCGAGTAAATGAACAAATAAGTGTTTAATATCAGAGGCACTCCTTATAGCAAGAGATAGGGACTCTTATAGTATCACACTGTTATACCTCTTTCTTTAACTTTTGGTTGGGTGCATTTGAGGCTGCTTCCTTCTGAGCAGGAATAGTGTGGAAGCACCTTGGAGAACACACTTTTCCATCACCCTACTGCCCTGTCTTTGCCTATGCCATTCCCTCCCCCACCAGTCTTCCTCTCTTGCCCATCCCTCATGGTCATAGTGTCTGCCAGGCCCCACACCAGTGCTCTAGGAGGTTAACTTGAGCCCCCTCTCATAGGAAGTGCTCCCTCCCATAATTTCTAGAAACACTTCTGCTATGCCTACATCCATTAGTTGCAGAGGTGTCTTCCCCCATGTCTTCATTGGACCAAGGGAAGCCAGAAATAGAGGTAAGGCTTTTTGCAGATCTGATTCTTTTGGAACAAAGATACTGCTATCAGTTTATAGTTTTTCTGTTAGTGGGAACTGCTCCCTCATAAAGATTTCCTATATTTATTGTTGCCAAGAGGGGTCTTAATGCCATAACCTTATTTCATTCTAACAATAGCCTGTGTGGTAGGAGGAGTAGGTAGATTACCCCTTTGGGAGAAGTGAAGAACTTGAGGCCCAGAGAAGGATGTGTCCTGCATAAGATGACTGAGCCAGGTGGGGATAAGTGCAGGTGGTAGCAGCAGTCTCCCGTCTCTTGTTAGGTTTTCATCTCAATGTCTGTGCCACCAACCTGGCCGCAGGCCCTCAGCTCCAATCTCCTGCCTTAGTGAGCAGAGCCTGTGGTCAGTATATACCATGGCATGCTCGTCCAACTAGCCTTCTTCCCAGCTGAAGAAAGAACAGTCTCTCTCAACACATTATTTCCTGCAAGCACCGTAATAAACACCTTCCTTCAAATAGCAGCATCTAAGAAGTTTCTCTGGGATATAAAAGTGCTAGAAAGTACTGTGCACATGTGATGGTACTGTCTCCTCAGTTGCCTTGTCCTCTCTCTTCATACTGCTTATTCACGTTGATAAATTCATCAATTGATGGATGGGGCCCTTCGGTCCACTAGTGTTTAGGTAGAACCCACTATGCACCAGGTCCTGGCCTACGTGCTGGGGCTGTCACGGTGCATAGGGCTCAGTGGCCCTCATGGCACAGCTTGCTGGATTGGCTTACCAGAAGGACTCAGACTGTGAATCACACTGATAACTAGAAATCCATATTGTCTCCCAAAATTTGGGGTCATGAGCTGTAGACTCACTGGGCAGAGTTCCAGGGTATGGGGTAGGTTGTTGGGCAGAACTCACCTCTGCTCCCCTCTTCAGGCATCATCATCATGATGACGCTGTGTGACCAAGTGGATATTTATGAATTCCTCCCATCCAAGCGCAAGACTGATATGTGCTACTACTACCAGAAATTCTTTGACAGCGCCTGCACGATGGGCGCCTACCACCCGCTCCTCTTTGAGAAGAATCTGGTAAAGCACCTCAACCAGGGCACAGATGAGGACATTTACCTGCTTGGAAAAGCCACATTGCCTGGCTTCCGGAGGATTCACTGCTGAGTATGGGCTCCCCGGCCAGGTGCCCTCACCCTTCTCCATCAGGCATTTTACAGCCTGTCTGTTGGCCTGGAATGGGATGACCATGTTCCTGAACACTTCTGGCCTGCTAGTATGCTCTAGGCCTTCTGTCAGCAAGAACCCTAGAGCTTCAGGAGCCTGAGGCTGAGGAACCAGGCCCAGCTTGCCCTTGCCCTGTAGCTGTAGAGTTATATGAACCCAAAGCCTCCTGCCACGCCTAGCACCTGTGTCTGAGGCAGACAGAGTCCTCCTCTCCTTCCACGTGGGTAGATACAAGATCCACCTTTCCTACCAGGGCTGCCAAAGCTGGGCTGTTTTTCTGGCAAACCAGTGCTCTTATATTGCTTGAATTCTACACTTAGATATTGATTTCATGTTTTAAAGAAATTCTCCTAAATTATGATTGTGCTTGTTAAAGGGTGGCTCTGGAGGGCAGGTAAGTCATATGGAGTCCAAGAAACAGACTTGATTTCTCCAGAACAAAGTTGCTCCTAAGGTCCTTGCCCCCTGGAGGGCCAGTGTTTCTATCACTGGATGATTTAGCTAGTCCTTAGCCTTGTCTGGATGTTTTTTATGCACAAAGGGTCTTGATGAACTCACACCCCTCTCCATATGGAGACAGGGGAGTAGAAATGTATAGTCTCCATCTTCAAGTTGCTCACACAGTTCAGTGGGAGTGACAAACAGGCAGGATTCAGTGACCTCAGCACACTGAGGGCCTGTGGGGAGGTGGGCTTGCTGTGAGGTCTGCGTACCCTGGCGGGGAGGGGCATACACTTCCTGTGCCTGTGAGTTATAGAGGACTTCACAGAGTTGGAGGCCATAGAATGGATTTTAGAAGAAGAGGAAAAACATGCCAAGCAGATTTTCAGAATCATTTGAGTTGTATTTTCTTTTCTGCTTTTATTACCCATTTTATTCTCTAGGGTCTGCCTGAACTTACAGGCTTAAATTATTTTTTGAGGAACCCCCCACCCATGTCTGAGGTAGCATGTGTAACCCCATGGCAGGTACAATGCCAAAAACCAGGTTTCCTCAGGCTCAGCCGGGCCTGGCCTGGCCTGCCCTGACCCTATCTTACTAGCTGGGTTTGCACACTGTATCCGCCTCTTCCTGTTTAATGCCCAACCCCAAACCTCCTCCTAACTGTCATCTTGTTTTTTCCATTTAAAGTAGTCTTTCCTCTCCCAAATTACTTCTAAGCGTTTTCTCCTTTAAAAGTATCCTAACCTGATTTCTTTGGCTTTCATGGGTCTTCTGTGAAAGATCTCTCAGGGAGTGGGGATGTGGTTCCCTAGAACTTAGTTGCCCTCAGAGGTCAAAACCTTAGGGATCATAACAGAGTCTCACAAGGTAGACCAGATGGCCCTGATCTGCACCCCTCCAGCAGGGGAGCAAGGGCAGAGTCTCCAGGCAGAGGCTCTCCCACCGTGGTCTGTAAACATGCTTTCCAGATGGTTTGCTCATCCCCTCCCCCTGGTAGAGAATCACCCTGGATATGTCCTGCGCCTGCTGTGGAGAAGGTAAAGGACTTGCTCAAGGTCACTAAGTAGTGCTGTAGAGCCAGGACTCCTACACATCTGTGAAATGGGGGTGATGAGCCTACCTTATAGGGCTGTCGTGATGGTGACATGACACACCTGCCCTGGCTCCATCCCTAGCATCTGCAGGGCTCAGTATATGGTGGTTTCCTTTTCTCCTTTACTAAGGACCGGCTTTGTACCCACACCTGGGCAACACCTTGCTTTGAGGGAGGCAAAAAATGAGGCCCTGTCTTTAGGGAATCAACTGTCCCTTTGGGAGACAACTACCCTGCTTGGAATACCCAGGAAGCCATCCGAGGCAGTGGAGGATGCAGAATGTGCCTTTCTTCCTCCCTGCCTGGAGCCCAGGCTTGATTCTGCTTGGGAATGGGCAAAGAAGCACTTGGGCCACTAACTGCTGTGTCTTTTCTGCCTCTCAGAGCCCATGAGTTCCTGGCTTCCTTCTCCTTCTGATTTGACACACTCATTACAATCATTGAATCATGAACTCTGAGTACAGAGGAAGGTGGCATTTCATCAGCAGGAGATAGATGTTAGTCTATACACTGAGAACACACTGGGTAGATTTGAGCATTTAGTACTTATTAATATAAGGGATCAAATTAATTTAAGTGTGATTTTGAGGTCTATAGAACTTTTATTTCTGTGATTTTTATGTGGGAAGTCTGGTCAAATGCCAACAAAGGATATTACTGTTGGTGTGGTGAGGTATTTAATATTCGTTACGGATAATTAAAAAAATTATGACTGAGTGTTGTAGGAAAGCCCCTGTCTCTAAGGTGTTCTGTTTCCCTCAGTAGTCATCTCATCATCCTTTTTCACGAGGTCCTCTAATCATTTCACCAATTAAATAAGCTATGGCTTGAAATTGAGACATCAAACTCAGAAACTTCGGAAATATGCCTAAGCTACTTCTGAATTACCCAAAGATGATGTAAAAATTTAAAATAAATGTGTTTTTTAAAAAAAAGCTTGTTCTCTCTTTTTACTTGATAAGGGAATGACTGCTGATTGTCAGTTCTCATTTCCAGAGAAGACACCACTGGAATCTTGAATCTCTGAATCCTGAACTAGCTCCTCTTCAATACTCCAGGAAAAGGAATGCTCACTTATGTGGCAGGATAGCATCTATGAGATAGTGACTGATTTATTGATATTTCTTCCTTTTAATTTTTGCTTGGATTCAAATGACTAAGGTGTTGTTCATACAATACTTTGGGGGAAGGGATGCAATAGGACAGAAAGCAAAATAAAAGGAAATTACTTACCTTGGTTTCTAAAAGCCTAAAACCCTTAAAGGAATAATGTCCTAAAAGAATAGCCAAAATGTTTGGATAAAAATCCTGAGGAGAAGCAGGAATAAAGGGAGAAAGAATAATTCCTTTCCCCCATGAACTCCAGGAAAAGGAATGAACTGACTAGCTCCCATTATGGCTCGAATATGTCTCCCTAAAATTCATATGTTGAAGTCCCAATTTCCAATACTTCAGAATGTGAACTTATTTGAAAATGGGGTTATTGCAGAGGTAACTGGTTAAAATGAAGTCATATTGGAGTAGGGTGAGCCCCTAATCCAATGTGACAGGTGTCCTTATAGAAATCGAGGGATAGACATACAGGGAGAATGTCAAGTGAAGACAAAGGCCAGGATCAGATCGGAAATGCTTCTATAAGCCAGAGATTGACAGCAAGTCACCAGAAGCTAGGGGACAGAGGTACAGAAGATTCTATTCACAGTCTTCAGAAAGAACCAGCCCTGCTGACACCTTGATCTCGGATTTCTAGCCTCTAGAACTGTGAGAAAATAAATTTCTGCTGTTGAAGCTATGCTGTTTGTGGTACTTTGTTACAGCTGCCCTAGCAAGCACATATTCTCCCTCTCCTGCTGGTAACTCCCCACCTACAACAGAGTCCCCTGGGGCTAGAAAGAACACTAAAAGGAGTGTGGCTATCTGTGTGCCTGGAGAGAGAGTCCTGTGCCCTGCTACCTAGACAAAGCTCTGGGAAGGACCTGTAAATCCTTGGAGGGTGAGGCTTCATGGGGACATAAGTCCAGGCAGATGGGACCTTAGGCAGCCTTGAAGAAATCTCATGCCTGGACAGGCACAAAAGCAGCTGAGCAAAGGCCATTTCCTGATGAGAACGTGAATGAAGGACACCTGAGTAGTGCTGCTGAGTAGCCTGGTAAGAGAAGGCTGTACTCCGGACTCCTGCACCTGGTGCCTTAGTGTTACAAGTTTCCCGGAACTTCGATATTGGCTGAGAGTGGGTTTCTGCCTGGATCCCAGTATAATAGGAGCTCAAAATAGAAGTGACAGAAAAATAGATTTCAATTTTTGGAGGAACAGATTTGTGCTTGCCACATTCACAGTGGCTCTAAATCTCTGTGAAGTCCTTTCAGCAGGTGAGCTCAGAGGTTTGGACCCCTCTGTCTGGGTCTGGAGGGGAGTTTCTGCAACCTCCTCGGGCTGCCTTCCCCCTGATCCCTACTCTAGCCTCTGCTGACTTTTTTAAGGTGTATATGCTGGGGGCAAGGGAGGAAGAGTGGGGACCTGACTCCTCTTTACCTCACCAGGCACTAGGGAGAGGAAAGGCTCACACCTACCTGCACTTCCTTTTGGTTGCCATTTTCTTGAAATACCTTTTTCCATCCCTCTACTCTCAGTCTGTGTGTGTCCTTAAAGCTAAAATGAGTATGTTACAGGCAGTATATCATTGGGTCTTGTGGTTTTTTTGTTTTTTTCTTAATCCATTTATCCTGTTATTGGAGAAGTTATTCTATTTACATTTAAGTAATTATTGTTGGTAGGGACTTACTATTGCCATTTTGTTTTCTTACTTTTGCAGATCCTTTGTTTCTTGCCTCTTGCTGTCTTCCTTTGTGGTGTGATGACTTTTTGTGGTGGTATGCTTTGATTCCTTTGTCATAATCTTTACTAGCATATGGAAAATTTATACTTTGACTTCTCCCTCCATTACATTTTAGGTTATTGATGTTACAATTTACATCTTTTTATATTATCTATCCAATAACAAATTATATGGTTATGGTTGATTTTAATATATATATTGAACTTTTAGACTAGAATTGTAAGAGAATTATGTACCCCCATTACGACATTAAAGAATCTGACCTTGAATATATATCGACATTGCCACTGACTTTTATACATTCATATGTTTTTCGCAATGTTAGTTAGCCTTCTTTTATTTTAGCTTGAAGAACATCCTTTAGCATTTCTTAAAAGGCAGATCTAGAGGTGATGATCTCCCTCAACTTTTCTTTGGGAAATTCTTTGTCAGGCAGTTTATAGATCTCTATCTTTTTTTAGGGTCAGTTTTAGAGTTTTATTTTCTTTGTTGGTGTCATGTTCATTTGATTTTCTTTACCTTTGGTTCCTTGCATTGGTATTTGTACATTTGAGTAAGTGGTCTCTTATTCCAGATTTTATAGGTAAACTTTAGCAGGGAGAGACCTACACATGTTAACATAGCTTGGGGGTACTGGACAGGTCAGCTGGTAGCATCCATGGGCAGGTGGGACTTGCTCTGAGGGTATCTAATTGGGTGAGGCAATTCCCCTGGTCTGAGGCCAGGTACTCTCCATGCTACTGGCGAGGCCACTGGATAGGATCTCTGATCAGACAGGGCTGCTTTTTGTGGTTGGTGGTCAGATGGAACCACTGGCTGGGCTCTGCAATCACTTATGGTTAGGCAAAATCTCTGGCTGTGTTTCCTGGCAAGATTGGGTCACTGGTTGGACTCCACAACTGGGCAGGACTGTGGGCTGGACTTCACAATATTTCTTGGTTGGTTGGGGCATCAGACTGTGCTCCCCAATTGGATGGTTCTGCTGGCTGGACTCTGTGTTCAGGTTGTGGACATGGCTTCACAGTTGGACAGAGCTTCAGGTGCTCTGTGGTTAGGCCAGGCCATGGGCTGTGTCCTGAAGTTGGATGGTAGCACAGGCTGAGCTTTGCAATCTGGCAGGCCATTGGCTGTGCTCCGTGGTTGTGCAAGGTTCTGGTTGGAAAGGACTAAGGGCTGTACTCTGTGGTCAGGCGAAGTTGTTTTCTGAGCTCTTTTGTCAGGTTGAGCTGTAGACTATGCTTTTGATTTGGCCGAGTCACTGTCTGGACACCTTGCCTGGGCAGGGCTGCAGGCTGTGTGTTCAGCAATAGGCAAGGCCGTAGGCTGGGGTCAGTACCATAGGCTGGGCTCCGAGGCTGCCCAGAGTCACTGTTCAGGCTCCCTGGTTGTGTGGGGCCAGAGGCTACCCTTAACAGTTGGGCAGGGTTGTAGGATGTGCTCCATGGTTGCCCAGGTTCCTCTAGCAAGGCTTCCTGGATGGGTGGGGCTGAAGGCTGTGCTTAGAAGTTGAGTAGGACTGTGAATTTGCTTCCCTTCTCCAGCAGGGCAATAGAAAAGGCTCCATGGCCAGTATGGTAAGTGACATACATGAGAAGTCTACTTTCATTCTTTTGTATATGGAAGTTCAGTTGCCCCAGTATCATTTGTTAAAAAGACCTGGTATATTCATGGTAATTCTTTTGGTTATAGAGTTTTTTTGGGGGGGTCTCATTTGATTTTAAATATGTTTCTTAAAAACAACATATTAGATTTTGTTTTCTTACTCAGAATATTAGCCTTTTAATAGGTATATTTAACTCATTTAAATGTATCATCATGATTAATATCTTTAACTGTTACCTTTCATGCTGTTTTTATATTTCCTTACTATTTCTTTTGTTTTCTCCTTTCGTCATCTGGATATCTTCTTTTATCATTTTCAGAGCTTTGTATTATATAATTCTATATGGTGTAGTATATCTTATATTTCATTCTACCTCAAAGTTTTACAAAAGCATTTTAACCCATATTTTACTCCTTGTCAGAATCAAATGAAATGGTATCTTGTATTTCTATATATACAAGATAAGAAAGTGACACATTTTTATTCTTTATTACCTATCCTTAACTTTTATTAATATTAGATTTTAGATTCACAGCATTGTTGTTGGAGAATAATTTTGATAATAATATTCAGTTTCATAACCAGGGTTACAATGTATTTTTAGGTACATTTCTATTTTAATTAATTACTCAGCAACAATACTTTTATATTGTGACAGCTTCATTCTTGATGCTTCTAGTTTGCTCCATTTTTCATTCCGTTGTAGTACATCTTCAAAAAATTGTTTCAAGGACACATGGGTCCCTACATATCTGAGAATATTTTTATGTTTTCACACAGGAAAGACAAATTGCTTAGGTGTAAAATTCTAGGAGTAAAAATATTTTCCTTTTGAAACTTACATAGTAGAATCATATTCCTATCTAGTTGTAAGATTCAAAAGGTAGAATGCAAAAAGCACTCATAGTTAAAATTTCTCTTGACAAATTCCTTAAAAACGCACATAATCCCAGATCTGAATCCTTGAAAACTCAAAAGCCTAAGATTATCATCTGTGTGTGGGGATTTTTTTTTTTTTTTTTTTGCCTTCTGGCTAAAGCCCTTCTTTCCCTAAGGCAGTGAAGGCCTGACATTTGCTGACCAATGTAATTTTGAAAGAGGACTTTCATTAAGCAAAAAGATTTATTTTATGTAGTCATATAGATTGCTCCTAAAGACCTAGATAAGTCTTTCTAGGTTTGTAATACTCTTCGCAGAGATTGCCAAGCTGAGTTAACTCAGATCGGTCGACACTTTCTCTAGGAGGCCTGTGAGCCCACATCATCCCCTCTGTCAAGGTTCGTACTGGTGCCACTCCTCTGCCCTCTTCATTTCCATTCTATGGCTATCCACACACACATATATTGCATTATAGTAAAGTTGTATGTTGTTTCTCTCTCTCTCTCTCTCTACACACACACACACACATATACACACACACACACACACAAATGGTAGGCTCCCTTGGGACAGGGCTTGGGTCTCATTTGTCTTTATCCCCAATGTCTATGACAGAGCCTGGTTCACAGAAGATGAACAATGAAAATTCTTTAAACTAAACAGGAAGATGCAGTATTCTGTAGACACGATACTCAGTGTATGAGGGTTGTATAATTATAAGATAAACTTTTTAACTATGTGGAACCTGTGACTGAGAAAACTAAATTTCATATTAAAAATAAGAAATCAGTAGAGAACATTTTCTCCCTGGATGTTTCATTGATGAACACATTTTGTGTCTAAACTAAATGCTCTTGTTTTCTGGGAAAAGTTTCATTACCTCAGCCTTCCAGAGGATAAAATAATAAAATAATAGAAAGCTTAATAAAATAATTAAATAATTGAATCTTTGATTATGGGCTTTAGTGGTCACAGAGCATCAGTTTCATATCTTTGTATACCCTTTATAAATTCTCATGTCACAGATAATAGTCATTCATGCTATCGATTTTATCCTTTAAAATTCTTTTTTTAAATACATAAAAAGAACTTTCAGTGAAAAAGAGAAATACATCCAGAAAAATTGCCATGTTTTTCTTTTATTCCTGTAACACAATTATACCATGTTTAGTGTACAAAAATACAGAATTACAGATAACAAAAAGAAAAACACATTTTGTTATATTTCTTCCTAGATTGAAATATGCCATGTCTTTCTTAAGGCTAAATTAAATCAGCTTCCTATTATTAAATGTTATATTTTCTATTACTTCCTCTACACTGTGAAAGTGGTACGACACAGCTCAAAAGATTCCTAGAATTTTATTTTTAGACATCTCAAAGTAGAAAATTAATGCTGGAGTGTGCCAACTCTTGCCTGCATTCAAAGAAATTAACAGCTTTGTTGAAGTAGAATTGACATACGACAAAGTGTACATATTTAATGTGACAATTTGATAGGTTTGACTCATGTATACATTTATGACACCATCACCACAGTCAAGATAACAATCATCCATCACCTCCTAAAGTTTTTTCTTCATTCTTCATAATCCCTTCCTTCCATCCCTTCCTACTCCTCCCCAACTCCAATTTTTTACACTATAGATTAGTTTGCATCTTCTAGAATTTTATAACATGGAATTATATTCTTTGGACCCTGTATCTATATCAGTCAGAGTTCAACCAAAAAGCAAAACCAGCGGGGGTGAAGAGGGGAACACACACACACACACACACACACACACACACACATTTTAAAGAAACTTGTTAAAGGGAATTGGCGTATGCAATTGTGGGGGCTGGTTAAGCAGTCTCTTTAAGGCTATGTCTTTATGTCTGATGACAGCACTTGAAGTCCACAGGGCAAGAAGTTGAGAAGGAAAGATGACAAGCAGGCTAGAACTGACAAACGTGAGCTGGCATCCACAAGCATAACCTAAAACCCCAGGAGCATGAACCCCATAAGGACAGACTGAAACACTTGTTGATTCTTGTTGCCTCTGACCTTGGTGATGAAGGTATCTTACAGAAGCCAGGGCCCTTTGTCCAAAGGTAAACAAAGTCAGAAAATCTGAAGAGTCAAAGGAAGGTAGAGCAAGTACAGAGCCAGATGCTGCTTCATGTCAACACAGGGAATTAGCAGATCAGCAACAGTGTGTGACAGCTACAAAGTGGCTTTCCTCTAACCCCTTAAAATTTCAAAAAGATCTCCCTGGTAGCCCACTCTAACCAGAAACATACAAGAAAGATAGATTCTTGGATATATAGTACAGACTAGCCAAGAAAACATAATTATAAAATCATCGCACGCTCTTTTTTGTCCGGCTTCTTTTACTCAGCGCAATTATTCTGAGATTCACCCATGCTGTTGTATGTATTAATAATGTATTCCTTTTAATTGCATTCCATTTTATATAGTATTCCATTTTATGAATATGCAATCATTTGTAAAACAATTATCTCTGTTAATGAACATTTGGATTGTTTGGGGCTATCATAAATAGAGTTGCTATGACCATTTACATACAAACCTTTCATTTCTCTAAGGTAAATACCTAGCAGTCAAGTATGATCTGGGTCATATGATAGATGTATAATTCACTTTTTAAGAGCTGCCATATTATTTCCTAAAGTAGTTGTACTATTTTACATTCTCATCAGCAGTGTGTGAAAGTTCTGTTTCTTCCACATCCTTGCCAGCATTTGGTAGAATAAATAATTTTAGAAGTTATAATACGTGTGTAGTGTTATTTTAATTTACAATTCCAAAATGACAAATAATATTCATCATATTTTCATATGCTTATTTACCATTTGTCTATTTTCTTTGGTGAAGAATATTTTCATATAATTTCACCATTTTGCACAAATTATCATATAATTGAATTTTAAGAGTTCTTTATATATTCTGGATACAAATCTTTTATCAGCATTTGGGATCTATAAATATTTTCTCCCAGTCCTTTTTTTTCATTCTCTTAATAATGTTTTATAAAGAGCAGACATTTTAAATTTTGATGAAGTCAAATTTATTAATTTATTCTTTTCTGGATCATGTTTTGGTATTATAGCTGAGATATTTTTGCATGACCCAAAGTTATAAAAAACTTTTAAGTTGTCTTCTTAATGTTTTATAACTTTAGGTTTACATTTAGGTTTGTGATCCATTTTGAGTTAATTTTTATATTGGTACAGTGTATGAATCAAAATTCATTTTTTGCATATGGACATCCAGTTTTTCTAGGATGATTTGTTGCAAAGAACATATTTTCACCACTAAATAATCTGTTCACCTTTACCAAAAAATCAATTTACCATATGTGTGTAGATCTGTTTCGGGACTACTCTGTTCCATTGATCTATTTGTTTACCTGGATACTAATTCCACACTGTTATGATTACTGTAGCTTTAAATTTGTATTTTTTTCCAAAATTATTTTAGGTATCTTAAGTCCTTTGCATTTCCATATAAATTATAAAATTAGTGTTATATACTGAAAAATGTTATATACTTTTTCATAGTATTCTTGTATGATACTTTGTATTTCTGCAGTGTCTGTCATAATTTCCCCTCTTTCATCCCTGATGTTGTTTATTTGTGTCCTTTCTCTTTTTTCTTTAGTGAGTCTAGCGAAGATGTTTGTCAATTTTATTAACCTTCTCAAAGAACCAGCTCTTTGTTGTATTTATTTTTCTATTGTTTTGTTTTGTTTTCAATTTCATTTATTATGCTCCAATTTTGATTATATCGTTCCTTCTGCTGACTTTAGGTTTCATTTGTTTTTCCATTTCTAGTTTTTTAAGATGAAGCATTAGGTTTTTTTATTTGAGCTTGTTCTTGTTTTTGGAGACAGGCCTGTAATGATATGAACCTTCCGCTTATGACTGCTTTTGCCAAGTCCCAAAAGTTCTGATATGTTGTACTA
>NW_011888795.1:7311243-7318071 GCF_000151845.1 Pteropus vampyrus | reverse complement strand
TATTCTGATAAATATTTTTGAGCTTCATTCTGGGATGTAATTAAGCTTCCTGGCAACCATTTGTTCTTTTTAGGTAATGCCTCTAAGCTTGTTTGTTTTCCACTTCTCAGGTATCACTGTTCTTTGTTACCTGATTTCCAATGTCTTTAAAACTATTACTTTACCTTTTTTCTGTTCTTTACATGTTTCACGCAGGAAACATGTCTCTTTTACTCTATCTTGGCCACAAGTTGAAATCTTTCTTTATTAAAAATTGAAGAAAATAAATATGTTACAGCAGTTTTACTTAAGTTCAATCTGGGTTAATTCAATCATTTGGCCCTGTCTTAGAAACTGGCAAAGGGATCCAATGGTTCCCTATTTTCTTGACAAAGAGCCTCCTGAAAAAGGCCTTATCTGAAGGGGAAGCGACAAAACTGAGGTGAACCTGCCTGGCACAAGTTAAAGGTGCCACAATAGGAGAAGAAAAGGATAGTGATTATTTTATAGCTTTGTTATGGAATAGGAAGAAAGGATTATAATGACACTATGAGAACACCCTAAAAGTTCAAATTCCCTGAAATATCTATGGGATGTTGAAAACTCAGTATGCAATGAGCAGTCAGAGCTCTGACAGCAATGAATATGATGGTAAGAAAAAGCAGCAAAAATGGCAGGTACCTGGCATTGATGCTCAGAGAAGGAAAAAAGAAGAAAAGGAAAGTGATGGCTGTCATAAAGACAGGTTCACTTCAGATCAATGCCTCTTAGTCCTATTTCAGTAGAGATTTGATTGTGCTGGAGTTTCAATTAAAGGAATAAGGTCAAAGCATGCAGCAAGACTTTGGGAAGCAAAAATGGCCTCTGACAGAGAAGTCCCATATGGAGTATGTGTGCATGTACATACACAGGTTAGCCAGAGCGGGAATAGGAGGAATGATATTGGGAGCTACAAAGTAGTGTGGTTGCTTTGAGTAATTGAGTTTTTAAAGTCTTTAGCTACAAAAGTGATCTACTCTTTTCAGAAATGAGATCTGGTCTTTTTGTGGTGATGAGGTCTGTGTTTGTCTCTAAAGGCAACACCTCTTCTCTAAAGCAGCCTACAGGTGGGTCGATACTAAATAGGGCCAGCACTGAAGGCTCAGGTCCTGGCATCACTCAAAGCTCCGTGTTTGCTCAGTTGTTTGTTTTTACCTCTTGCCAAAGAAATGTTGAAAGAGCCTTAAAGTAGGTGGGAGAAAGTTACACAGAGTTCTTTATCAGGACACTTTGAAACCCACTTGCCAAAGGTCTATCTGGAGGCATAATTAGATGAATGGAAAAGGAACAGTAATAGGCACAGACATGAAAATGGCTGAAAATTTGTTAAACACTGCAGTTCAGGTTGAGGCAAAAGCCAGGAGCCTTCACAAATCTCTGTGGAAGGAGATCAAAAGGGAAATAACCTTCTTTGTCCTTACATGAATACTTTTTCCCAAATGGAAAATAACCCATTTCTGGAACATTTTACACAGGGAAAGGGTGTGGCCCTGGGCAGCAACGCACTGAGTAATAAAGTAGTATTCAACTAAGAGTTCTAGATAAAAGTGAAATCATAGAGAAATCCTGAGCAGCCACTTTTATAATAAAATAATCCAACCATAGATTATAAAGCTCCAGGCAATGCTTACCAATAGAAGGAAGTTAGTGGTTTGGCCTGCAGTGACCATGGTGATCTCACTGTCTGCTGTACTTGGCCAGCAATTAGTAATCTCAGCTTTTTCCCCTTCAGTTTCACTCTTGTGAATTATTTCTCATCAGACCATGGTAGTTTTCATTAGAAGCCACATAGCAGTATTTCATGTTTACCAGCTGGAAAGATACCAACACTGCTGCACTATTCAAGACTTGTAACACTTTTTAAATTTATCCTCACATTGAAGTTTATACTATTGCCTAACTCAGCAGCCTTTACTTAGGACAGACTCTTTAGTCCAGATCTAAAGCTCATTTTATACTCTTTGAATCTAGTGCCCACTAATCCTGCCAGCTATCTCTTTGAACTCTCTTCTTTTTAGAACTTAAAAAAATATTAAATTTGTTCCTTTATCCATTTATCCATTCACTCAACTACTCGTCCATCCAACAGATAAATATTGGTGTATGTATATTGTGCCAGTCCTGGTGCCATGTGATGGAATTACAAAGATAATAGTGACAACAATGATGACAGGGAGATCTATGTCACCAAATTGGCAACATAGAAGACCCCAGCCTCTGTCCCCACACAAAGATCAATAGTTAAACAGTTATCCATGAATAAAAGCAGCTCTAAGTAAGCTCTGGAGACCAAAAATAATAATAAAAAAAAAAAAAAAAAAAAAAAATTTAGAAACAGAGTGAAACAAAAAACCTGAGAATAACTATACAAGTTATTTTGCCTGCATCATTCCATCCTGCAAGCTGACATTATTTAGTGCCAAGAGGGAACTTCCTAGCTAGGAAGAGCTACTGGTCACTAGGAAAAGAAAAACAAGGTAAGTGAACAGCTTCTTCAGCCTTTCAGGGCACCACATGAAGGAACAGCTTCCATTTAACTCCACCCAGACAGGCAAAGCCAAAAAATATAGAGATGGCTAAGAATACAAAACAAAAAACGAACAAACAAAAAAACCCAGCAGCTACCAATAGCAGCCATGCAGCAGAAGCCGTTGTGGTTCACAGTTACTTGCTCTACAGACAAACATAGCTTTTGCCACTGAAGAAGGAATCAATGGCTGGTACAGCTGCCATAGACCCCCTGTAGATTTCATCAGTTTTCACCCTATAGGTATTTGTGTTTACTCATGCCAGCTACCTGAGTTTCTCCCACTCCTTCACTCCCTGTACCTAGATCAGAGCCTAGGAACTGAACTGTAGCCAACTCAGGCCTCTACAGCTGCACCAGTGCCAAACACCAGCCTGGACCTTCCTGGCTGATCCTCACTCCTGTGTGTGCATTTAGGGCTACACCCTCCAGCAATTCACTTGCACACTGCGGGCCTGACATCGATCATCAGTCTTAACTGCAGTGCACATACTCAGGAGAGATTGTGTGGCCATGGGAGAGCATGCCAATAGCCGGGCCTCCACAGCTGCTAGTGGGCCCAGATAAATCCCTGTCTTCTGTCACTGGCCTGTACCACTGCTCTTACTTATAGCTAGCCCCTCCAACTGGCACCTATATGCCACAAACCTGAATCCCATTACTGGCCTCCATTGCAGTACACATGTCCAGGGGAATATTGTGCAGCCATGGGAGAGCACCCTGACAGCTGGGGCCCGCATAGCTACTGATGAGCCCATGTTTGTCTCTGGCCCTTGCTGCCTGCCAAGAATACTCTAACCAGAAAAACTTTCACAGAAGAAGGTGAGATAAATAATTTTCCTAATAAATAAAAGCTGAAGGATTTCATCACCACTTAATCTAGTTTATAAGGAATGCTGAAAGAAGTTCTTCAAGCTGGAAGGATTCAAACTAGTAACATGAAAACATACGAAAATATACAACACATTGTTAAAAATATAATCAGATTCAGAATACACTAACATGGTATATAGTGGTTTGTTACTTAATTCTAGCATAAGGGTTAAAGGATAAAAGTATTAAAAATAGCTATAGCTAAAACTATTTGTTAATAGATACACAATACATAATATTATAAATTGTGATGTCAAAAACAAAAGCAGGGAGTAAAAATGAATAAACATACATTTATTTTTATATATCCATTTATATTAAATATTCATATATACATATATTCATACTTACTCATTTTAGCATTTCTTTAATAGAAGTTGTAGATAAGATTCTTTTATTTTTGCATCATCTCAGTTGTTTTGTCCTTATAGTTGCCCTTTTCTTTCCCTATTGAGTGAGATTTGGCTTTACATTCAAGGCTCTTTTTGTAGTTTTGGTCCAGTTTGGCCTAGTGATAACCATCTTACTGGGTGAATGCCCACATGAACAGTAGTGTCATTAGCTTTCTCCTGCTGCACTTGTTCGGTGTATGTGACACATGTCTTCCTGTTACCTGGACAACCTTGCCAATTTGCTGACCTCTATAGTGCCCTCACGAAAACTGACCTTCAACATACTTCTGCCTCAGCAACTTCAAAAGAGGGAATGGAAATCTTCCTATGAATGTGGGAAGGTGCATTGAAATGCTTTTTAGGGTTCTCGCTCTAGTCAGAAGTTACAGATGAACCAAAATTTATTTTGATTGCTATTGCTTTAATAATGACCACAAGAGGAAGAAAAAGCCAGCATAGATGCTTTTACTTATCTTTGTCACTGATTTCTATGATCCTTACTAGCTCAAATATTCTGTCAGAGAAAGAGGACAAGCGTGGAACTGAGCCTGAGAAGCAGCCCAGGTCAGTGGACCAGTTCCATGTGTACTGTAATGGCCAACAAACCAACAGTCAAGGAGGAGGGAGTTAGTTCTCTAGCGACCACACCAAAATTATAACAAAACTGCAGAGTAACCAGTACATGGAGTTGCCAGAGGTATGGTTGAACAGAAGCCATGACCTATAACTAGGTCACCTCAAATAAAAGATTACCTCAAAACGGTAGACAGGATGGAGACGCGAAACAGTGCAGTCCCACAACCACGAGTGGCAATGGAGAATCGGGAGGGCTGTCTTAGATGCAAAGCCTACTTCCCCAACTGAGGAGCAAAGGGTCCCGGCCACATACTGGGCTCCCCAGCTCAGGGTTCCAGTGCCAAGAAGAGAAATTCCCACAATCTCTGGCTGTGAAAACCAGCAGAGGTAGTGGTTGAGTGAGACAGAGGACTGTGGGAAGTGAAGACTTTCCTTTTAAAGGGCCCACACTCAGACTTACTTGCTGATGGACTCACTCGCTCTGAGCTCCAGCGCTGGAGCAGCTGCTTGAGGTGAGCCAGGGACGTATGGGGAGGCGCTGAGCTGTCAGGCTTCAGGGAGAGGGCTAGGGGTGTGGTTTGCTCCCAGACAGAGGTACAGGGAGAAGCCATTGTTCCTTTGTTGAGCTCTCCCTCTTCCCAGCCTGCAGACGCAGGTGCCATCAACTTGGATAATACAGGTTGCTCTGCCCAGGGGATTCCCTGAGATCCGCCTCTTCTAACTTGTGGGCCTACTCAGGCCACTTCCAGTGGTTTATTCCATACAAACGGGCTGTCTTGGCTCCTTCTGCAAACTCGTAAAATCTCTCAAAGGCTCACAAAACCCAAAGCAGCAGGATCTGGCCTCAGCTTGCCTTATACTTCTTGCTAAGCACCTGCAAAATCTGTACTAGTGGCAACCTGCCTCAGTTTTGGACTTGACCCCTCAAGGCACCTATAAGCCCAGAATGGGTGGCAGCCATATGTGGATTGCTTGGTGACTATTACCAGGTGGCCCCAGAGGTACACAGGCTACAGCTAAACTTGGCCGGCAGCTGGACCCCTCTCAGGTCTGTGCCAAGGAACCCCATAGCATGCCTACTGCATAAAGTCCCTCTACTAAGACTAGGAGACTTAGGAGCCCTACCTAATACGTTGAAACAGACACAGGGGGGCAGGCAAAATGGGGAGACAAATAAACATGTCCCACTTGAAAGAACAGAACAAAGCTTCAGAAAAAGAATTCACTAAAACGGAGACAAGCAATATACCAGACAGAGAGTTTAAAACACTGATTATAAGGATGCTCAAGGTGCTTAGGGGACGAGTAGATGAACTCAGTGAGAACTTTAACAAAGAGATAAAAAACATAAAAACAGAAGTGGAAATTATAAAAGGGAATCAGTAGGAAATGAAGAATACAATATCTTACATGAAGAGTATATTAGAAGGAATCAACAGAGTGGAGGAAGCAGAGGATTGAATCACTGGTATAGAGGATGGGGTAGCGGAAGACAGCCAATCAGAATGGCAACAAGAAAAAGAATCCAAAATAATGAAGACAATGTAAGGAGCCTATAGGATGACATCAAACGTAATCACATTCGCCTCATAGGGGTACCAGAAGGAGAAGAAGAGCAAAAAGTTGAAAACCAATTTGAAGAAATAATAATGGAAAATTTCCCTAACTTGGTGAAGGAAATAGACATACAACTCTAGCAAGTGCTAAAAGCCCTAAAAAAGTTGAACTCAAATAAGCCCACACCAAGACACATCATAATTAAAATACCAAAGGTTAAAACAAAAAGCGGCAAGAGAAAAGCAGTTAGTTACCTACAAGGGAGTTTCCATAGACTGGTAGCTGATTTCTTAAAAGACATTTTGCAGAACAGAAGGGCTTGGCACAAAATATTCAAAATGATGAAAAGCCATGACCTACAACCAAGATTACTCTACCCAGCAAACCTATCATTCAGAGTTGAAGGACAGATAAAGAGCTTCTTCGTTAAGAAAAAGCCAAAAGAGTTCATCATCACCAAGCCAACATTATAAAAATGTTGGAGGAACTTCTTTAGAAAGTAGAGATAATTTGGAGAAACATGGTGGGGTGAGAGACATTCTCAGATCTCTCCCCTTGAAACAACAATAAGTTGAATATCTAAAACTTAACAAAAAACACCCAAACTGCACACCAGCACGTTTGAGCATGGGACCTGTGTATAAGAGCTACCACAGGTCAGAACCCTGGGTGTTGGGCAACGGACTGAGAAAAACAAGGAATCTGCCTCTCACAGTTGGAGCACCCTGTCAGAGGAGGGGGATAGGAACAGCTCTGCATGGGAGAGCTGTGATCTCCACGCAACTGGCGGCAGAGCCCAGTCATCAGGGAAGAAAGCAGAGAAACAGGACAGCAGAGAAACAACAGTTGATTTTTACCAGCTGCAGTTACAAAACTGAGGCTGAG
>NW_011888795.1:7308251-7309461 GCF_000151845.1 Pteropus vampyrus | reverse complement strand
ACAAATATAAGAGGGTTGAAATCATACCAACCATATTCTCTGATCATAATGCTTTGAAACTAGAGATCAACTGCAAAAAGAAAGTGGAAAGAACCATGAAAACATAGAGATTAAACAACATGGTACTGAAGAATAACTGGGTCAGAGAAGAAATAAAAAGAGAGATCAAGAGATACACAGAAACGAATGATAATGGTAGTACAACATATCAGAACTTTTGGGACTTGGCAAAAGCAGTCATAAGCGGAAGGTTCATATCATTACAGGCCTGTCTCCAAAAACAAGAACAAGCTCAAATAAAAAAACCTAATGCTTCATCTTAAAAAACTAGAAATGGAAAAACAAATGAAACCTAAAGTCAGCAGAAGGAAAGAAATAATCAATATTAGAGCAGTAATAAATGAAATTGAAACAAAACAAAACAAAACAAAAACAGAAAAAATAAATGCAACAAAGAGCTGGTTCTTTGAGAATAATAAAATGAACAAACATCTGGCTAGACTTCCTGAAGAAAAAAGAGAAAGGACTCAAATAAACAAAATCAGGGATGAAAGAGGGGAAACTACGACAGACACTGAAGAAATACAAAGGATTATATAAGGATACTATGAAAAAGTATATAATACCAAATTTAGTAACCCAGAATAAATGGACCAGTACTTAGAAAGGTACAACCTCCTTAGACTGTATCAAGAAGAACTGGAAAATGTGAATAGACCAATCAGCAATATAGAAATAGAAACAATTATCAAAAACTTACCAAAAAGTAGGACCAGATGGCTTTACCAGTGAATTCTACCAAACATTCAAAGATTTATTCTCCTCAAACTTCCAGAAAATTGAAGAGGAGGCAATACTTCCCAATTCATTCTATGAGGCTAATATTACTTTAATACCCAAATCTGGTAAAAATAATACAAAAAAAGAAAACTACAGACCAATATCTCTCATGAACACAGATGTAAAAACCCTAAATAACATACTAGCAAACCAAATACAGCAATATATTAAAAAAATTATACACCACGATCAAGTTGGCTTCATCCCAAGGGCACAGGATTGGTTCAACATACACAAATCAATTGCTGTGATACACCATATTAACAAATTAAAAAATAAGAATCATATGATCATATCAATAGATGCAGAAAAAGCCTTTTACAAGATACAGCATCCATTTATGATCAAAACACTTAACTAAATTGGTATA
>NW_011888795.1:7307122-7307981 GCF_000151845.1 Pteropus vampyrus | reverse complement strand
TGTCACTACTTGTGGATGACATGATTCTCTATATAGAAAACCCTAAAGACTCCACAAGAACACTACTAGAAACAAAAAGCAAATACAGTAAAGTTTCTGGATACAAAATTGACGTTCAAAAATCCATAGCATTCCTATACTCTAATAATGAAGTGTTCGAAAAAGAAGTGGAAAAAATCATTCCTTTTGCAATTGCAACAAAAAGAATAAAATACTTAGGAATAAATCTAACGAAACATGTGAAAGACCTATATAATGAAAACTACAAGACCCTATTAAAAGAAATCAAATAAGTTACAAAGAATTGGAAAGATATTCTGTTTTCTTGGATTGGAAGAATCAATATAGTTAAAATGACCATATTACCTAAAGAATTATACAAATTTAATGCATTCTCCATCCAAATCTCATTGGCATTTTTTAAAGAAATAGAAAAAAAAATCATTAGATATGTATGGAAGTACAAAAGACAGCAAACTGTCAAAGACACCCTGAGAAATAAAGAACAAAGCTGGAGGCATCACATTACCTAACTTTAAATTATACTACAAAGCAACAGTAATCAAAATGGCACGGTATTGGCAGTAAAACAGACACACAGACCAGTGGAACAGAATTGAGAGCCCAGATGTAAACCCATATTTATATGGGCAAATAATTTTTGACAAAAAAGCCAAAAATGTACAGTAGAGAAAGAAAAGTCTCTTCAATAAATGGTGCTGGAAAAACTGGAAAGCCACCTGCAAAAGAATGAAACTAGACTATTGTCTATCACTACACACCAAAATTAACTCAAAATGGATTAAGGACCTGAATATAAGACCTGAAACAATAAAATACATCGAAGAAAACATAAGAA
>NW_011888795.1:7284925-7307072 GCF_000151845.1 Pteropus vampyrus | reverse complement strand
TTGTCTATCACTACACACCAAAATTAACTCAAAATGGATTAAGGACCTGAATATAAGACCTGAAACAATAAAATACATCGAAGAAAACATAAGAACTAAACTCAAGGATCTTGGACTTAAAGAGGATTTTATGAATTTGACCTCAAAGACAAGGGAAGTAAAAGTGAAAATGAATGAATGGGACTACATTAAACTAAAAAGCTTTTGCTTGGCAAAAGAAACTGTCAACAAGATAGAGAACCATCAGAATGGGAAAATATATTTGCAAGCAATGCCTCCAATAAGGGCCTAATATCCAAAATATACAAAGGACTCATATGACTCAATAACAACAAAAAAACAAACGATCCAATCAAAAAATGGGCAGAGGACCTGAACAGACACTTCTTCCTAGAGGACATGCAAATGGCAAACTAATATTTGAAAAGATGCTCAACATTGCTAGCTGTTAGGGAAATGCAAATCAAAACTACACTGAGATACCATCTCACACCTGTTAGAATAGCTATAATCAGCAGGACAAGTAATAACAAATGTTGGAGAGGATGCGGAGAAAAAGGAACCCTTCTACACTGCTGGTGGGACTGCAAATTGGTACAGCAACTATGGAAAACAGTATGGAGGTTCCTCAAAAACTAAGAATTGATCTTCCATATGATCCGGCAATCCCTCTACTGGATATTTACCCCAAAGACTTGAAAACCCATATCTGAAAAGATATTTGCACACTGATATTCATAGCAGCATTATTCGCAGTGGCAAGGACATGGAAGCAACTGAAGTGTCCTACGACAGATGATTGGCTAAAGAAACTGTGGTACATATATACAATGGACCATATTACTCAGTCATAAGAAGAGATGAAATACTGCCATTTGTGACAACATGGATGGACGTTGATATAATCATGCTAAGCGAAATAAGCCAGACAGAAAAAGCTGAAAATCACATGATATCACTTATATGTGGGACATAAACCTAAAAGCACCAAATGAACAGGACAAAGAAACAGAGACTCATGGATATGGACAATAGACTAGTGGTTACCAGAGGGTAGAGGGTAGGTGGGGGAGGTGGACGGGGTAAAGGGAGTCAAATATGTGGTGACAGAAAGAAATCTAACTATGGGAGGTGAACACACAGTGTAAATATATATATGCCTTACTGTTAAAGAGTACAGCTGAAACTTATTGGATTTCATTAACCTATGTCACCATTAAAAAAGGAATAATTAAAAATACATAGAAAAATATGAATAAAGAATGACAGTAACTACATATGTATTAACAAGTACTTCAAGTGAAAAAGAATTAAGTGCTCAAGTGCTCAATAGAGAGAGTGGTTGAATGGATAAGAAAACAAGACTCTTACATATGCTGTCCCCAAGAGACTTCAGATTAAAAGATACTCACACACTAAAAGTAAGGGGATGGGAAAAGATATTGCATGATGGACCTAGAAGGTAGTGTGCTGTGTGGCGTAAGTCAGATAGAGGAAGACAAATGCTATATGATTGCATGTATATGTGGAATCTAAAGAACAAACAATCTCATAGACACAGAGAACATTTTGAGGGTTACCAGAGGAGAAGGGGGTTAAAGAGGTTGAGAAAAAGGGGGGAGGGAATTAAGAAGTACAAATTGGTAGTTATAATAGTCACGTAGATAGAAAGTATAGCATAAGGAATATAGCCAATAATATTGTAATAACTATGTATGGTGTTAGGGGGCACTAGACTTATTGGGGTGATCACTTTGTGAGTTATATAGATGTCTAATCACTATGTTGTACACCTGAAACTAATATACTATTGTATGCTAACTATAACTGAAAAATAAATATGTGCGTATTATTTTAAAATAAATCCTCTCTAATTAACCACAGATTCCATTAGGAGACAGAATTTCCTGAGGTCAAAACATAACCTGTCTGAATCAGGAGACTACCTATTATCTTGGGTCTGTATGACACATTATTCAAGTTTTTTTTAAACATCAATGCTAGAGTATAATTAAAGCCTTGTCGCAATTGGAAGGCAGGTGAGCCCAGATCCCACTCAGAAACAGACCATTCTAATGTAGAGGGGTCCAGCCAACCCTGTTGACTCAACCCAGCTCGATCAGGCCTTTGAAACTCTGAAACTCAGCATTTCATTGTCTCACAGTTTACGAAGATTTTCTCAATATACTTTGAGGCTCATAACCCAGTGAGAAGGGCAGCCTCTTCCTTCAGATGAAATGAGGCTCAGAAAGGTCTTCTCCAGTGTCTAATATACAACTATTGGGAAGAACTGTGACTTCTGCTCCTAACATCTGCTTCTTGTTTCTTGGTTCATTCTGGCAGGATTCTTCCCAGGAGGAGGACCACTCCCATAAGCTGAGAGTTCACAATTTCAAATCTGAGCCTGAACTTTTATTATGGTAGTAAAGCTTTCTTTAATTATCCAGGCTCAGGATACAGAAAGTAATACAGAATTTTATATATGGATTCCTTTTTCCTGCACTACAGTTTTCCCCAATATAATGTCCACGAGTTCCATCGCCCCAGTACAACTACCCTCATATGCACAGCCAGGTGTTTCCTCCATTGTCTTTAACCACTGGGTTGTCTTTAACCACTTTGTCTTACATCTACATAATATTGCTCTAATTCCCACAGATGCAGGAACTGTTTTTAAAAATTATGTCCTAAAAAATATCTATGCCCTAGACCTTCTTTATAATCCATTTTTTTTCTAAGCTTACTCACTCATGCCTATGACATTCACCTCAGATATATTTCTGTGCTTGGGGCAGCTATACATTTATAAGGTAGAGTCTCCCATTCTATTTTGGGAATAGAGAATTCCCTGCTAATATCAGAGGAAGAGATGTGCTGACCTATGTGAAACCTTGGTACCAAAAAAACCATACCCTTCCTCTGGGCAGATGTATCTCTTTGTACAAGGGTGTGGCTTGGTAAGAGGAACTCTCGTAGTTTCAATCCCCATTAACTCTCTGGGCTAGGCATCTTTGTGCAACACTCAAAGTGCACAATTATACCAGGTAGTCCTGGGTCTGGGATCATGAAGAGTATTACCTTAAGATATATTTTTGTGGCTGACAAGACCAATAGACAAGCTCATCTCACAATCTGTAATTACATTTGCAAGATTTAATATTTGCTCCCAATCTAATAAGTTCCATGAGAGTAGGATAAGCAAAATGAGTAAAATGTGAGTAAAATGCTAGTGCCTACTATAGTGCTTGGTACATAGTAAGCACTCATTATTTGTTCAGTTCTTTTCATAACTGTCTTCAATATTTTGGAAAGAACAAAAAGTTTACTTCTGTCTAAAAGTTTATCTATGGCAAACCTGGAAACCCATATAGAGAAGAGTGAAGATAGGCAACAATTTCAAAGGCAGAGACAGCTAACTGTAATAGTTATCCCAGGTGACAAATTCTGGGCCAGAATCTACAGTTGCTTCTGGATACTGTTTCATTTAAATAGAGTAGCAACATAAATGACTAATTCTATGTCTGGCTCTCTTTCGATCCCTGTTCTTTCCAATTCCATCCTTGTCTTCCTCCAATCCCTTTGCCCTACTATAGCCCAAGTGAAAAGAAACCTGATTAGAGTTTTTCAGCTCAAAACCTTCCAATTGTTTGTTTAGTAAAAAAGATTAAATCCTATCATAATTTATGAAGCCCTGTGTGGTTCAGCCTCTACTTACCTCTGTAAACTCATCTAGAGTCATTCTTTTGCTTTCTATTCTCTAGCCATAACCTTTCACTTCCTTACGTCTATAAGACTAACTGATGCTTGGGGCCTTCACACATGTTCTTTCCTTTGCCTAAAACGCTGGCCTCCCCACAACCACAATCATCACTTATCTGACTCTTGCCTGTCCTACAGTTCTCAGCTTGAGTTCTGAATGCATAGCGAATGCATAATGTAACACGGGTCTCCCCACTTTCCCTTAACTCCACCTCTCAGTAGCCTATTCCTTTATTGTCCTTATCCCATTCTGTCTCGTTTTATACATCTATCTGATATGATTAGCATTTATCCCTTCCAGTATAGACTATAACTCAGTGAAGGTCTGTTTTGCTCACTGGTATAGTCTTAGCATTACCCAAGGCTTTGGCATATAACTCAGGTTCTAGTGTTTATTGAATAAATGAAAGTACAGTTTTTTTAGGTTCAGAGAGACATATTAACATGGGATGGAGTAAGGTAGTATGAGGAAGTAAAAACAGGCAAGAAGGATCATCCTTGTCATTACAGCCAGGGCTCGTTGTCATTCAAGTCCCACAGGCAGCTCGGGAGCGGTTCATGAGCCTGTAGCAGCCTGAGCTGTCCGGCTCTGCTGGTGTCTGAGCAGCAAAAGCTGGCGTTCCTTGGTTCCCACTGTTCCTGACTTGTTCCTGTTATTCGTTCTTAGCAGCATTCTCCTGCTTCTCTTGTCAAATGTCCATCAAGAAGAACTTTTTTCATCTTTTAAAAAATTGTTCTTAATGAAAAAGTTATTACCAGCTCAATACAGAAAGATTAATAAAAGCAATAGAACACTAAATATAATATCCCATTTATCTGGGGAAAAAATAATAACAGCATGATATAACAGGCTTCCAGATAATATACATGTATACACAGAAATGATCTATCTATAAAGTGAGACATTTGTAGATAGCATTTTATAAGCACAATTTATCTAAGCAATGCATGACTTTGTTTGGAACTTTGTAAGTGGTCACAATAATCCTTTATATTTGGAGATCTTAAACCTGTTCAAGTGTTTCGCTATTACAAATAACACAAAGCTGGAATAATTGAGTGAAAATAAGTAGGAATCTAAAAAAGAATGTAATTAATCTCCACAAAACTTAAAATATGAACCTTTACATTTAAAACAGGTAATGTATTATAAAACCATCTAATGTTTTGTTCCTATTACTATTATTTTAAAAGCTAACTGTGAATATTAATTTTTAAAATCTAATCATCAAAATTGGCCGACTTGCTATCTACTGAATTGTTTTCAAATTATATGCCAGCAGTCCACTGGATGATCTTAGATCTTCTATTAATAAGAAATGTCAAGTTCTGAACTTGGGTCAAAAGGGCACAAACAGTTATTTTCAAAAGATTTAGGTGCAAAAAAAGTAAGTCTCAAATGGTGAGAGTGATTAAATTATGGCAGCACAGTCCTACTACAAATAATGTTAGAGATATGTGAGCAGTATGGATCTGTTGTGACAAAAGGTTTTTTTCCTCCAACCCTAAGCTGGCAGGGGTGGTGGGTAATATACAAAAATTATATATAGAGTCTGTCTGAGTTCATGCATAGTATCTTATGTGCCTTGTTAACCCAACCCAGTCTTTTCTGATGTGACTCAAGCTTTTCTCTTGGCTTTTCTCACATAGTCATCTTGTTGCAAGGTGTCTAGTCTATGTCCAGCATCTTCTCTAAGATGCAGTCAGGAAAAAGGGGAAGAAAGAAGAGCAGAAGGGCACATGCCCTGAGGCTAACCCCCTGTTAAGAAGCTTTACTAGAAACCTCTCTCAGCACCTTTAGTTACTCCCCATTGACAAGAACTATGTCACACTGGTGTCCTTACTGGTAGTGGAGGATGGACAATGTAGTTTTCTTAGCTGAGCGCATTGTCACCTCCATGTAAATCAGGACTCTGTTAAGAAGAAGGAGGAATGAATAGAAGGGTAGATAACTAGTAGCCTCTCTTATATACAATTTTGGGAAAGATGGCTTAGGAAAACTTCTGGGAATTTCAGCTCCCAAAATAACGTCCCCCTAAAAATGGAGGGAAATGTAAAAAAGAGAAAAAAGAGGTTCTCAGTAGAAGGACTTATTGGTTTGGCTATTAAAAGGGTGGAAAGCTCAAATTGACAGGCACCCCATAAACGTCATGATAAAGGAATACCAAGAGAAATAATAGAGATTGTCAACCATACCGTCTGTCCTTCAAACCTATATCCAGACTTCAGACAGTTCTAGGCAAATACCCCTAGTAGGAAGGCCAATGTTTCCAGATTAGGACACTTCCTTAACTGGGATTGCTTTGGAACAGGAAGCTTTATGTGCAAGTAACAAATTAGTGTGTATGTAGGCTAGGTATACTATAAAGTAGAGTGTGTTTGAGACACAAATGTTTCATGGAAATCAAGACACAAGTACCCTTGGAGAAATCTACAAGCTAACAGATAACAGATAGACCTGGAAACACTGAATTGGTAATAAAGATAAGATACATGACTATTTCTGCCCCTTCCTCTCCTCTTCTCCCCATACAAAAGAAGAATCTTTAGCTACCTACCACAGTTCATCCTAAATTGACCAAATGATGACTTTAGCTAGCTGTAAAAAGCAATCTAGCTGGCCCTGTTCTACTTAAATATATATATATATGTTAGATCAGGTATACAATATAATGGTTATACATTTATACAACTTATGAAGTGATCCCCTGATTACTCTAGTACCCATCTGGCACTATACATAGACATTACAATAATATTGACTATATTCCCTATGCTGTACTCTACATCCCTGTGAATGTTTTGTAACTACTAATTTGTACTTCTTCTTCCTTCCACCTTTTTCACCCAGCCCCACAACCCTCCTCTCCTCTATTTTACTCTTTGTAAAATTCACAATCACTTCTATAACAATTTCTACCAGTGGCTATTTGGCTCCAACCACTTCAGAAAAAAGGCTGGGAGGTGCAGAAGAAGAACTGGACTGGGCTTTTGCCAAACAAATGAGTCTACTACCTTCCCCTCCCTTGAGAACAGTGGTTGCACTGGCCAAGGTTCTCGAAATCATCCTCATTTGAAAGTCCTCTCAAAGAAAATCTTATTGTAGTAAGACAAAGAAGTGCAGTAGAACAAAGATGTTTATTGTATTATTCCAGGTACTAGTTCCCAATAAAAAAGGTAAGTAGTGTTCCTCTCTGGGGACTCTTTGAGCTAGGACTCTCTGACCAGGCATTGACCAGAAGTTCAACGCCAATGACATACAGCTGGAGCTGGAGCTAACTCTGCATGGAAACTTTCTGAAAGAAACTCAAAGAGATATCTGCTCCCTTCATTGAAGACAGTGAAGATAACTTCTAAAATGGCTGGCTATAATGCCAATTTAAATAAGCTTATAGCCAATGAGCTAGTAGTCCTCATTCTATCAGGTAATTCTACCTTGAAGGAATGGTCGCGCTCATTGCCTTAGACATCTTAGGTGATTCAGAGACCTATAATAATTGCCTTGTCTCAAGAATATACTAAATTGCATATATTTGGTTATATGCCAAGTTATCTAATTGGTCTAGAGGCTACAGCTATGGAATAATGTAGATTCTCAAATGTTGGAGATATATACTTTATTCCAGAACAATTGAAGGATGAGAAATCATGGTACTAAATAAAAAAACTGGGCAAAATCCAGAAACGAGATAGCATGTGTGAAGTTTAAGTTTAAATGTGATAATAAATGGAAGGCCCCATTGTAGTTATAAGAGGAAATGCGTGTAAAAATGGGGGCATATTAGCCTTGTCAACTTTCTATCAGCTGGAACAGGGTTAATTGTAGCTGGCCATAGAACTGAATTTGTCCGAGAGATGACCCTTTCCCCACACTTTGAAACTTCCTGGCCCCTAATGTCCGAAGCATAGTCCCCAACCCTATTTAAATACACTTCTCTGAGCTTGAATTGAAAGGAATAGGCACCTTGTAGTAACAAGGATACTCATAGAGGTCCTATACTATAACATCCATGCTAAGTACCAAAAGGTGGACTCTTGATTTTGACAAAAAGTGTGGGCCCACTCCTAATTCAACCACCAATTGGATATGAAGACCATATGCACACTGACGACTGCCTGAGGAATACAGTGATAGCTGCTATTTGAGACTAACTAGACCAGCACTGGGAGCCACTAAATGGCTCTTCAAAATCCCTATTAAGCTCAGGAATAGAATTTACTATATAATTTCTGCAGTTCAGATTGACAGGGCAATCTCAGAGATCTGTGATACAGATACTATATATAGCCAGCTATTCAACAGTAATGCTGCAGCCATGGTAGCCATAAGATATATGGTGATCTAAAATCACGTGTCCTAGAGATCATACACTAGCTGGGGAGGGAGGAGGAGAACATGCTATTAAACCGGAAAAATACCTACATCCCACACAACTCCCAAAACACATTCAATATGATATGTCCATAAGGAAGTGACTAAACTTAATGGACTTCATGTGGTCCTGGTTCTCCACATCTTTTAGTGAAGTGGAAATTTATAATAAGTTTATTATTTGTGAAAGCAATATTTCTATTTTTAAGTGATGGGTTATGTGAAAATAATAAATAATGGCATAATGCTTGTCTGAAGGTAAACATGTTGGTCTAGACAAATATTATCAACTAAAGGTTGGTGGGTCGTGATTTGCATTGTAACAAAAATTTCAGTGGTTGGAAAGCCTCTGTGTTATATGGAAAGTACCCCTGTTGTTTGTAACTGAACTGGAGAGTTTCTACATTTTGTGGTACAGTTTGCAAGTCTGTGTTCAACACATGAACTTTATGTTCAGTAACAAGGAGCTAGAATATAGGTGTACTGGTTTAGATAGCAATGGCATTGCTCTCTAAACTGATAAAAATACAGACTTAGGAGACTCAGCACCCCTGAGACACCCACCCTGCACTAGTCCCACAAGCCCACAGATTCCGAGCATACCTCAGAAAGAAAATCAAGGCACACGCTATACTGCCTTAAGGGATCCTCTGCTATAACTAGTTGAGTTATAGCCTTTAACTGAGATAAACTAATGCTCACTACCATCAGGATTAAATTCTGACATTTATCATGACCCACAAGCTTATAGGGGTCAAGGGCTCCACCATAACCAACCCTTCCCACTTTCAGGTGACTGTCAAGCATCCTTAAAGGACTCCAGAAATAGCTATCAGAGTTTATTCGTTCCTACCCCAAGGCTATCCTACAGGGATAGTTACAAATCCTAATTGTCAAGCACTAATTAGAGTATTCAAGATGAGGTATCTTACCAAATACCTGACAACCTCTGACCTCTGGAAAACCTACCATTTACCTTCCAATGGACATGTGTAGTAGTAGTGTATTTCAATTTCCAATCTCCTTCAAAAAATAAAGGTAAATATAATGGACTCGTTCTTGTCCAAAAAAATAAAATGTGTTTGATTTGTCAGGAGCAGGTTTGAGAAGAGATATTTTCTCTTTGAGAATCTTGCCTACCTCAAGGGATCAACCTGACACAGGAGTCAAACAGGAAAAATGATGATGCAATATACTTTGGTGGAGCAGAGGGAAGTGGTGATTAAAATACTATCCGACAAATGCTTAGAACTTGACAGTAAATAAAGTTTGGGGCATTCCATATGCTATCTCAGACAGAAACCTTCTTAGGGATAAGAGTGCAAGTCATCTATGATTCTTAGTTTGATGTTTCCAAACTGATTAAAGCTGTGGAAAAATTAAACTTCATAGAAAGTGCCACGAACTGTGAAATAGATTCTGTACGAGGCACATCTCTGCATTTTGTGAGGCTTTCTGAAGTTGTGGAAAGCATTCCTTGACATCCACCAGTAAATATCAAAGCACTTTGGAGTGGATAAAGGTCATAAATATGCAACACTGGGAATCTTTTCACAAGGAGAGGTTTTGTACCAAAACCCTCTTGAATGTCCCATGTCTGTGTAAAGTTGTAAGCTAAAAACAGAAGTTTTTTTCAAGGATATAATAAATATCCATGGATTTTTTTTATTTTTTTGGAAAAAAAAACAACCAGTATTTTAAAAACATACTGTGTATTAGTAATTTATTTTCCAGATTTCTCTTTTCTGGTAATGATGGTTCGGGTTGTTTGCATCAGTCCTATAGCTGAAAACAACTAAAAAACTGGATAAAATATTTTAAAATAATCTTTTTAAAAGCATCAAAGAGATGATAAAATAGTAAGTAATTATCCGGCCAAAAGTAAAGAGTCATAGATTTAGAGAAGTAAACAGGCTTGAAGCCACTTTTCCCCTGATAGCACCAGCTAATCCCAGAAAATTAGAACCTCCATTTTGTTAGACTTTTGACAGAATGGAATAGAAAATAAAACCCTGAGTAAACATGGTTGGGGAATCTGAGAGAAGACCTTCCCCTATAACAATCTGGGTTCCAGAATCTCAGACTGAAAGTAACCAAGAATTGGAACAATCTGAAGAGTATTAAAAAATAGTGAGGATCCCTTGAGTTCACCAGGAAACACTAACTCTGAACACTGGTCCAGACTGGTAGTGCCCCTAGGTACCTAGCAGAAGCAAATGAAATACTCTTTGGAGTAAAGTATTCTCATT
Organism: Pteropus vampyrus; assembly: GCF_000151845.1. NCBI lineage: Eukaryota > Metazoa > Chordata > Mammalia > Chiroptera > Pteropodidae > Pteropus > Pteropus vampyrus. The sequence goes on along the minus strand of NW_011888795.1, from coordinate 7,296,692 downwards.
ATAGGCCTCATAATTATTCCTACAAAATAACATTTCAAGTGCAATGACTAGAACAGAGTTAAACTTACCCAGCATATAAAAAAATTAGAATCAGTGAATAAAACAGACAACAGAAAGAGGTCATCAGAAACTCTAGCTGCAGGGGCCCAGCATCTGTGTTTGAATAGGCCATCTGGGTCATTCTGATACATGCTAAAGTCTGAGAATCACTGCTTTGAATCACACAAATAAGCATCCCACAGAAAAATGTGAAAGGGTATTAGGCCTGGAGAAGGGCCCAAGAATTTGCATTTCTAACAAGTTTCCAGATGATGCCCATGCCACATCATACTTTGAGGAACACTGATATAAAAAAAGGAATTACTATACAGGTCAAGATAGTGGTCACCTGTGGGGAGGAGAAGGGCTACAATTGAAAAGTGATATGAAGATATGTCCTGGAATGCTGGCAATTTTCCATTAATCTTGGTGGTGATTACACAAATGTAATCATTAAATTACATATTTATATTTTAAGGAATAATGAAATCACTGGTTGTCCTTTTACCATTCAAGCATATACGTCAAATTTCATTGCACTAATCCTGTCCACCATCATCCCACCACCCTTACTTATAATCAACTCTCAAAGTAAAAAGTGCAAAAAGTTGTGAAATTCCAAGGTATAACTTCCTCCCTTCACTTTAGTTCCTAGTGTAGTTAGGTCACAAAATTAAATAAGCTTTAAAATTAAGACAAGAAAAATTTAGTCTAAGTCAGAGATCTGGTCCGATCTATAGCCTTAGTTCTTCATCCCCAATGTAAAAATACCTGAAAAATTAAAAAACGAATATCTTAAACTTTTAACAAGAAAAGTAGCCAATGTGAAAAGTTATTGCTTTAATTTTTTCCCCCAAGTTAAAAGAAAAGGGGGGAAATTCTACCTTTCACCAGTCTGAACTTCTTACTCAAAAGAGGCAAAGAAGCTTGCCTCTCTCCAAATACAATAAAATGAAATATCTAATGCTGGTTGTAGTGACAAGATCCTGCTCTTTCTATTAACCTTCAGCTATTGGGGAAAGCAATATTCATCAACTGGTTTTAAATCTGTAACTACTTTAAAATATAGAAAGTTTCCTTGTAGGAAGGCGGACAATGAAGAAAAAGATTGAAGAGCATGTTATTAAACCGATCAGCACAGACTGTACTTTTAAATTCCTACTCATAAATCCTCAAAAAGCATTAATGAAATCTGGGATGTGGACACCTGTTTCCTGTGTTTGTGTAAAAATACTTTTTCTAGGGATTGAATTCTTCTGTAAACTTCAAAAAACAGTAATATTTGCCATTTTGTTTTTGTTTTCAGTACCAACATATTGTACTATACAAGCCCTCACTTTTACTTCGTGAGAAAACAATTATAACAGTATCACAATTTCTGACGTTGGCAGCTAGTCAGTAGCTGCCTGTGCCTTGTGATGTTCCAAACAGGTATCTGACAAGCAAATGGTTCCCACAGCCAGGTCTGGGAATAACGCCTCATCTTCGGAAAGCTAATGACTGAGGCTATGGCAATAACATGTGCAGCTGGGTTTCGTTATGCCCATAAGCATCACGACAGTAGTCACAAACACAACCAACCTTTCCATTTGTATGGTAAGAACTGGCCAGACCTGTTCTGCTCAGTTCCTACTAAACCTTTTGCCATTGCATTGAGCTAAATTCACAGGCCCCTCACAGCTTCTTTTTTCTTACACCATCACAATAGGACTGTGTGTATGATGCCTAATCATATCAACTGCAGGCAATGTAAAAGACAGTACTGATGGCTTAGCAAGAATCATTCCTGGATCCTGAAGGTTAGATCCAGACAGTTTGGCTTGTGAAAGGCAATATTTGTAACCATATGAGTTCATCTCCTGGAATTTCAGGGTAATGTAGTTGGGGTTACATGAGGCTTGGAGAGCTCTCCATCCTGGGCAGACAGAACCTTAATATCACTGGCCTGAACACTTCTCCTGAGATGAGTCGAAGAGACCTGAGAAGCCACATTCACTGAACACCATCAACCCCATGTTCTCTGTGTCCTTTACTTCCAGTGTATCCTTCACCAAGTCTCAAACCCAGTCTTCTGCAGGATCACTTCAATTTAGAAAGTAAAATTATTTTTTAAAAAGGGCATAACCTAGTAAAGTAGTGTTCTCTTTTCTTCCCATTGTTGACAATACCTTAAAAACTGAATTGGTCCTTCGAAAGCACATCCTCATTCAATTCTCTTGACTAGAAAATTCCAGACTATGAGGATGCAGCTGAGCTTGTTATATTAAATTGATTGTTTCACTTGTCTGAGGATGAGTAAAACAAATACGGCATCCTTTCATTAAGGGCCACAAACTATACTAAATTAAGAATGCTCCAAGCATTTTGGACCATAGTCAAAGTTAGCTTTAAGAAACCATCCTACAGAACTTTGCACTATTATAACTTTCAACACAATCTAAGTATTCTCTCCTTACTCCTGGATTACTACTATCAGGTTTTGCCTTTGTGAGAATATCATGTTCACATGCAATGATACTGGTGCCACTTAAGAGCTACATAAAGTCACCTAGGTCACCCAGGAGGTATAGAGAGGATTGCTTTCAGGTTAGGTTAAAAGACTTCATCCCATCTATAGTTATAAACATATTTTGTTATAATAATACCTGACTAGAAAAAACAATCGCTGGCCTTCGAAGCATCCCACTCTTTCAAGAAAGTCAGCGTCCCTGCCAGCAAACTCCACAATGATATACCTGTTGACTGTCCTGCTCTCCCATGTGTCCTCTGGATCATAAAAACCGGTTTGGACAATTGTGGGATTTTTTACTCATTTGTGAATCTCACTCTGCTTCATGAGTTGATAATGTCCATGTTGTCACCTTTGAACCAAAGTTCTTTATACATATCATTCTTTGGTTTTATTCTCAATCACTTTATCATAAATGGAACTGATAAAATTTTTCAGCCTCAATTTCTTCTGTATGGCAAATGGTTTCTGAGGAATCTTCGATTTTGAAATCGTAAGTATTCAAGTATGTTATATACAGAAATAGGGATCTTTCTGCAAGTCGTTGCTATTGCTGTTTTAGCATTTCCACCATTACTGAGCTATACATGAAATTTCCATCAAATATTTGACCACATTTGTCTGTGTAATTCATACTCTCTGTTGACTTGTAGTGAGTATAAGGCATCACTGTACCATTTTCTAAATTCTTTTCCTTAGCATGTCCTCCTTTAGCTTTCTTTACATCTTCATTTGGTATATGACCTAAAATCAAAATGTTATTTTAAAAGCTTTTTCACATGTACACAACTCCCACTCTCTTACACTTTCCTGCAGGTTGAAATCTTTACCTCTACTCTGTCTTTGACCATTGTCATAGTGCTTAAAAGAATTCTGAAAAAAGACTGCATGGGCTCAAGTCACAATGCCACCATTTGTTATTCATGTCACCTTGAACACATTACAAAACCTCTTTATTCCTCATTTTCCTGATCTGGAATATGTGAATAATAATACCTAATGTCATAGGGTTATTATAAAGTTTATATGTGCAAGGATTCAATGTGTTAATGAATGTAAAACTCTTAGGACAACGCTTGACACATGATAAACACTATATATCTTAGCTATTATTATCTACAGCCATATAAACTCCACAGCTGTTGGGATTATGTATGTTCCTAGTCTTATTATTTCTGTGTTGTTTTTACTGTACTAATCAAATTATTCTGACCATTTAATAGGAAGATGTCATATATATAGCCTACAAACTCAATAAGAGGCCGTAAGTATTTCTCTTGGATATTTAAAGATACTCAAAGGAATAAATGAGCAAAAGATAGCCTTCATCATTACACAAAATAAATAGCATTGCACTGAGGTTACCTACCTCATAGTCATTAGTGCTGGATGTAGGGGTCACAGACACCCCTGGCTTCTGTGACATCTGAAACAAAAACCACAAGACCAGATGTACCACTCATGGCAACGTAAATCAAACATGTCCCCAGCGGGTTGACAGCAAGATTATATACATTCACGTGCACATACACATACACATTTACCCAAAGGTCATTAATATTCTTGTTGTTGAATGCATTTGCTGTACATAGCCTTCATCTCCCTCCACAAAAGCACACAAACATTTTTAAAGATTCACTCTAAGTTTCTCACCTGTTGGAAAAAAAAGTCCAAATCTGGTGCTAGCTGAAGGTCGAGTACTGCTGTAGAAAAGAATAGGCATGGATCCAACTCTTCAGCTAGAGTTCATTTAAGCAATCAGATACATCTGCTGCTGGCAGACAAAAGAGTGGCAGAAACTACTCATTTTGCTTTTTGTCTATTTTAGGAGGCTTTTTCATAAGAACCCCTCCACCTTAGTAAGAAACAAATGTTTCTCATCTTTTTATTATCTCAAGAGGCTTTTACTATCTCCATAACCATTTTTGTTCAGATTCAACATGCTTAAATATTTCAGTAATTTGGCTTCTGCCTAGGATGTAGAAGTGTAGAGAGAACATTGCTCTCACCATAACCAGAAAAATTGCAGAATAACTTTTCTTGAACCTATCAGAAAGCTGAGGTTTGGGCAACCGACTGGACTTTTCTGGCTTTAGTACAACTAAAAGCCCTATGTCCTGAGAAACTCCTCAGTCCCAGACAAACTGGGATAGTTGGTCATTCTAGCAAGGGTTGCAGACCAATCAAGTAGCCTGAAATCCAGAGAAAGACTGGCCCCACCAAGGAGAGATAGGATGTGAGCACTTTAAAAAGATACAGCAAGCACCATACAAGGTGATAAGAATTCACCTAAAATTGTTAATGAATTGCTAAAGGCCATATGTGGACTAGCATGAGAATATAGAAGCCGTGGGAGCCTCAGACAAAACAGCTTGCTCCCATTTTCAGTCTCTTCTCTTTGTTCTCTGCTGAGTGCAGATGAGATAGATTTGAGACAAGGCAGGAGACCAGAGAGACCCTCCCTTGGTGGTGACCGGCCTGTTGAAGGGGAGTAAGTTCCCACTATAGAAAAGAGAAAAAAGTCCTGCCCAGACCCTTTCTTACACTTGAATATGAGAATAATAGCCTCAAGCTGTTGCCTTGAGGGCCCAGGTAATGACCTTTGATACTGGAGAAGGGTAGGAGTAGGAAAGGACAAGCAAACAAATTCTATCCCTGGGGAAGGAGAGACATGAAAAGTCTTGGACCCAGGATCTCAAACCAATACAATTACAGGATGCTCTTATAGGAGACGCTCATCTTCTCAAGATCCATCAAAGATACAGGAAGACTGAGGAACTGAGAGAGCCCCACTCTCAAAGTTTAAACATTTGAAGCTTGCCTAAGACAGGCTGGACCGGGATGGCTGAGAGTCTGTTGGGTCCCACTACCGAGCGAGCAAGCACAAGGTAACAACAAGCAGGGGGAAAGGCAAGCATGGAGAAAGGCCTCTCTGTGGCGCAAGTTTTACAGGGAGGCCTAGAAGCTGATAGTGGAACGGAAGCATTGAGAAAATTCCTCCAGCCCTCCAGCCCACACCTTGAGCATAAGGTAACACTAGAGGAAATTTAAATGAGTGGTGTACTAAAGGTGGAACAATAAAACCTAAACCCAGCTTAACTACTGATTAGACTGACTCAACAACCCACATTACTGACCTAGCAGAAGAAGAAACGTACTTATTTTGAGGCACACATTCTCTTTATCTTAATCTCTACTATTATACACAAGATACCTGGCATTTGATAAAAAATTATGAGATACATAAAAAAAGAAGAAAAACCCATTGTCAAGAGAGAAAGCAATCGACAGAATCCAACTCAGAGATAACCCAAATATAGGAACTATGAGAATTTAAAATAACTTTGATTAATATATGAATCATATATACTAAAGGTTCTAGTAGAAAAGGTGGGTAACATAAATGAATGAATGGAAAATTTTAGCGGAGATAAAAACTATATAAGTCAAATGGAAATGCTAGAAATAAAAAACATGGTAACAGAGATGAAGAATCAGTACACTCAATACAGCTAAGGAAAGTGTCAGTGAACTTGCAGATATGTCAACAGAAATTACCCAAACTAAAATACAAAGAGAAAAAAGTGTGAAGAAAACACAAAAGAGCATTGAAGAGTTGTGAGATAATATCAAAGAGTCTAACAGAAGTGTGTTTGGAATCCCAGGAGAAGAGAGAGAGAGCAGAAGAAATCTTTGAAGAAGGAATGGCTGAATCTTCCAGTTTCTTCACCAAAGCTAATTACTTTTTAAGGTGAGGTGACTGACAAAAAGAAGTCAAGCCAAGACAGCTGTAATCCCATAGTTTGTAACAATAACTTGGAGTGAATGTTGGTGAGGTGACCATCCTCCTTTCCTTATTTCTTCCTTCCCTTCTCTGCAGTTTCTCTGCAGTTCATTTCTGCAAAACTGGACAGTCAAATCAGGGGAAACAGTTTTGCCAGCACCGAATTGGTTCTAGTAGCAACAGCTGACACAGGTTTGAGGCTCTCCTGTACGAGTGATCGTCATTCTGCAGTTCTAGACTGCTTGTGGTTAGGCTGCAGTTCTTAAAATGCTAAGGCCTTTGGTTTGAGGTTAGCCAGGTTAGTAAGGTTGTGGGTGATATAGATGATACAGTAAGGGTAAGTAAGGGTACCTTCTGGGAGATGGAGGGCTGTGTGAAGGGGGAGAAGCAGTTTTTCGGAAAATTTCAAGTAGTTTCCAACACTCCAAAATCTTTAGAACAGTGCTTTCCCAAAGAAAGATAATATGAGCCACATGTACAACTTAAATTTTTCTTGTAGTCACATTAAAAAGTAAAAATGAACAGGTAAAATTAATTTTAATATACCAGAGAGTAGGGGAGAGGGGGAGGTAGATGGGGTAAAAGGAGTCAAATATGTGGTGACAGAAAGAACTCTAACTATGGGAGGCAAACACACAATGTAAATATATACGTGCCTTACTGTTAAAATGTACAGCTGAAACTTATTGGATTTCATTAACCACTGTCACCATAAAAAATTTTAAAAAATTAATTTTCATATATTTTATTTAACTCAATATATCCAAAATGCCATTTCAACATGTAATCAATATAAAAATAAAATACTTTACATTAAAAAGTGAGACTTTGAAATCTGGTGTGCATTTTACATTTATAGTACGTACAGCTTATTTCTGACTAGTCACATTACAAGTGCACAATAGCCCCATGCAGTTTGTGGCTACAGTACTAGATGGCACAGCTTTAGAACCTCTTCTGTTTCTTCTCTAAGTCTCTTACTTCCTCCACATCATGTCAAACAAAGCAGCTTCCCTTCTCTGCTCATCCCCAACCCATACCCACCTGCACCAGCCTTTCCAGGGCACCTGTGAAACAGTCCCAGAGCACCCTTTAATATATGACCTGCGTCCTCACCTGCCTCTATCCTTAGGCAAGGAGCCAAACATTTCTGTTCTCAGGGGTGTAGCACTTCCACATTCTGCACATTCTTCAAAAGCCCTGAAATATAATGGGGGGAGGGTGAGTATTGGGTCACAAACGTCTCATGATTTCAATGACTCTCAGTTTAGTCAATAGAATCATAGCTCCTCTGTCTCTTGATGTCTTAGTAGCTACTGAGAGGTCTAGAGTAGAATCCCACTAGCTTTCAATAAAGTTTTGCTTGCTGAACTTCATATCCTGTACAATGCTCATTTCTATGATATTGAGACCCAAGAACCTGGCATTAGTTGGCTCTGGCTACAGTCGGGGCTTACATCTCTGGAGGAAGCAAAAACGTGGTGAGATTTCCAGGACTACCCTTGAGGAACTGGACCTTAAGGGGCACTCCAAAGTCATATCTACTAGAATTCACTGTGAAAAACGATTTTGAGTCAGTGAGAACCCCTTGAAAAGAAGTAGTGAGGGGATGCAATAAGTAGGCAAGACACTTGATTAATCAGTGTTACTCACATCCAGGGTATTCATCAGGTCAAGCTATTGTGGACTTTAGCTGGGCAACAACAGACTGACATCTGCAAAGGTGACTTTCAGGCCTGAGCCGGAATCCTTTCGAATCTACTTTATAATCAACTTCCAAGCCAGAAACAGGTGCTAACGATGAGTGACCTCCAGAAACTACTATTGTGGGAGTTTGAGCCCTGCCACGGTTTCCAGTAACTGACTCTGCTTGGCCAGACCGAGTCAAGGCCCAGAGCGAGGTCAGCAGCGGTTGTCCGCACTTCTTCTTCTCTCCCACTAGGGGGGGACACAGACCTTGATCTGGAGGAGATTAGGGAGGGTACCGGGGACCGGGATGGTCGATCTCCCACCTGGACCCAGGCACCATCAGGTCTGCGCACACCCCACCAGAACCATATCCATTGTTCTTGAAGCCCGAGGAAGCAAAAAGCAACCGAAGATTCGTTACTGCCCGAGATCTAGCATAGCCGCGGCCACGCTGTCTCAGGGACCTCGGTGCCCCCGAGCCTCAGAGACCCCTCTTTCCCCACTCCTGTCCGGGGCGACAACTGTCCGGGGTTTTCACTAGCGGCCGCTCAACCGAAACTAGGGCCTGGAAGCGCGTGGCTGCGGGAACGACAGTTTCCCGGGCGACAGGCCCCGCCCCGGCCGCGCGCCCGGCCGCGCCCCTCAGAGGAGCAGCGGGCGGACAGCTGAAGGCGGATCGTGATGCGCTTTGGGTCCTATTTGGGGTCCCTGTTCTTCCCCAGTTCTCTGCGTTGCAACAGCGTTTATTAACAGCTTGGCAAGAGTCCTTGGCACACAGCGTGGCTTAAGTCTCATTTGTTGGATAAACAAGTAAAATGTTCACACGCCATGGAGGGTGCGAGCAAGAGGCTAACAGTCTGGCTCCAGTGGGTCAACCAGTGAGGAACCGCTAAGGCCTCAAGGGGGCGCCCTCTCGCCCAAGGAGCAAACGCTAGGCTTTCAGAGACGAGGACCAAGGACACTCTAAGTTCTGTCTCTTCCTCTCTCACAATTCGCTTATCTCCCTAGCTGGAATCAAAATACCATTTTCATATCACAGATTTCTTATGCAATAAAAATTTAAACGAATCACTTTATTTAAAAATAATATTGATAAAATTAGTATGAGTCCTGCTAATGCAGGAATTATCTATATTAATTTAGTTCTAAGTTTAAAAGAATTGCAAATATCCTGTTAACATATTAGCAGCTTACCTCTTGTTCACTTTTTCAGTAACTGGAATGGTACACTGAAACCCGTTTCAAACACATATGAGTTGGAGATGCTATTGTAATAAGTATCTTCTTCCCAAATAAGTGTATATAAAAGTTTAAATTAGATCTAAAACTTTTCCTAACTGCAAGGTTAAATCATGCAACGGTAGAACAGGTATCTACCCACCTGATCTAGCAAATATTGGCTGATGTTTTACATAATCACAAGTAGATTAATTGCACAGATCTTAAATCAACGTGATGATGTGATATTCATTGTGAAAGTTTCCCCCCACATCATGTTAACACATCCATCACATGTTTACCACTTTTATTTTTCTGAGAATATTTAAATTCTACTCTTAGTAAATTTCATGATAAAATAGTATTATCAACTGTAGATGCCATGTTATGTATTGGATCCAAACTTTATTTTGTAACTGAAAGTTTTGTACTCTTTTATCAACTTCTCCCTGTTTAACTGTAGAATTTTGAAAGTTCTTTATATATTCTAAACACTAGTTCTTTGTCAGATATGTATTTTGAAAATATTTTCTTCTATTATGTAACTTGCCTTTTCAGCGTCTTTCACAGAGAGAATTATCAATTTTGATGTCCAGTTTATCAATTTTTCTTTTAATGAGTGATATTTTTGGTGACAAGCCTAAGAATTCCTAGCCCTAGATCTTGACGATTTTCTCCTATTTTCTTAAAAGCTTTATAGTTTCACATTTAACATTTAAGTTTTGGCCCATTTTGAGTTAATTTTTGTGTAACATGTGAGACTTAGGTCAGAATTTATCTATCTATCTATCTATCTATCTATCTATCTATCTATCTATCTATCTATTTATTGCCAATGGATGTCCAGTTGCTTTAGCATCAATTGGACCTCTACCATCTTTTTTGAAACAAACTTTGTTTAGAAAATTGTAAATTTAGCAAAACAAAATTAGTTGAAGATGTAGAAATTAAATCTTATTAAGAAAATAATGTTAGCTATAAAAAAATTAATACTCTTTTTTGCATTAAGTATGACAGCAGGAGAAGAGGTATTTTTTGAACTGATAGGCCTCATAATGTATTCTGCATAAATAATTCAAAAGGAGGGGAATGGTGTATGTAGCATTATTTATACTAGTGAACATATATATTTTTATCCTAAAAGTATAATGTTGTATGTACCTGAATGCTATTTTATGTTTTTTTGTCTTTATTGAAATATAATAGACAACTAGTTGCCTGCATTTACATCGTATCATTCAATGAGGTTTTTTGTCAATTATAGTTGGTATATAACACACCAGCCACACCTGTACACAGATATTTTTATCTTTAGTAGTGTCCCATAGGCTCCTTAGATTATTATATAGTCCTAACTTCTTTTTTCTTGCCAATCTGATTGATTGTCCTTGGCTTTCCCGTCCTTTATATAAGTCATTTGATCCTCTTCTTTATTCACTTCATTTATTCTTTTGTTTATTCCATTTAATATACTTCTCATCTCAGATAATGTGTTCTTCATTTCTGACTGGTTCCCTTTTATAATTTCCATTTCCATTTTTACGTTTTTTTTTTTTTTTAATATCTTTTTGTTGAAGTTCTCGCTGAATTCATCAACACTTCCCAAAAGTTCATGGAGCAGTATTTTGAACTCGGCATCTGTTAGATTGCTTGACTCTATTATTTCTGGATCTCTATTTTGTTCCCTCATATGGTTTCTGCTTCTTTGTCTTCCCATTTTGGCTGCCTTTCTGTGTCTGTTTCTATGTACTAAGCAAAGCTTCTAAGTCTCCCAGGCTTATTAGTACAACTTTGTGAGGTAAGTATCCAGTGGCACAGTCCTGAGAGGGGTTCAGCTGCAGGCCAAATTTAGCCCAAGCCTGTGCCCCTCTGTTGAACCCCTGTTGAAATTCAGCAAGCAATCCACAGATTCTGTGTTTATAGTTGCCTCAAAAGGCTACACCAGAAACTGGGACCAGCTGCCACCAGTGTGAGTCTTGGAGTTGGCTTAGCAAGGAACACCTGATTCGCTGAGGATACACCTGGATGTGGCTTGAGTGGAGGCCCCAAGTTGGAGGAGGCAGAGTTTCAGGGACTCCTCTGTTATCCAGTTTGATGATGTCTCTGCTATGGTGGTGCTGCGTCCATGCACTGGAAGGTGGGAGGACTCAACAGAGGAACAATGGATACCACCGGCAGGGGAGAGAGCCTCACTGAGGCCCTCACTCCAACGACTCAAGTGTCACCCTGTAAGTCCCTGTGCAGCCAAACCGGCACTGGTGCTCAGAGCGAGCAGGTCTGTCAACATGGAAGTCTGCTTGAGGACGCGGCCCCTTTAAGAGGTGTCTGCAGCTGCAGCTGCCGCTGCCGCTGTCGCTGTCACAGCTTCAGTCCCACTCAGCCGCTCTGGTATGGGCAGCCTCGAGTCCTTGCCTCGTCCTACCTTCTGCCATTGCAGGGTGATTTCTTAGATTTCTCCCTAGTTGTATGCCTTGTTCATCTAGCTCCCAGGTGATTTTCCTTGCTGTTTGCTCCTTGTTTCTGTCACA
>NW_011888795.1:7284529-7284875 GCF_000151845.1 Pteropus vampyrus | reverse complement strand
GGTGATTTTCCTTGCTGTTTGCTCCTTGTTTCTGTCACACTTTGATTTGGTTGCCAGAGGGATGAACAGAGACTCTATCATTTACACCATTTCCCCCGCTCTCTATTTTATGTAATTTTTAAAAGGAATGTATATGGAAATATTATTGCAACATGAGTCATGAAAAAATATATATTTTTAATTGAGATATAATTCACATATAATACTGTATTAGTTTTAGGTAATACATCATCTTTTAATCTCTTAAATTGTTAAACAGGTGAACAGCAAAGCTTCATTATCATTAGTTATCATTCAGGATGCTTTCTTGCGTTGTAATGAAAATTAATTTACTGCAGTTTATTTT
>NW_011888795.1:7281273-7283194 GCF_000151845.1 Pteropus vampyrus | reverse complement strand
TTAAACAGGTGAACAGCAAAGCTTCATTATCATTAGTTATCATTCAGGATGCTTTCTTGCGTTGTAATGAAAATTAATTTACTGCAGTTTATTTTTGGACATCTCTTACCCTGTCATTGGTTCTTCTCAAATAATATACTCAAGACAAAACAAGAAGATATTTAACTTGTTATCTCTTTTCATTGTTGCCCTGATATGCTGTTCTATAGCTTGTAAGATGAAATTTTACCTACTACTGTGGGATTTACATTTATATCTTAGTCTTGATTTTAATGAGGATATCTCTAATGTAGCTTCATTTAGTATAAATGTTGGTATGGGGATCGGGATACATGTATTTTATCAAATTAATGATGTATCGACTGCTTACAGTTTAAAAGTTTTTATCCAGAACAAGATTTTATCCAATACTTCTCAGTGTCTAAAGAAATTATAATATATTTATATATTGATATTTGATATGACAATTTATATAAACAGATTTTCTGATATTGATCCAATCTTTATTCCTAAAATAAATCATCTTTGGTCATATCGTATAAGTTTTTTAATATGCTGCTTTGCTAATATTTTACTTACAATTTATGTCTATATTCATAAGTGAGATTTTTCTCTCTGTATATTTTTTCCATCCATAGAATCTTTCCTCATGAAGAGTAGTTCCAAAATGGAAGCTCCTTCTTTTGCTGTGCTATATAACTGTACAAATAGCATTGGGATCATCTGCTTTTTTTAAGGTTTGGAAATAGTCCCATGTAAAACTATTTTTTAAAAAATATTTTTTATTTTTCAAATATAGTTGGTGTATGGTATTATATTAGTTTTGGGTGTATGATATGATGATAAGACATTTACATATCTTACAAAGTGATCACCTGGATAAATTTTGTACCTATCGAACACCATACATAGTTATTATAATATTATTGACTATATTCCTTATACCGTACTTTTTCTCTCTATGAGTATTTTGTAACTACCAATTTGTACTTTTTAATCCCATCCCCTTTTTTACTCCCTCCAAACTCCTTTCATCTGGTAACCCTCAAAATGTTCTCTGTTTCTATGAGTTTGTCTGTTTTATTTGTTTATTTTGTTCTTTAGATTCCACATGTCGGTGAAATCATATGACATTTGTCTTTATCTGACTTATTCCACTCAGCAATATACCTTTTAGTTCCATCCATTTTGTTGCAGATGGCAAGGTTTCATTCATTCATTTCTTCATTCATTCATTCATATGGCTGAGTAATATTCCATTGTACATGTGTACCACTTCTTCTTTATCCATTCATCCACTGATGGATACCCAGGTTGCCTCCATATCTTGGCTATTGTTAATAATACTGTAATGAACAGGCGAATGCACATATCCCTCCAAAGTAGTATTTTGGGCTTCTTTGGATAAATACTCATAAGTGAGATTGCTTGGTCTTTCTTTGTCTCTTGTTCTAAAGTCTATTTTGTCTGGTATAAATATTGCTACCCGAGACTGGTTTTTTTTTTTTTTTTCATTTTCATTTTCATGAAATACCTTTTTCCATCTCTTTGCTTTTAGTCTGTGTGTGTCTTTTGATCTGAAGTGAGTCTCTTGTAGGCAGCATATGTAAGGGGCTTGCTTTCTTATCCATTCAGCTACCCTATCTTTTGATTGGAACATTTAATTATTTTTCATTTGAAGTTTTTGTTGATAGATATGTAGTTATTGCCATTTTATTATGTATATTTTTCTTCTTCTTAAAGAAGTCCCTCCAATACTTTCTGTAATGCTGGCTTGGTGGTGATGAACTCTTTTAGTTTTTTCTTGTCTGGGAAGCTCTTAATTTGTTTTTTGATTCTAAATGATAACTTTGCTGGGTAGAATAATCTTGGTTGTAGGTCCTTTTCATCACTTTGACTATTTCCTGCTAATCCCTTCTGG
>NW_011888795.1:7279551-7281223 GCF_000151845.1 Pteropus vampyrus | reverse complement strand
TATGTATATTTTTCTTCTTCTTAAAGAAGTCCCTCCAATACTTTCTGTAATGCTGGCTTGGTGGTGATGAACTCTTTTAGTTTTTTCTTGTCTGGGAAGCTCTTAATTTGTTTTTTGATTCTAAATGATAACTTTGCTGGGTAGAATAATCTTGGTTGTAGGTCCTTTTCATCACTTTGACTATTTCCTGCTAATCCCTTCTGGCCTGCAAAGTTTCGGTTGAGAAATTAGTTGACAATCTTATGGAAACTCCTTTGTTGGTAAATAATTGCTTTTCTTTTGCTGCTTTTGAGATTCTCTCTTTGTCTTTAATCTTTGGCATTTTAATTATGATGTATTTTGGTGTGAGCCTCTTTGGGTTCATCTAGTTTGGGACTCTGCGCTTTCTGGGGTTGTGTGTCTATTTTCTTTACCAGGTTAAGGAAGTTTTCTGTCATTATTTCTTCAGATAGGTTTCCAATTTCTTGCTCTTTCTCTCATCTCTTTCTGATATCTCTATGATGTGAATATTGTTATGCTTGACATTGTCCCAGAGGCCCCTTACACTATTTTCATTTTTTTGGATTCTTTTTTCTTATTGCTGTTCTGTTTGGGTGCTTTCTGCTACCACATCCTTGAAATCGCTGATATGATCCTCTATTTCATCCAATTTGTTGACTCCCTCTAATGTACTCTTCATCTCAGATATTGTATTCTTCATTTCTGACTGGTTCTCTTTTATGTTTTCCATTTCCATTTTTATGTTTTTTTTCTCTTTGTTAAAGTTCTCACTGAGTTTATCTACTTTTCTCCTAAGTTCATTGAGCATCCCTATAACCAGTGTTTTAAACTCTGCATCTGGTAGATTGCTTGTATAAGAGGAACCAAGGTTGGCTGCTGCTAGTGTCGGACTTCAGGCTGCTCAGCAAGAGGTACAGGGCATGCCAAGGCCAGATGCTGCTTCTGTGGATTTTGTGAGCCTTTGAGAGACTTTAGGAAATTCGGTAGCATGAGCTAAGACAGGTTATCTGTATGGAAAAAACTACCGGAGGCAGCTTGAGTGGGCCCACAAGTTGGGAGGCGTGGAGTCTCAGGGAATCAGCAGGGCAGGGTAACAAGCATTAGCTATGGCGATGGAGACTAAGATATGGCATCCACTTGTGTCTGCATGCTGGGTTGAGGGATACTCAACAAAGGAACAATGGATACTGCCCACACTTCTGTCCAGGAGAATGCTGCTCCTCCAGCCCTCACCTTGAAGTCAGACAACTCATTTCCTCCTTGTATGTCCCATGTACTCCCTGAGCAGCTGCCCTAGTGATGGATCTCAGAGCAAGTGAGTCCATCACCTAGTAAGTTTGCACGGGCTCTTTAAGAGGAATGTCTGTGACTCCCTCAACTTTCTGTCTCAGCTACAATTTCTGCTGGTTTTCACAGCCAAAGGCTGTGGGGACTTCTCTTCCCAGCAATGGAACCCTGGTCTGGGGAGCCTAGTGTGGAGCTGGGACCCCTCACTCCTCAGTAGGGGCGGAGTCTCTACAGCCAAGATAATCCTCTGGATTCTCGACCACCACATGTGGTTGTGGGACAGCCCATTTCGTGTCTCTGCCTCTCTTACCAGTCTCAAGGTGATCTCTTATGTATGTCCTTAGTTGTAGAACTTCTCTTCAGCCAAACCTCAGGCAATTCCCAG
>NW_011888795.1:7277515-7279501 GCF_000151845.1 Pteropus vampyrus | reverse complement strand
AGCAAGAGGTACAGGGCATGCCAAGGCCAGATGCTGCTTCTGTGGATTTTGTGAGCCTTTGAGAGACTTTAGGAAATTCGGTAGCATGAGCTAAGACAGGTTATCTGTATGGAAAAAACTACCGGAGGCAGCTTGAGTGGGCCCACAAGTTGGGAGGCGTGGAGTCTCAGGGAATCAGCAGGGCAGGGTAACAAGCATTAGCTATGGCGATGGAGACTAAGATATGGCATCCACTTGTGTCTGCATGCTGGGTTGAGGGATACTCAACAAAGGAACAATGGATACTGCCCACACTTCTGTCCAGGAGAATGCTGCTCCTCCAGCCCTCACCTTGAAGTCAGACAACTCATTTCCTCCTTGTATGTCCCATGTACTCCCTGAGCAGCTGCCCTAGTGATGGATCTCAGAGCAAGTGAGTCCATCACCTAGTAAGTTTGCACGGGCTCTTTAAGAGGAATGTCTGTGACTCCCTCAACTTTCTGTCTCAGCTACAATTTCTGCTGGTTTTCACAGCCAAAGGCTGTGGGGACTTCTCTTCCCAGCAATGGAACCCTGGTCTGGGGAGCCTAGTGTGGAGCTGGGACCCCTCACTCCTCAGTAGGGGCGGAGTCTCTACAGCCAAGATAATCCTCTGGATTCTCGACCACCACATGTGGTTGTGGGACAGCCCATTTCGTGTCTCTGCCTCTCTTACCAGTCTCAAGGTGATCTCTTATGTATGTCCTTAGTTGTAGAACTTCTCTTCAGCCAAACCTCAGGCAATTCCCAGTGATGGTTGTTGTGTAGTTTCATTGTAATTGTGACATGGTTGTGCTACCCTCCATACCATCTTGATAGGTTGTCCTGAAACTGTCTTGACATAGCATTTTGGGGAAAACAGATCTTTGACGAATTTTAAATATATTCTGTGGTAACTGATCTATTTTAACCAATATTGGTAGGTTATATTTTAATAAAATTAAGTGTATTGGAACATTATATATTTCATTTAGGTTTTCCAATTTAGTTACACAGAGTTTAGCAAAGTCGTCTCTTATGTGTCAGGTTCACCTCTTCTGCAACAATTTCCTCTATTATATCTCATTTTATATAATTGTATTTTTCTTTTTTTTAAATTAGATTAAAAGTATTTTATTGATCCTTACCCTGCTCTACAAAGAATCAGCTTTCAGACCTTTAAGAAATATCTGACATTTTTTCTGATTTTGAATTAATAACATACCTACCTTTTTCTTTTATTTCCTTCCTCTACTTTCTTATATTTATTTTCATTGTTTTTTTTAAAAAAATTTTATTATTCAATTACAGTTGACATTTATTATTATTTATATTAATTTCAGGTTATTGTTCTTTCTTTAACTTCTAAAGGTAGATGCTTACTTTACTTATTTAAATGTTTTTGTTTATTAATATAATAATTTAACTTATACATTTTCTTCTGAACAGTGCCATAGTAATACCCATGGATTTTGATATGAAATATGATAATTATTAGTTTTAATATATTATCCAATTTCAATTTGGAATTCCCATTGGAGTCAATAATTGTTTAAAACTTGAAAAATTAAAATTTCCAGATGATAAGAAAATTTAGTTTTCAAAATTTATTATAAATATTTGGTTTTTATTCTGTATAAATTTTATTCATAGTATGTTGTCTATAGTATTTATCTATTTAAAAAGAATTTTCTTGTGGCCTAATATGTAATCAATTATCATGACTTCTCCCTCCTTTGGTTTCTGGGAAAGAAGGTCAGTTGTTTTGTTTCCCAGAATGTTTATTTTCATATAAAATATATAAATACATTATCATGCTACTTAGTCTTTGATATCTTTATTTATTTATTTTTGTTCACTTGGAATTTCTTGGACATAAAGTAATAAATTCTCTTTTTATTAATGCATTTTAAATCTATTTCTCCTCACATAACTCCTGCAATTTTTATTTATGAATATTGATGTTATATTACTTGGAACATAGATATT
>NW_011888795.1:7249697-7276855 GCF_000151845.1 Pteropus vampyrus | reverse complement strand
TTTGTATTGCTGAATAAACTTCCATTCTTTTTACATGATTTATCAGCATCCAATTAGATCTTTTGTCCCCTTGCTAAAGGATGAGTGAATTCAGTAAATATTAGTACTTACTTATTCTCCCAATTCTTTTCTCAAATCTGTTAGATATGTCATTTCCATGTTGTCAGGATTGCTACATTTACATTCTGTGTTGTTACCATAATTTCTGCTTTTGTTTAATCATTATCCTGCAATAAAGTAGATTCAATCTTAATGCCAGTCCTGTGCAATCGATTAAAGTTTAACTTCTAGTATTTTTCTACAAAGAAAAGCTCATAAGATGTTTAAGATGTTCATTTCTTACCTTTATACTTGAAGACATTTGGTTGAGTAAAATATTCCTTGATTACAATTTTTCTTCCTGAGGATTTTATAAGTGTTACTGCACTATTTGCTGCCATGGGAATTTGCTCTGGGGAAATCTGAGATCAGCCTTATTTTTTCCTTGGTAAATGACTTAATATTTTTGCATAACTCTCAAAGGATTCTTTGTCTTTGAAGTTCAGTAGCTTTATTACAGTATGTCTCTGTATTACTTTTTCCTGAGGCATTTTGCGTCCTTTCAATTTTGCAATCAAACTCTCTTTTAATTTTAAAAGTTTTTTGATAAAATATTTATAATTTTCAAGTTGTCTAAAGAAACTTCCCCTCCTCATTAATATTCTTCATATTCTGCTTGTTTTCTTTTTCTTTTTCTCTTTTGTTTTTGTAGATCTTCTGCAGTTCCTTTTGGACCTCATTTTTTACTAAGGTGAGTTTTTCCTACATCAGACATATGAAAAGTTTAATGGAGGTGGGGCCAGGCCTATGTTTTAAGTGAGCGGAACTTTTCTTTTGTTTTTGAGTTTTAAATATTAGTTTTTTATAGCCTTTCATTCTCCTTAATAATAGAAAAAGGCAGCTATAGGGCTGTCCTCTTCCCCTACCACATGGGTAGGCTGTTACCTGAAATTAGGTCTTGTCTGTATAATTCAACTTTGCCTCCTCCACTTTACACATCAAAACCAGGCCCTGGGAACCTGCTGTTGTCTGTACACTATATCCCTTCAGTAACAAACAAAAGACTTGTTTTACATTTCACAGTGTGCTCCTTTACATAGAAAATACTTAATGTACTTTATGATCTCTTCCAGAGATCTATAGCCGTGGAATCCTCTTTCCACTTCCTTCATACTCCTAATAGACTTTCAGTGCTCTCTAAACTTTCCTGCTTCCTCTAGTTTTATGACTAGGGGTTTCATTAATCTCCTAGCATTTCTGAAGGAAGGCTTTGCATTTCTGCTTCTCATTCTGCTCGTTGCTTGAAGTTGATTTCCAAGAAAAGGAAGAAATGGAAACTTTGTGCCCATCTTCAAATCAAAGGTCCTGAAACTGAACTCTTATCTTGCTGAAGTTTAGTCAGTTGCAGTTTCCGACTTCTAGCCATGACCACTTGCTGGGGATTTTTTTGATGTGTGTAGACTTGGGAATATGTAGAGGAAATGTGGCCAGTGACAAACTTCCAATGAAAAATTTACCTTATTGCATATCTCCTTTTGAATATCTAGTCTGATAACTCTTCCCTGACTTTCGACCTAGCAATAAGCAATAAAAATATCTTTATTTTTCTCTTCTAGGTTGGAAATATAAAATATAAAAATCACCCGAAGAGCCCGTTGATACCCAGATATCTGGACCCACTCCCAGAGATTCTCATTCCTAGCTAGATAAATGATTCTAGTTCATAGTCTAAATAAAGGACGATTTTTCTAGGTCCCCTGTTTCCTGTTATCTCAGTCTTTGTTGTCTTCCTAGTTCCCATCTCATCTGTGAGCCACCTGAAAATTCCCTGCCATCAGAATACTTGAAATAAACTGTTCTCCAGGTCTTCTTCCAATAATGAACTTCAATGTTTCCTACCTCCTAGAAACACTTAAAATGAAACCATATCAATATACTTTTAGATTGTGACATTGGAGGAAGAGTCTTGCAATCTGCTTGTTATGAAGAGATTTCTCCTCCACAGAATTCTTTGGCTGCTTTTTAGGGCCGTAGATTTCTCTATATTATTGAACTAAAAATCCCTTCCTCTTTATTCTGTGTCAGATCTTCTGTTTCCTGTATGCTCAGACCTTCCTCTCTCTTGATTTATTCTTTTATTTTGGTGTAACACCTCTCCTAGTAGTTTGCTAAGGATGAGTATGAGAGGAAAAAAACATTTTAAGACATTATATGTCTGAAAATATCTTTATTTTTCTCTCATTTTCATTAAAAATTTGGCTTGGAATAGACTTCTAGGTTGGAAATATTTTATCTCAGAATGTTGAAGACCTTACTCCATCTGCTAGCTTCTAGGGTTGTTGAGAAATTCAATGCCTACTTGATTCTTGAACTTCTGTATGGAACCTTCTTTTACCTATTTATGAGAAGTTTTAGGATTTTTATTACTGCTGTTCTGAAATTTCATAATAATATCTTTTTGTAGTTCCTTTCATGGTCAATGTGCCACATCTCTGCTGGGTTCCTTAAATAAGGGATTCATGTTTTTCTCTTTGGGAAATTATTCTTTTTTATAATTTGCCTCTATTGGAAACTTTATTATTCAAATATTGAATCTTTTGGATTTAAAAAAATTATATTACTATGGTAATTATAACCTTGATTTACAACATTTTGAGAGCCAAGTAGAAGAAGTCACTTGAATAAGCAGGTTCTTCTATAATCTTCCTGTTTGGAGTATGCTGACTTATTCTCACTCAGCTATTTCTGCTTCAAGTTCATCTGCTTCCTCATCTTGTGGAAGTAAACTTCCTGTTATCATGGTTATCTGACTACTTGAACTAAAAGAAAAAAATCTGGGATTCAAACAGACTTTCAGCCAGTTCTTTGGAGGTTTTTGCCTCATTCTGAACCCCTGTCCTCGGATATATCAGATGCTTACAATTCCCATGACTGTTTTTTACGCCCTATGATTGTAACCCTTTTCTAACTTAGCAGTATAAAAATCACCCGAAGAGCCCGTTGATACCCAGATATCTGGGCCCGCTCCCAGAGATTCCCATTCAGTAGGTGTGTGGTGGGGCCAGAGTATCTGCATTTCTAATGGGCTCCCAGGTGATGCTGACACAGGATGCTTTTACCTGCAGGCATTTCACCTTCAGTTTCCTGACTACTGAAGATCTATTCTTCTAATACTCATTCAACCAATTCCATTTTCCAAAATCGTATTCAATTATCTGGACATCTTCAGTCTCACTTCTCATCCTGTCTGTCTTTACCGACTTATATATTTAAAAAATCTTTTATCTTGTCTTTATGTGGTATGGGAAGAAAGTGGAAATAAAAGCAAGTATTTAGACTGCTGCCATTCTAACCAGAAGTATAATTTGATTATATGTAAGCTTGGGGCAAATCTTGATAGTGGTCCTCTCATACTTTCAAACAGCAACTTCTCTATTCTCCACACAGGCTGTTACATTATTTCTCTTTTTGTATTTTATCTTTTCGTGTACTTCTCCCTCCCAGTAAAAGCTCCCCTTCAACTTAAGTCCTTCAACTTCCTAACTAGCATCTTTTTTTTGTCTAGGCCCTGAGGAATAAAACTTGTTCTCCTGCTCAGGAAAATTCCTTTATTTTGTGCCATCATTCATTCTCTTGAAATTCTGTATTTTTAACTTATTGCTCCCTATGAATGCTGTAAATTTGTGCATTTCTCTCTCCTATTTATAAAATAAATAAGACAACTTCCCCCACCCCCACCAAATTGTCTCTGGAATATAGGTTTACCTTTTGCTTATTTTTAGCACGTTCTCTCTTGGGTCTGAATTCTGGGGAATCTTGTACTTTAAGTATTTTGGGGTGACAGATAGTAGGTGGCTATGGATACCTACAAGATCAATAGCTGACAGACAACCCAGTAAAGCATCAAGATGTGTTAGGTGTTTTGGCTCTGAGACGGGGTACATGTAGTAGCTAGTTTATTTTCCTCACGTAAGTCTAAAGAGAGGCCTAGACTGATGGCAGGACAAGTGACCATCTGATGCTTTAAGCCTTTTCCTCACAATTGCCAGTTGCCTGCTAGGTTGTAACCAACATGGAGGGTAGATATCAAAGGATGAGAGCTAGAGACTCTTAGATTCAGCTGTGTCTTCCAAAAAGTAGATTCTCCCTTCCCCTTACAGTTTTGGTGACTGAAGTATCATCTTAATAAAAGAACCACTTTCCCAACAATCATCTCTGGGAGTTATCAGGACAACTGGGGGTTTCCTGTTTCTCCCCTGACATTCTGCTGTGGGGCATTTTCTATCTGCCAACTACTGCCCAACACAGGCTCTACTGACATTCCTGGTTCTGTTCCTTTCATTTAATTCTGATGTTCATGACTCTGCATTGCTACTTTTCAACTGCACACTGTCTTCATGCTGTACACTTTGGTATGTGCTTTCTTCTGGATACTACTATCTTTCCTCAGGAACTATCATCTCCCTCTTGGTACCACCTTGTCTCATTGGGTGTTTCTGCTGCACTTCTGGGTACCACAGCTCCCACTGGGATTGGTGACTATAATGCAGTAGAGTTATCATGTGCCAGAGCTCCATGGTGTTCCATGGGGGAGAACACTCCTCTCCTTTGTTGTATTTGATCATTAAGCACCATGACCATGATGCTTGTGCCTGTGTTCAACATAATGATTAGTGGAATAGCTCTTTTATTGTCATTATACTCCCATTTCCCAGGCCACATGGCAAACAATTATACTTAGAATGGTTTCTTACCATCTGATGTCACTGGGTCATCAAATTGTTCTGTCCAAACTTTCCCCCCATTTTCCATACTCTGCTTTTAATGAACAAATTTAGCCAATTCACTATTTACCCAGATATCTACTAATCCAATACACTGAGTCCTCATTTTCAGTTCACGTAGGCAGTGGACTCCCAAGACATCCCTTGGGAGGATAACATCCAGGTGTACAGCAGGAAGTTAAGGGAACTGATTGTTTGATTCATTCATTAATCAATTCTGCCTGCTTCTACTGTACCTTGAAGCAAACCTCTTCATCCTATGGGATGGTTACTGAGCCCTCCCTAACTTTGGATTTCGCAATCTGCCGAAGGTAGCCATGGGCTGAGATCTGTAGTGCCTCAGCAGTGTGATGGTGCAGCTGCAACCAACAGAATTCCTTGGCTAAGAATAGATGCTGAAATTAGATGGAGCTTAAAGAAGTCAAGCTGGTCAAGAAGGTTTGTTTGTTTGTTTTTTTAAACTTAACAGGTGACAGATGATCATGAGCTCTTCAATCCTCAACCTGCCTGACCCTATGACACTCTTCAGTGTTGCCTCCTACCTCATCGCTCATCGCAGCTCCATGTCTCAGTCAGAAGTATCAGTCTGGCAGCTTATGTTTTGTGAGGTCCTTGGAACTACAGGTCTCACCATTAAATGAGCTGCTCATCTGAGCTGCCTGGCTGTTACCAATATGTTCTTTGCTTCTTCTTTCTCCTTCCTCCGTATAGGTCCTCTTCCTCCATTTTTTTTTAAATTTTATTTTAAAATCTTATTTCTTAGCTTCTCTCTTGTCTGCATTTTTCTTTTTCCATATCTTTTTTTACTTCTAAGAATTCTGTGTCTTCTTTTCTCCGTCTTTGTTCAATTCATTTGAACACACATTATAAGTATGCTATATGCCAGGGAGTGTGTTGTGTGGCAAACATATAAAAGTGAGTAAAATGAGATCCTGTTTTCCTGAAATTTAGTTCATTGTTGGCATTGGAACTATAATCCACAAAATAAAAAGAAAATAATTAGAT
The DNA here is from genome assembly GCF_000151845.1 of Pteropus vampyrus. Lineage (NCBI taxonomy): Eukaryota > Metazoa > Chordata > Mammalia > Chiroptera > Pteropodidae > Pteropus > Pteropus vampyrus. Next base: position 7,271,027 of record NW_011888795.1, on the reverse strand, counting down.
GACTACAGTATTTCAGGTGATTGGCATAATTTATTTTATTTGTCACAAAAATCAATGAAGTAAGGTTTTTTTTTTTTTCATTTGAGAAAACTAAGACTCAGACATGATTAGAATTAGATGACAATGGAACAATCTTCTGTATCCTGTTTCTGACCCAACCCGTTCTCTTTTGCTACCCTCATTTTTCTATTAATATTACCTCCTTCTACTTCCTTCTACTCCTTAATACCACACCCCTCCCTCTCAAATTCTTCTGCTCTGTGCTTGTTCTGTCTCTTGGCCTTATATCTCCCCATTCTCATTTCTCTCTTCTCATTTTACTTTCTCTTCTCTCCCTTTTCCTCTCTCCCTGTCTCCCTTCAGTTATTTACGACTGTGCCTGTCTCTTGCTTTCTTCCTTCTCTCTACCATTCTTACCTGGCTTCCCCTAGTTTCCTTCTCCCTACTGTTCTCTTTCTTGATCTTTCTTGCCCAATCTTTTTTCTTTTGTTCCTTCTCTCCTCTGATTTTTTTCCCTGTTGTTCTTATCTCTTGACTCTGTTCCTTTGCTTTAGTCCTTCATCTCTTTATGGCTATTTCTCCCCCTGAGTCTCTGCTTCATTCTTTCTAAAAATTCTTTCTTTTTTCCCTCCTTTCTTTGTCTTCCTTCCTTTCCTTCCTCCCTCTTTTTTCCATCCCTCCTTCCTCCCTTTTGCCTGTTTATACTATTACATTTTTTTTCTTCCTCTCCATTCACTCCCTGCTCTTCATTTTTTCCTTACTCTTTACTCTGCTATGGCCTTGTTTTTCCCCCAGTAGCCCTAGTCCAGGAAAAGAGAGAAACTCTGAGGCTGGTCCTTCTCTCACTCTCTCTGGTCATGAGTTTGTAAAGCTGAGGCTTTTGCCTGCCCTAGAGGCTCCCTCCTACTGCTCCCTTTCGGCAGTGTTGAGAGGCCCCAGCTTGCGGGAACATGCATTACATCTCTGCATCTTTGCTTTGATCAAACACCAGGGAGATGCCACGGGAGGGGATGGAGCTTTATCTGGAACTGTTGGAAGTCATAGGTAACACTTTCCAAGGGTACTTTTTAGCTGTACTCTAATCCTGGTTCTGAAGGCTCAGAATGGAAGATACTGATGGGAGAATCATCTGTGGTCAGGATCTGTTAGCACTTTCATGTTCACTATTATTCATCAAATATAAACCTTTAAAAAGACAAAACAAAACAAAGCAGAAATATCACTCTTGAGTTTCTAGGGGGCTAACTTCACAAATCATTTGAGCTGGAAGGGTCTTTAAAGAAGGCATGCTCTAATTATACCGTGTTTTCTCTTTTATGTGGAAAAACTGAGAACGATTATTGCGTGGTGTGTTTGAGTCAGGGTAGTTTTTAAAACACAGGTGTCCTAACACCTAACTCTGCCTGTCTCATGTTCTCTTTAGTTTTGGTTGGAATTACATGTGAGGTAACATTCTATGGTTATTAAAAGCATGGCTGCGGAGTCCCATCAGCCTGGGTAACATTTTGTGCTATGTGGTTTTGATCAAATTCTCTTGGAGCCACAGTTTCTTCATCTTTAAATAGATATAATGATGAGATCTGCTATATAGGCAATATAGCAAGATTAAATGAGATAATGCATGTAAAGCACTTAGTACAGTATCTATACAGAGTTAATAAAGTTCACTTGGTATTATTAAATTATGTTATTAATTTTTTTTTGCATTGTGTCTCCTATCTCTCAAGAATTCTTTTGTCACCTTACATTGTTTCATACCTGTGTTCACAGCGATTACTTTGTTGCTTACCGCAACTTCTTTTCTACCTCATCTTTCCTTTGCCAGATTCCCTGCCCTTACCCTCAGCCTTCTGCTCCACTTGGTGGTTTTCTCAGATTCTTGCAGGGCTTTTACTTTTCTCTTGAGCCTTCTTTTCACATATGACTGGTTGGTAGAGATGTTTCTCAATCTCATTTCATTTACATCATTGCCTGAAAAAATGTCTTAAAGGTTCTAGTCAATTGATGCCATTATTCCTTGTTGCAGATGATCGCTCAATATTTATTTACTTTTTTGTGTTTTCATAAAGTTTGGGTGGAAGAGGTGCTAAGAGTGTGGACTTCAAAGCACATCTTGACAAGGACAGCTCAGCAGAACCCCAGCCCCTCATTGTGCAGGCCCCAGGGGGTGATAGTTGGGTTTAAGCCTCTCATAGTTCTGATTCCAACGGAAGCCCCACTCCCTGCTCAGGGAAGCACATCCTCCTTTGGCTCACCCCCTCACAAAGCTCTTGATGGCCCTAGAGAGGACATAGGCTGTCTCCCTGGTAGCACTTATGCCCTCGCCCCTTGGTTAATCTGACCTTTTGTGATTCAGGTCAAGTTTTGAATTTTAGCTAGAATTATTATTAGATTTCTTTAGCAGAAGGGCCTCTCAGAACAAGTCAGAAATCCCAACTCTGACTTGTTTTGTTCCCCTGAGTTGTGCCTTTAGGTAAATTCCATGTAGGGAAGGCACAATTTAGCCAGCAGAAAGAGGCAGAGTTAGATAAGAAGCTTAAATGACAATTTTTAGTCTCCAACTCTTGCTGACACCTAGAATTTTTCCAAGCCATAGAAACCTTTGTTGCTGAGAAAAGTGAGTAGTGATAAGGTGCTGAGGAGGGTAACTAAAGTCCCGCCTTAACTAATTAACTTACTTGCTTATGGTGTAATTTTTAGCGAACATCTTTCTCTGAGCAATAGGATGGAACGTGTCCTAGCTTCTGCCACTTTTATCGCCAACTTGGAGAATGTGGATGTCTCCAGGGCATCAGCAGTGTGTCTAGCATGTTTCTTGAGGCCCAGCACTTCTGCCAAGTAACCAGGAATGCAGGGATGCGAGGTGGTGCAGGATTAAGAAAAGTTATAAATAAAACATGAAATCGAATGAGAGAGAGAGAGAGAGAGAGAGAGAGAGAGAGAGAGAAAGAAAGAGAGATAGAACGCGAGAGAGAATGAACTGGACTGCAGTTGTGAAGTCTTGAGTCTAAGCTTTTGATGGATATTGAAGATCATCATCCCTGCTTTGGCCCTGCCCCTGTCTTTCCCAGCCCTGTCTGTCTAGTAAAGACCAACAAATGAATTCTTTGTTGACACTGAAGGTCTTTGACATCTCTCTTTGCCATCATCACATTCTAGTTGCAGCCTCCCTGAGGGCTCAGGGTTAACCACCCAACCTGCCTGATGCAGTTCCCCTTGTTATTCTGGATTTTCTGTTTAATAATGTCTACCAGAAACTCTGTGTCATTATCTTTTATACTTTACTTGTCTTCAATACTTTTCACCTTTTTCTCTTTTCACTAGCTCTGTTTCTTCCTTCCTTCGATCTTATCTCTTTATTTTCCTCTCTCCTCTGACCTTTGTTACTTACTCGTTCTCCCTCACACTATCTTCCTTTAAAAATTTATTTCTGGACTTCCTTTGTTTTTCTCTTTCTTCCTATTTCTTCCCCTTATTCTCTCTTTTATTCTCTTTCTTAGCATCTGACTTCTCTTCTAATCTAACTCCAGGCATCTCTTTGCTAATTTATTTCTTAATCTCTATTTCTCTCTACCAGTCTGTATGCTTATCTCTTCTTGCTTGCTTTCCTAACCTCTTTCTCTTTTTGTTTTCTTAAAAGACATCATAATGTGAAATATAAACATATGTATAAAGAAGGGCACAAACCATTAATGCAAACTTTAGCAAGTTATTATGAATTGGACACCTATATACGTTCTGAAAAACTGAAAAATAGGTTATTATTAGGACCTGTAGCCTCTAGTTTGTACCCTCCTGGCCATGAACCCTGTGATTTTCACAAGCCTCACTTTTGTGACTATCATTTCTTTGCTTTTCTTTATAGTTTGACTGCCTGTGTATGCCTACTAAACAATATAGCTTAGTTTTGCCTAGTTTTGAACATTATGTACATGCAATCATACCATATACATTTTTTTGTGTCTTGCTTCTTTCACTAAACATTATGTTTGTAAGATTCGTCCACATTGCCGCTTGTAGCTATAGTTCATTTATTTTCATTGCTACCTAATTCTCATTATTTGGACATTCTGAAACATATCCAATCTATTGAACATCGAGTTGAAGTTATCTAAGTAGTGGTTTCACTTTTAAAAATAAAAGCTAGATTTGCTGCCCCCTTGTGTCTTACAACAACTATAACAACGTCATTGTTACAGCAGGAGTCTCGAAATCCCAGGCCCCAGACTGATACAAGTCCATGGCTTGTTAGGAACGGGCCACACAGCAGGAGGTGCATGGTAGGGGAGCAAGCGAGAGAAGCTTCATTTGTATTTGCAGCTGCTCCCCAGCGCTGGCATCACAGCCTCAGCTCCACCTCAGATCATCAGACATTAGACTCTCATAGGAGCACCGGTCCCTGGTGCCAAGGAGTTGGGGACTCTTGGCAGGCAAAAAAAAAAGGCTCCAAAAACCAGCTAGAGACTCACCAAAACAGATTGCTCAGATTACAGCTAGAGGCTAAGGAGACCACACTTATCAGCTGCAAAAACTCCATGGAGAGGTTTTTATTATCAGCACCAAACTCATCTCTGACTCTATTGAGGTTTGAGTCACCAGAACAGAAAGGAATTGGCATGAATAGGTTTGCAAAGATACAGTTGGGAGGTTCTCCAGTGCCTAAAAGAATGTTTTTGAAAAAGACCTCTTTTACAATATTATTAATTTAGATACAAAGTCCTACTCTGAAATTAGGCTGGGGAAATTCACTTCAATGTGTACTCCATTCTTTTATTCATCTGATGTTTATTGACTGTTAGACATTGTTCTAGGCACTAGAATATAAATCTAAACACAACAAACAACTAAGCAAATAAATGTAGTATGCTGCTTGTTAGTGATAAGTATTAAAAAGAATACAAATCAATAGTGAAGAAATGGAAGGTAGTGGGCTGGTCAATGGAAAGCCACTCAGAGAAGATGATATGCAGAAATGAGAATAAAGTAACAGAGCAGGCAATATGAAGGTCCAGGGGATGAGTGTAGGTAAAGGCAACTGTAAGGGCGAAAGTATTGAGATGGGAAAGAACTTGGTATGCTTGAAGAACAGTGAGAAGGTCAATGTAACAGCAGGGGAGGGAAGCTGAGACTAGTAGGAGAAGAGATGGAGAGGTAGGTAGGGCATTGTATATATGGTAAAAATATTAGACTTGACTCTAAGAGTGATGGAAATCCATTAGAGAGTTTAAACAGGGAAGTGATATGATCTAACTTACATTTTGAAGTTATCACTCTGGCTGCTGGGTAAAAAATTGATTCTAAGGGGACCAAAGTGGAAGCAGAGTGGTACAATAGAAAACTACTACACAAACCCTGTCAAGAAATGGAATGGCTTTGGACTGGGTGAAATGGTGCTAATTGTGAGAAACAGTCATATTTAGGGTATATTTTGATGATAGAGCCCATAGGACATGTTGATGTGGCATCAGGGCTTTAACTTATCAAATGGGGGGCAAGCAACTTAGTCCATAGCAAAGGCAACACAAGAGATTCTTGTAATGTTGAAACTGTTTAGTATCTTGACTGTGGTGGTAGATACATGCACCTACACAGGTAATACTATTATAAAATTGCACAGAACAACACACACACACATAAATACCAATAAAACTATGGAAATTTTAATATGACTGGTGGATTGCATCAATGTCAATATCCTGGTGTGATATTATGTTATAGTTTTACAAAATGTTAACCATCAGGAAAACTGTACAAAGTGTAAGAGAGATCTCTGTATTATTTCTTACAATGGCATGTGAACCTACAATGATTTCAATTAAAAAACTAAAATAAGAAGAAGCCTCGTTCTGTTTAGTTAAGTTTAGTCACTATATGTATTATAATTTGAGAATGAGCTATAAGAAAAATTAGCAAATAAATAATAGAAGTATAAAATACAAGGGGAGACATCAAATGATAACATTACTGAAAACATAAAGCAACAAATAATAATTAGAGTTAGCATAAAAATAAAGATAACACTTCCATAAGGAAAGAGGCAGTGACTCTGGAACACAAGGTGAGAGTAAGGCATGACTGACCCCTTATTGCCAGCTCCACTGAACTACAAACCTCAGTCAGGGGAGGAAGTCTGTAGCCTGGACAATTTTGATCCTATAGCCAGAATATATAAAGGCTCAACAGATATCTTTTTGGGTTGGCTATGGAACAAAGGTTGAAGATAAAAGGACAAGACTCAACTGTAGCCCAACCAACTGTGGATGCTGTTGTGCATAGTGCCAAGTTCTTCCCTAGCATCCTTCCAACCCTCCACCCGCTTTGGGTAGCTGCTATGCTGTTTGAGCAGGATTGACCCCTCTCATCTCCCATTGATCAAGAAGTGGGCTGTGATTGGTTCATATCAGTGGAATAATTTCAGTCCTTTGCCACAGTGATTGGTCCGTGTAAAGGTGATTAACCCTAGTTGTTCTAAAGAAAGGGAGGGCCAGGACCAATATTCTAAGTTTGGAGGAAAGTAGTTACTTTCTTCCACTGGATGCGAACAAAGACGTATATGAAGTCTGGTTCATACTGGCAGCCATTTTGCAACTACCAGGGCAGTCAGACTTAGTTTAAGCCCTTGCCACAAAAGGTAGAACAGAAGATGGAAGGGGAAAAAAACAAAACAAAAGAAATTTCTGTGATTTCTTTGAGCCATTTAGTCAAGCCTTCTTGAAATTCAACCTATCTGAGGTTTAGGGTATCTAAAAGTTGACTTTTAAGTAAATTCTTTTAATTGCTTAAACCATATTGTGTTAGAATTTCTATTATTTAAAACATAATATAAAAGCCTCTATAAAATGACCTCCAACCTTGCCCTGCCTCCAAAAGAGCAAAAGATCGATTTTAGAAACAGAGGCAGAGCTGAATGTCCAATTGGTTAGTAATAGGACACGACTGCAACTTGCCGAGCAAGATCCTCAAGAGCAGAGGGGCCATTGGGAACCATGAAAGCCGGTGTTCCCATTGTTTGGAGGGGGCAGGAAGGCGTCCTCAGAAAGCCTGGCTGACATCAGAAGGGGACTGATTGTACTCTTTGGGAAGTAGACAGGGCATATAGAATTTACCCAGAACTCTCCCCTTTTCAACATCCAGAGCCCTAAGTCTATTCCAGAGGATAAGGAAGCCCTAGGAAGGCAGGTATATCAAATTTCCAGCACTTTGACTGCATCAGCCTGTTGTATTTTTGAGTGAGACCTCTATTTTCTCTGTGCAGGGTCTTTGCATGCATGGCAAACTTCTCCAGGTTAAGTTCATCATGGCCTTTCATTATACTTCAGTTTCAGCCACCCTGAAAGATGATTATTTCTTCCTTCTGTCACTCAGGGTTCCTCGTAACTTTTACGTATACCACTCGGCCTCTAATTTAGATCAGACTGTTTCAAATACATCATCTAAGTGGTGAAAATTTGTCCAGTTAGATTTGAATTTCACAGTGACAGTGTCTTCATTTTATTTTTAAAGATGGAAAATATGGCGGACAAATTACTCAGGTAAAGAGCATGTTTGACATATTTCAAACTGAGCTCGATTTGGAAACCATTGTAAAATGGATAGCACAGAGCATTTGTGCTATTGAGGAAGCTCCTTAATAATCCAGTCCTCACGTATTAATTCAGAGAGTATTACAAAAGCTCAACTGCAGGCTCCACAGAGAGTTCCCAGTAGGGAAGAACAGAGAGCCGTGCTTGGTCCCAAGCACTTCAGAGAATACAAAGGGAAGTGAGGGAGTGCTAGGTCTACACTGCTTTCCACGCCTGAGCTCTAGGCGTTTCTCAGGGGTCGCAGAACAAGGAGAGCTCGATGGTGAAGTGCAGGCCCTGGAGGTCAGTCACAGCCCCAGGGAAGCCTTCCTGGGTTTGTTTTGAACATGTTGTTGAGGATGGTGCTTTTCGAAGCACCTCTCAGTGGCTCTCTAATGAAGACCCACAGGAGAGGTTTTGCTTAGGACTTTGCATCATGAATGGTGCTTCACCCAATGTGTTTTGTTGTATAATCACTGAGAACCTTCTCACTATTCCTATTTCCTTTTCACATTGGTGGCTACAAACAGAGCCAGTTTGTGACCGCTTTTGTCCTGTGTGTATCGTAGTACATGCAATTCATTTGTGCATGAACTCTAGTCTAGGATCCATCTAACAGTTCCACTCTTTTTTTACCCTGTTTTGTTTTCACTGATTTAAAATTTTTTTTAGTATGAAATTTCCAAACATACTTAAAAGTAGAGAAAATAATACAATAAGCCTTCATGTAGTCATCCCCCAGGCTAAAGTTGTCAAGATTTGCCATATTTGCATCGATTCCTTTTATTTTTTTTTGTTCATGGCCGGAGAATTTTGAAGCAAGTCTTAAATATTATGCCATTTTATGCTTATATACTCCCATGTGCATCTTTAAGAATTTTGGACAGGTTTTAAAAATCCACAAGGACATTATCATACCTTACAACATTGTTAATAATTCCTCAGAATCATCTAACTCAATCCATAATCAAATTTTCCATGTTATCTCAGTTATGTCTTTTTATAGCTTACTTGAATCAATCAGCATCCAAAGAGGGTCCACATATCACATTTGGTTGTATGTGTCAATCCTCTATTAATTAATAAATAGTTTCTCCTCCTTTATTTTTTCTTTGGCATTTATTTATTTGGGGAAAAATCATGCTTCTTGCAGAATCTGTCACATTTTGGACTTTGCCGATAGCATCCTTGTGGTGTTATTTGAGATATTCTCCCATACTCTGTGTTTCCTCTAGCTTGGTCAAATTTTTTAATATGAATGTTTCATTGTTAGTATTGTACAATTTCTATAGCATTTTATCAGGAGGCACATAATTCCTGGTTGTCTTTCTTTTCATAATTGACCCACCCCGTTCTTGTTTTCCCTCATAGACAATAATATACATTGTTTTTTAAAAATTTATCCTTCCATTTATTTTAATATATGTAAATATTTATCTCTTATTCTAAGATTAAAGGTAGCAATCTTTTTTTTTTTTTTTTTTAAAGGTAGCAATCTTTATATACATTTGCCCTTTGGTTATTTCTTTTTACTTTTTTAAAGTTAGGAGTATATCTTGGCAATTGCTCTATAACATCTTATAGGGACAATTCTCAGCCCTTTGTTCAGCTCTATAGTTCTCCATTGGGTGGATATTCCATATTTTATTCATCTAGTCCTTATTCATAAGCATTTAGGTTGTTTCCAATCTATGGCTACTATAAATAATCTTAGAATGAATAGCTTTTTGTGTACATGATTTTCAGTTTTTACCAATATGTTTTAGGCATCGATTTCTAAACATAGGATTGTAAGTTAAAGAAAAATGCATGTGTTATTTTATTTCATATTTTTGGCTATTTTAAAATAGACAATATTGTTATATTTTATGTATCTTTGAGGGCTATTTTGATCTTTTTTTCAAGAAAGTTGGAGCGTATATTAATTTCTATTTTCATTATTATAATAATACTTGATGAGGCACTAAATAAAATAAATTTATGATTGTATGTATATCTAGCATTAAGACTCTGATGTGAAAATTAATATTAATTAGGTATTATCCACATACTTCTCTCTCCCTCCAGTCCACCAAACTGAACACCATAATGCCTGGCGCCAGAACAACCTTTCCCTCCCCTCCCCCATGCTCTCCCCATCCTCCCACTTTAGAAGTGTCATTGTCAGCCCGGTTTCTACACTTTTGTGAGAATGGGTCAAAAAGGATTCCATGGCAGAGAAAAATGACCTAAGGAGAAAGGTAGGGATGAGAGATGAGGAAACTGAGGCCACAGAGACTGGAGGTGGGTGATGTGGTAGAGAGGTGGAGGTAGCAAAGGAGAGGTACCAGAGGACACAGAGGTAGAAAGTAGAAGAGAGAAACAAAGAAATATGAGAAATGTTGCTACAGCTTGTGACTGATCACTTTGTCTCCTTTTGGAAAAGCGGGTGAGTAAAATTCTTCTATAATTACTTGTTTGGTTCTTGTAGTATGCATCTTAGACATGTAGAGATGGAACTATGTGGACTATAACATCAAGCCTTCATAATGTAAACACCTAATGTGTTTACAGATAAAACTAGATTGAAATTTGACTTGGCTGTCAGTGTGAAATCAGTTATGTGCAAATTAATATGTTGGTACCAGCCTTTGTGCTAAATGAAGCCCATCCATGTACCTACAATGTAAGTATGTCTCTTTCTAGTTATAAGGCAAGGCTGTGGACAGATGTTTACTATATCCTAATGCTTAAATCCAAGTCTTATGGAATGAAACTGGATGAATCACTGGCAAACTTTCTAAAAAAACAAACCAATGGAAAATAAAGCCTTACTCTAAGTGCAGCCAATGTATTAGCTAAACAGAATAAGCCAAGCTGTCAAAACTTTAAGTATGGCTGTCCTCTAAGGAGAAACTGAGGTCAGGTTGCCCATGGTCAAAAAGCAGCCACTTTTGCCCTGCTTGGAATTCTTTCATAGGAAAGGCACCTTCTGGGTTTGGTCCCTGCCAGCCCCAAGGGCTGGCTGGGAATCTATTCCCTGAGGGGAGTGCTTTGTAAGTCTCTATTTAGCTGATCTCCATCTATGGAAAACCTGGAGCCTGAATTCAGGATTCTTTTCCCCAGAGGTGACTTGCAGTTTAATTTTCAGTAGCCTGGGGAAATTATAGATCTATCTCCTACCTAAATGTGCAAAAACAATCAAAGAACACAATTACCACAGCTCCAGGAATTAAGGATGGTGGTAGACCATTTGTGAATGTCTTGGAAATTTCCTACTAAGGATGTAGAGAAAGTATATTCTTGGAGGAAACAGTGGAAGAATCTTCTCAGTGCAGGCAGGATTGTAACTCATTCATCGAACACCATCTTCTTTTAATACTGTACTCCATATGTTAGTGAGTAAGCTGGAGGAGGAACCTGACCTCAAAGTTCTCACCTTTTCTTGGAGAAGACAGATAATCCTGCCATCACCTGGCACAGTGGTTAACAGAGTGGGTACTGTCATCAGACTGCCCAGGTTCAAATCCCTCCTTTGTCACCTTCTGACCAAGTGACCCAGAACAAGTAGTTGAACCATTTGAAGGCTTATCATTCATGAAAGGCAGAAAAACATAGAGTTAATGTGAGGATAAAATGTAAATCTTTAGCAGGGTGCCTTTTTGGCATATAGTAAGTGCTCACTGAATGCTAGCAATCCTTGTAAATGTGGTATGGAAAATGTGGGCTGCTATAGATACCACAGGAACTCCCTTCCCCTGTCCCAGTATATAGGAGTGAGCATATCAGGCTGAGTAAAATGGTGTTCTATGAAGATAGAAATAAGGCATTTCAGGTGGAATAAAGAGCAAGGAGAAAGAAAAAGGTGGGATTCCAGGTCCTGTTCTGGGAAAAGAGAGGCACCAGCTAGGTGGGTTGAAAAAAATGGGTAAGGTGGTGAGAGCTGTGCTTGGTGAGTTACACTGAGATGGGATCACTGGGGAACTTGAGTGCCACGCAGAGTCATTAACCCCGTGTGGTGGCACCAAAGCACAGAGCAGGGCTTGATTCCCACACTGGTGCATCCCTCTTTTGTAGACTCTGTTGAGTTTACTTGAACAGAAAAAGCTTGGAGGACACATTGATTCAGGTAAAAAATAACCTAGAGGTATCTGGATTAGAGTGTGATTATTTTATAACTTTGGTCATTGAAAAGACAGCCATCAGTCCTTATTTTTCAGAAAATATTTAATAAGTAAAAATTATGGGCATAGCAATATATCTTCATTGGGAAAATAGTAAGTAACTCCTTGTATATATTTTGGAGACTCTAGAGAGGTTTTGAGGAAGAAAATCCTGCCTTTATTATTATATGAAATATAAAAGCTATAGGTGTTTCATGTAATTATGGGTCCACAAATTGTTAGGGCAGGGAGAAAACTTAAAGACATAGAGTACAATTTACGATTTTAGGGACGTGGAAATGTAGGACCAGGCAGGCCAAGTTTCTAGGTCACAGAAAGTCAGTGACAGAATGCAGAATTTTCTCTTTCTTGTTCTTTCCACATGATTCTTGCTAATACTATCACTCCCCCTACAGTTCTGAGAGTTCATATATGTAGATAGGCACTGAGTATCATATTTACACCTAAGACAGACCTATGTATATGCAGGGGTATGTGGCACCACTTAGTCAAGTGAGGTTCAGGTTGCTTCCAGGAGCGTAGGTCCCAGGTGTTTGAAATACAATTTAGTCAAACAGTGGCAAAGAATCCAAAGAAAAGTTTAAAGGTACCTCCTAAGCTGGAAAGGTTGTGGATGCCAAAGCCCTAAGGTGGCTGTCATGTGGGGCAATGCCTGGGTCACTATAACCCATGAGCTCACTCTGGGGAAGACTTGGCTGCTTCTGGGCTGGTGTGTTTATATGCTTGGGCCTTCTGGACCCGTTTCCCACGGCACTCAGATAAGGAGTTTCCAGTCCCTTGGCTTTCTATTGGTGGAGCTTGTCAAGGCTCCCTGAGCTGGGGCTTGACTCCTGGTATCTGATAGAGCGGAAATGCAGCTTCTGGATCTGGTGCCTCAGACAGCTGGCAGGAAAACTGACTTGATACTTGCCTTGTGGGCCAGCCTCCCAGTCCCAGTCTATTGCCAGGTCTAGCCTCAGGCCTCACTTTCCTGCTTCTCTTCTGGGCTCTCTCTGGCAATGAACATCCTGCCGCCCAACTCCAAGGTAGGTGTGACCTATATCCATTTCGGGATAGGCTCTCTCTCCCTAGAACATCTTTCTTTTATTCATACAGGAGTCACACTCTGGGCCTAGAATTGGGTGCTGGGGAAAGTATTAACTTCTCTGGGGCACCAAAGAGAGAGAATCTGGAATCTGAAGATTCTCAGCTCCCAAGTGGCTAATAAGTGAGGAACCCTTTACTCCTTTGCTCCTGAATCAGATCTACAATGAAATTAACTTAGATCCTTGAAAGATAATGTTGGCTTCTAAGAGAAAGTGAGAGCAGTTTTTAATAAAGTGGGAACAGCTGTGAAGAATGCACCTGTTTTTTTCCTTGCTCTTTTGTTTTGTTTTTATATTGCACATGACTCTCCAATTTTGTTCACCTCTATTAAATATTGCAACCAGAAAGTTACCTTTAAACTCTCAAATTAACCTCTAAACCAAAGCCAGTCAAAAGTTGAGGCCCTAGAAAGATGACTATGGGAGAGTAAATTCTCCCTATTTTTTCCACTGAATTTCAAAAATTACTTCTTTATAATTAATTCATCGTTGGGAGGCTGGGCATTAGAATGTGATATCCAACAATGCACTCATACATTATTCACTCAACAAATATTTATTGAATATCTACTACATGTTGAGCAATATTCTAGATGCTGGAGATCCCTATGGTCTTTTATTTTTATCAACACTATAAAATTTACCTGAACACTGGTTGAGAAAGCAGGTTGAAGAATAATTTGTCTTTGTGCCTCCATAACCTGTGTAGCGTTTAGCAAATAAGAATTACTAAGTGGACAGATGTTGAATGAATGAAACTTTATTTAACTTTTGTTTTTCACCAGGATTGTCCAATTCTTTTAATAGGAAATTCTTTTGGTCCGAGAAGCTAGGCATCTGGATAATGGCACTACTAATTACCCACGTATCATGTGTATACTATGTATTTCAAATATAGACATTTGTTGGTAAATATATGTGAGGCCGAAAAAGAACAAATTCAGACTGTTTTATATTTATAAGGTTTTCAGTACAATGATGGGAAGATGCATGGAAAAACTCAGACCACAAAGGGGTAAGTTAGAAGCCCATAGGTACCTCTAGGTGCATGGGTTCATGGTTTTAAAGGAGAGGACGATGAGCAAAAGAACAAAAAAATTATTTATTTACTTTCTATCATGGAAATTTTCAGCGTAAAAAAGTAGAGAATAGTATAATAAATGTCCATATACTCACTACCCAGTGGCAACAATTACGAACTCATGGTTAATTATGTTTCATATGTACCCCCACTCATATTATTTTAAAGGACATCTCAGATATTGTGTTAAAGAAAATGTTTTAGAGACGACTGGTGGTTGTTGAAGCTGGGCGATGGGTAGGTGCGGTTTCATTTTCCCCCCACTTTTATATGTGCTTGAAAGTTTCCATATACAGATAAACAAATAAAGACTGTTGCTTTTGCCATTACAGAAAATTATGTCAGTGAATAGGATAAATAGTACTGTCTTTCTCCAAAAGCTGTGTTTCAGTTCAATATGAGGTATTCTTAGAAGCTTTCTTGTTTAAAGAATAAAATAAGCAGTGGTGTTCTGGCAATGCAGACTCTAATAAATTATTTAAATAGAAGCTTCTGTCAGAGAAACTGCACCACATTTCCTCCTCTCTAAAAGTATTAATATTTATGGATTGCTTACTGTGGGCTGGCACTTTGTTAAGTGCTCTGTATCGGAAGGCACAGGGAGTGGAGAGTGAGAGTAGAGAGTGAGAGGTTGGCATACAGCCAAGAAGAGCTTTCTAACAGCCGAAAGGTAGATAAATCCTCTGCCTCTGGAGAGAGTGAGCTCAATGGCCCTGGGGTGTTCACACTCAGGCTGGTTTACTGCTGGACTGTCAACAGGTGTCCATGATTACCTGGACTTCGGTAGTAACCTGAATCCTGTATCACTTGGTCTGTCTGAAGGTCGACAGTGAAAAGTTTTCTCACTCTAAGTGAAGAGTCCTATTCACACTAAATTAAAAGCCGATTATCTTATGCCTGTTTTAGGTTTCATATGTGATGAATCAGTCACTGGTGCATCTAATCAGGATTGGACTAGGTAATTTCCCAGAACCCTTCTACTCCTTGATTCTGTTCTATATACTTTTATTTCCAAGTTACATGGTAAAGGCTCAGCCAAAGTAATTGAATGCAAATGTGATCCGGGGTTACTCTGTGCTGCTATGAAACACACATTTGCTGTCCAGAGCAGTTCCTTCTCACTTGCAAGGTTGAGAATCAGACTTTTTCTTCATTGCTGTTCTTCCCATGGTTGTTGGAGGGAGGGCAGTGTGTGGCATGAGAGAATTTTCTTTCTCCTCCACCCTTTAGTTTCTTCTTCCCTTCACCTTGATGAGTAGAGGGTCTCTAATCTAATAGAATGAAGGGACAGAAACATTGCTAATGAATCATAGCAGATTCAAACACACCTTTGAATGTATTTGAATCAAATATACCTTTTTTCTACTGATACTGACCACCTACAATTTTCTGCAATCAGTAGAAAAAAGGCGTATTTGCTTTTAGATGCTCCACTTTGAAGACTAAATCAAGGCCTTAAAGATAAAGCGGAAGAGCTGAAGAGATAGAAGACAGAAAGAATATCAGAGAGAGAAGGGAAAGTTCTGGACACACATCTTAGGTGGATTCTCAGTGTTCTAATGGGTGACTTGACAGAAAAGTAAAGAGAAGTTGTGCCCTGTCCTCTGAACTCCATGAGTATGATATTCAACCACAGTAAGGCTTTCTGATAATGTACTATGCCCTTATGCCTTTCAGATATTCCGTGAAAAACCATCTTGTTAGAGTTGAACAACTGCATATCTTTCTAAGCCCGCCTCAGGAAACCCACTTCCAGGGTAGAGGGGCCACAATTCATTCTTGAAGAAAATACATTTCCAGTGGCTGCCTGGCAATAGGAGTCTACATAAGGTTCAGTTCTTATGACATAGGTCATAAAATGCTCTGAGTTAGTCTGGGTCACCTGGCTGATTGATGGCATTGGACCTGGAATGGATGGGACTAATTAATTATTATATCCAAGTACCTAGTATTGAGCCTGGCACATAGTAGTTAAGAATTCAGTTTTTTGAATGAATAAATTAAAAATTTGCTGCTTCCCCATGTGTAATGTTGCTAGGCCTTGCCCCTGCTTTAAAATAAGGGGAAAGAGGCTTTCTTTTATTTTGAATCAAATATCCTGAAAATGGAGACAATAGTTTTTGAGGACTTGATAATTTTTCTCAATGCTCCATCTTTTTTTGTTTGTTTGTTTACCTCCTTTGTCAATAGCTATATCACATTTCCTGGTAAATGGCTCTCTCAAAAACCAGGTCATGTGCTCAAAATAAACACAAAGGAAAACAGAGTTTGTGGGGATAAGAGTTCAAGAGCTTGAAGACTGGGACAGTTTAAGTTTTAGTCTGTGGCTGAGACAAGTGGGGCTGAGGCATGGATGTAGCTCTGATAGTGCCTTGAGCAATGGCACAGAAGAGAAGCTCAATGGTGGTAATGAGGGAAGGAGAAAAAGGAAAGGAAAGGATTCTTATACATCAAGATTGGGTATGCAGAAGTGGGTGGTAGTGGTGGGCTAGGTATCTGTGATGCTTTCCTTTGCTGTGTTCAAGGTGAGCAGCCTTACCGTTCCTTTCTGCTAACGTTTTGGAGTTGAGTTTGCTGGATTTAGTTTACTCTTCAGCTATTTTTCCTCTCTGATCCTTAGTTTATTGTTTTGCAATATAATATCAATCTCTACTTACACCATAGAATGTGACATAACTTTCTCAAGGCGCTAAGCTTTTTGGAGGATAAGGAAAAATGATCAGGCACTGTGGTAGACAGACTCCAAAGATGACCACCACTGATTCCTTCCCTCCCTGGAGGCACATGCCACTTCCCCATCAAGAATTGAAGTTTATTTCCCACTTCCTTAAATTTGGCCTTGTGATTGCTTTCACCAATAGAATATGATGAGAACGATGTTCTGGGATTTCTGATCCTTGGTTAAAGAGTACTGGTAGCTTTCATTTCCTTCGTCTTGGGATGCTTCTTCTTGGAAATCAACCACTATGCAGTGAGGAAGCTTAAGCAGCTAAGTTGAGAGGCCTAAGTGGGGGAGTATGTAATAGTGAATAAGGCATTCTGAAAGTCCACAAGAAGCAGGAGCACTGTGGAGAAGGAAGACAAACCTATATCTATAGTAATTGTCTACTCCAGTGAGAACAAAGGTCTACTCCTTCCCTGTTAGAAATGGTCCAGTGTAATCAAACTGCCACTAGATGGTTTCTAGTTCCCTATAGAATTGTGTCCTTATCAAGGATTAAGCATTGATCTCTGGTATTGACATTTGGACACTCAGCAGTGGACTTAGAGAATACTCTGTTATCATTGTAATATTCCGTATAGCATTGCTTCTACTGGGAACTCATTTTAAAGCAAATGAAATCTGGCAATGAGCTCATGTTCAAGTAATTCATTCAGCTTACTGTATTCCCTATCTTCCTGAAGCAGCTGGCCTGACCGAGCAGTTGGATGGCCTTTAGGAGATTCAGTTTTAGAACCATCTAGGTGATGGCACTTTGCAGGGCTAGGCTAATGTTCTGTAGGATGTGACATATACTCTGAATTAGCAACCAAGATTCGATGCCATTTTTCCCAGCTCCAAGAATTGAGTTGGAAAAGCTCTCTCAAAATGACCTCTCAAAATACACTAGTGATTTAGATTTTTTGTATTTTATTTTTCCTTTGCTTCCTGTTCCTACCACTTTGGACTCAGCTGAGCTAGTGGTCTTGGTTCCCAAGGGAGAAATATTTCCATCAGGGAACAAAACATTGGAAATTGAAGTGGAAATTGAGACTACTACCTGGGCTCTTTGTACCAACAAACCAACAGATTATGGAGGAGCTTACTATTTAGGCTCAGCAAGGATGGAACATTCTGGGAAGGAAAATTCTTAATTGTGGAACTGTCAGGCACATTTAGGTCCTTGGTCTCTGGGCACTGAGTGCCAGTAGAAACTTCTAGTCATTGATCTAGCTCCAAACATATCCCTCCCTTTTCCCAAATGCCCCTTAGGAATATGATATTGACCCTAGTCAAGAATTATTTTTCATTAGTGCACCATTTCCAGAGTGACAATGTTTATTTTTGTAATATTTTGATGAGCAACAACAGAATAATAAGCTTTATAAAATAATTCTTATCGAGCCAAACAACAAATTAGAGAAACGTTTTTCTTTCTTTTTTTTTCTCTCTCTCTCTTTTTTTATCACTCTTATTTTCTAGTTGGAGATTTATTTTTAAACTATTTTATGGATTTAAATTATGATCACAAACTTCAAGAAATTGGCCACAGTGAGGCCATTGACTTTAAAGATGTCTAGATTGGCAGTTTCAAAATCATGGATTTCAGGGTATCAGAACTCATTTGATATAGAGCAAGTTGCAATACCATAGAGTTATTTGTCTTGATAGAAATACTATTTTATTAGATAAAATATTCTGCTATACAGAAGGATGTATTACACTGGCCTCTGCATAGCAAGCTCAGGCTCTAAATTAAACTTAATTTGTGCCAATGGGGATTGCATCAGCTGGTTACACACACACACGCACACACACACACATAATACACACAACTCTGGTGATTCTTACTTTCTGTGTTCTTGTTTTTCATCATAATGTTTATTGTAGCAACAAATGCAAAATACTTCTAGAGAATTTGTTCCTGGTGTTAGGTAATACATTCTGGCTCCATTACGAATTCTATAACCTTTTCTCAGCTTCACACACTTTCTGAGAATGTTCTCAGCACCCACCCATTCTCACCTTGGCCCGTGACTACAGCCTGAGACATCTCCCATCACACTTTGGAGGCTGGTTAAGTCAGTTTACTTCTCTGGACATCGACTGCCTTATTTCGGAGGCAAAAATACTGACTTGAAGGATCAAAAATTTAATGAGCTTAAAAATCCTTCTCAGTGTTAGCATGCAGTGGCTCAGATTTAATTTGTTCTTCTTACTCTGTACAGTACAAAGTTTGTGAAGTGACACCTCCGCCAGAGCTCTTTAGCTACAAAGCAACCCCCCAGGAGACAGACTTCGACTCCAGGCACTTCATTAGAAACTTCCCTCCTCCATCCAATGGCCTCTATCCTACCTCCTGCTTTTAAAAATTCAGGTTTCTAAGTACAAGGTTCTTTGAAACCATATACAGCCACAGTCAGGGGGGACCTCAGCATTGCCATCTACTCTAATTCTTCAATGAACAGATGGACTGAGGCCAAGAGAAATGATTTGCTCAAGGTCATAGAGCCAGCAAGTAGCAAAACTGAGGTACATAATTCCTGACTTTCAGTCCAGTGCTCTTTCCACTGAACCCAGGTGCCTGTCATCAAATGATTATGGCTTCACAGGAATGGTGTACCTAGAGATGGCTTTATGTACTCTAGTTTCTTTGGCAAGCTAAATTTCTCTTTTAATTCTAAAATATTTACGCTGAGCATCAGGGGTCTGTGGACACTGTTGCTCCAGTAATCCAGCAGTAGAGGTGGCATCCACAGTAGGAACAAGGAGACTGGGCGCATCAAATAATACTCACTCATCTTCCTGGGAACTGTGGCCTCAGTGTGCTTTAGTGAACCATTTGCTGAATGATATGAATTTCAATTCTTAGAGTCTGAAATGGTCAAATCCAGTGATGAGATGGTAGAAAGGCACATTTATTTAGCAAATATTTTGTTCCAGATTCCATGCTGGCTAAGTGTAGTGATTAAGCTGGGACTTTGAAGACAGTCATATAGGTTCAAATCCCAGTTTCATTATTAGTTGTTGAATCTTGGGTAAGTTATCAAACCTTTCTGTGTTAGCTTACATATCTGCAAAATGGAGCTGCAAAATGGAGCTGCAGCTGCTACCTAGAGAGGTTATTAAGTTGAAATAAATTAATATGTATTAAGCACTTAGGACAATGCCTGATATCTAGTTAACTGCTGCATAGTGATAGCTATTACTATACAAATTTAAAATATATTCATATAAAACACCAATACATGCTTTGCCAGAATGAAATGACATACATTAAATACATTAGAATAGCTAGCTACCTATGAAGATACAAGGAAATTACACTCCCTCACCACCCCCGCCCTCCCAAAAAACCCAGGCAAGTAATTCTAGAGTCCCTGCTTTTAATCATTACAGATGCTGCTTCTTTATTCAAGGCATCAAGCATTCATGCAGAGGCAGGAGGAGCACTTGGAAGATGGTCTCCTGCATCAGATGGAAGATTTAGGCTTTTCTTTTTCACCTCTTAACTTTAGGATCTGCGGGTCATACTGTTTAAAGAGCCTGCTCAGATTCTTCTAGCTACACTAAGCTTCTGCAGAAAGCAAGGAGATATGTTTCCAACTGTATCATCTCTGATGCCTGGAATGCAGGTCCATGAGCTTCATCAATAAGTTTTATACAAATAGGTAGCAAAAGTGTAAATGTGAGAGGCTGAAAAAAAAACTTAATGCCCAAAATAGAGGACTAGCTAAATAAATTATGCTCAACAATATAACAGAATATAGGAAGACTACAAGATGGAATAATATTAAAAACCTAGAAAAATATTCATGATATATTACTATTCATGATATACTACAGTGTGGCATGTAAAATGTGTGTGTATATATAAACATACATGCACATACATATGGACACACACATACATGTACAGAAAATGGCAGGCAAGTGATTATTTTGAGCATGGGTATTAGAAAGAGTCTTACTTTTGGATTATTTTATCTATATTTTCCACTTTTTCTACAATAAATCTGTATGACATTTATAAAGGTAAAATAATTTATTAAAAGGTAGCAGGAGAAGCACCCATAGTAAAGGCTGTTTTTCCCATGGATCTCGTGCTCCTCTTCTATAATCGAGTTGAAAATTATCTTTTCTGTTCCTGCCAGGCTGATGCAATGGCTCCCACCTTTGTGCACAGGTGGCTGCTCTTATATATGGCTGTCGCAGCATGGATCCCATTGCATTCTAGTTATTAGGTACAAACCCAGTTATAATCACTGGGCAGAGAGCCTGGCATATGAGTATGTATGAATTAATTAAAGAATTAGTAGGGGCTCAACAGCTTGGATTTGGATACAAGTTCTGCCATTTATAAGCTAGGCGAATCCCAGGCTTCTGATCTGTACAGTGTCAATAAAAATCATGGGTCAAGAGACCTCCAACAGTTTTTGTAAATGGCAAAGTGCTGGTCACAAGAAGGGTAGGGGTGCAGAGAGTGAGTTTATTATTATTGCTGCATCTATTAACGGGTCTAATCTTCCCAGCTCTTATTTCTCTTTGGCTCTCTAAGGCATCGTGGTTACCATAGCAGCCAGATCCTGATGATGCCTCCAGGGGCAACAAGGTGAAGCTAAGCCAGCTCCCAGGTCCTTGCCTTCACATGCCCTTTCTTTCGTAGGGCCAGAGTAAGATGGTCTGAAGCTCAGCCTCCTTTTAGGACCCCCACTCTATCTCTGGTCACTTAGACCCA
>NW_011888795.1:7240871-7248852 GCF_000151845.1 Pteropus vampyrus | reverse complement strand
ACAGTAATATATCATATATACAATAATATCTAGGATGACTTTCCAGGACTCTTGTCCACTGGTCTTCTATTACATAAAGACTTTTGGGACATAAGATAGGAAGGCTGAGTGGTGCCACCTGAGGGTCAGCAGCAAGGCCTTCTTTCCTGCCCAGGTGCAGTCTATTCAACTCAATTCAAGAAACATCTATTGGGTACCTGTGAAGTGCTGGGTACTGGCTCTGCCTCTAACTAGCTGTGCGTATATGGATTGCTTTTTTATTCTCTGTGCCTTGGAGTAAAACAAAGCATTAATTAGGTGATTTCTGAGGTCCTGACATTTTCTAACCCAAGTTTTGTGGTCTCGACTGAGAGAAGGTAAATAGTCCCTAAAGAATGTAAGAAAAAGAAAAATGAAAATGTGAAGCCCCTAAATTGGCTGATGGGAGGGGTACAAATGACTGGATACTTCCTGATAAGGCCCAGCAACTTCTTCAAGACTTGGAAGGCTTGCAGAGCTGAGACGGGAGGGCTAGTGGCTCCTCCAGACCGGCTGGTGACCTGTGATCCCCAGCTGGCCCTAGTGAGCAGCTCACTCTGGCCCCCACTTCCAGGCTTGGGATGTATCAAGTCTGGCACTGGCCGGAGTCTGAAAGATGATAATTGTATTTTCTCCTGATTTGGGCCTAGGCTGTTCAGTTAGTGTTGACAGGTAAACATGGGTGGATGGATCAGGGGTTTCCTATATGATGTGGCCATCCCAGCAATCAAGTTCAAAGACAGTGTGAGCAGGAAGGACTCATCTAGTGCAGCTCATTTTGCAGTTGAGCAAATATGCCTGAGGGCATTGGGATGGAGGGAGCTGAGGTTTCTGCAGAGCACGGAGGAGGTGGGCTGGGTGAGGGCACAGTGCTGCTGGATGCTAGGTGTATCCTGAGGAGCTGCTCTGGGCCTAGCAGCGCACACAAGGGGCAGGCTGGGTACCGTCCTGGGGAAAGCTAATGAACCCTGGGGATCGTAAACATACTGCCTCCACCTCCAGGTTTTGCTTACGGACCATCACTCACTTCCCGGCGCGGTTACCACTGCCTTCACTCCATCTTTTCCCGCTACTTCTCTCTCAACCCGCAGATTCCACTGCTCCTGGTGCTGGCACACCTGGCAGTCACCCCACGTGGTCATCCTCTTCCACATGTACCTAGACCGCGCCCAGCGCGCGGGTTCGGTGCGCATGCGCGTCTTCAAGCAGCTGTGCTACGAGTGCGGCACGGCGCGGCTAGACGAGTCGAGCATGCTGGAGGAGAACATTGAGAGCCTGGTGGACAACCTCATCACCAGCCTGCGTGAGC
Organism: Pteropus vampyrus; assembly: GCF_000151845.1. Lineage (NCBI taxonomy): Eukaryota > Metazoa > Chordata > Mammalia > Chiroptera > Pteropodidae > Pteropus > Pteropus vampyrus. The sequence continues at coordinate 7,247,525 of NW_011888795.1, read as the reverse complement.
AGTGCTACGGCGAGCGTGGCGGCCACTACCGCATCCATGTGGCCAGCCGCCAAGACAACAGGCGGCACCGTGGCGAGTTCTGCGAGGCCTGCAACGAGGGCATCGTGCACTGGAAGCCCAGCGAGAAGCTGCTGGAGGAGGAGGCGACCACTTACACCTTCACGCGGGCACCCAGCCCCACCAAGCCGCAAGCCGAGGCTGGTTCTGGCTGCAACTTCTGCTCTATCCCCTGGTGCTTGTTTTGGGCCACGGTTCTGCTGCTGATCATCTACCTGCAGTTCTCCTTCCGTAGCTCAGTCTAAGATTCCCTTGGTGAAGTTCCCCAGGGGACTCTAGGGGCCCAAAGCCAAGTGAGGGGGAGCGGCTACCAACTGGTGGGAGGGGGCGAAGAGAAACCTGGGTTAGGAGTGGGGTTAAGTTATAGCACTGGTGCCTCCACTGACTCAGTTGCTCCTTGGACAAATCACCCAGATTTTCCATCTATAAAATCATGGGTTTGGGCTAGACCATTGGTTGTCTCAAGGTGAAACCCAGGGCCCCAAGTTTCTGCATAGATGCCTCAGAGACTTTTGGATTTGGAAGGTAGACTGAATGAGTGGGTTTCCCATCCTGGTCAAACTGCCCATCCCCAACTCTTACCTCTTCCTGTTGCTTTAATCAGAAGAGCTCCATTTTAGATGGAGTTCCATTTAAGAGTTTTTAAGTTTGAAAATTATAGGACTAAATGATCTCAAAAGGACTTTGCACAGCGATGGGTGCATCCTTGCTTTCTTGTTAACCCCCCATCCCTACCCCTCAATATCTCCCACGTCTGGAGATGCAGGCTTAAATTAGCTCTGTATAATGTATGAGCCTCATACATGCTCTTCTTCCTGTATACACAGCAGAGATTCCTCTTGAAGAGAGAGAGATGGGGGCATTAGGCTCTCTCTTTGCTGCTGTGTACACAGGGTTCCTAGCTTCTCTTCTCCAGACTCCCAGTTTCCAGCTTCCCTCCACTCAGGGTAGATTCTTGGGTTTGCCTGGCTAAGAGATGTTGCTTGGGATAGAGTCCTATAGAGCTAGGCTTCCCACCTACTGTATTTGAACTGGCAGAGAATTTGGGGAAGGTTTAGGAGGTAGAGTGTTAGAAGCAAACCATAAAATGCCTAGGAAACAAATATAATGACTTTCCATTATAATGAAGAGTCTTCAGAGTTCAGGGACAAAGTCTGACTGATTCTCAGCGGTTCTGATGGCCAGAACACAGGGGCAGGGTCCTGGCATCCTGAACTCTTTGCTGAAACCCTGCCGGAGAGGCTTTCCCGCATTGGCCTTGCGTAGACGCTCTCACCAAAGATCAACTGTCTACCTAGAACCACAGGGATGGGAGATCATTAGCCAGAGAGGGAGTATTAGAGATATGAAGTAAAGTGCTTTGCCCATAAACAAGTGCATAGTTATGTGGGAGAATCTTGTATCTCTGTAAAATGGGGTGCAGTATGGCTTGGAGTGAGAAGAGAGAAGACTTTCGGAGTTGGGGTATGGACTGGGGTTTGGGGGAGGCAGAAAGCAGGAGGTAGGATGCCACCCTGCACTTTCGAGGGTCCTTATGCACCTCAGCTCTGTTAATAACTTGACTCCTTTTCCCCCTCTCCCCACACTGATCCCACTTTAAATGGAGAATCATCATCATCTGTAGTGGTGGAGGGAAGAGGGCCACTTATATAAAGATGGGATACTTTAATAAAAATAGGATATCTTCGGGCTTAGTAGTCATTAATGTGTGCTTCAGATTTGCCACACTATCCCCGATCTGTAACTGGCTGTCGAACACCTCCCATCCCTTCAGTCTCCTATCTGGGGCCCCCGCATAAGGCTTTATCTAGTTCCAGCTTCAAAGTCTAGGCCAATCACGTCCATAGTCAGGAGGGATGCAGGCAGCCCTTGGTCAGTTACACAGGAGACCTAGCGTAATAACAGTCTTACTCCTACCATTGCTCTAATTCTGGTAACCAGCAGGTGACTTCCTTCTCTTCATTTATGCAGTATTCATTCCTTTATCCAGGGCATATATCTTAAGCACCTTCTATCTGGCAAACCCTGATTTGGATGCTGGGATCCAATGGGTACTAAGGGGCAGGTTCTATCTCTCAGATTCTCTCCTTACTGCAGAAGCTCTCAGCCCTGGATGCACTTTAGAAATCCTGGGGAGCTTTTAAAGAAATATCAGAGCCCAGCCTCCACCTCAGACCAATAGAATCAGAATTCCTGGACATGGGGGTTGAGCATTTGAATTAGAATAAGACCCCCAGGTGATCTACCTGTGCTACTTAGTACAATGCCTTCTAACAGGAACAGGTTTCTTTTGGCACCATCTCATAATAATGAGCCCAATACTTTTCTTGATGATCTGCCTTGAATTCTCTAGGACTAGAGCTCAGCTTTCCTACTCACTCCTACTCCCTGCTCTGGGGACTCGACCCTCTTTCAAACCATCCTGCTTCTGACTGTTCACTTGCTAGGATGAGGGCTTTATTGTGCTCTGAGAGTCTCCAGTATTGAACTCTGCCTCCCTGGCCAGATACTTATCAAACTTTGTTATTATACATCAATGGCTATATACTCCCTGCAAAAATGTGACCAGAGTGTAGAAGTGACTTACCCAAGGTCCCACTGCCAGGGACTTAGTTTTAGTCCAGAACTCTTTCCTAAAACATTAAGCTTTGTCCCGCTCTGTAGGGAGAGTTCTACAATCTACGAAGGCCTCTGACTCCCTTATTGTCTTTCACACTTGCTGTAGATGGGGGTGAGAGGCATTCTAGTCTGGCTCACCACCTTAATATCCCTGTCTTGGCAAAGACTTCTATGGGATAGTTCTTTCTTTGCACATATTGCTACATGCCACATGATGAACTTGTTAGATATATCTTCAGTGTTATAAATAGACTCAGGGATATTCCAGGATCCTAGGCCTCTCCCACTGGAGATTCTGTGTATTGGTCTTGATGTGCAAGCCATAAGGAGACCTACAGGCACTGAATTGTGGTTCCAGAGGCTGACATCCTCAGCATAAGGTCAGCAAGAAGTGCTGCCTTGATCACTTCCCTCAAACTCATCGGGACCAGGGACAAGCCCAGTAGAACTCTTCAGGGGGGTCAGGAGTGCTGAGAACCAAGACCACTGACAGGTGCCATCAGAGTAAGTTTATAGACCATCAGATTAGAGATGCCTCAGTCTAGGGCTCTTAGGTCATGGATAAGAAACTGAAGCCTAAGGAGAGTAAGGAACTTGACCATTATGGTACAGCACGGAGTAAGGGATGATCATGAAATCTGGGGTTAAGAAACACTTGAGTTCTGGTTCTGCTACTTCCTAGCTGTATGGCTTTAGGCAAGTTGCTTAAGCTTCTTGAGCCCCGGTTTCCTCCTCATCAGAATGAGAATAATACAATCTGCCTTGAAGGGCTACGGTAAGGAATAAATAATGCAGGGACTGTGACGTTGCCAGATAAAAAACACATGCTCCCCCTCTTCTTTCATTCCTTTTGCATTTTAATTGACACCCCTTCAAGTCTTGAAAGGTTCTTTTTCTTTGTGATTTCAGCTCTGTTGGTAAATACTTTGGCGGCGGCGGGGGGCGAGCGGGGGAAGAAGGTGGAAAGGGTTAACTTCTCAGCCCAAGGCTGAGACCTGGTCTATTTTAATATATGTAGAGCCATTTCTTTTCTTTCTCTTATATGTATTTCAATATCTTCATTTTTCCAGCAGCATTATAGCCCCTCTTCATTCTTCAAAGATAGCTATTTAAAATATCTCCCCAAACAGAAAACACCAGTGATTTCTGGGCTCCATTCCATTGGCTGAAATATCCCAGAAAGAATTTAGTTCTTTTCCAAGTCCCATTCTAATTCTCTGTAGGACTCCCAGCTAAGGAATTTCCTTTGGAGTCATTTTTGGCATTGCGGGGGCACTGCCACATACACCAGGGAAATGAAATCCGCCTGTTGTATGGCTATTTGGTGACAAGGCCTCCTTGTGAGGGTGCGTGGGGGTGATATTGGAAGCTCATTGGTCTGGGAGCTGAGCAACCTGGGTTTCAGCCCTGGTTTATCCACCATGTAGATATGTACATTGCTGATGTTGGGTGACTTAGTCTTTTCCCTCTGCTGGGTCTCAGTTTCCTCATTTGTAAAGCAAAGAAGTAGAGTAATCTGAAGGGTCCCAGCTAGCTCTGACCTTGTCACCAACTGCTGCTTAGCCCTATTTGTCCTGGATCATTTTGGGGGTGGGGGGTGCCCTGACTCTGACTCCTTCAGCAGATCATCGAGTTGTTAGTCTGGGATTTCAGTCTGCCTGGGTTGGTTTGGAATTTGACTTTCTTATCTGAACAGCCATAACATCTCTCTTTCCTTTTCTTTTTGGAAGCAAACTTTTATACATCTTACTCTGACAAGACTGCTCTAGAGATATTCACATTTTGAAAGGCAGTTATTCTGAGAGATGTTGCCTATACAAGGGCTTGAATGGTAGTGATGGAATTTCAGTCTGTCTTTTCTCCCCTCACTTCTAAAATAAGCTCAATAATTCTTCACTTCTGTCTTAACTGGGTCAATACTTGAAGGGCAAAATAACATATTCCCTATTTTCAAGATTCATTTATTCAACAAATGTTTATTGAGTACATATTATGTGCAAGGCATTGTTCTAGACACTGGGGATATATTGGAGAGCAAAGCGACTAAATCACTGACCTTATGGACTATAGAGGAACTAGACAATAAACAATGTAAGTAATGTGTTACATAGTTTTAAGTACTAAGGAGAAGAATAAAGTAGGCAGAGGGGATAGAAAGGGCATGGGATGAAGTTACAATTTTAGATTAAGTAACTAGATCTTACTAAGAAAGTGACATTTGAAAAAAGTTGAAGGAACTGAGTAAGGGGTATGACATGTACAAAGGCCCTAAGGCAGAAACAGATGGAATGTTCACCTGTGAGGAGGCCAATATGGCTAGAGTTGCAGTTCAGGCTTTTGTAGTCATAACTAAGTGGTAACAGGGGCCAGAGTAGTAACAAGGGTCAAAACATTTAAACCATAAATTATTGTCAGGACATTGGTTTTTAATCTGATTGAGACAAAAAGCCAAAGGAAAGTTTGAGCCATGGGGTGATGCAATCCAATTAGCATCACATGTTGAGAGTGTACCATAGAGGGACAAGAATAAAAGAGGAAAAATTAGCTAGGAGGCTCCTGCAGTAGTCCAGGAAAGAGGTGATAGTGACCTATTCCAGATTGGCGGCTTGTACCAGGGTAGTGGCAACTGGGACTGAGTCTGAATCTATTTTAAAGGTACAGCTGAAAGGGTTTGCAGATGACTTAGATGTGGGATCTGAGAGAACAAGAGGTCAAAAGGACCCCAAGTTTTGTTTTTGTTTTGTTTTTGTTTTGTTTTGGCCCGAGCAACTGGAATAATAGAGTTACCACGTTCTGAGATGAGGAAGGCTATTTAAGAAACAGATTTGGGGCAATATGAGGAGCTCGGCTTGGGACATGTAAAATTCGAGATGTGTTTTTGGCCTTCTGTTAGACATTAAACGTGAGAAATGGCAAGGCGAAGGTGGCAGTGGCCTGTTTATACCTGCAGAGGAGAGGCCCAAGCCAGAGATGGAATTGGAGTCATTGACGTTTAGGTAATACTAAATGTCATGAGATTAGATGAGACTATTCATGCAGAGCCTGGGGCTATCCATGTAGAGAGGTTGGAAAGAAGGAGAAACTCACAGAGGGACTGTGGAAACTGAGGCACAGAGAGCACGATTCGCTTGATCTTTCAGAGACATTAGGCAGCAGAGCTTGGCCTGGAGCACAGGTCTTCAGAGTCAGGGTTCAGAGCTCTTCCCACTGGCTCAAAGCACCTTCTCTCTCATGGCACCCACTTACTCCTTGAATTGGAATTCTGCCCATGTCCCTTGCCTGGGACATGTTGTTTTATCAAGTTTGAGCAAGACAGAGATTTTCGTTTCTTTTTCTTAGCGCGTTTGAAGTATTTCATAATGTTACAATGCACTAACATTAAAAGGCTCAGTGGGAGGCCTAGACTGCCAATGGATTTAGGCATTGAACATGCAGACTCAGACCAAAGGAAGATGTTGTTGGAATTGTTTAAAGAAAGGAGTCTATTGTCTTGGATCCTGGTAATAGGCTGGGGCCGCGTGTGAGCATTTAATGGGAAGGATTAAATAACCTAGACAGTCCCAGGAGATGGAAGATGGAATAATGTCACAGGACAAACAGCTCAAGGGGAGATGAGAGTCCGCACTTTCAGAGCAGGTCAATATCATCTGAGCCCCGGCCTTGACTACATCTACATACTCTTCGGGTTCCCAGAGCTTGCTCCAGATGGTGCTGGCCTATTGGTACAGATCGGGGATCATAACCTGTTACTTTCCAGAGACCTCTACTGGGACTGGCAGATGTTGATGGAGGAGATATGTTCCCACCCATGCCGATCAGTTCATTGTTCAGCATGCTCACCCTGGGCACCGTCCAGGCTTGACATATCTTCTTGTCATAACTCTGTCTTGTCTTAACACCCCGTTCCTCAGAGGGAACTCCCTCAGAGGCTTTGTGATCTGCCTAAGTGTTGAAAGTGTGCTGGCTCTTTTTCCTGTG
>NW_011888795.1:7233230-7238696 GCF_000151845.1 Pteropus vampyrus | reverse complement strand
TTATTTGATTCTTGTCACCAGAAAACAAGATCAACTCATGGCAGAAGGAAAATACATGCTCTAATCCATAACAGGCCATTCATAAACATGATGCGGTATTTTCTGAACAAATGAGACACATGATCCCCCACGATGTTTTTTATATCCTGGGAGTGGCTGACAATCAAGAGCTGCAATTTGGATGCTGAAAGGTTGGTATTCTGAGATAGTCTGATAATTCATAGGAACAATAGGAGAAGGTGTTTAATCAGAACTGACCTGAAAAACCTAAGACATGCTACTTATTGATAATACAATCTTTCCACCATAGTCTTTCTGTCTCTCTTTATGGTACCGTGGTGCTAATCACATACAGAGAGATGTTAACAAATAAAAACACGACTCATCAGAATCATTGGCACATGAAAAACATACAAGCCAAACAGGATGCTTTAACTCAATAAAGATGTTTATTGGAAACAATGTGTAGTTACCCACAATAGCTTCTGTTGCTAATGAAATTGGTATGATCATTATTGATAACAACATTCATGGTATTAAATCATAGCTTTAGACATAAAAATTATATTCTAGGGAGGTGGGTTTTGGTTGCATAGAAGAGACGTTTATAAGAGGTGGCTTGTTTCGAAGTTGGAATGGGTTGCATTTGGAGGTAGTGAGGTTCCCATCACCAAGAATGTTCAAGAAAGAGGTCATGAAGTTAGACAAGATGGCCTTAACAAACACTCCAACCCTCTGCTTCTATGACTCTGTGAGAAACTTGGGTTGCTTAGACCCTAGCAGCTGTGCAGGGGCTGGTACACTTAACAAATGCTTGTGGACTAAGGGTTGGCCAAAGTTCCACAGCCCATTTAGACGTTCCCTCAAAATAAGGATGAAGTTGCAATTGGAAGAGTAAATGGGTTAGACTGGGTACAGCCAGAAGTCAGTCCAGATATCCTCTACTTTTTGAAAGTTTGCTTTACTTCACGGCACTTTTACAAAAGTACCTACATTAGTACCTATTTCACTAACTGAAAGAAATCTGAAGAGAATTTTCACTTTTAAGAAAAAAGAAAAGTAGCATTTACTGTTTTGCAGTGAGCTGTTGTTACAGAGGCAGCATGTAGGCCTGAGCGAGGAGAGTAGCCCCACCAAGCTCCTTTCCTGGGAACTACACTTGACATCTCAGCATCGAGCCGCCGTAGCTCTGAACTGTGTTCGTGAGCATCTGGGCTTTATCTTGATTTCTTTTGTGCATCAGTAAGCAGGATGTGTCCTTAGGTAATTATTCCCTTGCTTTACATCATTTTGGCTTATGAAAGGCCTCATAGGGACAAGACACTCTTCTTTCAGTTAGCGGGAGAAACCTGTATTTGTATACAACATCCTGAGGCCATTTGAAGTCCCATCATTGACGTTAAAAAAGAAAGGCTCTTTTAGATATTGGTTCTGATCCTAATATCAGAACATTGGTCTACTAGACATGTTGTTTTTGTGAGAGCAGCTAGTGTAATGAGGAAAGCCTGAGAGGACATTTATTCTTGCTTTCTTTCCACCTAGAAGGTCTCCCTGTCTTACCTGTGGAAATGCCCACCCTTCTCAAGGTTCAGCTCTAGCATCATCTCCTCTGGGGTGTCTTCCAGGTGTCCCCTCCTCCAGTGTCTCTGTGTTGCTCCAACACCTAGCACTTGGCGGGGTTCGTTTTGTTCATGGTGGTCACTTGTGTATGTCATTTCTCCCTGTTGAAGCCTCTGGAAGGTAGGAATCATGTTCCCTTCATCTCGCTTGTTTCCAGAGCAGCCAGCAAAGCCTGGTGCATGGTGCTCCCAGATAGTGCTGTGAATCAGGACGGTACGGTGTTTTGGAATGTCTTAGGACAATTCCAAAACTGCATCACAATTCTTCTTTGGTATATGAAATGGAGCTCCAGCTTGCTTGACAAATGTCTAATGGAATTGGATATCATTGTCATCTTCCCTTTACAGAATACACCGCAGGGCAAAGAGAGGTAGAATGACTTGCTCGTAGAATCAGAAGCAGGCTGTGAACTGCTGCCCTTGAGCATTCACGCCAGGGGTTAGTGTCCATGAGTTCTCCTTCCTCAGTATCTCTTCTCACCAAGAGACCCTGAATGACGCCAGCAGCTGCAGTTCAGGTCAAGAAGTAAAACCTCCCATGAAGACCAATTTTGATAGAACAAAAGACAGCGACTTGGGTCTTCTGATCCTTTGAAGGGCTTAAATCTCAGAGCTCTCAAGGGGACGAGGTCTCTGGAAGCTTCCTGGGAGAGGAGATGCCTCTCAGAGGGGAGAGACATTCTCTGGGGAAACACGACCATTTGGGGCTGCAGTGTTCAGGGTGAGGAATCAAGCAATGACTGCTGGGGGTCAGCTGTGGACACAGGGAAGGAGAGTGCAGGGCCCAGGTCTAGCCTGCCAGAGGTGACCTTGTGCAGCTCAGGTTCTCAAGAAGGGAAAGGGGCTGGGCCTGGAGCAGACACTCTGCTTAGGAATAAGGAAAGGTTTCGTGACCAGTACGTTGCCTGGGCTATGTCCTTGGGAACCAGACAGGGGTGGTTGTTGCTGCAGCTGCAGTATTTTGTTTGTATCAGAAAAACTCTATGGAGCCCTAAGGTAATTTTTGCTTTTTAGTTACTTTGGCTTTAACTCACCTAATCAAGGAAAAATGGCCTCACTGGATCCTAGATTGTCAGAGCTCGAAGAGTTCTTTGGGATGAGGGCCAGGGAACTGCATAGAGTCATGCAGGGGACTGGGGGCAGAGATAGTTCTGGAACCTGGTGTCTGGCTTTCCAATTGACCTTTCCCAGTCTCCTTTCCTGCCCTGCTTCTCGCAGGCACTCTTAGAATTCGATGTCTGGCTCATATTCATAAGTGCATTGCTGTGGGACATGCTGTAGGACCAAGAACCTTGTCTCTTTTACTTCTTATGGGGGCAGGGATTGGGGTTGGGAAAGGTGCATGGTAGCAAAGAAGCATAGAGCATTTGGGGACAGATGAAAGAGATAGTCAAGGTTGAGGGGAAGGGTACACACTGATGAGCCCTAAGACCCAGGCAGGGTTTGTAAGAGAACTTCACTTGCCTGGTAGACACAGACCTTCTGCTAAGTCACATTTATTGAGCACTTAGTTTATGCCTTCACTATACTAAGCGCTATGTATATATTAATTAATTTGATCCTCATCAAATTGTTATGAGGTAGGTAGGGTATGCCATTTCTGTCATATTGTCAAAGAAACTGAGGCTCAAAGAGGTGAAGTCACATGCCCAATGTTGCAAAGCTAGTAAGTGATAGGGCCTGGATTCAGCCCTGTGCCTGAGTACTCAGCTGTTCTGCTTCTTTAAAGAGTGAAAAGGAGGCTGAGACACCTTCATTATTGGCCAGTAATGAATGGGCTGAATGAGGTGGGTAAAGGGCAAGGGTGCTTTGCATTAGATAATTATCCTCTGCTGCTGCCTGACCAGGTGTAACGGGGGAGGCGGATGAGAAAATGAATTCAGTTCCTAACTTTGGTGACCCTCTGGATCCAGTCTTTGTTTTGGTAGACGTAGGAATAGACTCCGTAGCGGTCCTTCTTTCCACAGTCGTCGCCCCAGGACACTATGCCCACCAGGTACCACTGGCCTGTCTCTTTATCCAGGGTCACCATGGGACCTCCAGAGTCACCCGCACAGGCATCCTTCCCCCCTAAATGAAAAAGAGATGCTAGTTAAAGTAACGTGTCTCCGTCCCTCGCCCCAAATTCAAAGGAGACGCCTCCCCCATCTGACTCGTAGTTCAGAGAATGGGACACGAGGGGGCGCAAGCAGACCATCTGACTCAAACCTCTGCTCTGAGCAGTACTGGCTCAGGCCTCCGCAGAGCTCAGTGATTTTAGAAAGCCCACGTTCGACTCTTGTTTCATAGGGAAAAAGCTGGGCTTGGAAAAGGGAATAATGGAAATTCCTAACACTCTTCTCTCTGATGCAGTTTCTCCCGCGGAATCCCTCTCATGACTGTCCTCCCCCTCCTCGGCCTCTCCCCTCCCCTCCTCCGCTAGACCCCAGGGTCTCCAGGCCTAGCGCTGCTGGGCTCTGCATCCCTCCTTGGCTGGTGCTACTCTGTTGTATGCTCTATTCTAGCCTCTTGACTTACCTTCCTTTTCCCCAGCGCAGATCATGTCCCTGGTGATTTTTTTCTTCAGTGGGGCATAGGCTTCTCCGCAGGTGCGGTGGTCAACGATTGGGATTTCGATCTGGAACACAAGGCCACTGTTGGTCCTCACTCCTGTCTGAGGAGTCCCTGCTATTCTGACACCCTTAGAGCTGGCTCCTCCTCATCCCCTTCCCGGATGAGCCTGGGTCTAGTTTAGACCTGGTCTCAGAAACTGCCCAACCGTGCAGGTGAAGGAACACTGACTGAATGGAGAATCAGGAGATCCGTGACCGGGTACAGTCTCAGTCATGAAATTGCTGTGTGACCTTGAGCAAGTCATTTGCCATCTCTGGGCCTCAGTTTCCTCATCTGTAAAATGGGGATAATAATACTTGCCTAGTACATGCATTATTTCAAATACGGCAATGTCTGCAAAACCTACAGTCAGTCTTCTTTACTCCCACCCCTACCGTTATTGTCTGTGGGCCCTGGGGCATGCAACTTAATCACTGTTCTTCAGACCTCTGAGAGTCTGTTTCCTGATCTGAAAAATAGAAGTCATAATATTTGACATACTAGTCACATAGAATTTTACAAAGAGAAGATCAATAAGATCAATAAGGAGATGCTTTGTAACCTACAAACAAAATATAAATATTAGATATGGTGGGGTTACTGCTGCTCGCCTTGCAGCAAGCATTTACTTACACTCTCCCTCACCACAGTATGAGCTTCTATGTACCGGGTCAGTATCTCGTCCATTTCTATCTTATATAGCTTGGAATGTGTGTGTGTGTGTGTGTGTGTGTGTGTGTGTGTGTGTGTGTACACATACACACATATTTGCATTGAGGTGATAAACTGATACATGAAAGTAAGATATTGGGATTATCATTGCCCTTAATTCAGTTTGAGATTAAATGTTAGCATAGATGTCTGGAACAAAATGAGGAAACATATGAGTCTCAGTCAGCCAAACCAAGCACTGAATATATTGGTCATATGGTTCAAAAGTGCAGCTCCTGTTGGCCTTTGCTAGCAGGGGACCAGAGGCCATTCAGGTCTCTCTTGGGCCATGGCCTTCCCAGATAAGTAGGGAGAAGAAGTCAGGGCAGGGTGGTTCTGAGCATATATCCTCAGCAAACCATCAAGTGCCTGGTTAACTCTATTTATCGTTCAGGTATCATTTAAGTGTTATTTCCTCTGGGAAGCCTTCCTGAACCCTGAAGATGAGGTCAGATATCCTATTATATGTTCTGGAGCATCCCACACTTTTCCTTCATCACATTTATCATGTTAACTACTTTCTGTCTCTCCCACTTGACTATCA
>NW_011888795.1:7226246-7233180 GCF_000151845.1 Pteropus vampyrus | reverse complement strand
CTAGCCTCTTGACTTACCTTCCTTTTCCCCAGCGCAGATCATGTCCCTGGTGATTTTTTTCTTCAGTGGGGCATAGGCTTCTCCGCAGGTGCGGTGGTCAACGATTGGGATTTCGATCTGGAACACAAGGCCACTGTTGGTCCTCACTCCTGTCTGAGGAGTCCCTGCTATTCTGACACCCTTAGAGCTGGCTCCTCCTCATCCCCTTCCCGGATGAGCCTGGGTCTAGTTTAGACGTGGTCTCAGAAACTGCCCAACCGTGCAGGTGAAGGAACACTGACTGAATGGAGAATCAGGAGATCCGTGACCGGGTACAGTCTCAGTCATGAAATTGCTGTGTGACCTTGAGCAAGTCATTTGCCATCTCTGGGCCTCAGTTTCCTCATCTGTAAAATGGGGATAATAATACTTGCCTAGTACATGCATTATTTCAAATACGGCAATGTCTGCAAAACCTACAGTCAGTCTTCTTTACTCCCACCCCTACCGTTATTGTCTGTGGGCCCTGGGGCATGCAACTTAATCACTGTTCTTCAGACCTCTGAGAGTCTGTTTCCTGATCTGAAAAATAGAAGTCATAATATTTGACATACTAGTCACATAGAATTTTACAAAGAGAAGATCAATAAGATCAATAAGGAGATGCTTTGTAACCTACAAACAAAATATAAATATTAGATATGGTGGGGTTACTGCTGCTCGCCTTGCAGCAAGCATTTACTTACACTCTCCCTCACCACAGTATGAGCTTCTATGTACCGGGTCAGTATCTCGTCCATTTCTATCTTATATAGCTTGGAATGTGTGTGTGTGTGTGTGTGTGTGTGTGTGTGTGTGTGTGTGTACACATACACACATATTTGCATTGAGGTGATAAACTGATACATGAAAGTAAGATATTGGGATTATCATTGCCCTTAATTCAGTTTGAGATTAAATGTTAGCATAGATGTCTGGAACAAAATGAGGAAACATATGAGTCTCAGTCAGCCAAACCAAGCACTGAATATATTGGTCATATGGTTCAAAAGTGCAGCTCCTGTTGGCCTTTGCTAGCAGGGGACCAGAGGCCATTCAGGTCTCTCTTGGGCCATGGCCTTCCCAGATAAGTAGGGAGAAGAAGTCAGGGCAGGGTGGTTCTGAGCATATATCCTCAGCAAACCATCAAGTGCCTGGTTAACTCTATTTATCGTTCAGGTATCATTTAAGTGTTATTTCCTCTGGGAAGCCTTCCTGAACCCTGAAGATGAGGTCAGATATCCTATTATATGTTCTGGAGCATCCCACACTTTTCCTTCATCACATTTATCATGTTAACTACTTTCTGTCTCTCCCACTTGACTATCAGGCTGAGGAGGCCAGAGACCAGATCTGTCCTTTTATCCTCCCCCATACCTAGTAGCTACTACAATGAGAGGTACCAAATAAACACTTTGGAGTTAATGAAGGGGGAATTGTTGTTGCAAATCCAAGAATTTAAAGTGCATGAAAAATAACCTATGTTGAATGATTTGGAAATGAATTGTAGCAGTCATAGAACCCAATAATGTCAGAGTCAGGTAGCTCTTGGGGACATCTAGTGTTGCTGCAAACTTTGAAGCTTGAGATATTATACTACGGTCTAGAGAGGCAAGTGACTTGTTTCAGATCACCCAGCAAGTTAGTGGGAGGCAGGACGTGGAGCCATGTCTCCTTACTCCTAGGTCAGTGTTTTTTTTGTTGTTGTTTTGTTTTTTATGCAGTAATATGAATGCAACAGTCAAGTTTACTACTGCAAGGACTGTGGCTCTCAAGAGCCCATTGTTTGGCTCATTCTTGTTTAGTTTGTGTTGTGAGTCTTTATCATATATACAGATGAGTCATCCTTTCAGGTGTCCAAGCCTGCTGTTTTCTGCTAGAATTCCCTTAAGCTGAGCCTTTAATAAGCTACGGAATCAGTGAACAACATTTGGAGATCAGAGACTCATGACATGCAGAATAAACAGATCAAGTTTGTTGAGATTCGAAGTACCAATGAACTTTGGAAGTGAGTGTGGGCCCCCGATGTCTCTCTCACCCACCCCCTGCCCAAGTCTCCAAGTCCCTAAAGGGCAACATGGAGCAAGAAGGTCTCATGCAGGGCAGAAGTGTCATTTTCTGTAGGGCATAAATTGAACTTCACCTCCATCAGGGTCTCTGGGAACCTTTGCAAGAATTGCTTCCCCCAGCCACTGACAATGACCACAGCCCCTGGAAGAGAGAAGACACGGTGAGAAGAGAGAGGCTGCTGTGGGGTTTTCGGAAGGTTGCATCTTGCAGTCCCATCGTTCTCTGTCTGTGGAAGAAGGGCTGAATTTGCCCCCCAGAGAAAGGCAGCATGGTGGGGAGGAAGACTGCTGGGCTAGATATTACTTGCAACAGAGGTCTGGGCATTTGTTTCCATGAATTGTTAGCTGGTTTGTTTGTTTAGTTGTCTATTCTCTCCTACTTCTGACCAGCAAGAAATCTAGGCTCCGTGACAGCAGTCATCTCATCTATCTTGTTCACTCTGTATCCCTATGCTTATAACAGTGCTGGCACATAGTAGATGCTCAGTCAATAACTGCGAAAAAATTAAAAAGTCTAGCCTAGTCTACGAAATTCTATGCTACCTCTGGCAAGCCCTCACCCCTTTCTTCCCTTCTGAGCCTCAATTTCCCTATTCATAAAATAAAGGTATTTTCTATTTCCCCCAACTCCTCAACTTTGATATTTTAGAAGTCTATGAAGTTGACCAATCTTGGGGTTGTGGGAAAGGGCTGGGTACTGACAGAGCACTTATTTCTTCATTTGAAAAAAAAGCCTGGATCCTGAAAACAGCATTGGGCTTTAAGTCAAAAAACCTGGATTCTAGCCCCAAACCTGTTTCTTATAAGCTGTATCTTGGGTAAGTCACTCTACTTGTTGACCTTCAGTTTTGTCATCTAGAAGATGGGACTCCAATACCACCTCACAAGACTTTTATAAGTAGTAAATAAATTAATGAATGTAAAGCAACTGGTACATGATAGGTATGTGGCATCTGATTTATCAGAGCTGTATCTGTGCCTTTCCTGATGGCTCACTTCCCCTAAATACTTCTTAGATTCCATTCAGCCATTTTTTAAATAACTTTTTTTTTTTTTAACTAAAAGAGTTTAACTATAATGTGTCACCACTGAATTTAGAACAGAATGAAAGGGAAGCCAGCTGCCCCGGGTTGGACACATTTGAGTATATTATTTCATTTACATGTCACAATCACCTGATGGGGTATTATCCTTAGTGTAGAGCCAAGAGACTTGAGGTTTGGCAACTTCCTCAAAGTCAATCAATTAGGAAACAGTGGCATGGGAGTTCAAACCTATGCTGGTGATTAAGTTATTGTCCCTCGGCTCCAAACTTATCCTTCTATACTCTGCTTTGTGATGCTGTGGATGAGACTCTGAAATGACAGCTTTGCTTCGTCAGGGGGATTCTGAAAATAGGAGGAAGTCTTGCTATTACTATTGGCGTCACCCTAGCAATGGTTCTTCACCTCAGCGATGGTTGGTTCCAGCTATTTCCCTAGCAACATCAGCACGGTGCCTCTTCCACGGGAGTCTGGGATCCTGCTGCACAGGGCCCTGTCCGCGCTTCTAGGGTCTATAAGTCCACCCTCTTTGTTGCTCCAGCCCCAGGAGTGGTGATTTCTTCTGCAAGTACTATCTCTATTATCTCAGCATTCCCCCTTCACTTCTCTAGTCCTCCAATGCCCTATATTAAATTCTCTCTGTTATGATAACTAGTCTAGTTTTCGTTTTCCTGTCTGGCTCCAACTGATGTAGTACTTACAGTACTGGTCAAACCTGCCTGTTTACTGTGTGTGCTTTGGAACCAGTTCTGACTTAGCTGTTTTGTGGGAGGCAGCTGAGGGGTAGCACAGACACTGTCAGCTGGCTCAGTTGGCACCAGAGCCTCACCAACACTGGAGAAGAGGTCTCTGTGGAGGCACCTGCTTTTCTGCAGAGGCAAGATCAGGGGTAGGGAGAGGTACCTTCCCCTGGGGGCCTCTCAGGTAGACAGATAGGCATCACGAAGTCATTCAGCACTGGGTCTTGTGACAGCTCCACCAGAGCTACGTCATTCTCAAATGTCTTGGGGTCATACATGGGATGGAGGAAGATGTGTTGGACCCTGAGATGCTGTTCAGTGTCATCTGATCGGAGCCTCCAATGCTTGCCTGGGCAAGAAGAAGGCACATGAGACATGGGGGTAATAGAGGCACAGAGGATAAGGTCATACACACCTTGCTCCCTGTCAGCACCCTGCTGCAAGCAGTCTGTTTCCAGCCTTAACTCTTTTACTCCCCAACACCCCTTTCCCCAGCCATCCCACCCTCCCTACCCTTCTGCATGTATTCTCTTGGGCTCCCAGCCCTGTCTTTCTTCATGACCTGATCCCATTGCCTTATAATACTCATTCCAGTGCTCATTTCCACATGTTCAAATCATATAATCACCCTTCAGTGCTTGGATCATGTGTTGCCTCCTCCATGAAACCTCTCCAGTTCTTGAGTTAGAATTTTCAGTTAGAAGTCTTTTCCCTCAGAATTCCTATGACACTTTACCTGTTTCTCTCTTACAGAACTTACTGCTTTCTTTCTTATACTTAGAGGTCTTTGCACTCATATTTTATTCCTTTATTAGACTGTAAGCTCCTTGTGGGCAGGAGCTGGATCTTAATTATACTCGTGTCCTTAGATGCTGGCATAGTGTTGCAGGTAAGTGTTGAACCGAATTTAATCAGCTGGTGGTCTTGATTTTATAAAGAGAAGGGGAAACTTAGATTGTATGTGTATGATCCACTTGAAGCCATGGATTCATAGAAGCCTGAAGCATCTTTGGAAATGATCTAGACTGGGCTCTTTATCTTACCTCTGTTGTAAAACAGAGGCCTAGACTTCAATGACTTTCTCATAGTCCCGCCATCTAGAAATCATTGGCCTGGGCTTCACTCAGGCCCCTGGACCCCAAACCCAGCTCATTCTTCATCCCAGGTATCCTGCCCTGGTGAGTGAGTGAACACACCACATTCCCAGAACTCACAACTGGCTTCAGGAATCAGCTTGCCCCTCACTCACCCACAATGATTTTGAAGTCAGAAGGGCTTAGCAGGTATGAGTCAAGTGGGCTTGGGTCCTCTGGATTCAGTGAATGGTGGAGGCAGTGAGCTGCGGTCACAATCCAGTTGGAGCCTGAGGACAGAAGTGTACACACACACTGCCCGGCACTGCCCCATCCAGCCTCCTACTGTCTCAAGCTGAGGGCCTTCAGACTATCCAGGATACCCCTCTCTATTGCATTTCACCGTCCCAGGTTAGACACTCACATCCTAATCTAAAGATGAGGAGTTAAATATGTGATTTTATCTGCCTATTCCAACTAAAGCCAAGACTGAACATCCTAAACAAGGTTTCAGGGTTTCCTTACACCATAGGGTTTGTGAGCTCCAGATAGCCCCATGTAGGTCTACAAAGAACCTGGTGCTCACTGGCCACTCTTCAGGCCTTGTGGTCCCTGTACCATCAGCAACAACCTCATTTGGAAACTTCTTAGAAATGCAGACTCTCAGGCCCCATCTCGGATCTATTGAATTGGAATCTGCCTTCAGTAGGAAAATCTGGGGATTTTAATAAGATCCTCAAGTAATTCTTATGCATACTAAAGTTTGAAAAGCGCTGATGTAGCATGGTGCTTCTCAGCTGCTGGTGCACATTAGCATCACTTGGGGAATTTAATAAACAAAACAAAAAAAATAATGCCTAGGCTTGAAGCCACGCCAGCTAAGTCATGGGAGTGGGGCACAGGCACAAGTATATTTTAAAGTTCTCCAGATGATTCTACTGCTCTGATTCTAGCTTCTCATTTTATAGTTATGGATCCTGGTGTCAAGTGGGGATGTCTAGGGCCACTGAGAAGGTTAGCGGTAGGTCAGGGCCAGACCTTTGGTATCTTGATGGTCGACCTAGAGCATTTCTCATATCTCCTCAATAGACAGGTTCCTCCCCTTTGCTTAATATAGGATTTGACTTTGGATCATCCTTAAGGTGGAGCAGATGACAAGTCCATAACCAGAGGCATACATAACCAGATTAACCAAACAGAAAGGAAGGCACCAGGACTTTTGGGTGGGGGCATCAGGGCATAGTTTAGAGTTCCAGGCAGAGGTACTTTTCTGGAGCAGGTTCCAGGCTCAATGTGGCCCTCTCAGGAGCAGCTATGTGCTCTGGCTACTGGGTTCTGGATAGAGCTCCATATAACCCACTGTCTTTCCCTTGGGGACATTTTTGGTCTCTGGCCACAGCTGGGGGCTGTTGGCAGAATTTTCTAGATGGATAAAATGGGATGTGCTAGCCAGCCAGGTAGGAGAGCCTGCCTCAGAGCAGGGCTCTGGGCCATTTACATGAATCTAGGGGTGTGTAATGGTGAGTCCGGAAATGAGGCTTTGGCTCCTAGCTCTGCAAATACTCTCGGAGTTCCAGAGCCAGGTTCCCTGTATGCAGCCTTCAGTGTGGACACTGAAATGTGGTGCCTTCCCTCCTTCCTCTGTCCCTCAGGTCCTTTTCTGCTTCCTCTGCCCTTTCCCATCCCTCCCTCTCTCTATAAAACTGAGAAGAAGAGAAATTCTAGATTAGGTGACTGTGCAAGGCACAGCATGAGAGAACTTGTAGCTTGGATGAGGATAGAGAGGTCGACTTCTAACATCTTCGAAACATAAATAATAGGGAATAAACATGCAGTAGATACACTTGGCCCTCTGCTGGTTTTACATCCACAGATTCAACCAACTATGGACTGAAAATATTTGGAAAAGAAAGTTGCATTGTTACTGACATGTACTATGCAGTTAATCCTAGGATGGTTGCCTGTGTCTGAACATGTACGGACTTTTTTTT
>NW_011888795.1:7224296-7226196 GCF_000151845.1 Pteropus vampyrus | reverse complement strand
CCTTTTCTGCTTCCTCTGCCCTTTCCCATCCCTCCCTCTCTCTATAAAACTGAGAAGAAGAGAAATTCTAGATTAGGTGACTGTGCAAGGCACAGCATGAGAGAACTTGTAGCTTGGATGAGGATAGAGAGGTCGACTTCTAACATCTTCGAAACATAAATAATAGGGAATAAACATGCAGTAGATACACTTGGCCCTCTGCTGGTTTTACATCCACAGATTCAACCAACTATGGACTGAAAATATTTGGAAAAGAAAGTTGCATTGTTACTGACATGTACTATGCAGTTAATCCTAGGATGGTTGCCTGTGTCTGAACATGTACGGACTTTTTTTTTTGGTCATTATTTTCTAAACAATACAGTATAATATCTATTTACATAGTATTTACATTGTATTAGGTATAATCTAGAGATGATTTAAAGTATCCAGGAAAATGTACGTAGGTTATATGTAAATACTACACAATTTTCAATAACAGAGTTGAGCATCTGCAGGTTTTGGTAGCTGAGGGGTAGGTCCTGGAACCAATCCTCTGGGAATACCGAGGAATGACTATACAAATATGCACTGATTTTTAAAACTGAGGGCACAGAATCCATCTCTTTTACTCACTTTCTAACAAAAATAAGCAATGCTTAATGAAGCAGTCTCGCTCCCTCCTTTTTCCCCGCCCGCTCCTCCTCACCATCTCCCTTTCTTCCCTTTAGGTTCCTCCCTGCTTTTCTGTCTTTCCTGATTTCTTCTCTCTCTTGGATATCCATGAACTAGCAGCCTCTCTTCCTCTCATCATATTTGTTTCTCTCTTTTATTTTCCAGGTCTTTCTCATGTTCTCTGTCTCTCTTTCTGTCCTCTTTACCTTTGTCTTTCTAACCCCTCTTCTTGTCCTTGGTCCTTTCTCTTGCCTGCTTCTTACAGGGCTGCGCATCACAGCTGTGCTCACTCTCCATGTCCCTTTGGGTGGCTCTACAGAGTGGGATCATTCATCTTTGTATTTGTGGGAATTCTAAGATCAATTCTTTGCAGAGGAGGTCTAACACCTGGTTGCCATCTCATGTATCCCAGGGTGTATGGACAGCAGCCCTGTCCAGGCCTGATGCCTCCCCTTGGGGATCCCTGTGGGGAACTGTCCTCACCTGATTGCATCCTGGAGGAAGTGGGTGAGTGAGAGGTGAGGCCTGCAGCCCAGGAGCTGCCCAGGCAGATGTAGACCCATCTAGGCCTTCTTCCTCTGTGATAGGATCAAATCAGGAACTGGCGGGGGACTCTAGAGTGCTATTAATTTTTTTTCTTTTATGATGTCAGAGCTGAAATGGACTTTAGATTGTTTAAATCAAACTGTGGCAGGAAGATCTGTCAGCCATTCTTTTCCTGCCCTTGCTCCTACTCCCACCACATTCAATCCATTACAAAACTCTGAAATTCCTATTTCTTAATACTTTGGAAGCTGCCTCATTTCCATCCTTCATCTCTTGTCCTTATTCTGAAGCTAATGACTTCTCTCTCCTCACTGAACCTCTGGTCTCCAGATCTACCCTGCTTTCAATCCACATCGCCCCTGGAGAGAACTTTTCCAGAACATGCTTATCAACCAGCAGTGTTCAGGATAAAATCTAAATTCCTAATCAGGTCATTCAAGGCCTTTGTAAATCCCCACTCCCCTGACTTCATCAAGGTGAGTTTCTTGATTCCACCTGATCCCACAGTTCCGGTATGCCTCACTTTTGAGCTACACGTAAGTGCCTCCAAGGAGAGGCACCAGGCCTGGATGGGGCTGCAGTCCATACACCCTGGGATATGTTTGAGGGGCTGCCTATCTTACTCTTCCCAGGGCCAGAAACTGACCAGGACTCAGGAGGAGTTTGTTGACTAAAGGAGCCAGCTAGAATAGGAACATAC
>NW_011888795.1:7182945-7224246 GCF_000151845.1 Pteropus vampyrus | reverse complement strand
ATCTGTCAGCCATTCTTTTCCTGCCCTTGCTCCTACTCCCACCACATTCAATCCATTACAAAACTCTGAAATTCCTATTTCTTAATACTTTGGAAGCTGCCTCATTTCCATCCTTCATCTCTTGTCCTTATTCTGAAGCTAATGACTTCTCTCTCCTCACTGAACCTCTGGTCTCCAGATCTACCCTGCTTTCAATCCACATCGCCCCTGGAGAGAACTTTTCCAGAACATGCTTATCAACCAGCAGTGTTCAGGATAAAATCTAAATTCCTAATCAGGTCATTCAAGGCCTTTGTAAATCCCCACTCCCCTGACTTCATCAGGGTGAGTTTCTTGATTCCACCTGATCCCACAGTTCCGGTACGCCTCACTTTTGAGCTACACGTAAGTGCCTCCAAGGAGAGGCACCAGGCCTGGATGGGGCTGCAGTCCATACACCCTGGGATATGTTTGAGGGGCTGCCTATCTTACTCTTCCCAGGGCCAGAAACTGACCAGGACTCAGGAGGAGTTTGTTGACTAAAGGAGCCAGCTAGAATAGGAACATACGTCTCCTGGGTCCAGCTAAGGACTCTTTCTACCACACTGTATTTCTGAGCCCTGCTGCTAGTGTGGACAGTGATTCTCAGTGGAGAAATCTTGATCAGTCTACAGAAAGAGGGTCAGGTCCCTTCATTTCCACTGCAGCCCTTAACCCTGGGCCCCCCATCCCTTCCACCATCTCCTTACCTAGAAGGGAGCCCCCACAGAAGGGCTGCCCACTCAGGTGTGACAACATGGCAATCCAGGGTGTGGTACCCTTCTGAGCCGGGCGTCCATTGAAGATCCTGGCCATCAGCTTCCGGGAGAACTTGGGGAGCCCACACACTGCAGCCAAGGAAGGGAGGGACAGATCACACATTGGGCTCCATTTTGCCCTTTGCCAGTTTATCACCCTTTGTTAGGGACCTCTGTTATTTTTTGACCATCCAGCATTCATTGCCCCTTTCAGTGATAGCACCCCAATTTTCCTCTGGAAGCTACTCTTCTTCCATTCTCAGTCCATATATCCTGGGTTAAAATGACTTTACCTCTGGTTCTAGGGGTAGAAATGTGACCCAGACCTGACTAATTAAAGTGCTTCATCTTCTGGTCACAGAAGTTGTTCAGATATGGGAAAGAAAGTCAGGCCAGGCCAATGAAAACCTGACTTGAGAGTTTTGCTGAGTATATTAGAGAAAGAGAAGGCCTTTCTCTGCTGGGTTGCTAAGCTGCTGGCTAGGAGCCCAGATCTGCCAGCAATTACTTCATGGAGAGTCTGCTGAGAATGATGCTAATGGAGAAAAGTCGAGCTAAAAGATGAGTGAAGCAAAAGCGAGCTTGTATTCTTGTATTCGAGCTCCTTGATCTAACCATACCCGAAGCTTTTCGATATAGACTTTTTAGCTATATGAGCCTATAATTCTCTCTCTCTCTCTCTCTCTCTCTCTATCCCAGACCCTCCCTCTCTCTCCCCTCTCTCTGGCTCTTTCTTGCTCTCGCTCTCTTGTTCTCCCCCTGAAGGTGTCTATGTTGTGTTTCTGTCACTTAAAATGAAAGAGACCTGACTAATAAAGAAATTTCATGCTCTGTCCACAGAGATCTCTCCTCCTTGGCGAAGCCCTGCCTCGGGACCTTTGAAGAAACCCCACTCCCGTTTCTCAGCAGGGTCTGCCTGCTCCATACCCTGTTTTCACTGACCTGGATTCACTGACAAAGACACACACAAACTTTACAGCTGAACAGCTCTTGGAGGCCACCTAGTCTATCCCTTTCACCACGCTGCTAAAGAAACTGAGGCCTAGAGAAACAAATTAACTTGCCAAAAGTTATCTGATAAGTTAGTGGCAAGACTTTACTTCTATGTCCCCTGACTTCCGGCTCTGGGCTTTCTCCACTCTGGCCAGCACTACATGACTTCCCTGAGCCCTCATACCTTAAGTCCTGGATCCAGGCAGCCATCTGCCTTCTTCTCTCAGTAACTGTCACCAGGCCACTGAGTAGGGCTGGGGAAATCTGAGATGAATGTTCTGCAACCTTATTTGCCTCTTCAGCATCTCCCAGCATCAACAATTCTACCTGCTCTCAGCCAGCTGCCCCAAGCTAACCTCCTGTCCCCATTCCCAGAAGATACTCAGAGCTCACCGGGTACGATCTCCCCCAAAGATCCCCCTCTCCATCTGCTTCCTCTGTAAACTTTCTTCTCTTCAGAATTAATTTTGGGCTTTGGATCTCCTCGCTTCCAAACTCTTGGGGACCTGGCTTTGGGGATTCTCACTCCTTTCCTGTATTTTGCATCTCTCCTTTGTTTATGCCTCTAAAATATGGTCAGGGCTTCTCATCCTAAAATCAAACTTCGACTTTCCTTGCTTCCTGTTTATTTCAGTCTCTCTTTCCCTTCCCTTCCACGGTCGAGCTTCTAGAAAGAAGAGT
Organism: Pteropus vampyrus; assembly: GCF_000151845.1. Classification (NCBI taxonomy): domain Eukaryota; kingdom Metazoa; phylum Chordata; class Mammalia; order Chiroptera; family Pteropodidae; genus Pteropus; species Pteropus vampyrus. The sequence continues at coordinate 7,221,796 of NW_011888795.1, read as the reverse complement.
CGACACTCAGTCTCCACATCCTTCCTTTGCCTTTGGAGGCAGAATTGGAAGCACAAAGCTCTGTATACACTTGGAAGTAAAGAGGCCACTTGAAAATTTAATAGATCCACAACCAGAGATGGAGACAGAATGGCCCTGGGCCAATAAATGGAAGTTTAAGAGTGATATATACATGTATAGATAGATACTATTTGAAATTTAATCTCATGTATTCTTCATCCCTAGGAAGTCTCCTTGCCCTGTGACTCCTCGCTATTGAAACTGGAGCATTATTGTTTTAGGTGAGGCCAGATACAGCTTTGACTTTTGAAAGAGCAAAGCACAAACCAAAGTCTAGAAATACAAACGTTCATTTGAAAGGGTTGTGGTAAAAGACTTGTAGGTTTCAAGGAGCCAAAACCTGGAGAATTGAGCATATACCTTTTACTCTAAGCCATAAAGAAGAAGGATGTAAAGGCAGTTTCCTGCCTTAGGAAAAATGATACAAACTTAAGAGAAGACTGGAGAGGGAGGTAGAGAAGGAAGGAAGAGGGAGGGAGGAAGGGAGACATAGAGAAAGGGAGAGAGAGGAGGGAGAGGACGAGGCGAGAGGGAGGGTTAGGGACCTTAAACACCAGCACCTGGTCTGTTCCCTGGCTCCTTTCTCAGGTGGCAGTGATGACGGGGTCCCTGTCCCTGGGGAACACTCAGCCTGGAGGCGTTCCTCCGGACTAGCCTGTGGAACTGTTGACTACTTTTCATCCCTCTTGACACTTTCCCTCCTTGTCTTCTGAAGGACTTCTCTTCCTATGTTTCTGATCTCTGTTTTTATCTCTTCTTTCTCTTCTCTCTGTGCCTCCCATGCTGGTGTCTCCCTTGTTTGGTCCTCATCCCCAACCCCCCCTTTTTTTTCCTGCATATATTCAGTAGATAATACAATCTCCTCCCATGCTACCACACCACCTATACCCTGATAGATTTCACATCAGTGTCTCTAATCTGCCTTCTCCTCTGAGATATGCCTTCCTTGCTTCTCCAGCTGGACTGCACATAGACTCTTTGAGCACAGGAAAACTAAGCCCTGGTCTCCACCCCACACCAGCCCTCTCCCCTTTGTTATTACAGATGTCTATTAATGTCTGCATGGGCCTCACTCTTGTTGCCTCCCTTTCCTGAAACCTCATATTCAATAAGCCACTAAATCAGTAAAAAGTCACCAGGAGAAGCAGAGAGTAATGTGCCTCCTCCATTCTATGTCACAGTCTGCTCTCTCCATATAACCTCATGACACCTCAGTGTCTCGATATGTCACAACGTACAGTCTGAATATCTAGAGGAAAGTAAAAATCCAAAATATAATACAACACGATACATGATACCTCTCGAAAGCAGTTACATATAAAGTATAAAACATAATTTAGGATTCTTTTAGTTCTCAGTAGTGTAAAAAGCATGACATTTTCATTACGATGCAGTCTCCAAACAAAGGCACAGCAAGAACGTATCCCATGGAGAGCCCTCACTAATAGGTTAGTCTGTACACCCCCACAGCCTGCACCTGCACCAAGCCCTGCTGAATACACTGCTTAAATGTTTTTACTCTCCCCCCTCCTCCGACATCTGCACTGTCACAGCCTAGGTCTGGTGGGTTTTTGCCATCTCTCTAGAATCATTACAGTAGCTTCTCAGCTGCTCTCCCTAGCCCAGTCCCCTCTCCGCCCCTAACCCCACTTTCCACACCATGCTACGCATCCTCAGACCTGCCGATTCAGAATTTCCTAGGCATGAGACCAAAGAATCTGTATTTCTAGCAAGAATACCAGGTAATTCTGATATACCCCCAAATTAGACAAGCACGACGTACAGGACAGAGTGCAGACAGTACGGCTCTTAAGACTCTTTCCACTCTCCCTTAATTCATTGCTCCCGCTCCACTCACCGCATGCTTTCCTGCTTGATCTTTGTCCACTCTGCTTCTCCCCTCCATCTCCCAGTGCAAACTTTCTGCAAAGCTCTCCAGATCCCCTTCAGCTGTATGGATTTCTTGCTTTTTTAAGTTCCCATAATACTGCAGTCTCCATTCCTCTGATGACATTTATCTCCTTTTGTCTGTGTGACACCTAGGTGCACAGAATCTTGCCTTGCATGCTAGTTTGAGCTCTTTGAAGGCAAGGACTTGAATAGCAGGCCGTGCAATGCAATGAAGGAATATGGGCCTCTGAGAGGGCACATGTCAATAACCAACCCCATTCCCCATCACTCCTTCTTAGATGATGTCTACATGACAAAAACTACTTTTTCTGTGATGGGAGAAGTTTTGGCTTAATGGGGGTGGTGGGGCAGTTTCTCTTTAAAGAGTCGAAACAAAGCAAACATCAACAATAACCAAATCCTCAGATGAAGTCTGTTGATTATCCACAGAGGGTTTATTTCCACTTTAGACCCCTGACAGGAGAAACAGAGTGCAGAGGCACCTTACAGAGTAGTGAAGCATGTGATATAAAATATACAATGTACAGCATTCTCTATATGCACCATTCATAGACATAGGAGTGTAGTTTCATGAACCGATTAGAAAAGTGGACACTTCCCAATTATTCTCTTGGACTCCCTTCTCAGGGGCTTCTGTGGCTGTTTTTCATGGATGGAGAATCCCAGGAGAGCAAGCTCTGGGAGAAGGAGGACCATCAGCCCCATGAGCGCCAGGGACAGGCTGCTGGCAGTCGGAGTGTTGGAGCTGGAAGGACCCTGAGAGGGATCTAGTACCTTCCTTTTACAGATGGAGAAACTGAAGCCCAGAGAGGGGAAGTGATTAGTCAAAGGTTATACTGCCACTTGCGGGCAGAGCTGGGGCTAGAGCCCAAGACTCCTGGCTCTGTCTCTTCTCACCGGCCTTTCGCGGGCAAGTCTCTGCTTCCCTGGAAGCTGGAGGAGTTCATCCCTCTGAACATCCATGCTGGGTGAATTCTCTGAAGAGCTCAGACTGTGGGTACCCTGGGCAGCCTGGTGGGAGCAGGTCACTCCAAACATTCTGGGCCCAACTTTTTTTCCATTTTCCTGCCCAGAAGCACAGCAGGGCACAATGTGGGCCTTCTCTTTTTCCAAATGATCCAGATGAGTCTTTATGCCTGGGGCTGGGGCTCAGGCAGTCTTTTCCGATGACATATTTCAAGGCTAGAAGGTTGCTTCAGGCTTGTCTGGAATGGCAGGTGTGGTCTCACCGGGCTGTCAGCTGGTATTTGAGAGTGACGTATGGGCCCAAATGACGTGTCTCTGAGTTGACAATATGAATTTAACAGAGTTGGGGAGCCTCCCACTGCTACTCTCCCACCCCCCACCCCCAGTCACCCAAACCTTCCCAGCTTTCTCTTTGTCCTTTGAAATCCCTTGAACAGGCAACATAAGGGTTAAGGCTTGGATTGCAAGAAGATTTGGGGCAGGGCTTACATGAGGACGGAGGGGCTTTGGAGGTATGACCTCTATCTCCCCAAACCTGAGTGGTTTTCTCCTAGAGGAGGGACTAGGCTTGTCTGTGCCAAGAAGGACAGAGTTGGGAAAATATATAAACTCAGATTTCAACTCAATGTAAGGAAACGTTTTCTAAAAATCAGGCCCGGTGACACCAACAGTGGGTTTGATAAGTGAATAGGAGTGAATAATGTCAGTGGGGTAAAGTGGTCCTGGAGAGGAGTGCTAGGACTGGCCTGGGCATCCAGCTCCCTTGTGTTGCTGAAGACAGTGAGGCCTGGAGATGGGGAGGGACTGTCCCGGGGCCATGGACTCAGGTCTCTTGTGTGGAGACTTTGTCCTGTGCCACACTCTGCTGTCTCTCACGGTCCTTGGCTGTCTCAGGAGGATGGGAGCAGCATGTTCCGTTCCATTAGTCTGGTGAATAACATGGAGTATGCCGTCGGAAGTGTGTGGTCAGCCTAATTCAGCTGGGACGGGGCAGGGCAGGCAGGCCCTCAGGAGGCCAGCCAGCTCACCGCTCTACCTGGAGCTCCCCCAGGCCTTGTGGGGAGCCCATCTGCTCCCACACCCAGTCCACATAGTTGGAGACCTTTGTGTAGACTCCATAGACCTGCTTGCTGCCACATTCTTCAGGGCCCCCCCAGGACACCAGGCCTTGGGCCACCCAGCTCTGGCTTGAGTCATCAAGGATGACAAAGGCCCCACCACTATCTCCAAGGCATGTGTCCTTGCCACCCTCATAGTAGCCAGCACAGAACATGTTCTCTGTGACGCTGTAGTTGCCCAGGCGGGACTCGTAGCTGGTTTTGCACTCGGCGTGTGGCACCACGGGTAACTTGACATACTGTAGGACATCTGACAACGTCCGTGTGCCACTGCTGATGATCTCGTCCACCGTCACGTTAGGATTGGAGATGCCCCAGCCAGCCACCAGGCCCAGCATGTGGGGTGCTGGGCCTTCAGGCTCGGGCCTTGGCAGGCAGATGGGCATGACATGGGGTCCCAGTGGCACAGGCTCCTGCAGCTGTACCAGAGCTATGTCGTGGTTGTAGTTCTGGATGTTGAAGTCCGGATGGAGCACCACTTGGGCAGCTGAGCTGTTGGCTGCTCCTGATTTGTCCCGTATGTCGTGCAGGCCCAGGTAGACAGTGATATGCTCCTTGGAGACCGGTGTCACTGTGTTGTCTCTGCGCTGGGAGCGGAGCACGTGGGCTGCTGTGAGGATCCAGGACTCAGAAAGCAGGGCCCCGCTCCCAAACCACTTGTCGTTTGGCACCCTGGAGGTGTCCTCCACCACTATCAGGGCCTGCCATGGGAAGAGGCCGGGCTCAGCATTTCGGCCCCCGATGATTCGCTTGACCAGGTTTGGCAGAGAGCGGGAGGGCTGACCACACACTGTAAGGAGAAGGAGGGAGTGGGGACAAGAGACAGAGACTGGTCAGGTCAGCCATGTGAGAAGAGCCACTAAGAGAAATACACATCTCACCCACTGTAGATTATGCCACTTCGGGACCCTACTCTACATCACAGGGCCACACGAGCCTGGGAGAGCTCTGTGTGGGTCATTTTTGGCCTAAGTCTTTCTAGTCTGGCCTTCCGTAGCCAGGGCCATCTATGAACCAGGCCATTTCATGTATGGATCTTCACCACCTTGAACCATTTCTAGCCAGGATCACTTTTGGCCTGGACCATGTCGAGCCTGGCCTGTCTTTAACCGTGATCACCTTTCCCCGTTTTTCTCTAGCAAGGCATCTCATATCCCAGAAGTAGTCCAAACTGTGGGTACTTAGAAAACTTTTGAAAACCATAGGTCACGGGCTTTGAGAGATGGAAGGAATTAAAGACTGCCTAGCAGGTTACAGCAAACAGTGGACTGGGAGCCAACATACCTGAGGCCTTGACCTGGCTTTTCTCTCTTATGTTCTGTGTGACTCTAGGTAAATAAATTTCCCTCTCTGGGGAAATTTGATCTGCTAAATGGGGCAGTTGATCAAGATGATCTCCAAAGATTCTTCAAATTCCAAATTCCTTAGATTTTTATTTCATTTGCTTTGGTCATTTTATATATAAGTAAAACTCCAGAGATTAAGTGACCTGCCCAAGGTCACATGGCTATTAAGGTAAGTATCAGGGACTTAACTAGATTCTAAGATCAATGTCTCATCTTGCATCCCACAATGCCTCATTACATGTAAAGGTTGTGGTCATGGGCTCTCTAACCTTTTCTTCTCTAGCATAAAGAACTCATGTTATGAATGAACACCTAAGGCATCTAAGGTTAGGGAAAGGTGGCATAATCTACAAGCAATGATGCATGGGCCCTGCTCTGAGCCACCCATCATTGCACCCAGGAACCCTGTAGTACCTTCAGGGGAAGAAGAAAGGTCTGATCAAACTTCATTCCACTGAGTTGTACCCTGAGCATGCACATGCACCACCAGCCTCCTGCAGCCAAACACCTTTGGCTCATGAGCAGAGGGTCTTCAGTATCTCTTAGCCCCCCCACTGGCTAAGAGAAATTTCACATGGGCTCTTCCCAGCCTACTTTTCAGGCCTGGGAGGAAAGCCTGGTTATGAGCATGGGCCTCCTCTTGGTTGCAAATGGCCAGGCTACTCTCCTTGGCCCTGAAAACTATCAACAATCCTTTAAAGAGAAAAGATCATTTGAGTTTTCTTGGCAAACATTAGGCTTTCAGCAAACTAATGCCTTTCAGATGCTCTTCTTCTTGATGCCAAATGCTTCCTTACATGAGCCTGAGGCACCCTGTCATTCATCCCAGGCCAGATGTGAGATGACCTTTGCTAACTCTCTGTGGTCTGGCCTGTCAGAGTTAAAGACAAGACTCCCAATTCTAAGCAGCAGCCTACAAGGTGACATCTCAAGGCAAACTTATGATTAGCCCTGCACAACTTATCTAGTGCTGAAAGGCCCTCATCTGGTGAGGGATGTGCCTGCGGCTTAGTCCATGGTCACAACAAAGCCAGTGCCGAACGGTGCCTTTTTCTGACCAAGGTGCCAGTGGCATACCCCAGCTCACAGAATGTCAGAGTTGGGGAATCTTGGAGAACAGCTAATTTATGGATGGAGAAAATGAGGCTCAGAGAAGGCAAGCGACATACTCAAAGTCATTAGTGGCAGAGCCAGAAGTAGAGTTCATATCTTCTGACTCTAGTGTAACTTTCTCCACTAAAATTTATCTTCTTGCTATGCTATTGTCCTTCCAATAAGTTGAATAATGCAACAAGCTGTTAAGAAGATTCATGGAAATGGGGCATTTTTTTTTTTGGTGGATACCATTTTATATTTAGTTTTTCTTGGGACAAAGGAATATTCTTGAAATACTATAGCTTCAGCTGTGCTGAAGTCAGACTTGGGCTCTAGAAGACTGGAGGTACTGAGGGAGGGCTCTTAAAACAAAAATGTGATATTCTAGAACTCTGGGTTTATGACAATGGCTTAAAATATAATCAGAATCAAGAATGGCTCAGCATTGCTTCTGTTAACATCATAGTCTTTGATTCACCTTCGAGCTCTGTGCCCAACTTTCTGTGGGTAGCCTTGGACAAACTGTTATACCTCATTGATCCTTAGTTTTCTCAAATAAAATAAGGGGCAAATAATAGTTGCTTAACAGTTTCCTTGGAAAGGCAGATATTATGATGCTCAATGAAATGGCTTTCTCCATTCTGGCTTGCTTCTGGGTTTCAATCTCAATATTTTAGAAGGATAAAATTTTGATATCTCTGGCCTGGTCCAATGATAAACCATCATTCTGCCCAATACGGCTATTAAAATAATTTCCTGACTTATTGTATCCAAGTTGCTTTGTATAAATATAGACGATGATGACCATTAAAAATTGTAGCATGTCATGGATCACATGGTTCTGCTTCCTTACTCCTGAGGTATGGATTCCTAGTCCCAGAGAGGTGATATTACTTACCAAAGACCACAATTAGGAAATGACAACATAAGGATGAAGACCTAGTCCCCTGACTTCCAGTTCAGTGCTTCTTCCCCTTCCAGAGGTTGCAATATGGCTGCCCAGGATGGAATCCACCTGCAGTGTTGTTTTCTTTGGCCCACATAGTATTTTAGAAAAATGGGGATTTGACCTTCCAGTTTATCACAACTCTACCATTCTCCATCTTTTCCGAGCCTTCGCCAGCTGTGCCCTTGAGTGTTATCCTGGCTAAGCCTAAATGAGATGATGGTGATCAGCAGAATGTGGGTGGTTGACCTTTCCTCTGTTCCACCTGCTCATGAGTTCTTTCTTAGGCATAAGGCCCTTCTAGGTGAAGTCTTTCTAACCAGTCTTCATCCCTCCACTCCTCGACAACCAATGACTTGCTCCTTCTCTGAGATTCCACGGTTCCTGTGATAGGCAGAACTGATTCCCAAATACTGACACTTTCTTCATTTCTTAAGGATAATGGTAGATGACTCAATAGCCTTTCCCTTTTAATGTCTAATCTAACATCTAGAAGCCTACTAAGTGATACTGAGGGTTACTAAAATGTACTAGTCAAATAATGCACTATCTCAGCTTATCCAACACTCTAGTTCAGTAAAATACAAATGCCACCCAACACTCAACCATACTGTGAAGCTCCTACAGTTCAAGCAAACACACAGACAGAATTGGTACTGCTCTTCAATGCTATCTTGAATGATTGTATCTTTCAATTACTGCTATTCTTGTTTTTTTAAAGTGTAAATTTCTGTATGGAGAATAATAAATTTAATTTTGCGAGGTTATTTGTTTAACCCTACAGTGTGCACTTAGGGATATAATATTCTAATAAGTTGATTTGAATATATATATGCACTGTGATTGCAATGCAAATCATCCATACTTTTAATGCTCACGCAAATATCCACAAAATATTCCCTAAATCTGTATGCACAGTGATACTCCCTGTTACTGAAAATCTGTTTTCATTTTAAAGTGGAGTCATTAGGGGAGCCATGGAGATGCAGTAGTCAGTAAGACTCGTGCATATTGCTCTTTGAAAGAACTTCTTACTCTGTCCTGTAGTTATTGGTCTGATGTTGTTCATTTCCTCTATAGCACAGTGAGTGCTTGAGGATAGAGTGCCCACTTTCTTGATTTTCCTGACACACACACACTGTGTGGGATGAAAAGCCTGGTGCAAAGGGAGCAGAAATGTAGAGGGAGGAGACAGAAAGGCTCCTAATGTGATAGAACAGGTGAATATAGAGATTGGTTGGTTTGAAAAGGTGTGAGGTGGGCTTCTCTGACCTTTGACCCTCTGAAGACATTTCTTAAAAAACAATCAAAGTATCATGCCTCCCACTCCATGCTCCATTTACAGCTAGAACACCTGCTGCCCGAAGGCCTTTGATGGGAGACCTTGAACAGAGGACTTGATGGTGAGGTACCTGGCAGGCAGGTGGGTTGGTTTCTCCCCAGTACTTCATTCATCCAGACTCCTTGGGCAGAACAGGTATATATGCCTGGGAGAGTGAGGAAAGGTTGGAGAAAAAGGAGAAAATGATTGATTCATAGCATTTGGAAAATAGATCTGGGTTCTTAATTCTTCTATTGGGGATCATTGTAAGTCTTCCAAGTCATCTTCCTGATGCCATTCCCTTTCTGCAACCTGAAGTCTCTTTCTAAAATGAGATTCTATGTCCCTCCTTTGCTCAGTGTCACCAGTAGCTCCCCCCATTGCCTTCGAAAAGAACCACCACATACTTCAGCATGGTGTCCAAGGCTCTGTGCAATCTGACTCCTGCCTGTCTGAGGGCTGCTTCCTCCCAGCCAGGCCCTGCCCAGCCCCTGGCAGGAACTTCCCATTATTCCACAGGCCTCGGTTTACCCGATGCTCTGTGGCACATTGCCCTTCTTTCCCTTCTCCACTTAACAAACTCTTTAATGAACCACATTCACGTCTAGCATCTTATTTGAGTCCTACAGTAGCTCTGTGAACTATATCACTGCTCCCTTTTTGAAGCGGGAAATTAGAGAATTTTCTTGGTGCTAGTCTGCAGCAGAGGCAGAACCAGTTGGACTTCCCATCTCCCTAAGGGGTCCTTCTCTGCAGGAGGCTGTGAATGTGTTTTGTATAGGTATCAGGGTACCAGGTTGCCTAACTCTTGGGGTACAGGCCTGAGCCGGGGAGAGGCAAAGCTTATCTCCAAGTGTTTTTCCTTCCAATTATTCTCAAACTGTGTCCAACTGACTGGGTGTTTCAGCCCCCAGCCCAATCTTGAGACCCAAAGAATGTGAGGGGTCTGGTTTAGCATGCAGTGCTCACCTGTTATATTGTGGAACATCTTGTAGAAGGGCTGCTGGCAGGAGTATCTGATCTCAGATTTGTATGTGGTGAGGTTATTACTGGTGGAGAAGGTGACCAGCCCATGTTTCAGTTCTGCTGGGGCTCCACAGTCTGCAACTGAGAGAGAAGAGAGTGAGACTCCTCAATGACCCTTTGCTCTTCTTCTTGGGACCATCTGATGGGTCTGTCTCATACAGATGTACAGTTTTTGTACTGCACAGAACTTTAGTAAGCAATGTGATAGTCTGTGAGAATGATGCCCCAGGGATTGTGGAGGGCACAGCCTGTGCAGTCACCAGGGGCCCTGCTTTTGAGATCTCTCCCACCTACTGTGTGGTTAACTCACCTGGCCTGCTGTCAGTTTCAGGGCAAGGGCAGGTCTGCTGAGATTTAAGCAGACCCATCTCTTCCCCACCAGGGCCCTTTCCTTGACTTCCAGTTCTATTGTGCAATCCTCTTAGCCTCTTCTGCCCAAGCGTGAAGCCTGTGGCTCTGCAAGAAAATTCTGGCTGACATGAACCAAAGAATATTCAGTTCTTCCAGACCCAACCACATTCTGAGTAAGAGCCATTAATGTGCTCACATTGGAACTTAACAAAAAACAAAAACAAAGCAAAGCAAAACAAAACAAAACAAAACAAAAAGAGACTCAACTACACAAGTACACAGTCCCACCCTGCTGGCTTTCCGGAGGCACAGAAGTCAGGAGGTGGGGTTGGGGCGGACCGACTTTTAGTCTTCATCTGCTCATTTTTTCTACTTGTTGGTGGCTAGACTTTGGGATGAACTGTAGGATAAGACCAAAGATCCCAGCTCCTAAGAGAAGGTTTTAGGAGAAATTGCCAGTCCAGCCAGGTCTTAGGGAGTTGCCCTCACTGACAGAGCCCAGTACAATCTGCCAGGAGCCAGGTCAAAGGCTGAGGTGTCTCTTCATGGGTCTCCATTAGGGGGTGGTGTGCTTGCTTCTAAGGAAATCCTATGCCAGAACTGAAGAATCTTAGAGGAATCCTAAAACTTCACAGTTAGAAAGGAACCTTAAGGCAGGCAATCTAGAATATCATCTTTACAGATGAATCCAGAGAGGAGACTTGACTGATCTAAGGTCATAGAGTGAGTTATAGTCAGAGAACTAGATCTGACCTTAAACTCAGTGTTTTTGTTTTGTTTTTGTTTTTTAAGTAAACTAAACTGACAGTTTTTAAAGCTGTTTTCTAGTTAAAACAGCCTACAATCGATATTAGCTGGGTAATGGTAGATATTAGCTGTCAATCTTCTGATAATTTCAGAGGACTGCATTCTAAGTATCTGGTAGAATTTCTAGTTTCCCTCTTCTGAATTTTACCTGCTTACCTTGGGTAACAGAGAGGGGGCAATTTACCCCTGAGATACTCTTCAAATATCTGATTTTTAACTTTAGAAGTTCAAATTCATCTATTTGATTGAGCAAAGAGCTATCTAACTCAAAATATAGCTAATCCAAGGCCCTCCAGGATGGACCAGAGTTCAGGTGAAGAATGAGAGTAAATGTTGGTCTCTCCTGCCCGTGAGGAAGGCAAAAGCCAGGAGAACTGGTGAGTATTTTGTCCTGGCCTCCAGCTCCCTGGACAAATCATTCCCATTTGTTTTGATCACTCAAAGTAGACATACTCTCTACTCTCTGAGGAAAGCATATGAAGGTCAACATTAGGGCAACAGGAGGTGATAATATTGATTATTTAAAGCTATCATCAGTTTTAAATGTATTTCCCCACTGAGTCTCAAAGCAGATTTTTTTTCCTTTTTTAGGACATGCAATCGATTGGTGTCTGGACCTTGACATTACTCGACTCCCTTAACCTTGGTTTAGCAGTTCATTTTGTTTAAAGTAGCTTCAAGAACTGATATCCAGTTCCAGGTGGAGGAATTTCAGAGTTGGTCTAAGACATGGTTCGATTGTCAGGCACTGAGAGCCTATTACGTGGCCAATAGTGGCAGGGAGAGATTTTCTGGGTTGAAGGCCTGCTTTCATATCACTCCAGAGAAGTAACTTTGCCCACTGATAAAGCTGGTCCTACAACCACATAAAGGAGGTGATAGTGGAAAATAGAGGTCACTTCAGCTTGGGTAGAGCAAGCAGGGAAGGGGTGCACCTTCTCCCCAAGTCTACAGTGGCAGGCAAAGAGCCATGTCTCTGTGGCCTGGAGACAACTTCCCTTTTTGAGGGGTCTTGAGCCTGATACAAAGAGGTTATATCCAGACCCTGCTGCCTTAGCTAGTCTACCTTCTTTGCTTCGGGAAGAGTTTTATCCTTTTCTTTAAAGCTTCCTCTGGTCACTTCCACACTATGGAATTAAAGAGCCCATCTCTTTCTCATTCCCTTGGCCTCCCTTTCTCATTATTCTCTGGGATGGGATGTACCATGTCCTGTCTCCATGGTCACCTCTTGCTGTCATTTATTTTCCTTCAGACACATCATTTTTGACCCGCTGTCTTAAGCATGCTTAGCCATAATCCACGGGCTTCCTAGAGAATCCACAGTTGGCTCGGCCTGGCGTTCAAGCCCCAGAGACTGGCCCACCTTCCCACCCAGCCTCCTCCTCTTCCTTCTTCTCAGTGCACTTATATGCCCCAGCACCACAGACCCTTGCCTGCGCCTCCCTGTCACCTACTGCTTTCCCCACATGGGAAACGCTGTGTCCATGCTCTGGTCACCCTCGAGGACTTGGTCAAATAATTCTTCTTCTTAAAAGCTTTTTCTCATTCTTCCAACCAGATAGAACTGTTTCCAATTTCTCCTTGTGATGCCCTTTATTTATTGATCTTGCTCAGATCTATGCATCCTGTGTTGCTTGGTATTGCAATTATTCGAGTCCATATCAAACCTTCTGCCTGAATTATGATCCCCTCTGTCACACCCAGTACACTATCCATTATATTTTCTGGGCTTAAAAATATTGATTCAACTGATCTTTGTATTTAGTGACCATCCCATGTCCTTTCTCGGGGTACCTCTGCTGTAGGATGGCACCATAGTCCCCAGATTGCTCCCTGTTCACCCTTGCAGGATTCTGCCCTCCCCAGAATTTGTCACAAATAGACTGAAGAGCCATAATGCAATGCAGGGCTTCTCTGATACATGTGCCCAGATTTTGTTCAGGCTGAGCAGAGATTTCCAGCATGTGGGCTTTCTTTATCACTGTTTATGATCCAGTGATGTCCCACAGCACTAGAGCTGAGGATTGCTGCTTTCAAGTGTGATACCTATCTTTCGAAAACCTTTAATCAATGAATTTTCAGAAATGCAAAACTTGTAAGCCCCAGAGGAAGGAACGTCCAATGATGGCATCTCAGCCCAGTGTTAGTTATAGGTGGAAAGAAAACTTTTGAGCATAAAGATAAGGTCTTTAAAAATCCATGCTATATAAGTTATTCTTAGTTTTACCCACTCACAGTTATTAAGAAAGTAGCAACAAATAAAAATATTAAAGTCATAAAGTCACAGGCATTCTGGCCCATTCGAACTTGGAGTGTGGATTGCATTAGAAACCAGGGCTCACTTTGACCTGGTCAATTTAAGGCCATATGAATGTATATTAAATCTTGTGTCTCTAGGACCAAAGTTATTATTTTTTTTTTTCCAAATGCTAAAAAAAAAAAAAAAAACCCAACAAAAAAAAACAAAATACATTGTCTTTTCATTATTTTCCATAGTAATGTTTGAATAATGGGCGAACTCTCAAAAGGAGAATTGTTTTCATACACACAGGAGTTTTAACTGCTTAAGACTGTGTTGCTTTGTTCAGCGTCCACTCTAATCCGCACAGAAATGAGAAATGGAGTGTTGGCAGGGTGGGGGAGGGGTGGGGTAGCTCTAGACCCCGGGTCTTGTGAGTGATCCATTCCTGGATGTCTGCACTGTGTGGGGTCCCGTCATTCACTCTGTCACTTGCTCTGACTGGAGTTTGCTCTCCACATCCATTTCAGTTTCTGCCACCATGGTGAAGATCAAAGAGGGGTCAGAGGGTACAGAGAAAGAAAGCAGAGAGAAGAAGGGAGACAGAAGAGAAGAGAAAAATTAGCAAGCAAAGCAGAAACGGTTTATGCAGGAAATACAGAAATCACTCCACCAAAATTGATTAAGAATGCACAGTTTAGGTACAGCCAGTGTGAAAGACAGTTTGGGATTACAGAATTTGTACCATTCTGAGAATTTGCATAGTCATAAATCCTAGCTCATGAGAATTATAACATTCTTCCCCTAGAGAGAGCTTTGCATTCATCTAATCCAAACCCTTGTTTGACAGATGGCATTCAGAGTGGAGCAGTATTTGTCCTGAGTCACTACAGTGAGGTGGAGGTAGGGCCAGGACAACCCCCTGTAATTTCCACATCCTATTCCAGTTCAAGTTTGCTCATAGCACATACACATTTCCTGTTTGTTCCCAACTCCTTTCTCCCCAATCCCTGGGGACTCTCAACTTCTTAGTCTTGTTCATCTTTGCATCTCCCCTAGGACTCCACACATGTCTGGGACAGAGATGCTCAGTAAATACCTACTTAGTGAATGAGAATAGATGCCAGGTGTGTCTGAACAGGGATTTCTATTGCCCTAATCCGGGCTGTGCTGAGAGAACCAGGTCGCATTAGGGTGAAAAAAAGATTCCTCTTTTTTTTGACACAAAATGACAAGCATCCTTTTGTATACTAATACAAGTCACATAAGAGGGTATCATTAAATATAGTAGTGCCTCACTCTGTCAACGCCACTATTATAATAAAAAGTGTGTGTATTTCATCAGGGAAAAAATTTATTAATGTTCTTATTTTTCAAAAGTGTAAATGAGAAAAGCCAAACCTCTTCCCAGTGAGGGGTTTGGGTGAGGGGAAGAAATAAGTTTTCATTTAATCCTGGTGCTCTATTGGTATGACATGTACATGAATGCAGTTTGTCCTCAGAACAATCAATACAGGAAAATGAGGCCAAAAGAGTTTGAGTAAATTGCTTAGGGACCTTCAACTGGTCGAGTCTGGCTTTGAATATAGAACTTCCTGACTCCAAAGCCACCTCCTGTCCTCTACACCCCACTTCCTCCTCTACCTCCCCCTTCTGAATAATCCCTTGCTTTGGGCAGAACTTGGGAACAGCACTACACATGAGCCACGTGTTGGAGGAGGTGGTAGATGTGTCTGCCAGCTTTGAGTTCCTCCATGTCTGGACCTCATCTTTCCCATATGAATTCTCTACACAGACCTCTGCACAGGCAACCAGTAAAAGTTCGCTGAAACTTTTTGTTGAAGCCGTAAATTGTCCCTCCTTTTCCCACACGGGGCTCTGACTCGAGCCACATCATCACATAACAAAAGGAAAATTAAAAACAAGTACAGTCTGCTCCAAAGTTCTGCCTGGGATTTGCCTCAAGAGAGCCCCACCCTGACAATGTCCCCTTAGAGCCGTGGGAGTGGGCCTGCCTGCCCACGGGATCCAAGCCGTTCAGGAGAAGGGAAGAAGACACCACTTCGAAGTTTACATAAAGTTGTGAACTAGGGGTGGGCGAGACCAATTCACATTCTTGACATCTCACCTCTCCATGCTAAAGTAAATCCTCCTTCCTTCTCTCCCTCTTTTTCCTACCCTTTCTGTCACCATTCCTTCTCTCGTCACTGTTGCCACATATGACTTTCCTAAAATTTTGGTCCTTACAACTCTTGCACTGAAATAGCCTAGGTAGGGGGAGAGGAGGAGGTGGCTGGCAATCTATTTTTACGAAGCTCATTGGGTGATTTATATGGACTACATTCTGTCAAACCACCAGGATATATTCTAGAATAGTCCAAATTCTTTTATTTTATAGTTTAGGAGAGGATCTTGCCCATGGTCACGGGAAGAGAAGGGGGAGTTAGGAACAAAGCCAAGGCAAGAACTCTGGGTCCCAAGAGCCATACAGAGCTGTTTTCTCTGTTTACACATGTCCACTGTGTTGACCCCCACAGCCCTAAAGCATGAGCTGTCCCAGAAAACTTTGCGAATATGGCTGAAGGCCACGCAGAGACTGGCAAGGTAACTGGGCACTGGGGCCAAAATAGTTTCATGGATTAGCAATTGCCAGAGCTAGTTTCAAACTTGGAAACATGCTATTCCTTTAGCAAGTTTGGCAACCTTTCTGCAGGCAGAAGTAAAATTAGTATTTAGAAAGTAAACTAGGACCCACAAGGAGTTTCTTTTGGAATCCTAATGTCTTATTGCTGAAAGAAACATTAATAGCCTTCCTGTCCAACCCTCATGTGTCTGTTGAAGGCCCGCCCCCATTCCTCTTAAAGTGAACTTGCCAAGCTGTCACTCTTGTGTGGTCTCTGCTTGGATTCCATCAGTGCTGGGTAGCTCATTATCTTTATAATCAACCAATTTTGTTTTCTTACTTTTACAGGTGGGAATCTTGTTACTCCACATCCCATCCTTCAGACACTCGATCTGGAATGTGTCCATCTCCACGTCATCCTAGGAAGAAACATAAAGAGTATGGGAAGAAGGAAGAAGGGTGGGGTTGGTGGTTGTTTTCCAGTAAAACCAGCTCAGACTCCAAACCTGGGTGTCCTCCATTGAGATTTTCCAACTATGGGCCTCCAAGGGCAGGCACGCTTGAAGATAAGGGAAAGATAGATGCTGAATTCACATTCCCTGGTCACAGCCTGGCGAGAGGGAAGGGCTGGGTGCAAGAAGGGTTTTTGGCAGCTGTCTCTAAAGGGAAAGCTATACCCTTGACTCCCTTTTCAGAGCAGGGGCTCTCAAATCTGAGTGTCAGCTTCCCTGAGGGCTTTTGCATAGACTGCTGGGCCCCATCCCCAGAGTTTCTAATTCAGTGGGTCTGACCTGGGGACCAAGCCTTTGCATTTCTATCAAGTGAGGTGATGCCCTGGTAGAGACCGACCTTGGAGAACCATTCCTTGAGAACAGAGGTCCTCTAGTTTGGTTCACGTCAGACTCACCTAGGCAACATAACAGAAAAACCAATCACTGAGCCCCACCCCAGAGATTCATATTTAATTGATCTCAGGTGGGGCCTGGAAGGTGCTTTTGTTTTTTAAGTGAAGCAGGTGATTTCTAGGAAAATCACTGTTTCAGAGGGAGGGAGAATGAGCAGTGCCAGTTGCTTTCCATCCCAGCCTGATGAACTTTGTTAAGGTTGTTTATCCTAATTGTAGGGCTGCATAAATCTAGATTTTTGAAATTCAAACCAGCCTACACTCTGATAAAAGACTTTAGTATCACTTCCAGAAGTGAAACAAATGCTTTGAATTTTCAGAAGACTGGAATTTCTGGTGCACTTTGAAGGTTTATGGGGAAGTTGGGAAATAGTGTGGTGGGACCATGACAAATTCTGTAAGCCCATCTGCCCTGGGAGGTTCTGGAGAATTTCTCTGGCCTAGTTAGTGGCTCTGGCTCCCAAGCAGGACCCTGTACCTTCAGCACTTTGTAGCCTTTGTCACAGCTCACGAGCACCTGGTCTTTGAAGAAATACTTGTCTTGCAAGGGCTCAATTTTCCCATGGACAGGAGGCTGTAGCCCTGGGCACTCGTTCCCTAGTGGGGAGCAGTGAAAGAACAGCAGATGAGAAAACAAGGAAAAGCCTCACCATGAGCGGCCAGTCTCGAGAATGCGCCTAATAAAGGTGGAAGAACCACAGCACTGAGTATGAGCGGCCTGGACCTACTGGGTCCTGAAGAAGACTTATTCTGGATCCTTGAACAGAACATTTTCCAACTGGGACCTCTATTTCCTCATTTGTAAAATGAATTAGTTGGCCAAATAATTTCATCGAAACTCAGGGTTGGAAAGGATATTAAATGTCATTGGATACAACCCTTGTCTGGTGCTTTTTTTTTTTTTTTTTTTTAACATCTTCCCTAGTAGACATCAAACATCTATTTGCATTCCTATAGTGACAGGGAGCTCAGTACCTCCCGAACCTATCTTTCACGCCAGACTCATCCGATTAAAGGAACACTGTTTTCAGAGTCAACTGAAATTTATACCATTGTAATTTTTACTTACTGGGTGTAGTTTGCCCTCTTAGGGAACTCAGGGTGACTTCAATCTCTCTTTCTTCCCAAGACTATTCCTCAAAGTATTAGATTGATCATATGCTTCTGTGCCTCTCTTTAAAAGGCTAAATCAGATAGGATTTCCAGGCCCGGACCTATCCCTGACATTTTTTCCTGGACAAACTCTCTTTTTTTAATATTCTCTTTACTTCTCACCATTGAATTTGATAACACAGGCCAGGCCCGGATATTGGAGTCTCTACTGGCTTAGTCATGCCCAGCTATGGTCTTGTCACTGACATCTACCCTCTTCTTCCTCAAGTCACTGCAGACCCCTCAGATCAAATGACTATCAGGATTTGGGCTGAGACTGGCTGCCTTGGGGTACTGGGGAAGAAAGACTACGGGCTTTGCCAGTCTGAGCGGGGGAAGACAAGGAGGCGAACTGCCATAATGAAACATTTTGAATTACAGGGCCACACCCAAATTCCTGCCTCAGACTTGGACAGAGCTGGAGCTAGAAAGGTCCTCTCCAGACCCAATGAATCACAGTGCGAAGGGGTGTCATTTAGGAAACATTTTTTTTTTTAATCTCCCAATGTGATTCTGAAGTATAGGAAGTTTTAAAAATGACATCTAGTCCAAATTCGCCATCATTGCTGCCTTTCATCCCATTTTACAGATAGGAAACTGAGTTAGAAAAGAGAATGTGCCTTGGTCTCCAACTACTCAGTGGCAGGACTGGGAGTCTCATCACAACCCCAAAGGAGTCCCAGGCCTGCACCCCCTCATCCTTCAGCCACTGCCCCATGAGGGCTGAACACAACGACCCAGTGTGACTGAGGAGGGGAGAGGTCGGTACCTGCCGCCTTGTATGAGAGCTTCCAGCCCCGATTCTCGCCTGAGTTGTCACTGCGGAACAGGATCTGGATGCTATGGGTCTGGGTATTGATGGGTTCTGGGGCTTTCTCTCCACAGAAGGGTCCCAAAAGTTTTGAACCAGCTTTAATCTGTGAGGGGCAAGATGGAGAAAAAGAGGGTCACTCACATCAGAGCACTGGTGGCTGCTGCAGGGACCACCTCAACACTGCATCGGGGGTTTTCTGGAATACTCCGTGAGAACCCATGGTATTCACTGACATTTCTAGTGGGCTTTACCATTCACCAAATGATTCCATCTCCACTCTCCTATTTACAATTTACAATGGCCTAGAAGTGGGCAAGGCAGGCTAACAATCCTCTGCTTAAAGATGAACATATAACTCAGAAAGGGGCAGAGCCCTGTCCAGGTGCACAGGAGAGAAAAGGCCTCTGCTCTGAAAGAACCTGCAGTTTAGTCAGGGGAGTCTGACAATAAATAATAAACAAAATAATTACAAGCTGTGGTAAGGGTTATTAAAAATAACCAAGATGATACACATATAATATCAATATATACTTTAAATATTTATGATTTATATAGTAAAATCTATGTAACCTATATAATTCATCGTTAATATGATAACTTTAAATAGGTGGTCAGGAAAGGCCTCTTTGAGGAGGTGACATTGGATTTGAGACATGTAGGATTAGTAGGAGCTTATCATTGGAGGAAGAGAGAATACTTTCCAGGCAGAGAAAACAGCACATGTAAAAGTCAAGGCCAAAAGTGGGAAAGAACCTGGAAAGTATTAAGAACAGGAATGAAGACAGTGTGGCTGGAACAGAGGGAGTGCCATGGCACGAGATTGGAAAGGCGGGCAAGGGCCACATTGTGTTGAGGAATTTATGTGTAACCTTGATCTAATCTGACTTTTATAAAGATCAGCCTGGATGCTGTAGGAGAACAGACCTTGTAGGGCAGGAGAAGAAGAAAGAAAACCAATTAGGTTTTCCAGTTGACCAGAAGATGATGAGGTTGGACAAGATAGAGGAAGTGGGCTGGAGAGAAGAGAATGGGCACTATTAGCTGATCCAGATTTTCCAACTCTCAGTCCTGGGTCCTTCCTATACCTTTAACTTTTTTCCTTTCAACACTTTTCCTTCCAGGACTCCTTAATCCTCATTTGGTGACTTCTACAATCTTGGGTAATATCTTCACCTTATCACCTTTACTGTGGAGAGGTGGGAAAAAGTAAAGTCCCAAGAGGTTAAGTATCTGGACAAGGCTCACAGTAGAGCTCCTGGGAAACCATGTGTGGTAGGCAGGATTCTAAGATGGTTCCTATGACCTTCACCTCTGGTGTTACTTCATGATAATGTTATGTTACATGGCAAAAGAGATTCTGCAGGTGGCCAAGAGGGTTGTTTTGGGTCAGGGAAGATCTCTAGACTGGATCTGATTAAACTGGTGGATGTTATTTTAAATAATTACTTGTTGGGAAAGCAAACTGCTTGGCCCCCTATCCTGGAAGAAGGTAGAAGGCAAGAATATTAATTTTCTCAATTCAGCAAGATTTTTCAGCATCCCTAGGGCAAAGGTCCATTGCAGGCTTACCTTGATGTAGTCATAGGGGCAGGGCACCTCTGGATGGTCCTCGATGTCGAAAATATCCTCAAACTGCAGGCTGATCACAAAACCCTCCTCTAGTTCGATCACATAGAAGCATTCAGAGCTCTTAGGGTAAGGGTTGGGGAAATCTGGGCTGGTGATCACACCGGTCCTCTGAGTAAAGAGATTGTCTTGGCATTCCACTGTGGGAAACATACCAAAACAAAGTTACACACCACACCATGGCCACAGAAACTCCTCTCTTATTTGTTATTGTATGATTTCTCAGTAGTTCCAAGAGGCAAGCAGGAAAGGAATCATTATTCCCATTTCACAAATGAGGAAACTGAAGTTCAATGAGGGGAAGTGATTTATTCAAGGTCACACATGTAGTAATTTGCAGAGTCAAGACTCAAAGGCAGTTAAGTGTGATAAGCCTGCTCATCAGATTCGCTGGCATTGGTGGGGGCCGGAGGGGGACTGAGATGGGAAGGCTTTAAGACAGAGTGTTGTGGGGGGGGGGTGGGGAGTCTGAACCTCTTTTGTCCTGCTTTTCCCTCATCTTAGAACTCCATCAGGTGTCTGCTCAAAGCCTGCCCTGATCCCTCATCTAACACAGTACCCTCATGCACACCCTCGCTCTCTGGCCCCGGCCTCGCTTTGTTTTCCTTTACGCTATTGGCCATAACTTACCATCATGTAATACTTGTGAATTCTCTTCCCCGCATTTGACTTCAAGTCCTCTGAGCTCAAAGATTCTGCCTTGTGCCCATTGCATTTGCTTCATCAAGTAGCCAGGGGCTTAGGATCCTGGCCATGGTTTAGTCCTGCTAGATCTGGGGTGGCAATTCTTTCTAAGCCTTTGTTCATCCTGTTCACTTGCAAATGAGAAAACTGTGGCCCAGAACTGGGGGGGGGGGGGGGGGGGGCGTGACTAACCTGAAGTCCCACTGCTCTAAGCTGCAGAATAAGGTTTAGATTGAAGTCACTTGAATCCCCATCTATTTTCATTTTTTAACCCCAAGCACTATCACAGGGATGATATTGCACCAAAGGGGGCTAAAATTGGTTCTTGATGGGGATGGAAATCTGATGCTTTTTAATGCATAACGCACTGTACATAAACATATATACAGTGTATCTGTGGTATTAAAATGTCATGGGTGGGGACAATTAGGAAGATAATGTTTTAAAAGGCTCCTGAAGGCAGAGGTGAAAATGAAAAAGAGATCAAGAAATCTTGCTCATTCTTAACGTCCACCATATTCAACATACAACAGATACTTAATAAATACTTACATAGAAAATATAACCCTCTTCAAGAAAACTCCTGTATGTGCCTGCCTTGTACTGATGGGTCACATAGAGATTTTATTCAGAAGCAAGAAGAGGTTTTTGAAGGAGAAAGGAAAAGAATTCTTGTTTCCAGTCTTGCCCTCCTCCAGTGACCCCTTCACTCAGCTTCCAAGGGAGCTTTCTAAAACATAGCTCCTTATCCTTCAGTCATACTAATCTACTGGAAATTACCCGAACCTTCCAAGTTGTATCCTGTCTCGGATGGTTTGTGAAACTTTTCTCTCTGCCTGGAATGCCCTTCTTTACCTTATTCTTTCATCTTCATCAGTGTCACCATCTCTGGGAAGTGTTGGCTCACTTCCTAGGCAGACACCATGGCCACACTTCTTGTACAGCATTTACAACATTTCACCATTGGTTGGTGTGGCTGTTGCCAAGAATAGCCAAGAATAGTCCTCATGGAAAGTGGCTGAGCCCTGCCGTTTCTCTACCCCTGCCCCTCCCAGAGACTATGATAGAATAGGAGTGTTGATGACAATGACAACAGAGATAGCAAGAGTGAGATGTTTTCTTGCTGTCTCTGTCTCTGTCTCTCTTCTCCCTCTTCTTTGCTTTGCAGTGAGGATCTCTTTATCACAGAGGAACCTAAGGGGCATGAAAAAAGAGAAAAAGGAACTGCTCGTCA
Source organism: Pteropus vampyrus (assembly GCF_000151845.1). Taxonomy (NCBI): domain Eukaryota; kingdom Metazoa; phylum Chordata; class Mammalia; order Chiroptera; family Pteropodidae; genus Pteropus; species Pteropus vampyrus. The sequence goes on along the minus strand of NW_011888795.1, from coordinate 7,199,573 downwards.
AGGCCTGGTTTATGGCTCAGAGAGACAGGACTGAGAAACCTACTTTCTCCCTTAACTTGGCCAGGCTGATCACCTGCAGTAGGAGTGGAGATAGGGACTAAAGACCAGAGATTCCTGCTGCTCGGGGAGAAAGATGGCCTAGTGGCTAGGGCTGGTGGACATTTCAGCATCTTCATTCTGGTGGTATTTGAGGCACAGCTCTCTGACTTCATTTTTAATTGTTCCTTCTGAATATCTGTCCTTCTGCTGACAGATACTCTGACTGGAAAGTGTGGCACATAACAGTGATGAATAGAATCACCCCTGGACCTACCTCGGCAGGTCCTATTGTCTGTGTGGAGGATGTAGCCGAAGCGGCAGGAGCAGTAGTAGCCGCCGATGTAGTTGTGGCAGTAGTGGTCACAGGACAGCTCTTCGTCCTCCCGCTCCGTACATTCATCCACATCTGTGGGGAAGGCAGAGCCTCTCAGTCAACCGATCCATGTGTGATGATGAAGACAACAGCCAACACCTACAGAGCACTTAGTCTGGGCTGCTCACTGTGTTGGGAGATACTGCATTCCCTCATTTAATCCTAAAGTAAAGCCCGGAAGTAGCTATTATCTCTATTTACATGAGGAAACTGGGGCTCGAAGAGGTGAGCAACTTATCCAGAACCACAGAGAGCCAGGTTCAAACTCAAGGTTCAAACCTGACTCCTGGTGCTACTTTCCTCTAACACTCGTGATAATAGTGAGTAGGACTGTTATTATTCCCATTCCATAGATGATAAAACTGAGACTTAGAGGCATTAAAGAACTGACTCTATGTCACGAAGATAGTAAGTGGTGGAGTCAGCATTCAAATCCAGGTTGGCTGACTCCAGAGCCTGGGCTCTTAACTTCTACTCCAGATTGCCTCTCTCTTCCTATGTCATTTATAGGGGTCAAGCCCTGCCCTAAGCATTGGAAATATAAAGATAAAAATATGTATGTTCTCAACCCATTTAAAACATTCGAACATTAATTTTCCTCAAAAGGATATATGAATGGCCAAACAGGCACATGAAAAGATACTCCACATCACTAGTCATCTGAAGGATAGATATGTGATAGAGCAAATGCAGTAAGATATTCGTGGTAGAATCTGCATGGTGAGTATACAGATGTTTACTGTAAAGAAGAGAGCACAAGGCACTTTTAATCTTTATAGGGAAAGGGAGACCTGGGATGAGCCACATACTTTTCCAACTTACCCACAGCCATGTAGTGGGCTTCAAAGCCTGTGAATCGTTCCTCATTGGAGAAATCTGACTGGAAAGTGATGGACATGAAAGAGCCAGGGGAGAGGACCACTTCCTGGCCAGGGGTATGCTCTGTGTCTGTGGTCTCCCTGCCACAGAAGATTGCCAGCAACTGGTCTTCAGTTTCTACCTTTGGGTCAAAGAGAAAGGGAACAAGATGAGCAGCTGCCTAAATTAGCTTCTCTGCTGGTCTCCAGTAGAAAAGAGGGCAGGGCTGCCCATGAGTAGCCAGGCAGCCTGGGAAACCCAAAGGGTTGGGATTAGAGATTCTAGGATTTAAAGAAAGACCCATTACAGGTTGAGTCAATGTGGCCATCCAATCACTGTTTCATTCATTTTGTTCAGGTCTGTCAGAAGTAGCTTGACATTTCTCATTTCTGTTGACAACCAAATGGCTTATTTGTTGAAAGTAACTCAATATTAAAATTCAAAAAAAGAGTTAGACAACTTCATAGGTAGATTCTGTATGCAACAGAAACTTACCACATTTCTAAAGAAAATAAGCCGTATATACAGCATAAGTCATTCATGGATCATTCAGTGTATGCCTGCCACTGAGCAAAGTGAGGGATAGAGGGTGAAAAGAGAAGAATAAAACATAGAGCTGTGCATGGCAATGTTCAGACTGATGAAAACACAGACAGAGCTATTATACAGTGTGACAGGTGCTTTAATGGAACATAAGCACTGGGAATGCATTCAGGAGGTGAAAGATCCCCATTAGAATATAAGTGGCAAAGGAAAACAACTGTGTTTTCTTTACAAATGTGTCTCCAATGTATGGAACAGTACCTGGCACAGAGCAGTTATCTAATAAATATTCATTACCGAGAACTCAAAGTGCAAGACCCATTTTGAGAAGGAGAAGCTGGGGGTGGGTAAAGAGCGGGTATTGTAGGAGGAGATCTACTTGGAAGGATAGGTTGACACGAGATTATGGTTAATCTTGAATGCCGTAATAATAAGTGACTCTTTGTTCTGTGAATAAAGGGAAGGCATTGAAAACTTTTGAACAGAAAAGTTATGTAATCAGAACTACATTTAACAGGTAGTCTTAATAATACTGAAACAACTGGAATCATCCCCAAATAGTGTATGTGTGTGTGTTCGTGTTAAGACTCAGATGCAAAAACTGCCTATTTTCTAAAAGAATTCATTACATTGGAAAGCCAGAGTCCCTATGTATACTCAGAGATCCCAGCAGAGATCTTAAACTGGTTGCCTAAAGCTGATTATGTGTGTTGGTTTGGGAAGCATTGTATGGCAGCTGGTTGGTATACTTTTTTAACTATGAATGCTTGGCCTACCCACCACTCTATCATTTACACCTAACCCAATTCTTTTAACCTTGTCTCTGTGTTTGCAACCGACTGATCTTTTAGCCAAGATGCATGAGAAAATCTCTTATCAAGAATGATTTCTGATGCCTTTCAAAGCCATTAAAGGAAAGTTCTCAAAGGCTGCCTATCTCTAGTAGGTTCTAATGAATTCATTGTTTTGTTCATTAGTTTAATATGTCAGAGTATCTTGACATTTGACACTTCTGTTTTGAAACTAATGATGTATTTATTTAAAATAAGTGGGAGTTTTAAAGAAAAACAATTTGCCCTGGCAACAAAACACAAGGACAGTTAATCACTAACTTTGGAATTGAAGTGTAAACAGAAGATGAGATCATGGCTTTGCTATTTATTCCTCTTTGCAGATACTAGCCAAACTCGCACCAGCCTTATTACTGTAGAATGTGCCTATCTGCTCACAGCTGAAATGTCACTTCCTTGAACATCACAGCTGGTTCATTATTTTGGTTATCTGAGTTTTGCAGATAGCTGAAGTTTTACTTAACTATAACAACAAAATTTTTAAAAAACATTTTTTTGTGTAATGTTTTTTAAAGTGCTTTATACAAATTTCTGCTTTTTTAGGTGAAACATACTGATCTTTTCTGGGGTATTCAGGGACACTATTATGAACATCAACCATCTTGGGGTTAGTGAATTGTGTAAAGACGCTTGCCCTGCATTGAACTTCCCCAGACAATAATGCCATTACAATTCTCGTGTCTTCTTTATGTAGTGTTTTATTTCTGAACTTTTATAAGTTAATTGGATGAAATAAGATGTAAAATAGACACCAGTTAAGCTGCTCTTCTCAGAATTTAATAAAAATAAGACTAGATAGATTTAGAGTGAGGGCCTGGGAAAGGGCTTCCTCTATGAGTAACTTCAGGAACTGGAGTATACTATCTTGGTGGCTTCTGCTTTGGAATAATGGAAGGTATATGGATGGTCCGAAGCCCTATTTGACTCCAACATAAACTGTTATATAGTTGCCTCCTCTCTAGCTCTCAGTTATCCATCTGACAAAACAAGGGATTGAACTGAGCTCTATGTTCTCTTGCAGTTCTGATATACTCATATTCTAACAAGTCATCATATCCACACTAACAGATCCATACATATATACTGGGAGATTGTGAGTAGGAGTTTCAGCACACAGATTGCTCCCTGCTGAAAAATCTGATAATCTTGACCTTGTTTATGGTCTATTACCATGTAATACAAAATCAATTACTAATGAATAGTCCTGTCTTGAGCATTACCACTTCTAGACACAGCAGCCTCCTCCCTGTAATTTGCTATACCCAAGGTCTTTTGGGTTCTATAACATCTGTAGCATGGACGCTTTTAAATGAAGCCAACCAGAGACCATTTGAATTAGAAAGAGACCTAATGAAATTCTGTGACAAGTAAACTCTCTCATATCTTTCAGGCTTAGAGAACTTTTCATGATGGAAGATAAACAATCATCACCTGGAGAGCCACAATATTTTAGAGAACAGGTAAGCATGCCCCAGATGAGACGCATGGGATAATCTAAATCATATACCAGCGGTCTCCAATCTTTTTGGCACCAGGGACTGGTGCTTTTATGGGAATCTAATGCCTGATGATCTGAGGTGGAGCTGAGGTAGTGATGCTAGCGCTGGGGAGTGGCTACAAATACAGATGAAGCAGCTGCAAATACAGATGAAGCTTCACTTGCTCCCTGTCTCTCACCTCCTGCTATGTGACCAGGTTCATCATACCTTTAGAAGCAGAGAAGACCCTGGGGTGCTAGAAATTCAACCTGCAACTCAGAATAGAGTCCTAGAATATCAAAGTTAGGAGGGAGGGACCTTTAAAAGCTATTTCAATCCCCTTCCTTCCAGAGGAAACTGAGGTTGAGAGAGGGGAAGTGACTTGCTGAAGAGTAGAGAGATAACCAGAAGCATTTCCTGATATCAATTTTGCTTTTGGAACTGTTCTGACCCTGGAGAAAGAAACCCACCAACCGGGAGCATCCATGACAAAAGACATAGGCACTTTGACAAGCCACTTGTCTAGCTCAAGGGCCTCTTGAAACCTTATCTTGGGTGCATGGACTATCTCTCAGAGAGGATGTGGCTCAGTGACAGCTCCAGCCATAAACTAAATAGAGAGGGTCACTGGCCCTGGTTACTACTTGCAGTTCCTGCTATGAATTGTAAAATTCTATAAAAATCGTTTACCTTGGAGTACAGGTGGAAGATTGAGCCCTGGCTCCTCTTTGGACTGCCCCGTTTCTAGGATCATCATATTAACATTATGGAGGGAAATACCTTATCACATGAAGACACAAAATTCATAATAATAGAGAACTATCTGGCTAGGGATCACAGACTCTTCATTTTCCTAATTCTTATTATGGGAAACCATAGTCATTCAGGCTATTGTTATTTAGAATACTAACCCACTGATGCATGTCCTCAATTTGTTTTCTTTCAACTTAATTCAACACTTATTTACATACTGAGTTCTCGCTGGACTATAATGTGGAGAATGCCAAAAATTACTTATGTGTTGCATGAGCTTAATATGCAAGTCCCCCGCCTCTGAGAATGTAAAATTAGGTAGAACAAGATAAGTGCTCAAAGGTGCACATGTTAAGGCGTTGTCAGGGTATAGTTATTGCAGTGAAGGATAGAAAGGCTGTGGGGTTTAAAGAAGGAGAAAAAATTGCATCCAGCTGAGGGGAATTAAAAAACATTTTAGAAGAAAAAAAAAATGTTCTTTGAGATGGGGACTGAAAGATGAGTAGGATTTAGGCTGGTAGAAATGGAAGGTGGAAGGCTGAGGGATAGTAGGGAAAGCATCCAGACAGAGAGAATCGATGGACTGTGGGTATTCAGAGTCTCAATCACCCCTCTCTTACCACTACCACCTCATGTAGGAAAAGGATCTATTGCAGATAGAAAGCTGGAAAGAGAGATCTAAAGAGGAGAAGTCAGAGTCTGTTTCTTGTGAATCGTCTACCTCAGTAAAAACAGCATGAAATAGCTAGGCAAAAAAAGTAAGGCAGAGCAGCAGAAAAGTTGGCCAAATTTCATTGTGAGCACAGCTACAGCTGCTTTCCACATGTCCATAAAGTTATCTCATCAGACTTTAACAAATACACTGACAGCTACCCATCAGTTCCTCAGAACAGTGAATAGAGAAGGTTGCTTAGGAGTGATCGCTTTCATCTTATAGATGAGAAACTTGAAGCCCAGATCACTTAAATGAATCATGCAAGGTCATTATTTAGTGAATGGTGGCTCCAACTCCACAAATGCAGCATCCTGATTCCATAGCCAGTAACACTCATGCTCCTTTAAGGCATAAGGCAAACCAATGATGGTTGTCCTACAGACCCAATGGCTCAAGGCTCTGCTTGCCATTGTTCCCAAGCTACATCCTGGAGGCCCTTTTTGATATCTTCTCTGAATCCTTAAAGAGCTTTCCAGAGTTAACTTAGGCACACATGCAGAGAGTGTGCTGGATTGTTCTGTTGTCAATTAGTTAATCTGGAAACTATATTCCTCAGAATCTCCTTTCCGGTATAGTTCCAGGGTAGTGTTGGCCAAAAGAAAAACTTGCATGCATTAGAATGCAATAGTCCTTTTACTCTCTGAAGGTTGTTTTATGATCAGATATAGAGATGGACAGATGTAGATGTGCCCAATAGGTTCTAACTTGTCCTCACTCTCTCCAATCAGCATCCAGATCTTCTTTCAACAACTGGCTCTGATGACCAACAGTGTCCCAGACCTACAGTGACCCAGATCTACCACCAGATACTTTCAGGTAGACACACAGAGGTGGTAGCTGCTCAGAGCCAACAGCTTCTTATAGACCTCTCTCCATGGGCTCCCTTCTCACAGTCCCATTTTGGCTCTTGAAATGGGCTTGAATTCTTGAATTTCTCTGCAGATGCCATCATTTCCACTCATGCCAGGGTTTCAGGAGAACTGATTAGTGACCTTTCTGTGGTCACCAATTAACTCCCTGTCTATGAGAAGCTGGGACCTTCACTTTCCCAGCTCCTCCTATACTTATGAGTTCTAATGCCCGTAGGTGGCTTCAGTTTGGGATTAGCTAACAAACAGAGGCTAGAAAAGTGGTGAGGAAATGGCTGTAGGAGGCTTGACGAAGGCGACCTGAGTCATGTAGTGATGAAAGAATTGGCAAAACTTGCCTTTGGCAACTTAGAAGGTAGAAAAATGTATAGTAATAAACTTGTGGATCTGGCTAAGGTGATCTCTAGGCAGAATGTTGAAAGTGTCATATGTGCTTCTAGCTGTATATGGTAAGGTAATTCAGGAAAAAGTAAGTCTCCAGTGTGTAAATAGAAATTAGAGGAAACACAGAGGGCTCAGGACTAGCTGGATTTGAAAATAAGACTATTTTTCATCCTTAGTCTCTCCACTAACAAAATATTGTAAAAGCAAAAATGGCTTCAGGATAAAAAATCATGTTAAAAATCTGGCTATAAAACCCTTCATTAAGATGTAGAAGATTTAAAGCAGTACCTAGGACTCCCTATCAGTGAAACTGAGGGTCCTTCTAACTCTGGTTAAATTTAGATTTAAATCCTAGCTCTAGAAATCATCACTCTCTCTCTTACCCTCAGAGACCTAGACTTTCCCTCGATAATCTGCAACCCCCGAGGCAGCAGAAGACAGTAGCCGGGCATGACTAATAGTCACATTGTTCCGACCTCTGGCAGGCTGAGGATAACATCTTGACTTAAGTTATGTTTCAGCTCCTGAGCCCTAAGATGGGATAACTCCCTGGCTACTTTCTTATGAGACCAGACAAAGGGATTTCAGAAAAGACCTCAGAGGTGTCCTCAAGATCTGATAAAATAGTTCATGACCTTTATCTCACCTCTGGCCAATCAGCTCTCAAAATGACCTCAAACCCCTAAACCTAAGTGTCTGTGATTTTGCCCTAGGTAATCTGTAGCCTACACGCCATCGCCATCGGGGAGCCAGGTCTTAAGAGCACTAGCTCACCTGTGCCTCCAGGCTTGGTTCCATTTCTTTAAATTAACCTCTACTCTCTTTGCTGCAAACTCCTGTTTGTGTCTCCTTTGGCTTTGATGCACACAGGCAAACGGACCCCTTGATTTCAGTAACATCAGCTAGACAAAAGGGCATCAAAGAATCTTAAGGGCATTGTCCCATAGCACCCTGACGTGCCCTTCAAAGTAGAGAGAGGCCTATTTTGAAAACAACTGTGGGTGTCGTTTTGTCTACTGGAATGGACTATATGCTGATATATTACACACACACACACACACACACACACACACACACACACACACAGTTTTAAAAGAAATGTACCAACCGGCTTGGACTAGAAATGAATGAGGTCATTTAAAAGGAAGAGAGGCCTCTAGGCCCCGAATTTCAATGCACAGGAAGTAGGTGGTGAAGGGAACCAAAATTTTGCCACTCTAAAGTTGCTTTTTGAGATATTGATTTTAAGCCGTTTATTAAGAAACAAGACTCAGAAAGAGACTTTGAGCATCTCCCAATTTCCTACCAGAGATTCAGACAGAGAAACCTGCTTTTTAGGAAGAGAGCCTGGGCATAACCACCTTAAGGATTTTTACCCTAGCATTGCCCAAGAAGACTTCGAACCTGTTAGCTAGATACCTCACATCCCATTGTTTCTGAGTTTCTTAGCAAGAATGTTCCTGTCATGTATGTTCTGCTCTTCCTCAACTACTAATCACCCATTCTCACTTCTGAAATCTAATACCCCTTGCCCCATTTTCTTTGTCCACAAATGTCTTATATATCTAATGTTGCCTCACTGTTTTTGGAATTTTCATGCTTATGTGAATTCCCCATGTGCATGTATTAAAACTTTGATCTTCTCCTGTAAATCTGTCTCTGTTAATTTGATTATTAGTCCAGCTAGACGAATGTAGAAGGTGAGAGGGAAGGTATTAACTTTTCTTAGCCCTCACAAATTGACAAGCTAGCTGGGAGAACTCACCGTCTGAGATACTGCTAACTCCCCCACTACTAAAGCTGGGAGATGATGGACATCATCAGCCAGCGGAGGTGGTAAGCATTTTACCTTATCAGCCTCTTTGATATCTTATCTGTGGGGTTCAATGAAAGTTAGAAGTGTTAAGAATCTTTTTCTCTCTTCTAAATTTATATTGCCAAGAAAAAATATGTGTGAAGCTAGCTTCTTAGGCCTAGTGGCTCTTGAGTTTTTTTTTTTGTTTCCTAATTGATCCTTTCCTCATGGAGATGGTTATTATTTTTTTTTCTTCTTCTATATATATGTCTTTTATGTTGTTTGTCATAAGAAAGAAATAACCACAGGGATAAAACACAGGTTGGCCTCACAGGCTAAGTTGTTAAGTAGTTCTCTTTAGACTGGAGTCTATTCAGAAAAACATTCTTGAGTCTTTAAATAAAAAATGAATGGGATTTTTTCTTCAGTTTTGTTTTATGTCCTAGGGGCTCGGCTTTGTGACCATCAAAGATATTTTCTCTGGTCTCCATCATCTGGAAGTTACACTTACCGTGGTGTACCTGGTGGCCAGTCAAATAGACTGGGTTCCAAATGTCTCTTTGTCTGGCTGTGCCAGCTCCCAGGGGAGTTTGTCATAAGGGACCCCAGACCATAAGGAGCCTTTGTCATCCAAGCCTTCGTTACTTGTTAGTGCTGGAAAAATCTCATTCCAGTACCGCCTGCCTGGTGCCATAAATTAGCGGGTTTGTGGCTGGAGGCATCTCGCATTTGTGGGAGGCCAGAGACACCATACGCATGCCACCATCCTGACCATCTGTGTAACAAGGGTCTGGACTTTCTTTGACATTTTTTGGGAGTAAACTTTCAGATCTATGAGGGTGCATCCTTTGCACTCTTCTTTGGGAAGACTTTTTGCTTCCTTGATTAAGCCGTAAAAAGCCTTTATTGGTTTGAGTCACTATAAATTCTACCATCAATGGCCAGATTATGGATGTTTTGAATTAGAAAAATTTCTAAAATGGAAAATTTTTATGGAGCTCTCATTACAAATAGCTGTTTGTTAGTACTTTTTGAAAGACCAATTAAAAAAAAAAGGGAGATTCAAAGAAATATAACTAGTATTAAGCCTTTTGAATTTGCTGTTTAGCTTTTTGGGTCTTACAGATGCTAATACAGATATTAAGTTGACTAATAAGAGAATTAAGAAAAAAAGCAGCTTCGGGGTGGCAAAATTTTGTTTCCTTTCTGTGGAAAGGTCTACTTGGCTGCAAACAGGTGCCATTTCTTATGGAAAAGGAGGAATGTCCCATAGGATGAAAATGAGAATCCAGAGGGCAACAACAAGAGCCACGAAGAGCAGTGGACTGGAGAACCACTCTCAGGGAGCAGAAAGGGGCTCTAATCGAGGAACATTCCTGGTCTGGTAACAGGTATCTGGCTGGATTTCAGATTACTATGGAACTGTAACAGTGATATTCCTCCCATTACTCTCATTTTTTTCAGTGGGAATTCTATTGTGGTTATCCTGTGTTTGAATCACCAAGACAAGAAGATATTGGGTCTGTGAAAAGCAGATGACTTTTCGGATATCTCTGGATCAAGAGAAACTGCACTCAAGGCTTTACACCCTTGGTGACTCATCTGCCTCTGGACCTAATTTAAATCATGAGGTCCTAGACTTCAAGCCTGATATGTTAATGGGATTAGACCTTTGAGGGATGGCACTAAAGTGTATTTTACACATGGGAGGTACATGAATTATTTTGGCAAGAGGGTAGACTATGATATATTGTTTGCAAAAATATCTACAAACAATTGCTTTCATTTTTGCACAGAGACCCTTTTACAAAGTGACTTTGCTGCTCATAGACTGGCTTTGTGAATTGCTTTGATAATAAACATGTGATGTTTTAGAAATGGTGAGTCACTTCCAAGGAGGCCTTCTAGCTCTTTCAGGACTCAGAGGGCCTTACAGCTCTTCCCTCTGTAGAATACTGCCCCGAGGCCACCATGTAAAGAAGCCTGTCAGGATTACTGGAGGAAAAAGGCCACATAGGGCAGAAATAAGCCAAATAACTGACAAGCCACCACCAAACACCAGACGGGTGACTGAGGCTATTTTGGATTTTTCAGCTCAGTCAAGACTTTAAATGACTACAGCCATGTGAATGACTTCAGGTAAATTCAGCAAAAGGACCATCTTGCAGAGCCCATTTCAAACTCTTGACCATAGAATTATAAGCAAATAAAATGGATTTTGTTTTAGCTACTAAGTTTTGAAGTAGTCTGTTACACAGCAATAAATATAACTGGTATGGTGAGTAAGGAAATAATTTGGGACAAAGGATAAGACATTTGTGAACTAAAATTTGGAGAATTACAATCTCGTGGATTTGGGGGGCTTTGAAAGTTACTTAGTCTAACTCTTATCTTTCTACTACATCCTTACTAAAAACTCATATGACTTTTTCACCATCAGTCGTAGAGATAAGAAACTCACTACCTTCCAAGACTGATCAGGTCATTTTGGATTATCTTTAATTTAGAAAGTTCTTCCTTGGCCCCACATCTGGGACTATAACCTAGGGGAAGATATTACAAGTGTGGAAAAAACTTTTATGAACAGTGATGTTTATAGCAGATATACACAATAATAAAAAACTAGAAACAATGTAAATATCCAAGTCTAAGGGAACAGTTAAATTAGCATTAACTTTGTTAAGCGCCCATTAATTATCACAGTAATGGAGAGTTTGCAATGATCTGAAAACGTTCGTAGTAGGTTATATTAAATAAAAAACCAGGAAAAATTGTATATTCAGTATAACTACAACTGTGTTAAAAGTATATACTGAACACAAAAAGTAGAAGGAATTAGAGCAAACTGTTAGCCATGGCTAGTGGAACTATAGGTAGTTTTCCTCTCTGTTCTTAAATTTAAAAAGTGTTCCTAAGAGAAACTTGGGCCCAAAGCTACTTTCATCTTTTACCCAATGACATAAAATCATTCAGTTGAGGTCAATAAGCAAAGAGAACACACAGGAGGGGCAACTAAACCAGCCTGGTAGTTCGGGCCTGTTTTCTAGTCCTTCCCCTTCTCACAACCAGCTGAGTTTTCCCTTCTTTATGGTAATGGTGCAGGGACTCCTCATCACTCTCTCACCTCCTCTCATTTTTTCTAACCCTTGAGTTCAAACTCAACTGGAAAAGATAAAAATCTTAATTCCACATAAAAATACAGGGAAAAATAAAATTCTAATAAAACAATCAAGAAACTCAGAATAACTAAAATTCACACATGGCATTGCATGGCAGGAGACACCTTTTGCAATTGTCAAGTCCAAGAGGGAGTCATAGGATGGGGTGTGAGTGGATGCATGAGGGGATACAGACAAGTGTTTTGGTGTGGAGTTCATGAAGACTTCGGGGGAAGAAAGAGGATAGAGAGAGAACGAGAGAGTAGGGGAGAGATTGAACATTTAAGGATGTTTGTGATAACATCTCTGCCCTTTTTTGGTTTCTCAAGAGAATGATTTGAATTGAGAGTTGCTTTTGATTAAGTTTTTTGTTTTGGGATGTAACTTCTTACTGAGACTGGATCATTGGGACCTCATCTTTACATGAGTTGCACATATGAGTCTTCCCCAATTATTAGATGTTGAGAAAATTATTTAAACTCTCTGTATTGTTGGTTGAATTGTATTCTCCTATAAGAAATGTTCAAATCCTAAGCCTTGGACATGACTTGACCTTACATGGAAATAGGTCTTTGCCCATGTAATTAAGTTGAGATGACTGGTGTCCTTATAAGAAAAGGGAAACTTGAACACAGAGACACACACAGAGGGAAGTATGAAGACAGAGGCAGAGATTGGAGGTATGCTATCACACCCAGGAAATGCCAAACAGTGCCGCCAACCACAAGGAATCAAAACGGGGCAGGAAGTATTCTTCCCTCAATCCTTTTAGAGGAAGCATGGCCCTGCTGACCTTGATTTCAGACTTCTGCCCTCCATAACTGTGAGATAATAAACTGTTGTTACACGCCACCTGGTTCATGGTAACTTATTATGGCAGCCCTAGGAAACTAATATACTCTGTATATAGGTTTTCTCAGCTGTAAAATAGTGAAAATAATAGTATTTATATCGCAGGACTATTGTGAACATGACATGTGTTAATATATGTAAACATTTAGAAGGTGCTTGAGATATGGTAAGTGCTCAATAAATCAGTGAGAAGAACAGGACCACTGAGATCCAGTCAACTGAGATGATACCTTTCTGGACTCCCTGCTAAGTGGGGCCTAGGTAGTTTCAAGTGTTTACAGAAGAATTAAGAGACTGAAACTGTCCCTGAATATCCTTGTTTCCAGATTCTCCTCCATTTCTGATCTCTCTGAAGCTACCAGGGGACTTTCCTTTTTGTGAGACCCCTAAGTCCCAGGCTGATGGAGCAGGAAGAAAACCTAGAGCTCCCTCTCAGCTCAGCCTCTTTGATGGGCAGGTGGTGGGTTAGGTCCCTTTGGTTCACTGCAATTTATAAAATTCCTAACAATTCTGTGAGGTGGGGACACAGAAAGAATATTATCCTTATTTTATAAGAAAGGACCAGAATAATGTAAAGAATCACCAAAAACTTCTATCCACAAGAGAATAGTATGAAGTCCAGGAATCTCTTCACTGCCCTGTGTTTCAAAGGATTTCTCTAGATGTATGAATTTAGGCCAATGATTCAGTGACAGTTCTGGGTCCAGGACTCCTGAGTCACAAATGAGTGCTCTCTGCTTCTGAGAGGTCACACTCTGCAAGTCTGTCACCTCCAGGGATTGCTCCAGCGGTTAACAGTCCAATTTTTCTACTTTATCTAGTTGTCCAAATTACAGTTAAAGGTCATGGAAAAGGAGCAAATTAAAGGTACTGGATGCCAGACAAGAACCTGAGACTAGAAAAAAAGGAAGACGTGTGCATGTGTGTGTGTGTGTGTGTGTGTGTGTGTGTGTGTGTGTGTGCGCGCGCGCATGCGCGCGCGCGCTTGTGTGTTTCAGAAGCTCTTAAAATCCATATAAATAAAAATAGCACTGGTGGGTCTGAGACTCAGGATGGCCTCATTTTAGAGGGGCTGAAGGTTGATGCTTCAGTCCTGGTGCAAGTCATTTGGCCACAAAAACAATAACAATAACAGCAACAACAATAGTAGTAATAGTTCCTGGCGCTATGTGAAATTTTCCAGTTGGCAGGGTATTTTTCACCTTTATTTTATTTGCTTCTGATGGTAGTCTTGTAATGAATATGCTTCAGGCAGATATTGTGATTCTGGGCCCAGAGCGGTGATATGGGTTTCCAAAGCCAAACATCCTAGGAATAGCAGACCTGAGACAAAATCTAGATGTCTTCCAGACTTGGCTCAGTAATTGGAATCAGATAACCACAGAAGGACAGAGATAAAAAGACATTAAAGGCTATCAAGTCTTTCTTCTTTCCTAGATGGGGAAACTGAGGCTCGGAGAAGTGAAGAAACTGGTTCAAACTTAAATGCCCATATAACGGTGGAGCCAAGATCGGAGCTCAGGTATATTGATAGTCCCAGTACAGTGTTGTTATTTATTTGTTAATTAGAGTAAAAACCTCCCAACAGAGCTGGGGAGCCCCAGGGTTTTGTTACATGCACTGCTAGATACCATTTACACTGTGGTGGCCTGAGACACAGCTTCCTCACAAGTCCTTAGAGTCTAAGAATCCCACTGCTACAGCAAGCATTGCCCATCTGCAGGGAGGTCTCTGGACAGAAAAGGGAATGGTTTCCAGGCAGCATGAGCTTGGGGAGAAGAAAGAGCTGGCTGGGGAGGGGTCCCTGGGAGCCTGGGAAGGAGGCATCCCGCAGGTGGGAAACTGGCAGTGCCCACCATCTCAGTGAGTGCAGGGTTGGAGGTAGGGGGTGGGGAGAGCCTGGGAATCCTGCCTGGAAAGGAGGGCCAGGAAGGATTTATATTCTCATTGGCCTCTGAGTGGCTAGGATTCCTCTCCCCATCCCATCAGTGACTTCAGAGCCAGGCTCATTCACATGCAAATTCCCTCAGGGGCTGAGAGGCTGAGCCCCAAACAGTTCAGGAAAATTGCCTAGAACAGGACAAAACAAAGCCTTGCTGTGTTCTTCTGCAGCAGAGGCAGCCTGGCTTGAGGTATGTCATGGTCAAGACTGGAGTGAAAGCAGTGATTAAGTGCTGGGAGAAGAGAAGGGACCAGAAATGGGCCAGTGTCACCTGGCAGTTTCCAGGAACGCATGACCTGTCAAGCTCCTTTGCCACTGCCAAATGTACCTTCTCATGTCTTCCCATGGAAATCCTCCCAGAAAGCTGGGATAGGGACTGAATAGCCTGGGTTCTGGTCACTGCTCTGCCTCCCATATGCCATGCGTCACTCTAACTTCCCCAGGCAGTGGTGTGCTAGAACTGGCTTGTGGAGTCAATTGTCAGCTTTTCAGGGATTTTCATGACTCTGTTGTTAAACATAGGCATTATAAAGATTGAGTTTTATAAACTTATAATTTAATAATATATGTTAAAAACATTATATAAAAACTCATCACTTCCTAATAATTTTAAATTTACTATTAGCTATGCTCTTGAGGTTATTATTGTCCAACACATCTGGGTGGTGAATGGTATGCTACTGCACATCCCTTCTCCCCTATCCTCCCAAACCACCCCCAATCCTCCATCCAGATCCAGTTGTTAATCATTTACAAGTACAGCACTATGTTCAAGCTGAGTTTTCACAAACATACAAGGTGGATAGTAATTCTGTCCTCTAAGACCCAAGCAGTCAAATGAAACATCAGTGTGAAAGCAGCTTGTAAAGTCTGCCATTGCCTGTCAGCATTTAGCGGGGACCCTGCTTCCCTGCCCTACACCCCTCCCCTTGATCAGGCTTCCCTTCCCTGCTCCCCAACATACCTTTCTGTGTTCATCTCTCATCCCTGTCCTTCCTGCTCCAGCTACACTGACTCTCGCTGTTCTTCAAACACACCAAGCACTTTCTCACTTTAGGGCCTTGGCACAGGCTGTTCTCTTGGTTGCAATGCTTTTCCCCAGAAAGCCACGTGGCTAACTTTTTCAACTTCTTCAAGTCTTTTCTTACATGTTACCCTCTCAGTGAGGACTACCCTGACCAACATATTTCAATCATAACCCCCACCCCAACTCACAAGGCCCTCTTTACCCTGCTCTATTTTATTTCTTTGCCTATCAGCTTACTATTCGCTATATAATTTACTTATGGTTATGTTTAATATTTATTGTCTGTTTCTCTCAGTGCAATATAAGTACCCTACTGGCAGAGATTTCTCTCTGTTTTAATTATCGCTATACCCCAAGCTCTGGTAAATAGTAGGCATTCAATGAATAAATGTGTTGAATGAATGAATGAATGAATGAATACCTCCCCTTCCCTAACTTTTCTTCTGTGAGTACACCAAAGTAAATTCAAACACTGCTTTTTGCTAAGGTGTGTCTGAAAGGAGCCTATGTACACACGAGCACACAGATTTGCACACCAGGTACACCTACACCCGGGAACACTCCCACCTCACGCTCACCCACACTTGAGCACATTCTCTGTCCTAGCCTTCTGACCTTCCTTCTGTTTTCCATCACCTCATAGCCTGTGATGTTTGCACTTCCTGCATAAAATAAGCCTTTTTTTTTTTTTTTCTTCTCTCACACTTTTCTGAAGCTCATTTTCACTTCTTGATTCTTCTGAATCAGCTAGAGTTGGTGTTTGGGACCCGGTATGTATGGAATGAAAGAATTCTGCCAGGGAATATAATTAAAATTCATGAGAAACCTTTATCCATTTCTCATTTCTCTTTTCCTTCAGGGGCCAAGGCCTGGCCTGTCCACCCCCACAGAATTAGCAGAGCTGCTGCAGTTCGGTGTCAGCCACAGCCACAGCCTGAAGGTCGAGGGCATGTTCTGAGTAAACACAGAGCTCTGCACAAAATTAGGGGCT
>NW_011888795.1:7156878-7182834 GCF_000151845.1 Pteropus vampyrus | reverse complement strand
ATCACCTCATAGCCTGTGATGTTTGCACTTCCTGCATAAAAGAAGCCTTTTTTTTTTTTTTTTCTCTTACACTTTTCTGAAGCTCATTTTCACTTCTTGATTCTTCTGAATCAGCTAGAGTTGGTGTTTGGGACTCGGTATGTATGGAATGAAAGAATTCCGCCAGGGAATATAATTAAAATTCATGAGAAACCTTTATCCATTTCTCATTTCGCTTTTCCTTCAGGGGCCAAGGCCTGGCCTGTCCACCCCCACAGAATTAGCAGAACTGCTGCAGTTCGGTGTCAGCCACAGCCACAGCCTGAAGGTCGAGGGCATGTTCTGAGTAAACACAGAGCTCTGCACAAAATTAGGGGCTAGGGGTCAGAAGAGTCAGTTTGGAGCAGGGCCATGGGATGAATTTATCTCTCAATTATATGGCAGGATGCAGACTGACCGATGAGGCCTAGGGCAGTGACCTGAAAGTTGCAGGCTGCCAGGACTGGAAGGGCTTTCAGAAGCCAGCTAGTTCAATTTTCTTGCAGATGGGCAGATGGGGAAACTGAGGACTGGAGTAGAGAGGTAACTTGCCTAACTTCTCAGCAGAAATCAGTGGCTGATTTCTAGACCAGAATACTTTCCTTAATGCTCACTACCAGTAGACATGTGCCTTTTCCTGTTCTGCCCCAGGACTGTGCTTACTGCTGGGAAAAAAACATAGACATGGGCCCTGAACTCATGGAGCTGACAGTCTAGTGGAATGACCTTGAGTTCACCATTAGAACTTGTATACCACGAACAGATAAATTGAGCATTTCCCATCCTTCATAGCTCAGATTCCATTTCCAACTATTGTAAAATATTTTTTTTCTCTCAAAACCAGGGTGACGGAGAGAGTTCTTTAACAAAATCTAGGCAACACAGAGACCCTCAAGTTCTTTCCGTTTTACTAAATTTTACTTAATTACCCTGACAGGCAGTGTTGCTTTAGGAGTAATGCAGAGCCGGGAAACATATCAAGGTCGTTTCCAGGATAAAACTTGTTCTTAGAAAGGCCAATGGAGAGATGACATCACTATGTGGGAGTAAGAAGACCAGGATCGAGATCTGACTTTCTACGGAGACTTAGACAAATCCATTTAAGTTCTTTGTGTTCAGTTTCTTTTCCTGCATTTGATCAGCCCTTTCAAAATACTTTTCCATAAATCGCTTGAAAAAACTGAGCGACATGAGCAAGGTCAAAGATGGCCACGTAGTGGTCGAGTTAGAGTAAATGAGAAAACTGTCCTTCATTGAGCATCCACTGAAACCAGCAGGCACTTTATTACTCACACTGTTGCCATCATTACCTCTACAATAGTATTTATTATGCTAATTCCATATGTGTTGGATGTATATCATTAAAGCATTTATCTCATTCACAAAAAGCCCATGAGGTAGGCATTATTATTACTCCCATTTTACAATAAAAGGTGGAGGCAGGACCTGAACCCAGGCCTGACTGGCTCTAAAGCCTGATCTCTGAACCACTGAGCTTGATTGTCTTTTGTAGTAGTGTTTCCACTTGTAGCCGTCATCTCATTTAAACCTTCCTATAACGTTTGAGGAAAGTATTATATCATTATAAACATTTTTTTTGTGCTCATGACAAAACTGATGCTTAGGGATATTGAGAAGCTTAGGGAATTGCATTATCAAATTCTTATTTACTCTTCAAGACTTATCTCAAACATTAACTATTTCCAAAGCCTTTCCTGAACACCCAGAAATGATCACTCCTCAACTTATATACTGCCTCATATCCCTCGTGTTATTTGCCCAGCTTTAATTTAGTAATTATATACTCATCTCATAACACACTATAAAACCATGAGTTCCTTGAGAGTGGGTACTGTGTTACTCATCTCAGTGGGCCTTGTCTCTGTTGCGGTCTCTCCTTATGGTAATTTTTCAATTGGATTCCTTGACTTCATTTCATAGATGGTGGGGAGACATTGCAAGGTATTGAGAGTTGCACACTCAAAGTAATGTTTTAAGACAATCTCTCTGGACACATGTAGAGGGTTAACTGGAAGGGGAGAGACTGACAGCTGGTAGCATTTAACAGATGCCAAAGAGCTATGCACATTCAATGAGAAAAAGAGAGAGGGAGAATAAAAAGAGAATGAAGGTTTTTATTGTCTCTTTTTCTAATGAAAAGATGTCATGGAGTAAACTTGAATATAGGATGGATAAATCTGCTGTCTCCTTGGTGGTTCTGGTCTAAATACCTCTTTCAGTAACTATAGCTCCTGGGTTCCTTTCTAAGTCCAACTTGACCACTTCATCTGACACTCAATCAATGGAGCTGTAATTTGTTGCATTTCTAAGAAAAAAAGACAGTTTTCCACAATGTTTATGAGATAGAGTAAATTTGACTATAGACAATATTTGCCTTGCATTATACTTACTTACATTAAATTACACTTAAAAATCTAAGCATCCATAAACTAGGATTCCACTGCCACTTAATTTTTTGAAAAGAAGAAAAGACCAATATAAATTTTGATCCCAGTGTGACCCTGGCCAATGAATTGCCCTTCCCGGGGCTTCAGTCATGATCGTGGTGGAGTTGAACCATGATTTCTGAGGTCTTAGATGCATAGAATATTAGGGCTAGGTTGGCCTTAGAGACCTTCTGGTTCATGTCCCTGTATCTGAGAAAGAAGAAAACAGAGTCCCCTTTAGAAGTAGTCACTTGCCCAAGGCTACCTAGTTAGTAGAGAAAGACCACAAGAATCCAAGCCTGCCAACTCTCTGGCCAACGTCTTTGCTCTGCTCCTTGTCTGCAATATTAACCAGCTGTGATTTACATGCCTCATCTGTGCACTGCAAGAATCCACACATTGTAGCCACATTCCAAAGAAGCAGATGCTGCCATTTAGATGTACATGTGCCTCAAAGACCAAGGACTACAAGAAATCAGGCCAGAGAGAGGAATTTTCATAAAATGAGAGCATCCAGACCACAGCCTTGAGTTTCTGTTTTTCTTCAAGCTACTGCTGTGCAGTGTCAGCAGTATGGTCATCATCACTCTGATGGGCCAGGCTGGAAGGGTAGACTGTGGGTTTGGCCTGGGCTAGAAAGGGTTCTTGTGAACTGAAGGGTCCTTTAAATACACTTCTAAGTCTGCCAGGGGGATTTAGTCACAGAATGAAAAAGCCTCAAAAAGGGGGATGTTATCCCACCAAATGGAAATCAGTGATACTTAAAATTGCTTGGAAAAGGACAGCAGTGCCATGATATGTTTACAAGTTTTCTTTAAATGACATGTCACTAAGGCATCCCCAGCAGACTGTAGGCTCTTATTGGAATGCTTATGGCTGTGGAACTTTGAGAAGTGGCTGTTGTACCATATTATTACCGGTTTCTGGCATTATTCTAACTAGGATAATGAGGGTTTGGTAGGGTCATCTGGAAAGTTCTGGCAAGAAAGATTAGGATTAGAATTCTGGAATTTAAGGGACTTCAGGGATCATCTCATCTCACCCCCTCATGGACCAGATGAAAAGACCCCAGAATTTTGAAGAGGGATGTTGCCTTATCCGGGGGTGGCATAGCATTCTCATGCTTTATTCAGATGGAAAGGGAAGCACTTGCCTCTCATTTTTTGCCAGGAAATACACATATTCTAAGGGCAAAGGGTAGGGGGCAATTAGAAAAGGTGAAAGGGTTTCAACTATATGTGGAAGGCTTCTGGGTTTGGGAGTTCAGAGGCCGGACTACTAGTCTTGTCTCTGAATTCCGAGCTTCAGTCTCCTCTTCTGTACAACGTGAAATTAAGTAATAGTTAAGCTGTAGTTCCTGCAAGGTGTGACATTCAGGGTAACTAAGGAGGGCGAGTGAGCAGAGTGAGTTTCAGAGCCACCTTTACCCTGAGCAGCCCCATTTTGGTTTTCTATATCGAGCCTTGATAGAATTTTGATAGAAGAAAATGTTCATTGGGGAGAAAATATTTGAAAAACAATAATAACAGCAACAGTATGGGACTAGATAAGTCTCCAGAGGGCCTTGTAGCCTGACATTCTGCAAGTTTTTGACTCCAGGAGAAGAACTCTGCCGGACACAGATGAGCTCCAGTTGTCAGCTGACCAGCACCCAGCATCCTGCAAAGGGAGGACTGCTCAGGCCTCATGGCTGCTGCAACCTCTGCAGGGAAGCTAATGTCGATGCTGGGATGGCATTCTGGAAGGGAGTCAGCTGGGAAAGCACAAGTGGAGACATATCTCTTGCCCTCCTTGCCCAATATGTTAATTACTTCTTCCAAAGATTTTCGAAAAATGTGTCTGAATCAGAGATACAAGTACTGTAGGGCACTTCAGGTAGGCAGCTCGGTCTCTGCATTGCCTCAAGCAGACTGCTCCTTTGCTATGCCCAGAGGTCATGAGTCTAATTTTGGAGCAGAGAGAGTGCTGTAAGACTTTCTTGTCCACGCCAGATCATATGGGAGTTAATGGCAGATATGGGACTAGAACAGGCATTTCCTGAATCTCAGGCAAGGCCCCAAGACCATGCTGCCCTTTCGAACGGTCTAGTCCATCTCCTTGGGGTTTCAGGGAGGTGTCTTGCCACCCTGGATAGAAAACATGAACCAATTTCCCAAACATTCTTCAACCAGAAAGGCCAAGCTTTGGATAGAAATGTACTCCAGTGTCCTTAATTCAGTGTCAGAATTGATCTTCAGATTCTATTGTGGCCCTTGAAAAATACTTTGTCATTTTTTTCCACTATAAAATGCAGCTGATGTCAGCAACTTAATTTGCCTCGCCAGGAGACTGATCTTTTTTTTTTTTTGGCAGAGTTGGGGGGGGTGTGCAAAGGAATGAGTTAAATCCTCTATTGTGTGATTATCATCTTGATAAAAGAGTCCTAACAAGGTCAAACTTGGCATCTGTCTAAATAAGAGAAAAACTCATGAGAAATAATTGCTCAGTACATTACTCATTGGTTATGAGGCTTCCAATGAAAGCAAGTGTTCTCACTGAGAAAATTTCTAGGTGGTTGACACATTTGAGAGTAGAGAAGAAAGTTGTTAGGAAATTCACATTTAGACTTGTCTAAATCTATGGAAATTTCTCTCATATTAAGCCAATGTTTGGTCATTTCCTTCTGGTTAAATTCACTCTCCAACCCAAATATTCAAGAATGCCATGGTTTTATGACCAGCATTATTAGTTAGGGAAATGAGCTGGGGGATTCTTCTAACCTACCCATAATCCACCTTCTCCTGGAGTTTGGTTCTGGCAGAGGCTAGATTATATCATGAAAGACATAACTGACCTGTTTGTCAGAAATTTCAGTTTAGGATGATGAACACCTAGGGTCTCAGTGAATAGCCTCTGGCTGGGCCTTGTAACTCTGAGAAGTTGGCTCCATCTTTAACGAATTTATAAAGACTTGATGTCAGTCTAGGTTACCAATCCATATCATCCCTTAGAGGAACCAGTTCCATCCCTTTTCATTCTTTATTATCAGTCTTTTATTACCGTTAACCTTTTCTGTCTTGTGCAATGGCTATTTTTCTAAGTTTATTTTTCTTAGTAAGGGACTAGGTCTTTTGTATTCATAAATTCTCATAGTCTCTAACACAAAACAGTCAAAGAAGGGCAGCATCCCATAGAGCAGTGGTTCTCAAAGGGGGAGATTTTGTCCCTCTGGGGACATTGGCAACTTCTGAAATCATTATTTGGTTGTCACAGCGGGAGGGGAAGTGCTATTGGCATCTAGTGAGTAGAAGCCTGGGATGCTGCTAAAAATCCTATAATTATTGAAACAGCTTTCCTCAGCAAAGAATTATCTGGCTCAAAATGTCACTAGTGCCGAAATTGAAAAACTCTGCCATGGAACCTCAATTTGGGAAAGTTTTTAGTCATAGAAACTTTATTGCAAATGAGATATTTAATGCAGATCCAACATAAATAGTAAGCAACACCCAACAATTAAAATGAGTTTATGCAGGTTAGGGGTTCACAGCCCCACTTACCAGGCCTCCCCATCCTCTACTTTTCTTATAAGCCCCTGAAGACTCTCGGGGCTCAGTGGAACACAGCTTATGTAGCCAAAAAGCATAGGATTGAAAGTCACAAGACATGGATGGGGAACCTTGATTCACTACTTACTAGCTATACAATCTTGGATGGGTTGCTTTACCTTCTAGGGTTTGTTTCTTGGCCTGTAAAATGGGATAGTAGTATGTGTCTCATACGATTGTTTAAAAATGGAATGAGATTATAAGTGTACAACTACCTAGTAAATGCACTACTTTGCTATTGATCAAACAACCTGGTTAATACAAGGTTAATTCTTATTGAATTACTGACTGTGGAAAAATGAGACTACAATAATACTAAAAATATGCAAAGTCTACCCCATAGTGGTTTGATGAGAACCTATTCCCAGAAGCCAGAGAAAGTTTAGAAAGTAGGTTCTCATATTTTTTGAACCAGATACAATCTTAATAAACTTGGTCTCTCAGAAAGACTCCAACACTATTTTCTTACTTAAATTAAAAAAAAAAAAAAAAGGAGAGAAATACTTCAACCTTTTCAGCTCCACTTTTAAAGAATAACTTCCCATCTATGGCACTGTTTGTGAGTTCTCTCTAAATTCCAGGGAATACTGTGTTGATATAATAATTTCCTGCTTCTCTTCCATGTTTTTTACATCCATCTCTGATATAATCCCTACTCTTGCCTGTACTCTTTGCTGATACAATCCAAACTCCTTAGCATCACATTCAAAGCCCTTCAGAATCTCTCCCCAATGTAACTTTCCAAGCTCAGCTCCTACTGTCTACTACTCCATACCCTACACTTCCCAAACACTTGATCATTACTTAGGGAACTGAACAATGTTTTCTAATGCCTTAAGTTTGGACATACTTTTGGCTGTATCTCAGTCTGATTAATGCTACTTTGGGGTCTCTGCCCTTTTCTCCTTTTTTTTTAAATTGAAAGTGACCTTGGAGCAGAGGTTAATGGAAATATTAAAGACTTTGAGAACAGAGAGAAAAAGGGGATGTTGTATTTGGCTCAATTACACTTTGCCAGCCTCAGTTTCCCTCACGGTCCTTTCTAGGTTTATATACACAGCCTGTATCTAGCATATCTCCCATACCTTCATTCATTATGTTGTAACCTTGTGTGTCTCTCTTACTGGACTGTCACCCTGGGAGAGTAAGCACAGTATCTAATTCATCTAGGCTTCTCTAACTCTCACAGATTCTCCAGTAGAGATCCTGGCCCAATTAGGAAACCTCAAGAGTCTCACCTTCACATAGTCATATTCACAAAGGTAGGAGGATTCCAAGTTGAAGTGCATGAAGTATAGCTTGATCCGAAATCCCTCTGGGACAGTGATATTCCAAGTCACTTTCGAATCACTTGGGTAGGAGTCTGGATAGCCAGGTGACTGGATCTGACCAAACATATTGTTAAGCTCCACAGTGTGGGCCAAAGCCTTCATCAGGGAGAAGCACAGAGTGTGATAGAGAAGGAGCCACCTGAAACACATAAATGGATCTACTTAACATTCACAGACACACTATAGGTCCTCACTATTTAATTAAATCAGCAGCCAGAAGACCAAGTTCTCAGTATGTCTCTGTCACTAACTTGCTGTTATTACTTTTCCTCTCGGGCCTTGCTTACCCAGTCTGTGATACAGGAAGACATTAACTTACTGATTTCTAAGGTTTCTTCCAGTTGTGCTTTTTTGAAGATGTGATAATAGTATTAAACTTTCCCAGAAAGTCCCACATTTGAGAGTCTGACACATATCATTTTTCTGTTGAAAATGTAAATTTCATAATTAAATAAAAGTTGATGTCATTTCTTCAGCTCAGCTTCATTTAAAAGTTGTAAATGCTTGCTTCAGTTTCTAAAAGGTAATAGTAACATGGTAGTATTGGGGTGAGATTTATACTCAATGATGAGATTTGCCATCTCTTAAACAAATTTAATGAAATCGATCAGATATAAAAATTTTGAATTAAGAAAGGATGAGTAAAATACATTTTTTCCCCTCTTGGTAAGTGTTCTTATAAAAGGACTAAACCCCTACAACTTATTTCCAGCTGTAGGAATCAGAAATAATAGACTGTTTAAAGGGTTGCAGAAGGGACAAGAAAAATTCAATAAAACTCATAGAATATGCCTAAAGTAGCTGATTCAATAAAGAGGCAGAACGTCCAAGGCTGGTCAAAAACCTAATGGTCAATATACACTATGATAGACATCTAATAGACTTCCCCCACTGCAAGACCCAAGGACTTTGAACTCAAATGTCCCAAACCTGGCTCATCAACATCTTCCGTAAGTCCTATTTATTCTGCTTCCTACATTTTAGAAATCCATCTGTTTTTCTCTAGTCAATTAATTTAAATGTTTTTATCTGGCCTATTGTTATTGCATCCTAAGTGATCTCCCTGCCCCCATTATACCATTCAGCAAGCTTCCACCAAAGTTGATTTTCTAAAACAGATGTGATCGTGCTGCTTCCCTGTGCCTGCGGAGTAAAACATCTGCTCCCAGAATGGCTGGTGAGCCCTTTCTGATCTAGTACTGATCTTCCTGTCCATCTCAGTGCCGGCTGTGCTCTGGCATGTCATCCTGGGAGAATGCCATTCCCATCCATACCTCTGCCTCATTACACATTCCCTGCTCATTTCTTACCTACTTGTCTTATTTCTCCTCCACCATCCAGCTCAAAGCTTCCCAGGCTATGCAGTATCCTTCATTCTACAGCTCCCTGTAGTATATGCTTCCGTTAGAGCATATATCACACTATACTGCTTTAGAAGTACAACACATGAAGTTAGATGTATTTGGGTTCGAATCCCATTTCTTCTATTTACTGGTTGTGAAATCTTGAGTAATTAGTCTCTCTAAGCTCCAGTTTCCTCAATATGTAAAATGGGGAGTATAATCTCTAATTATAGGACTCATATGAGCATTCAAGATGATGTATACGAAGGACCTAGTATAAAGGCTGGTATATAATAGATTATGACTGACTGACTCATTGACTGACTGAATGAATGAAAATGGAGCCAGAGTATTATATAGTCCCAAAAGTCAATGCTGGGAAGTTAAACCAGCATCTTCAGATTAATAGTTATAGCTAATCAGGAAGCTGTTTGTCCCCAACCCTCCCTCCCAAGTGAACAAATGCATATATGTGTATATATGGATACACATGAACTTTTGAGTGTGTAAACACAAAAAGGTAACTATATATATAGATTAGCTGTCTCATATAATATTGGTATAAAAGGTAAATAAATAGATAAGTGCAAAAGTTCTAGAAGGATATCACCAGGGTTTTAATAGTGGTTATCACTGAAGTGGGAATATGGGTGTTTTTAATTTTGTTTTTGTGTATATGAAATGTTCAGATTTGTCTAGAAGGACCTATACTATTTTTTCAATAAAAAGAAAAAAATAAAGTAATTTAAATTTTTCCAAGGCTCTTACAAATAGCAACATATGAGATGAAACTAGAGAAACAAAATGTTTTAAACCAATTGGCAGGGTCAATATTTTTTTAAATCAATTTTGGAGGGAGGGCCTCAGAGGCAGAGAGAAAGGAAGGCATAAATCCAAGCTCGCCAGTGAATTTACAGGAAAGCTGAGTTCAGAAACTCTCACTTGCAGGGCCTACGCAGTCCCACTTTCAAGTGAGGAAATGTACCATTGTCAGCAGGGCGGGAAGCTCTGGTTCAATGCTGCCTCAGAAGAGAAGAACTAGGTTCAAGTCCAGGCTTTGACTTCATTTATCTGACCCACTGTGGGGAAGCATATAAGGTTTCAGTTTCTTCATCCATTCAGTGGTGATAACGATGGCTTCCCACAGGGCTGTTTTCAGAGTAAAGGAGGATTAGAAAGTACTTTGTTAACTGTCTGGCCCTAGGCAAACATTAGTTGTGATTACTCCATCATGATGCTTCCCGAAAAGCAGGGAGGGGTTAGGAGTATGCTTTGGCTCCCAAACTGGACTTTCCTGCAATAGCGACATCCAGATTATGCAAGGCTGAAAGGTTAACTTTCTTCATGTCTGCTTTTTCCAGACCACATGGAGGAGACTCTGAGCCTCCTAATGTGGGTCTGTCAAGGGCTGGCTGCTGACAGCCCTAGGAGGCCCAGGACCATGTGTGGTAGGCAACCTGTCAGCGTCAACGTGGGAGGAAGTCCTGTGAAGCTTTCTATTCTGTTTTGTTTGCATCTCAAAACCATCAAACATATGAAACAAATATCTCCTTGCACATAATGGGCTTAAGCATATGCTTGCTTGCTTTAGGGGCTGCAAATCAAAGAATGCAAGTGGCGGCTTTCATTCCCCATCACACTCTCTGAATTTTTTGGCTTCTTATACACCAGGCACCGTCTGTACAATTCCTGACACCTGCTATCTATTCTCCAACTAATCAAAAAAGTTTTGCTACATTTGCTTGAAATGTCAAAAGTATTGTATAAAGCTGGGATTTCATGAGCTCTACTATAGGAGCAGGCTATCAGAAATGCATAAAAATGCCTGCATATATCAATGGTTGTGGAATGAGTAGCACTTTCTATCCTTTCCATTTATTCCCCTCATTTCAACTTACACTACACCCAGACTGTTTTTGAGTAGAAGAGTTGAAAGGGACTATATAGATCCCTTTGGCAACATCCTTATTTGACAGATGATGAAAAGAATACCCCAAGAGATGACATGTCATGCCCAATACCATATGGTGAATTAGCATCAACAGAAGTAGGGAATAACAAAAGCTCACAGAGGAGGCTGGGTCCCTGCCCATATCATGCCCAGGCATCTGGCCAAAGCAATTAATCCTGTGAAAAATAATTCAAAACTCCATGGCTTTATGTGAAAATTAAAAAAAAAAGAGAGAGAGAGAAAAGAAAGAAAGAGAGAAAGATACTCATACGCTTCCCCAAAAGATTCTAGTTTAATTGGTCTGGAGTGAGGTCTAGTCATTGGCAATTTTTAAAGCACTACACATGATTGTAATATGCAGGTAGGATCGAGAGCTGCCAGCATAGAAAGATACACTTGGTTGAGAGTCTGGTGGAATATAGTAGAAAAAATCCTGGACTTGGAGCCCAAAGAACCAGGTTTATGTCTGAGCCTTTTCAAAAAACATCAGTGTATCTTTGGGCAAGTTAACTGCTTTCATCCTCACTTCTCCATCAATCCTTACCTTATCCAAAATCTGAAGACTAGATGAGACAATGCCTATAAAATTGTTTTGCAAATTCTGAACTGCTGTTCTATGTGAGGCAAGACCCTTTAAAGACTTCTAGTGGAGCATTTTCCAATACTTTTGCTATTCAACAGCTGAATTCAATTCAGTTAATATTTATTGAATACCTAATAGGAAACAGACATCATGCTAGGTGCTGTGCATGCAAAGATGAACAAGATGTAGATACTGTACCTTAAGAAACATTCAGTCTTGGAAGAGGAAGTGGACATTTAAACAAGGAAGTATTACAAAGACAAGAAGAGATGTATCCCCTAAGGACAGGCCCCAAATGACAGAGACAACACGAAGGAGAGGATGCTCACTTTGGGGATGCTGGCCAGGGAAGAGAAGGTGATGTTTGAGCCCGCTGGAACAATCAGGTCCCCCAAGTAGAAAATAAGGGGGAGGACTGTTCTGGACTAAGGAATGATAAATGCCAAGATACAGAACTGTTAATCAGCTATGTAGTGTGGTATGGCTGGGGCATTTGGTAAGGTGAGATTCGAATAGTGACAGATCGATCTAATTGTCATTAAGTGTAGATGGTATAACTCTCATCTCTTTTAGGAGGAAAAAAAATGAAGTTAGATGGCAGGTTTAAAATTATAATGGATTTAAAAAAGAACCGAATGATTGAATTAACCTTCAAGATCTGATTATCTCTCTGAATCACAGGTAATCTGAGTTCAAAGAGTTAACAGTCTAAAGCCCCTCATTGACCCCTGACCCAGGAAAGTTGCTAGGCGACTTTGCAGAAGAGAAACAAATAGAATCCCTTTTTCAATTGAGGAGAAATTAATGGGAAAAGAGGCATTTAGGGACTTAGCATATCTGCAGAGTTTTCTCTTTTTCCTTTTTCCTTTTTTTCTTTTTTGGTATTTTTAACAGCATTAACATTTATAAGTAGTAAAAGTAATTATGGTGGTAGGGTTTTGAGACTTGCAGAGGAAAAGTTAACAAGGAATGTCTGGTAAGAAGGATCAAATAACTCTAAGAGTAGGCTGAGGAATAGAAAATATTGAAGAGCATAAAAAAATGTTAGAATTTAAAGTCCTAGTTTCAGAACTCTAAAGTCTCTTTTTTAAAACAAATTGTGGTATCCCTTTAAGAGCCATTTGGTGCAACTGATAGCCTGATTCATGCCACCAGCTGCCTCTGATTTCAGTGAGAAATGCAGAAATTTATAGGGAACTGTAAAACAAGGACAGGTTTTTAGTTTTCTAAATAAAAATTTTAACTGGCCAACTTCTGAAGGTTTAAGAAGCCAGAGCTGAGCTGTGGGAAGCTGGTTTTTTTTCCGGTCAGAACAAATAAACACACAAACACATATCTAACTCACAAAGTATTGGGAGAGATAAACCAATGCTCTTTGCAGAGGAAGAAAACAAAAAATCAGCCTGTGGGCAACAGGAGGAAAGTCGCATTTGCCAGCAGGCAGCACCCTATGCTGGCAGAAGAGAAATGTGAGCCTCAGCAGTATTGGGGCAAGATTTGCACAAAGTCTCTTGAAACAAGTTGCATGTCTCCGGAGTCCCTGGGAAGGCACCCAGACCTCATCTCCCTTCTCAGAGCCCTTAAGGATCGGTGATAACCCCCCTGTACCACCCGCAGGACACACAGGTAAGTCTACCGAAAGACAAGGTCAGACCCTTCATGGCTACTTGACACCTGGTCCCTGCAGGAACACCCGTGCCCACTCCTGCCGTGGCACTTACCTCATTTTCCTGCCTTGGGTGCTCCTGGCTGCCTGGCCTTGGTCCTCCCGGCCTGACTTGTCTGTGAGCTGATCCTTGGTGTGGTGTCAGCGATGCCTTATCTTTGTTCTGAGGTCCCTGTGTGTCTCTGGAATTGGCTGGCATTCTCCATTCAGGTCACGCCTTCCCCTGCCTGCAACAGATCCCCTCTCCCCCTCTCTCCCTCTGCCTTTTCCTCTCTCCTTTCTCTCTCTCCTCTGACTCGCACTTACACACACTCAGAGGAACCTGACAGAACGGAATCTGTCTTCTTCCTTAAGAGATCTGCTCCTCCAGTTCTCTTCTTTATTCTGTGTGGTTGGCTCCAGCCTTTGAGAGAAAATAACCAACGGCTCAAATAGGTATTTGTGTCACTGTGTGTGTGTGTGTGTGTGTGTGTGTGTGTAGAGGGTGGAGGGGGACAAAGTCTAATTTCTCCTCAGTCTCTCTTGCCAGATGGCTATAGTTTTCTGCTCTTTTTCAGGGTACCGGCAAAAGGACACCAATTAAACAGAAACCACCAACCAAGAAGGCAATTCTAACATCTACATTGGGAAAGAAAACAGATCCCAACCCCAAAGCCTCAGTCTGTGGGCAAATACTGCAGGTTCTTCTGTGAGCAGAGCCATTGGCCCGGAATGTGAGGGAGCACCAAGTCTCACTGTTGACTAGTTCTTTTTCCCACTTAAACACAGTACTTGTGCTGTTTATCAACTCAGGGTGTGCAGAGGTCTAATACAGCTAGAGAGGATCCTCCACAGCAAGAAAGACCCACACCCCGGGTTGTAGGAAGACCTGGGCTCAAACACACACCCAGGGTTTGTGGAGGGATCAGTGGCAGATCTGAAAATCACTCCCTCCGCAACATTATAGTATAAAAACTAGATCTTGCTGAGGATTTTTCTGCGTTAGGGATGGTGCTAGGCACAAACATCATCTCAATTACTCCCACAAATTTGTGAGGTCCATACATTAAACTCATTTTACAAATGAGAAAACTGAGGCTCAGAGAGGTTACACGACTTGCCGAGATTACCCGGCTCTTTGTTACTTCTTACTGCTACTACCATTACTAGTTAACATTTATTGAGCAATATGTGTCAGGCACTGTTCTAGTGATGTGTTAATTTCCTCTAATCATATTTATATCTTATATAGGTGAGCAACAATATTGCCCCCATTTATAGGTGAGAAAACTGCCCAGAGAAGTTAAGTAACTTACCCAAGGTCACACAGCTAGAAAGCAATGAGAGAAAACTCTAAGCTCTTACCTATTATACTATACTGCTTCTCGCTGATATATTATAATGCACATGACAGTTCAAGCACACACAATATTCACAGAGAAACTCAATTTGAGGCATTTCGAAAAGAGCGTTAGAGTCAGAACTTAATTGTAAGCTTTCCTTTCTCTACAAGACAGCTGTGCGCTTTGGGACCAATACTTAACATCTTTGACCCTGTTTTCTTATCTGGAAAACAGGGTTGCTATGAAGCTTAAGTTATATTATGCTTGTAGAGTGCTTTTTTGGCTGTCCAGTGGTATATCTGAGAGAGATATACCACTCTAAACAAGGAGGCAAACACTCCCAACTCTGCTTTGGCACATTCTGGGGAAAATTGCCTCGAATCTCGCTGGAATTCTTGCTCCATTATCTCTATTTTAACACTTTCAAGTGTCAGCCTTGCCAAGCCTCACATTATTAAGAGGCTGTGGTTGATAATGTGGGTGAGAGTATATAGGATGAGAGAATATGTTTGTCCTCAGGCACTGTTTCAACAAAATGTTACTTTGGATTTCATGCAGAATAGAAAAAAAAGAAAACTTTTAAAATCCCATTAAGAAGACTTACAGGCTCTTCAGACATCAAATAACTCTCGCAAAAACATTTTAATGATTTAAGTGTAAATGAATCAGAAACACATGGACTACATCTCTCTTGGAATACACAAGGGTTTTAAAACCAAAAGAGAAAGAACTTGGCGCAAAGCACATTGCACTGTGCAGAGGGCCCTGCCCATTAAAGATGGTCCTTCTATTCGTGCTACAGCTGAGCTGGCCCTCCCCTAAGGTACGGCACACACATACAGGGAAACGCAAGTCATTTGTCCTGGACATGGAGGGAAGAGCTTGGGAGGGAAAGCCATCAGTTTTCCTCATAAAGTGTCGTAGAGCAATTGAACCTCCTGGAATAATTTCCTGGCCATGTTTTTTTAAGGCTGCCAATGTTCCATGGGAGACATTTGAAATATGTTCTAAGCCAAAGTTCTGCCAATATACAACAGATCTGATATGTGCTTCCCTGGGATTTAGCCAAGGCTCTGATGGAATCTGCATGAAAACAAAAATTATGTGGCTCAGGAATGATCTGGGTGGGCTTCAGGGCAGTTTCCCATTAGGTTGGACTACATTGGTGACAGTGTCCTGTGCTTTTGCTAAAAGCTTTCTGCGGTGTCATCAATAGATGCGGGGGTGGGAGGAACAGAAGGGAAGTGGTGCGGGAGTAGACTCAATATCAGTAGCTTAACTTGTATGTGACTTTGGGCAGGTCACCTACTTTCTCTGCCAGGGGATGGGGGAGGAGAGGCATCAGTTTGTTCCACTGTGAAATCAAGGGATTGGACTCTGTTGAGATCATACATGTGGGTGTGAGGGCTGTGGGATAATATTGCAGTGGAAGCGGTCAGATGGGTTACTAATGAGCTATAAAGAGGTCAAGGAGTCCAGAGTGGCCCTCTAATCTTGACATTGGATTTATCTGTTGTCACAGTAGCATTCCATTACTCAGGATTCAAACATAGGTATTTGGAAAAATAATTTTTAAGAAGATTTGACTGTTTTTTTTTTTTAAATTTTTACAAAAATGTTTAAAATATACATACAAGGAACTGATAGTATATCATTTAAGATTGTAAAAGTATAGAATGACATGTGGGCTCAGTACCCCCAGGTTATAGTCAGGGGAAGAGATCAGAAAACCACTATAAAGAGTAAGTGCCACAGCATTCCTACCACTAGAAAGAGCTTGGTTTACATGTTCTGTGGAAGTATTTATTATATGCAGCTCCTAAGTCAGGACCTTCTGGAATTCCGTGAATGTGTTAGAGAATGTAAGGAATTTGGGCAATGGGTTTTTGTTGGCAAAGTCTGAAATTCAGGCTTCCTATAGAATATCTAAGATACTGATAAATAGCCCCAAAGATCGAAGCTTAGAATTAAATTTTGGGTTATTTAACACATTGACTGACAGTATGCTGAAAGCCATTACTTCAGAATCTATCAGATTATTGGAATAATATGGGAAATTTAAAAAAATTCCTGAACTTGATCTCAGATTCAAATTTAATGAATCTAGGCCGGGTTTCCTGAATTGGTAATTTTAAAAGCTCCCACGGCATGATTTTGCCATTTTGGGTACATATAGCATAATGGTGTTATCTTATAATTGATGTCATTTTAGATTTGATAAAATATCCTTACTATGTGCTAGATATTTCCATATACATTATTACATATAATAGTCACATCTTTTTACAGACGCCAACACCAGTTTCAAGAGACTAAGTGTCCTGGCAAGAGGACGATCAATAACTAGAGCCCAGGCCTTTTGATCACAAATCCAGGACACTTTCCCCTCATCTGAAGACTGGTGATCTTGCTTGTGGATGTTGAACAACCGTGAGCCATGCTGTCATGTGACTGCAAGATTTCAGGGAAGAAAAAAATAGCTCTATCAAAAAATAAACCATTATACTCTGTTATGAGCTGAACTCTGTCCCTTCAAAATTCATGTGTTGAAGCCCTAACTCCCAGTACTCTGCAATGTGACTATAGGGTCTTTAAAGAGGCAATTAAATTAAAATGGGACTGTTAGGATGCAACCCAATCCAATGTAACTGATGCCCTTATAAGAAGAGAATAGGAAGGACAGAGGCAACGCACAGGAAAAATCATGTGAGGAGGCAGCAAGAAGGCGGCCATCTGTGAGCCAAGGAGAGATGCCGCAAAAGAACACCTTGATCTTAAATTTCTTTAAAATACCTGCCAACACGTTGATCTTGAACTTCTAGTCTCCAACACTGTGAGAAAATAAATGTCTGCTGTTTAAGCTTCCAATCTATAGTACCTTGTTATGGCAGCCCTAGCGAACTAATACAGGCTCTCCTACAGAATGTTCTCCCAAAGCATGAGACACATACCACCAGTGGTGTCTAGCTGATTTCAGGTGCCATGCACATGGAGTTTATAAACACTGGGTCAGTTAAGATTCTATTTGGTAGGTAATAAGAGAAACTTTGATTAATACTCAAACAAATAGAATTTATTTTCCCCACGTAGCAAAGAGTGAGGAGGTAGGCAGGTCTGGGGCACCTATTCAACATTGTGTTCTTTCTTTCTGCTCTGCCGGCCTTAGGATTTGGACTTTGATCATTACCTCATGATTGCAAATAGCTATAGTGACTCTACGTGTCATGTCTATATCTAAGCAGGAAAAAAGAAAAGGAAAAGGTAGCATTTAGGGACTTCTTTTTACATCTCATAGGCCAGAGCTGGGTTGCATGGCTACCACTGACTGCAAGGGAGGTTAGGAGGTCCGGTTCTTACTTTTACAGTTTATATAGCAGAGGCAGGCAGCAAAGAAGACAGGTTGGATATGGGAGTTGTATGAGCCGAACTTCAGTGTCTGTCACCATTGTATACCAAGAAAGTCCTGCCTTTTTTATTTCTCTTTCACTGCTGATATGAAGAAAGTCTCGAGGTGGTGAGATTATGCCATAAATGCGATTTTCCCTTTTAACAAAGAAAGGCAGGTCTCAGTTTTGGAGTTTTGTGAAAGTTAGAATTTAACCTTTTTTTTAATTAGTTATCTTTATTTTTACATTTATGGTAGTAATATTCAAATATATGGATTTTAGTTAAGTAAAATAGAGTCAATTTAAATAAAAATTAAAAAATAATACAGATGGTATTCGTGCATATAAAAAATTATAAAGATAAATGGCTAAGTGTTGGAAGCATTGGTCTAGAGGGTGGACTCAGTAAAAGCAGCCCAGCATTGTGGAAGAGGACTGGTCTATGTGAGTCAAGAAGCCAGGCATAGAGGCCACATTCTGCCCCAACCCGATGTGAAGCATTAAGCTCTTTGTCCGCCTGAGCTTTGACTTTCTAATTCACAATGATGATTTTGGACTAGGTGTTTTGTTTCATTTTTTCAAAGTACATTCCTACTCAAACACTTCATGACATCTCTGTTCCAGTGTGTAAAACTATACCTATTACACTACTATTAAGACTGGATTCAAATGTTAAAAGATCACCTCTGAAATCTTAAATTCGTAACACCCTATATTCTCTGACCACCATCTTCTATCTTTCTAGGTATATTGCTCTTTCAATAATCCTATTCTAGATTTCAACCTCACCAAGACATTTAGTCATTTGACACCATACCATTTTCTTCCAGTGGATCAGATCTTCTTAGCTTTACATCTTTCTGAATCCCACAACCAACCACCAGTACTCCTTTGCAGATTATTATTGCTCTGCCTGTTTCTTGACTCTCTTCTTACTTCAGGAGAATTGTTCCTCATATTTCTGATGAATCTTTGAGAATCTAAGGAAAGCTATATCCCCTCTGTCTGGAATACCTCCAATAAAGCCTCATAATTCATTCCCTCAGCTTCTTCAGTTCTTTCTAAAAACGTCACATTTTCAGTAAGGTCCTACCCAACCACTCTGTTCTACTAATTCTATTCCCACCCATGCTTGCTATCCCCATATCCCATTTAATTTTTCTTCATGTCACTAATCACCACCTAAGATACGATTTATTTTAATTATTCATTTGTTTGTTGCTTGCTCCCCACCCCATTAGAATAACTCAATCTCCAATTGGATAAGTTTTTGGGGTTTTTTTGTATTTTTTGCTTGCTACTGTATTCCCAGTACCAAGAATAGGGTCTTCAACTTGCACGTATTAGGACCTTAATAAATAATTGTGGAATATCTCTTTTTCTAAAAAAATTTAAATACTCACATATTCTTAAAACTTGACATGTAAACTCAACGGCTTGATGGCTCTTCTGAGGCCAAGAAGCTCAGAAGCTCAGTTTCAACTATTCTTCCTATGTCTCATACACACTATCACTGTAGTTTTAAATACCATTACATACTGATCACTGAAAAATCTATTTATTTAGCCTAATATCTTCCTACAATTTCTTACCCACAAATCAAATGTCTATTTCCAACTCCATCTGAAGATTGCAATGAATAGAGAGGTTGTTATCTTTTCATTTTCAATATGCTTATTCTCTTGTACCAACTGTGTCCATGAACCACTATCAAATCAGAAACCCAAGCCAGATATTTAAGTGTCATCCTGATTTATGTTTTTCCTTTCTCCTCATATGCCATCAATCAATGTCCTATTGTTTACATGTAAATATCTTCCGAATCCATCATCGTCCATATCTTCCATTCCCCATGCCTCTGCATTAGCAGAGGGCTTCATTAGTTCTCACTGGATTATTTCAGGAACCTCCTATTGGGTTCTCTGCCTTTAGTCTCACTCTTCTAAAAATACAAGTCTAACTAGCTCTCTCCCCTTGCCAAAACTTTCAGAGCCCTCCTTAACTTATAGAATATCAAAATATCTTAGCATTTGAACCCTAACTCATTTTGACATGAGGTGCTATGAGATTGAAGTAGCCTGCAGTGCTGAGCCAACATGTGGAGAACAGCTGCCCTGAAGAGTCATCTGGGCCCACATCAGACTTTGCATGAGTGAGAAAGAAACTGCTGTGTGAAGCCACTGAATGTTTGGTATTACTTGTTACTACAGATAATCTAGCCTATCCTGACTGATACCTTACTGTTATATGGAATTACTCTTTCAGCTCTGTGTTCTCCTCAAAACCAGCACACTTAGACACACCCACACTTTAATGTCTAGAACTGGTACCACACTAGTTGTGTATTTCAGATTCCATCATTCTTTCTTATGCCTATGTGCACTTATATACCTGGTTCTCTTGGTTTTTAACGGTATTCTCTTCCTCTAATTATCCTTTGAAATCTTGCTCAAATGTAAGCTTCTCTTGGAAATTTTTCCTAATTACCCAACACAGAAGTAAATACTACTTTGTTCCTTACACATACTTTAAGTTATTGCTTGTGTCAAATTATAGGGAAAATATTTGTTTACTCATGTCGCTCTTTCACTATAAGAATTCAAGGGCCTGGACAATATCCTTGGTACCTTGGAATCAATAAATGCTTTTTGAATACATAGATATTTAAATAATTTTTAAAAAAGGCATACCATCATGAAAACAGGTAAACACACAACTGAATCTATAATTACAAGTTGTGATGAGTGGTATGCAGGAAGAGAACAGAGTTTTATGAGAGAGACTAGCAGAAGGGACTACTTTATATAAAGTGGTCAGCACAGTCATGGTGATGTGGCATTTAAGTGGAATAGAATGAGTACAAGTTAGCTGGAAAAGAGTTGGGGATTTTAAGATGATGAACCAAATTACCTGGACTTCAACACATATGGCAATCTCCCATTTATATAGTCAATCCATAGAAATAATAAGAAAGACACAGAAATGAGGTTAATTAATGAACAGCTGCACTCCAATCAAGAGAAAGAATTATCTGTGGATGAGAAAGTCTATAAAAGGAGGACAGTAGATTAAAAACTATCTATAACGGTGAGCTGAGGCCACAATGGGAACCCATTTGGACCAAGTAAGAAGCCTTCACGGTCCTGCTGAGAAGCTGGAAGTTAACAAGGCTGTAGCATGAAGTCACTTGGGAAAGAGTAGGAACCACCACCACAGAAAGGTTGCAAAACAAGAATTAACACATAATTTTTTAAAGCCTATATATGGAAAAGTGATAATAAACTCAATAAACAACATAAAATAATGGAAGGAAAAAGAGTTAATATAACCCTAAGAACAGGATTTTAATGTAAACTATCTTAGAAAGCTAAAGGATAGAATATCATCCATGAAACAAGAAGAAGAGGAAGATTTGAAATAAGAATAGGCTGAAATGCAAGAAGAAGCAATTGGATAATTATTGAAATTAAAACAACAATTTTGCACTTATAATTATTAAAATTAAAAATAAAAATTATGAGTATGAAGTTAAATGGCCTCAGTGAAGAATTAATTAATGATTTGGAAAATTAAGCTGAGAAATCTCCCTGGATAAAGAAATCTAAAATATGAAAAAAGCAAAGCAAGTATAGATTTAGAAGGCTTTACATATGTCTAATAGAATTTTCATTAAAATAGAATGAAGAGAAGGTAAGGAAAGTGATCTTTGAAGAAATATTGGTCTCCATTTTCCCAGAATTGAGAAGAGACATGAATTCTCAGACAAAGGCTCTACCACGCCCCAAACTGGGATACACACACAAAATTATTCCTGGATTCCTTATAGTGAAATTGTAGCATATCAAGGATAAAATTAAAATCTTAAAAATTACCAAGGAGAAAGAATGAAAATTAGATTAAATTTCAGATTTCTCAACAGCCACCTAGAAACAAGAGGGAAGTAGAGGATAGCTTATGTGCAAAAGGAAAATACTTTTAAACCTATCATGCTACACTAGTCAAAGGACTGTTTAAATGAAGATGAAATAAAGACGTATTCAGACTCTAAAAACTTACTATTTGCAGCAGTTTTCAGGAATTATTGGAGGATGTTAGAGATGATTGGTGTTGAAATTGTGGAGAAAGGGGTACAATCATACAATGTATGCGGGAATGAATATAAAGTGGCATGGGCATTTGAAGGGCAAACTGGAGGTATTAGTAAAATAAAAATGCACGTATCTTACAAATTAAGAATCTTACTTCAAGATATCTGTCTTAGAGAAACACATGTGCAAGCATGTTTATTGTAGTATCATTTGTCAAGGTGAAAAATGGGCATCAGGAAAGTAATGACTAAATATAATATACTCATACTATGAAATATGGAGAACCAGTTAGAAGGAATGAGAAAGATCTATATGCATCATTATGGCTTTATCTTCAAGACCTACTGTTGAGTGAAAAGGGCAGGTTGAAGATTGATAGGTACATTAGAGTATAATTTATTTAATTAAAAAAAACAATAGCCTCACCAAACAATATATATTTTGTACATATCATAATTATTTTGTATATATTTTCCATATGTCATAGAAGGGAGTGGATATATCAGACATAACCAGTTACTTGTGTGGAGGGTGTGGTTGCGAGAAGCTTTATTTGTATCTATAATAATGCAAAGCCTTTAGTGCTCAGCCTTATAGGCCATGGTCAGGGGTGTTTAATCGGGGGAGAGGCACAATCCAATTTACAATGATAAAAGATCCCTCTGAGCATTGTGAGGAGATGGATTTGGAGGAGGGGAGGCAGGAAGGCCAGTTAGGAGGCTGTTGCAGTAGTTAGCACCTGTGCCCATTCATCCATCAGGCACAGTGGGCAAAGAGCCTGTGACCCAAAAAAGATTTAATTTTCTTTTAAAATCAGAACAAAAAAATAAAATAATAATAAATATATAGTAATGAATTAAGCCTGGATTATATTTGCCTTATGCAGCAGTAAAATATAATTTTTATTTAATTTTTTATGGATGAAGGGGTTTATAAAGGCAAAAATGCCTGGAGCCCATGAAAGTCATAATGCAGCCCTGATTAGGAGCAAGAATGCTTGGAT
Source organism: Pteropus vampyrus (assembly GCF_000151845.1). Lineage (NCBI taxonomy): Eukaryota > Metazoa > Chordata > Mammalia > Chiroptera > Pteropodidae > Pteropus > Pteropus vampyrus. Next base: position 7,160,112 of record NW_011888795.1, on the reverse strand, counting down.
GGATCCGAGTGGTGACAGTGGACATGGAGCCAAGCAGACATAGGCAAATATATTTTATAAGAAAAGCCTAAACCCAACCATCCATCGAAAGCGAGGAATGAGGGAGAGGGTGAAAGCAAAGATAACTGCCAGAATACTGACTTAAGATAGTATTGGCACCACTTACCGGATTAGGAGCTGAGGAGGAGAGGTGGAAAGTGAGCAGGGGTCGGAGTGCAAGGAGCCCACATGCCAGTCTGGATGTGGAAGATTCGCCACTAATCCAGAATCTTGAAAGAGTTGAGGACTGCTGAACTTTCAGGCAACAAGGAGACAGAAAAGATTTAAAAGAAGATGAACATGATCAGATAGTGGTTTTTGTTTCGTTTTGTTCTGTTTTTTAGAGATTACCTTTTATTGCCAGGATTTACAGTGCTTCCGTCACTACAGAAAGTATGTATGATTTCTGACCTCCATTTGGCTAAATTTAACTTGATATTTAATTTTATTTATTTTTAAATTACAGTTGACATTCAATATTATTTTATATTAGTTTCAGGTGTGCTGCATAGTGGTTAGTCATGCATATAATTTATGAAGTATTCCCTCCGATGAGTCTAGTACCCATCTGACAGCATACACTGTTATTATAATATTATCGTCTATATTCCCTATGCTGTACTTTACATCTCTGTGACTATTTCGTAAGTACCAATCTGTACTTCTTAATCCCTTCACCCTTTTCACCCAACCCCCTAACTCCCCTCTCATCTGGCAACCATCACTTCGTTCTCTGTATCTATCAGTCTGTTTCTGTTTGTTTTTTATAGGTTCCACATATAAATGAGATCATATAGTATTTGTCTTTCTCTGTCGATCAGATAGTGTTTTAAAAAATTCATGTTTGATAGCAGTGTGGGAGATAGGACTGAGTTGGTGAGGGGCTGGAGAATAACCACGGAGCTAACAATACCTGACTATCCAGGCCTCCTGATTGTCATGCCACTCCCAGGCTCAGGAAAAATGTGATGAAATTAAAGCAGTTTGGAAAAGAACAGGAAAGACTTCCCAGCTAGAGCCAGCCCAGAGCCCATCTTGGCTGAAGCTCAGGGGTATGTGGAGCACATGTGCCTTGTGGCTGGCACCATTCTCTGGCCAAACCACAGGGCAAATTTAAACACTTCAGTTGCCACAACACAACAAACCTGAATGACAATGTCTTTCTAAAGAAAGATTTCAAAAACAAAAATACTTCTCAAAAAACACCTCAGGAAAGCTGTCTACCCCTCCGGCAACTGTTTTAAAAGGTTGAACCTCAAAATATTTTCAGGCCCCATACCACATGAGAGAGACACAAAGATTTACGGACCTTTTGTCTTACTCATATCTGACTGAGAAAAAGGGTGACTTTTCTAAAGATATACCTTAATAGTTAAGTACTTAGTATAAAATGCTCAGCACTGTATTCATTAGGGCGGTGGAGGTATTTGGATAAGCCAAGAGACTCTTCGGGCCTGAATTGTTTTGTTTTTTTCCCCATAAGATGGGAGTAATGATAACACTTTTCTTACATGTTGTTTCAAGGACATAGTTATTCTTAAAATCTTATAAATAACTAATACCTTTGAGGATCTAATGAAGGCTGTTGACCTTCTCCAGAGGAAAGTGTGTATTCAAATAAGAATTTTTATATATCTGGGTTTTTATAGGATTAGTGATTAAAAACTCCTTGGTAATGTCTATAAAACACCCACAAAGAGATTGGCCCTTTATGTGGACGCAGTCAATAACAATAATATAATAGGAAAGTAGGGGTAGAAGGATTATGAAAGTAATATGCAGAAAGTGGTTTTCAACATGGGACTGAAAAGATGAGTAGGATTTAAACAGGCTGAAGGAAGAACAAGAGCTAGTGACAAAAAGTGAATTGAGATAACCAGTAAGGGAGGGACTAGGCAGAATCAGTAATAATACTGGCCATTCTTTGAGACTTGGCTATGTGTCAGGCATTATATGCAATATCTTAGTCAATCTTCACAGCAAGTTAGATATTTTTACCCCATTTTAGAAATAAGAAAACAGAGTTATGGAGGTAAAAAGTGAGGTATGCAGAGGAAGGAACATACCTTAAAAGTCTCCTATTTCTGTTTTTTATACAATTCTCTTTAAATTTGTGTACGCTTGAAAATTTCCATAATAAAACATTTTTAAATTCTCCCACTTCCTGCAATTTCTATACCACAGAATGGCTTAATGGGACAAGCATTATACCTAAGACCTGTTACCTGTGGACATGTTGCTTTCTCTTCCTGAGTTTCAATATTTATTCCCATCTGCAAAGGCAGAAGATTAGTCCAAAATGATCTCCAACTACTCTTTCAACTCTTAGAATCTATGATTTTTTTATAAAGAAAAATTGTTCTTATTCATCATTTAATAAATACTTTCCTTTCGCCTGTTCATATTCCTACTTTTTCAGTAGCTCATGTTATATTATTTTCAGACAGGCTTATTAAGGTGTAATTGACATCCAGTAAGCTACATTTCTGCATTTATTAACATGACCAGATGACTTTTCATTTTTAATTTGTTAATATGATAAATTACATTGATTTGTTTTTTTGAATTTTCCAGAAAGTTAATCTCGTGTTTCTGGATAAACTCCACTTAGTCATGATATATTATCCTATTTGAATATTATTAAATTCAATTTATTAAAATTTTGTTAATAATTTTTGAATCTTTGGTTATGTGAGATATTTGAAGTTTTCTTGTAACATTTTTGTATTTTGTTTTTTACGTAACAGGAAAATATTGGCTTCATAGTGTGAGTTGAGAAGTATTCACTTTTCTTCAATTTTCTGGAAAAATTTGTGTAAAATTAGTATTATTTCTTCTTTAAGCGTTTAGTTTACCAGTGATGTTATCTAGGCCTGAGTCTCCTCTGTGGAAAGATTTTAAAATACAAATTTAGTATAGGATTATTCAGGTTACTCGTTTCATCTTGAATGAACTTTGGCAGTTTGTATCTTTCAAAACATTTATTTATTTTATCTATGTTGTTAAATTTATTGGCATAACATTGTTCATAGTATTCCTTATGCCTAATATTTTTACAATCTTTAGTGATGTCACTTTTCATTCCTGAATTTGGTAATTTGCATCTTCTCTCTTTTTTCCAGTTATATAGAAATTTAGCAATTTTATTACCTCCTCAAGGAAACTGCTCTTGGTTTCATTGATTTTTCTCTATCA
>NW_011888795.1:7144486-7156828 GCF_000151845.1 Pteropus vampyrus | reverse complement strand
AATTCAATTTATTAAAATTTTGTTAATAATTTTTGAATCTTTGGTTATGTGAGATATTTGAAGTTTTCTTGTAACATTTTTGTATTTTGTTTTTTACGTAACAGGAAAATATTGGCTTCATAGTGTGAGTTGAGAAGTATTCACTTTTCTTCAATTTTCTGGAAAAATTTGTGTAAAATTAGTATTATTTCTTCTTTAAGCGTTTAGTTTACCAGTGATGTTATCTAGGCCTGAGTCTCCTCTGTGGAAAGATTTTAAAATACAAATTTAGTATAGGATTATTCAGGTTACTCGTTTCATCTTGAATGAACTTTGGCAGTTTGTATCTTTCAAAACATTTATTTATTTTATCTATGTTGTTAAATTTATTGGCATAACATTGTTCATAGTATTCCTTATGCCTAATATTTTTACAATCTTTAGTGATGTCACTTTTCATTCCTGAATTTGGTAATTTGCATCTTCTCTCTTTTTTCCAGTTATATAGAAATTTAGCAATTTTATTACCTCCTCAAGGAAACTGCTCTTGGTTTCATTGATTTTTCTCTATCATATCTATGTTTTATGTTTCATGATTTATTCTCTGATTGTTAGCATTTTTTCCCCTGTTTTCTTTGAGCTTAATTTGGGTTTGATTTTTAGTGCTATAAATTTCCCTGTAAGTACTGCTTTAGCAGCATCTCACAAATCTCTATATATTGTGTGTTCATTCTCATTTATTGAACATTTAAAAAAAATTGTGTCCTGGTTATTTAGAAATGTGCTATTTGGTTTCCAAATACTTGATAATTTGTCAGAAATTTTTCTGTTATTGATTTCAAATTTAATTCCATTTTGGTCAGAGAACCTATTTTGTATGACTCGAATAATTTTAAATTTATTGAGATTAGTTATAAGACTGAAATATTGTCTATCTTAGTAAATATTCCATGTGCACTTGAAAGGAATGATAGTCTGCCGTGGTTGGGTGGAGTTGTCTTTAAATGTCAAGTTGGTTGATCATGTTATTTAAGTGTTTACTATCCTTACTGATTTTCTGTCTGCTTGTTCTATCAACTATTTAGGGAGGAGTATTAAAATTTCTAACTGTAATTGTCAATTTTTCTATTTCTCCTTGCAGTTCTATTAGTTTTGCTTCATATATTTGAAGCTCTGTTATTAGACGTATAAATGTAGAACTGCTATATTCTCTTTATAAATTAACTCTTTTATTTACTGTTATAATCTTCTTTATTCCTGCTAATAGTCTTTGTTCTGAAAACTACTTTTCTGATATTAATATAGGCACTCCCGCTTTCTTTTAATTTGTGTTATCATGGCATATCTTTTTCTATCCCTTTATTTTTAAACTATTAAATATGTTTTTTTGTAGGTAGTGTATAGTTGGGTCTTGCTTTTTTATTTAATCCTATAATCTCTACCTTCCAATTTGTGTGTTTAGATCATTGACATTTAATGTGATTACGCACATGGTTGGATTCAGGTATATCATATAGCTCTTTGTATTCTATTTGTCCCATCTGTTTTTTGTTTTTCTTTTTAGCCTTCTTTTAGATTAATTTAGATTAGAATTAGTGTATTTGTTATTATTTCTTCTGCTTTGTTGGCTTATTAGCTGTAATTCTTTGTTTTGTTATTTTACTTGTTGCTTGAGGATTTACTTATCACAGTCTACCTTCAAGTGATATTATACAACTTCACGTATACTATAAGAAACTTACAATAATGTATTTCTACTTTTTCCCACTTTTTCCTTCATGTTACTATTCTGTCGTTGTCGTTAATTTTCCTTATACATATGTTACAACCCCCTAATATACTTGCATTATTTTATTTAAATAGACTGTTATCTTTTAAATATATAAAAATAAAGAAAGAAGTTCCGTATTTACCTACATAGTTACCATTTCTGGTGTTCTTCGTTTCATGATATAGATTCATATTTCCATTTGGTATTATTTTCCTCCTGTCTGAAGGACTTCTTTATACTTTTTTTTTTTTTTTAGTGTGGGTGTGCTGGTAATGAATTCTTTAAAATTTTGTATCTGGATGTCTTTACTTTGTCTTTGTTTTAAAAAGATATTTTCACTGGAAGCAGCAGAGTCTATATTATTTTAAGGTTGAAGAAAGGCATATTTAAAATGACAGTTCACCTATATTAAGCACTGACTATGTGCCAACAATCCTCTGAGTTAAACATTATTGTTATTTGCAGTATAAATTTGAAGACTGAGTCTCGGAGAAGTTAAGTTGTCCAGTGTTATACACCTAGCAAGTGGCAAAGTGGCATTCACCTGACTTTAGATTCTCTAATCATAATGACAAGATACCACTGTCTATCAAGAAAAATGGAGGATATGTGAATGCATGCCCCAAGAAATGCCACATGCTTATATTTCTGAGAAAAAAATCAAGTCTTTGAAGAGTCATTCTAGATTCTTTCTAGGACAATGATCTTAACAGGAATCTCTTGGAGTGCTGTGACTCTGTACAGCTCCCCAGAGCCATGCTTATAGAGAATGAGATCGACGAAGCTCCACGACATAGCCGGTTGGTCAAGGCCAGCCCCAAGTTATTCCCAGAGCACGAGAAAAAGTCTATAAAATCAGCTGCCAAGAGTTGGGATGGGGACTTACATCACATAAAGGGGCCTTCCCCACATATCCTCAGGGACATGGCAAAGCCAGTAGTGAGATGGGGAATAGAAGATCTGAGTGTTCATCCTGTCTTTACAAGTCTTTTTAGTTCTGTGAATCTTGACACATAAGTTTGCCTCCCTGAGCCTCAGTTCCCTTCTCAATAATAATAATAATAATAATAATAATAATAATAGTAATACCTTTCTAGTCTATCCCTTTGGGTTTTCCTGGAGGTATGGAGCAAACATATTTGAAAAACCCTCTAAATCTCTTATTTCTCATCTCTTTCAGTAAAACTCCCAGCACCGCCTCTTCAGATCCCTGTGTACTGAGAATGGTGGGAGCACACTCCCAGTGCCTCTGGCAGTTAAGCTGTTGTCTTGATTTCTCAGAACTTTTATATCTCGTATTAATCCTTAGGCAACCTCCAAGTCCCCTTCCAACTCCGACACAGTCTTGGTTCTAGATGGGCATTTCCCAGTGTACGGCTGGTGTACACTCATATGAAAAGAGAACTGGCTGAGCTGGGTTGGGGCTGAGCTGATGGTATTGAGTGGGCCTGCATGCTCTTTTCACAAATATTCTATGTATAGTACAAAACAAAGAGCACTGGGTCTACACCCATGCTCCCTAACGGATGGACACAGCCCTAAGAACTTGAGCATCCCCTGTAACCTGCCTGGGCTTGTTTCCTCATCTATAATGAAGAGACACGAGTCACTGTTCAACTTACCATTTGGCACTGTAAAACTGAAAGGGATTATTATTGTTGTTATTTTTCTAATTGTTTCAGGATATACATTTGTATAATGAAAACATTGTACATTACAGACTAAAAAATGAAATATACCAAAAACACTTTTTTTGCGCCAAGTTAGAATTTGAAACAGAAATTATTTATCAAACAAGCATTGCTACTGGACATATTTTGGTTTTCAATTAAATTCTTTTTTAACTCTGGCTCCATGGTGTAATGGTTTTGGAATTAGTAATATTAAAACATTATTACATTGGTAAGTAATGGTTTTATTTAAAACAGGCTGAAAATGTTAACCCAGTGGTACCCGGAACCAAACGTAAGACTTCTAAGTGGCTGCCCTTGTGGATGTCAAAGGTCTTGATCACTATTATTAAGCTTTTGGTGGGTGGTGGGTACTCACATGTACTCACTCACACAGCAACCTGCATTTCACCTAGCAGTTTCACCTTGCTGTTTGTGCCTTAAAACCTTTTAGGGAGTATTTGCCATTAACTTTCATTACCCGCAGATAAACTGGGCCCCTGAAAAATCAATTTGGTCAAAGTCACACAGCTTGTAGAGGGTAACAGAGCCCAAGAGGTCATGAGGCAGTTTCCAGCCAGTGGAGAGGGCAGGGTCAGAAGTCAGGCGTCAGCAGGCATGGGTACATGTGTGTGAACAAGGATAATGCCTATTTCATAGAGATAAAATGTGTACAGTGCTTAGCTCAGGACTGGGCACTTGCTTAAATACTTAATAAAAGTTAGCTCTTCTTCTTCATCTTCCACCTCAGTCTCCACTAGAGCAAATGGCTGTTGACAAAGACAGCCATGGGCAACTTTCCACTTATGCAGTTCCCCCAAAACACCCATGAACATTTCCCTAATAAACCAGCCTGGAATTAATTCAGTTTCTACTTTCCTCCCAGCTTAGTGTCCTGGGTTTTGAAGATTGTCCTCCACTCTTATTTTTCCCTCCCTCTGTCATCGCAGCCAGTACCCCAGCCTGAGAGCCCTGACCTCATCTGGCTCTGGAGCCTTCCCATGGGTGGAAGTAAGGGGCATGGGGTAGCGAGCAGTGTTTCATTTTGGGTGGGAAGGGAGAGAAAAAAGAGGAAAAACACCTCTCCCTAGAAGGGTTCCTGCTCTGATCTCCCAGACCCCCTTCCATTTGTCATCCTCCCCCAAGCCTATATTTCCTTCTCTTTCTTGGCTCTAGCCATTAGGCCAAACTCCCTGGCAAGTCTGCTTTTTCTCTGGACCATGGGGCATGGAGTTGTCCTCTGGGCTTGCAGGGCTTACATGCTAGCAGCAGTATCACCTGAGAACTTGCTAGAGACACACATTGCTGAAGTCCTGCATCAGACCTACTGTATGAGAACTCTGGGGTTGGAGCCCAGCGATCTGTGTCTTAACATGTTCCCCAGGTAATTTGAGTGCAACCAGAGCATGAAAACCACTGTTTTAGGGAAATGGCTGAGGACCTGAGCATTCCATTCAGCTTCTTGGTAACCTCAGTGAGAACCTTCCAAATTGTTGTTAATGGCTGCCTGCTTGCTCCAGAGACAGAGATGAGGATGGGGTGGTGGGGTGGTGGGTGGTGGAGGAACTCAGAGACTGAGCTCTGTTCTGTGGGAAAGGCGGGGGAAAGGGGCCCTTATCCAACTTTTACTGAGTATCTAATGTGGGACAGGTACTTGGCATCCACTGGGTTCTTTTATAATTATTTTAACAACTTTTTAAAGTTAATTTTGTACATAACAGATGGTGAGTCTGAGAAGATGAACTGGGAAAAGAGTAGAGGGTGAGAGCGACACAGATATGGGACCACAGACTGTACCATAGACGGGATAGGACAAAGATCATCTTGTCCAACACCTTCATTTTACAGATGGGGAAAGTGAGAGCTGGAGAGGACAAAGGACTTGCCCAAGGTCACGTAGAAAGTCATTGTCTACTAATTCCTAATCCAGAGCTCTGTCCCCTGTCTTATTAAGTAGTTTCTTCTGTTTTTAAAAATTGCTTCTAAACTTTTTATTTTAAAATAATTTCAGATTTATAGAAACGTTGGAAAAATAGTATAAAATTTCCTTACATTCCTCATTTGCTTCCCCAAGAGTAACATCTTACATATTTATGGTCTAATTATCAATAATTTTAGGGGGTTTAATTAAACTTCTTTATTTTGAGGTAATTGTAGATTCACATTCAGTTATAAGAAATAATACAACATACATCCAGCACCTCTAAAAGAATGAGATTATGGATAATATTTCTTTTCTTTTTCTTCTTTTCTGTACTCTGTACATTTATAAAAGAATATAATATTTACAATATGAAAAAAAGAAAAAATAATAATACATAGAGTTCCTGTGTATCTTTTATGCAGTGTTCTCAGTGGGAACATTTTATCCAGAACTTTTATGTTTGTTTATGTGTTTTTGGTTTATTCTTCGGGTTCATCCTCATTCTGGAGAAAGTTCTCAGATCTTTTCTGAAGAGACAAAGACAGAAAATAAAAATAAATAAAAATGATAATAGTTTTCTCAGCAGGAAAGATGGGGATCTGCTTTTTCTGGACCTACTGTTGCTTCTCTAGGGATTGTCCATGGCTTCCAACAAAAACCTCTGGCTTGAAGCTCCTGCAGGGGACTTCCAAGTGGAACCTTGCAGGCAGGAGGCAGGAAGGGAGCTGTGGCAGTGCTCCAGGAACTTAAAACCTCATGAAACCTTGTACTCGGGAGGGATCTGTAAGGTCAGACACCCAATTTTTCATCTGATGCTTTAATCTCTATCAGCTTCTACTTGAACACTGCCAGTGATGGGAACTCACCCCTATTCAAAAGCTTTGATAACTCCGAGTGCTAGAAAGTTCTTTCGCAAGACGTGAGAGTAGACTGTGCTTTCTTGTTCACTCTTATAGACCTGCCCTCTCCCCTGCAGTGCTCAATAAATACTAGTTGAATGAGTGGAGGAATGAATGAAGTAATGAGCAGAACTTCTGCCCAGTTTAGAGGTTGGAAGCACAGTCTTCCTTTGAAGGAAGGCGTGGGGGAGCTGTCTGGGATGCTGCCATCTCCACTAAGGCCAGCTTGCCAGAGACAGAGCCCAGGGTGTCTGTGCCTTGCCGAGGATAAGAGCCCTTGGAACTTGAGAGGGATGGGAGAGCTCCAGGGTAAGAAGTCCTTGGGGGTTGTGGGAGGGACGATGACTCTTTCAAGTGTTCTGAGTGCCATGGCTGAGTGGCAGCCTTCCTCCAAGGCCCCGACTTATTACATTCCTGGGTAAGTTGAGGGAAATTCAATCCATATGTTCCAGGGTTCTTTACACAATTCTTAGCAAGATGCCGCCGTTGTGTAAGAGCTATTTGACGTCTATGGCGCTGCTTTCTTTTTTCCATTCTGAGAAGAGTCCCTGAAGAAAAGCCAACTGCACTGTCCGTGAAGAAGGAGGGGCAGGAGCACAGGGAACAGTCATCTGGGGCAACGTGGGGTCCGAGGAGACTGTTTTCAGGGAGTCTCCAGGGGAGGCTCAGGAGCTGGAGAAGACAGGAGCACTCGGGACCCCTGCCCAGCTCTGCGCCCATGTTGGCTCTGCCGACTGCTGCCAGCAGGACCTCAGTGGAGGGGGGAGAGGTGGAAATAGCTTCAGGAGTTGCCCAAGAGCAGAGAGGGACAGGTGGCACAGTGGAAAGATAAGGTTTCCAGGAAGGGCATTCTGGTATAACCTTGGATAAGTTACTTCATCCCCACGGGCCTCAGTTTCCCCTTCTGCAAAGAGTGAGGTCGCACTCTGTTCCATAATCCTTGTGGGTCCCCATAGCCTATTTTAGAACTCCTTTTTTTTGTGTGTGTGCCTTACTGTTAATATTATCTGGCACTATTTAGATAAATATTTTTCAAGAAAATGTTTTTACCACAATCCTCAGTAAAAAATGCATTTTACAAAGTAACCTACTATATATAACTAAAACAAAGATTACCCTTCCTACAGGGATAGACATGCACATCAGTGGAACAGAAGAAAGAGTCTTCTGAAGAGAAGTAAACATTTATGGTCAACTGATTTCCAACAAATGTGTCAAGGCAATTCAGTGGGGGCTGAGGAGGGGGGAAGAGAGCATTTCAAAATGGTGGTGGCACAATTGGATATCTAAATGCAAAAATACATACATACATACAAAAACACGTAGACTTAGACTCCTCCTTTATATTATACACAAAAATGAATTAAAAATGGCTCAAAGACTGAAATGTAAGAACTAAAATAAGGCATTCATGTAACAAAAAGAATGATCCTCACAAACATATGCCAAGCGAAAGAAGCCAAACATGAAAGACCTACATAAAATTTCTAGAAAAGGTAAAATTTCTAGAAAAGGTAAAATTTCTAGAAAAGGTAAAATTTCTAGAAAAGGTAAAAATTTCTGTTTCTAGAAACTGTTAGAAACAGAAATCAGATCAGAGGTTTACTCAGGCTATAGGGCTATTACTCAGGCTAGAGTGTGAGGGAACTTCGTGAGGTTATGGCAGTGTTCTAAAACTGTGTTTGCATAGCTGTAGAAATTTGCTAAACACTGTCGAACTGCACACTTACAGTGGATGAATTTTATGATATATAAATTATAACTCAAAGAGACATGACAACTAATAAACTTAAACCTAAATAAGAAAGATGATGAATGATTTGTTCATTTGTGTTGTGTTCTTTGGTTATGATGAGTTTGTTCCAAAACGCCTTCTATTACTTAGTAGCCTCTCTTTATAACGTCCATGGCATCATTACGCAGAGGCACATTGCTCATAAATGACTACTCATTTGGAAAGATTAGGAAGAATAGATATATAGGGATTAGGTATATATTGAAAACTAAATTCTAAGAAAAGGAGGTTATAAATCAGAGCAAATCTTTCAACATTTTAATATGCAATACCAATAAGTGCCACTGGGGGGCCATAGTTAGCCACAGTTTCAAGCTTGTAAATTTGTCATATTCACTAAAAGCACAATTTAATGTTTCTGAATGCTTATGAAGCACAAGGCAGAATGATTTTTCTCTCTTTAGTAGCTTAGGATGGGAACCAGATACCTCCAAAGATTTCCTCAACAGTTTAGTGGCTTCCAAACCCAATTGGTCATCAGGATGATTCATTGATAGCCCTCCCTCCCCTGTGCCCCATGACCTACACGATTAGAATCTCTGAGTTGGAGAAATTTTAGGACTCTTTATTGCAAAGATTTCCCAGGTATCAGGGAGATTTGAGAGTTTCATATGGTGAAATCAGTGTAATCAGTTTTGAGATAAATCACAAAGAACTGGTTTCTAATATAGTTAAATATCAAGGTTTGCAAATGAGTAACTTTTTAAAAAATAATTATAAAGCAGAGTATAGAAAAAGTTATCTCAATAATCCTTCCACCCACTATTTTTTGCCTTCAAATCTTTAGAAAGAGGTGGAGTAACAGTTGGTAGGCTAGAATTCTGCAAACCCTTGGGATACTTCAAGGATCATTTTAGATTCTTAGCTCTTAAAAGGCCTCATAATTCTTTTTAGTAAAATGAAGAATATCATCAATTAATTTTTTAAATTGTCGGCTGTTATTAGGTCAAGTTACCCTCCTGTGTTTGTGAAAGCTAATTTTTAAAACAAGTGCAGAATTTACATTTGTACTATGACAGCTAGTTTTCAGCTCTTTACTCTAGACTTTAATATCTTTTTGACTCTTTGATCTGATGCAGGCTCAAGCCTTGCACTGAGAGAGAGAGTTTTTGGCTGAGCGCAAGAAAGGATTCAAAAGGCCTTCAGAGTTAGAGTCAAAACAGAAAGTTTATTAGAGAAGTTTATTAGAGAGCATGGTCTCCTCTCAGAAGCAGAGAGTGAGAAAGCCTGAGAGAGACCCAGAGGGTTGTAGAGAGAGACCCAGAGGGTTGTAGAGAGAGACCCAGAGGGTTGCAGAGAGAGACAGAGACAGTAACAGTGAGAGGGACATAGAAAAGACCAAAAAAGATAGGGGAAAAGACACTGAGAGAGACCTCGAGTATTTGGGGAATTCAGTTTATATATCATTCTTTAGTTTCCGTGAATTACAGTTTAAAGAATTTGTTTACCCATTTTCCATTGATTGTATGCATATAAACTGTGAAAGGTAAGAGTATATAGTGAGAGAAGGTAGGAATATATAGCACGAAAGGCCTGCTGGCAATTCCCAGCCTTTGATCCGTAGGTTCCCCATACTTTTAGCCACGGGGAATGAATGATTTCATTTTGCGTAGGGCACCACTTAAGGACTCTGTTTTCCTGTTTCTCTTTTCCGGCGTGGGGGGAAATGGTTTGTTAGCAATCTCAGCAGAAATATTCCTTTGCTCTGCAGGTTTCCTCGTGGTCTGGCTGTAGGGCTGATCAAATATTGCAGACTCTGACCATAGCTATATTTAACATTTTAGTTCTCTTGACTCTCTACATTAATTTAGTTACTTAATGAATTCGTTATTTCTCTTAGATTTATATCAACTCTAATTTTGACAAAGTGAGTCTATATGTTTATGATATTTGTTTCTTGGTTCTTTGCTTAAATCAACCTGCAGACTTATTTTCACTCATACTCTTCTTCTTTCTCTCCTCACCTGTCTAAGGGAAGAAGGGTTCTTTTCCTGTCATGGTGTTCTTGGGGTATCTTCCCAATTCTTGCTTGCTTCCCAAGCCACCCCTCTCTACTAGATAGACCCTGTGCTTATAATCTCAGCCCGCTCCTCCTCCACAGCATAGAAAGATAGTTAAGTCTTTCCCATCTAAAACCCCAAATCTTTCTCTAGCACGATAGTTCTCTGCCCCTCTAGCTTCCATCCCCCTTCTCACTTTTTTCCCCAGTCAAGACTCTGGAGGGAGGAATATCTCCTGAGTGTCAGTATTTCTCTTCTTGCGTTACTGCTTACCCTCTGGTGTCTGGCTTCTGTCCCCACTATTCCAGTAAAACCGCTGCTGGCTTGTTAAGGACCATATGGTTGCCCAAATCTAATAATCCGTTTTCAGTTTGTACTTAATTTAACCTTCCTGTTGAGTTTGCTTTTGGGAAACAGTCTCTCCTCCTTAAAACAATCTTCCTTTGGTTTTTCCGGCACAGCTTGTTCTTTTCTCCCTTCTTCTCCCTCCAGCTATTCCTCCTCGGGGACCAGCAGGGCATCCCTTCACTTCTCATTCCTTACATGTCATCATCTGTCCTTGTCTTTGTTCTCCTCTCATTTTTCTCCAGTGGTTCTCCAAATGTGGCCCTTGAGCCATTTGTATCAGAAGCACCACAGAGTTTGATTCTTGCTGAAAATGCAAATTCCTGGGGCCCTAGCTCAGATCTACTGAATCAGAATTGCTGGAGGGGACCCGAGAACCTGCATTATAAGCTATCTCTCTTGGAGATTCTAAAGCACACTGAAGTTTGAGGACTGTGACTCTAAAGACTTTTTCTTGGCCACACTCTTTATTCTAATTCATTGTCTCCACTGCAGCCCAGACCCTGTCCCGTTGGTCTCCCTAAAATCCTTTAGATAGATCTTACCCATAGAAATGAGCTCCTATATCTTGGTTTTAAAAGCCTTTGTCATTTGGTCCCTGTGCAGATCTTGAATCGGGCTATCCCCCCTCCCCCCGCACCCCCACCCCCATCCTCCGCCCGCCAACTCCCAAATCTCCAATGCACTCTGTACTCCAGGTATACCCTTAACACACTTGCTTGCTCACATTTCTGGGCCTGGCTGTTCCTGCTGTCCCAATGCCCTCCACCAAGATTCACCCAAATTCACTTTCAAATCTCTACCTTGAACATATTGCTATAAAACCACCTTGGACTTCACAGCCTACCCAGATATCTTCTCTTTGCCCGCTGGGCACCCGTGTGTAAAACTCTCCGCACAGTATTGTGATCAGTGAATGACCTCTCTGTGTCTTCTACCTGACTGGAGCTCTGCACAATGGGGATCATGTCTTATTCTCTCTGGGACCCCCAGAAGCATAGGGGCTCTGTTGCACAGGACAGAAAGACAGTACTTCGTGACAGGTGCCTAAAGGGTGCTCCTGGCCCAGGTTCATGTCATACTGCTCACCTGGGTGATGGATGAATTCACTCACTATCTTGTGCTCCAGGCTGGGCCTTGGGGTGCAGAGTGTGAACAGTCTCTACTCTTAAGGGTCTCCTCCTGTTAAGTGAAGGGCACAGAAAAGTCAGTCGATATAATTTGAGAAGAGGATGCTGTTGCAGAAGCAAATTCAGACACTGTGGGTGTGTAGAGGAAGACAGTCAATTCAGATCCTAGTTCCCAATGGGAAATTCCTGTCCAGGAAAGGAGTAAAGTATTAGGGAAGGTTAAACATGGGAACATTGCACAATGTGGAAAAGCACCCCAGTAGCAGAGTGTGAAGGCCTAAGCTTCCAGCTTGGCTCTGCCACTGGTAAGCCACGTTGATACTATGTTTACACAACCCCAGAGGCACAACTTACATGTAAGTAGAGGGATGAGTTTGAACTGAATTCAGTTTGGAAAGCCTTGAAAAAGATCAGAAATAAATGTTGTAAAAAGTGCGTTGATAAGTGAGAGCCACCAGATGGCACTAGAGGATCTCTTTCTGCAGAAACTTGGGGCTTTGCCTCCATTACTGAAACCTCGTCTGGGGAGGCGGGGCCAGGGGGGGAGGCGGGACCGGGGGGGCGGGCGGTAGTCCACTAGAATTGAGGGCTGATGGATGCCACCAGCTCCAGGTCTGCCCTCTATGTAAGGGTCCTCAGAGACATATGAGCAGAAATTCTCATTAAAAATCTCACTTTGGAGAACAATGTATTAGTTCTCTTTGAATATACGAATTTGAAAAAACAGCCCCTTTGATGCCAGCTGATGCATTTTGAAGGCTGTCCCAGAATTCTTATGCTATAGCTCTGGTTCTGACTCTACATACTGGACATGTGGTGAGAGACATTT
>NW_011888795.1:7084376-7143436 GCF_000151845.1 Pteropus vampyrus | reverse complement strand
CTCCAAGCAGAGTTGAGGACCTCCACCCTGGTAGGTGGGAATTGTAATGAGGCTGGCTATGCCTGTCCTTATTTCTTTTCTGTAGTCTTTCTCCCGGAAGATAAGTTGATAAGTTTGGAACCTCTACTATTTAAACAAAACTCAAAGTCCTGCAAAGGTTTAGACAGACAAGTATGATCTCACAGTAGTTGTAGGTAAGACATTGCGTCCCAGGGCATCCTCCAAATCTCATGTCCCTCCAGGGTTTCTCTGTCTGATCCCATTGCCTCACCACATATAGTGCTAGGTATCCAGCTTCATACCCTCTCTTATCCTGAGCCCTCAACTTGTGTTTCTACTTATTTATTTTTGGCACAATCGACAATCGACTCACTATGGAGTTGGAAAAGAACGTCATTAAATAAAGATATAAAATGAGATATTTTTTAGAGAACAGGGTTTTGAACAGGATTTTGCATCTGTAGCAGGGAGGTCTGAATCCCCTTCGCCTGCACCCACCTCCATCTGGCCTAGCATCCTCCGCACAAGTCCTCTTGCTGATGCTGTATGAAGTGGTTTCCAGGTGCCATCTTCTTTCCTGGTCACTCAGGCTTGGGGTGAGTTGACCCTATTCAAGGACAAACTCCAAATGACCTGAAACTAAGCCTTTCCTTCTCACCCACGTCACCCGGTCAAAATTATTGAGATGTCTTGAGATCACAGCTGATTTGAAACTTTCTTCTGACTTTTTTCCTAGCGTTTCTTGTATTTATCCTCTCTCTTAGGATGGATTTCCATGCTTCTCTGTATCTGTGCCCCCTGGTTATGTCTGTCTCATGGAATTTCAGCTTGTCTAGGATACTTACTTTGGAAAATGGAACAGTAACAAACTGATAATATAAGCAGAGGTTTTTAAAAAAATGCCTGATTTCTCTCTTGAACCATGAGAACATGCCTGGGCTGGGCTGCTGGAAAGATGTGATGAATCCATGGAAAAAAGGTGACCAGAGAGTTTCCAGCCAACCTGCCAGCTGACTAACTACAGACACATGAGTTAGCCCAGTCAGGATTGGCTGAGTGGTCAGCAGAACCACCAAGTGACCTGCAGATTTATGAAAAAATAATAGATGGTAAGTTTTAGGGTGATTTGTTACTCAGCAGTGTTGCTCAGGCCATTATCATGTCTTTCTTAGGCTATGGTAATTCATTGGTAATTCAGTGGTAACTCATCTCCTGGCCTATAGCCAACATTCTTAAATCCAGCCTCCACTCTGATATTAGAGTGATCTACTTATGTTTCTACTGGATTGAACTGAATTATTACTCAAAGAAGCCATGAGGATCATCTTATCCATTTTACAGATGAGGAAACTGAGGCCTAGAGATGGAAAGTGACTTGTTTACATCACAAAGGCTCATTGGCAGCCCCAGTCAGCCCCAGGACTGGAATCGAAATCTCTGGATTCTGTGTTTGGGGTCTTTCCCTGCACTGGAAGCTTACTACCTGGTTGGAGTAACTCACTCCCATCTCAAGTTCTGAGGTGTCCGTCCTATGCTAGCTTTCTGGTATCAAATGTCTACTCTCTCTTTTCACTAAGGAGTATTTTGAAAATTCAGATGTCTCTCCTCAAGTGTCAGAGTTGACTGGCACCCAATTCCAGTGACGCCCCTAAAAAATGACAGTTTCCCTCATCGCTCAGTCCACCCTTCTTCTGTTTTCCCTTGCTCTGTTTGTTCTCTGAGCCATTCTGGGTCTGAGAAGCTGGTTCTTATATCCTGAGAAGCTGTTTCTAACCTTTTTAATGATTCCACACTCATGATTTGTGAGGCTCACTTGCTGGATATATTCCCATGCACCTTCCCACGGTTATAAATGTTTCCAGCCTAAAGCTTCAATCCGACTTCATTTGCTCCTTTAATAGAAAGGAGATGACATTATTAAAGAAACAAACTTGATGGTACCTTGACTTAGAAAGCAGTGAATCACTGAAAAATTCTTTATAACAGCTTCCTGCTAAGCACGGCCAAAGCCCTGCCCTTGAAATCTCTGGTTTCCTCGGGGCTGCAGGGCAGAGCCCAGACTCTTCCCCAGCCTCAAATGAACACACTTTGGGTGTCCTGAGCATTGGCAACAGCCCTGTCTTTATGCTATATGCATTCTTCTCCGTAATGCCCCAAGTCTCCCAGACAGAGTGATTCCTGAAACTAACCATTTGGTTTCCATTTGATCCTACTGCTTCAGGTTACATATATTCAATGAATTAGTAATGGGGAGGTGGGAGACCCTGGAACCCCATTTTCCACTCTTATGACCTTTTCACCTCCAATAAGGCGCTTCCTACAGTTGGATTCTGCTTCAGGGTCAGATGAGGACTGGTCTGTGGACAGGCTAATGCTGAGCAGTGGTGGACATCCACAGCCTGGATGATTCTGGACCAGAAAGCGGGGCTCATCCTCACCCCAAGTGTTTACATATGTAGAATATAATCCTTCTGCTCTCCCTAGTACCCCTTGGGTCATTTGAAGACCCAACTCTCTTATTGGGTGAGATTTAGATCAACGCTGGGGCTTTTGGACAAGAACTGTTTGTTGAAGGTCTGAGTTCACTCAGCAGGGTGTGAATGCCTGGACTCACTGAAGTTTGTATTTTTATTGAAGAATATGTTAAACTTGAACTACTCTGTTCTGTGCAAATTATTCATAAAGTTGATTTTCCCAGACAGAGTAAAAAAGCAGGGAAAAGAGGAATTAATGGGATTCTGAACCTCTCTCTTATTTCTGAGAAAACAATAACATTTGTCTGTTTTGTTTTAAAGAAGACATATGTGCAATGTTATTGTACAAAACTGTTTACTTACTGCAACACCCTCCTTCTGCTCTCCTTTCCCTCACGTTCTCTGATTACCAAGGATGTCCCATGGGTTCTGTGAGGTGCTGTGAAGGTTCCCATCCTTCCAGGTGCTAGTCTTAAAATCATGCTAGGTTTTTTTTTTTCCACCCCTTTCTTTCTCTCATGCCACACATCTAATCAGTCAGGAAATCTTATTGACGCTACTTTCAAAAGCGACCTAGAACCCAGTCACTTCTCACATCTTCTACTGCCACCACTGTGATCTGAGCTATCAGCATCTCTCACCAGGATTGTCACAATTGCCTCCTCCTAAGTGATCTCCCTAGTTTTGCCTTAGCGCCCGCTCTCTATTTTCAAAATTACAGCCAGAGTGGTCCTATAAGTTTCCTTAAATTGGTTCCCTTGCAAATCATTCCACTGAAAAAAAAATTTAAAACCATTTGTATTTTCTACTGATCATTGGAACATCCTGATAGGCTGTGCAGAATCTACCTGTCCTTGGTTCAGTATCACTAACAATGACAAGCTCTTGGGTTTGGGCCGAATTCTTTTATTTTCTCTTAAAGACTAAAAAATCCTGGAAATGAAGTAACAACAGAAATAGGCTAAGATTTCTTAGAGGTTATTAATTTTTATTTCCTGCTAGCTAAATCGGGCCTGACGGTCCCCTGAGAAGTGCAGAGCAATGACTATAGCTGGGCCCTGCCACGGTGGGTCTAAGGGATCTGTACAAGGCTGGCGAGAGAAAGCAATTGTAGGAAAACTGAAAGAGCCCTTGAAAGTCAACTGGAAATAAATGAGCCTTGGATATGCTTCATTAACCTGCAAGTTTTCCCCCCTCACTCAATGTCTTTCCTTCAAGGGACCCTGTGCCAACCAAGTTCCTAGATCTTCATGTTGCAAAATCCAATCTGAATAATGGAAGGTAATATTAATGATGGTTAATAATCATTAAGCACTTACTTTGTGACAGACATTATTCTAATAATGTCTTTATATTTATACATGCATTTTTCATTCATTAATTCAACAAATATTTATTGGGCACTTATTACACAGGTAAGTAAGTAAAACAGAAGGATAAATTCCTGCCCTCCAGAACTTACATTCTAGTACAGGAAGACAAGAAAATATATAATAACCCTAACGAATAAGTGAATTATATTATATATTAGGAAAGGATGGGGGAAGGCAAGGGAAAGAATATATTTGGGAGCAGATAAGTTGGTCCAGGTAGGCTTCATTGAGGAAGTGACATCTGAGCAGAGGTGGAGGTGGCAAGGAAGTCATCCATGTGATTACTTAAGCACCAGTATTCTAGGCAGAGGGACCAGCCAGTGTAGACACTGAGTGAGAGCAACCTGGATGTTCTAAGACCAGCAAGGAGCCCCATAACTGGAGTGACGGGAGGTGGAAGGATAGAGGGATGAGGTCAGAGATGTAAGAGTAGGCAGAGGCCATGAAGAGCCTATGGGGCCACTATAAGGGCTTAGCTTTCTCTCTAATCAAGTAGAGAGCCACTGGAGGACTTGAGATTCGAGATATATTTTAAATGTAGAGTCAATAGGACTTATTGGATCTGTGGCTTGAGAGATAGTGAGGAGTTAAAAGTGAATGCCAGGTTTTGGCCTGAGAACTTGGAAGGATGGAGTTGTTAGCCAGGACGGAGAAGACTGTCAGTGAAAAGACTTTGAGAAGGAAATCAAAAGTTTAGTTTGGGACACGTTAAGTTTGTGCGATCTATTAAAGTGGGCAGTTGGATGTGAGTCTGGTGTTCAGGGTGAGGTTGGACTGGAAGTATCAATTTCAGAGCCTTTGGCATATACATGGCAATTAAAACCTTGAGCTTGGATGAGCTCATGAAGGGACTGTGTGTAGATAGAGAGGAGACCAAGGACAGGGCCCTGGGGTCTCCCACATCTTGAGTGTGGAAGAGGATGAGTAACCACCCGAAGAGAATAAGAAGGAATAGCCAGAGAGGAAGGACCAAGCCAAGAGTGTGTCGTCCCAGAAACCAAAGGAAAGAAGCGCCTCAAAGAGGCAGCAATGATCTGCTGCTTCAAATGTCACTGGTGGTGCAGATAAGAGCAAGATTGCAAATTGGCCATTGGGTGGCAAATACGGAAGTCACTGGTATCCTGACAAGAACCTCTTATGTGGAGTAATGGGCAGTAAAGTGTAGTTTGAGTGTGTTCAAGAAAAAAATAGAAGAGAATTTGAAGACAGTGAATATATGAACGCAAGTATTTTTGCTGCAAAGTATTGAAGAGAAAAGAGGTGGTGGAAGGCAGGATGAGCAGAGTCAAAGGAAATTAAAAACTATTTTTTTAAAGATAGGCCAAATAGCAGCCCGTGTGGATGCTGATGAGAATGGTATAGTAGAGAGGGAAAAACTAATGCTATAGGAGAAAAGGCGAGGACTGCGGGAACAGTATTTTGGGTCGTCTAAACAGGGTAGAATCTAGTCACTTTAGGTGATCTAGGGATTGGCTTTTGTAGTAGTTTTCTAGGGCTGCCGTAACAAAGTACCACAAACAAGGTGGAAATAATGGAAATGTCTCATCGTCCTGGAGGCTAGAAGTCCAAGGTCAAGGTGTCGCCGGGGTTCCTTCCTTCTGAGGTCTGTGAAGGAGAATATGTTACCAACCTCTTCCCTCGCTTCTGGTGGTTCGTTGAAAATCTTTCTCACTTCTTGGCTTTTAGGCACATCACCCATGTCTTGCCTTCTTGTTCACTTGACATTCTTCTTGTGTGTGTGTCTGTGAACAAATTTTCCCTTTATATAAGGACGCCAGTCATATTAAATTAGGGGCCCACTCTACTCCACTAATGACCTCATTTTAAGTAATTACATCTACAATCACCTTATTTCTAAATCAGGTCACTTTCTGAGGTGCAGAGGGTTAAGATTTCAACCTACACACTTTTGGAGGGTACAGTTTAACCCACAGTAGCTTTAGATAGCAGATGTACAATTTATATTTAGCAACAGGAGGGGAGGTAGAGTGCCCGTTTGAAAATGATGTCTGGTTTATAGATATATTTGTGGAAGTTCATGGAAATGCTATTCTGATTGCTTCAGAGATGTGAAAAGCAACATCATTTGCTGAGAGAGTGAACAAAGGCAGAACGAGAAGCGGGGAGGTTCCGAAGTTATTTCTAGCAGAGTGGAAGAGAGACTTGTCTGAGAAAACACAATACAAAATTATAGCCAGAGTGGTCCTATAGGACCACTAGTCACATTAAATTGGTTCCCTCGTGAATCATTCCATCAAAAAAAAAAAAACTTTAAAAGCCATTTGTATTCTCTGCTGATCATTGGAATATCCTGAGAAGCTGTGCAGAATCTATCTGACCTTTGTTCAATATCACCAACTATGACAAGCTCTTGGGTTTGGGCTGGTAGCCTCAAGAGCACACTTGTGGACCTTGGTCCTGGATCTACACAGAGCAGTCAATGTGACTGTGAGTTTTTCTCAAGCTCCACTCAGCCACACAGGGGCAGGCAGAGAGTGTGGGGAGATCTGTGGTTCACTAGGGTTGTGGTTTTGCAAAGCAACTGCAGTACACAAAGGAGTAGGAGGGGCAAGCGAGTCGAGAGTAAATGCCCAGGAAGTTATAATGATAGACTGTGGAAATAAAATTGGATAAGAGGGAAGAGAGGCGCCTAAGTGGAGATATTATGATTACTACAGTTTTACACATGAGGAAGTGACGAACAGAAAAGTGAAGTGCTTTGGGGGTTTCCATCAGTGGCAGAAATCCACACCCAGGCTGTGCAGCTCAGAGCATGCGTTCTTAGAGACGGAACCAGGAATGTGGGTGGAAAAAGGCAGGAAGGACAAGGCATAAGATTAGAGTTCTGAGACTATTGTCTCCACTGACTCGGCCTTGTAAACATAAGCAAGGCTTTCCTGTCCCCTGTAACAGGACATTGCATGATTCCAATGACTTCCTCCTCTTTAGAGAAGGATCTTTTCTTTTTTATTCTGACAGATATTCTCTTTTATTGAGGACAGAGATCCATTTTCTTACTAACCTCCCATCCTCTCTTCCTTTTCTCCCTTAAATATATACAATGTTTCAATATTCACAAAATACTTTTGTATTTATTTCTACATTTTGTGTCCACAACCACTTGGCAGTTATTATTATTCCTATTTTCAAGATAAGAAAACGAGGCTTAGAATAATAAAAAAATAAACCCCACAGCCAGTTAATAGTAGACCTGGGCTTCAAATCTGAACCTTTAGTGCTGTATGTCCTCATCTCTTCCCTTTACTGGGTCAAGCAGCAAGCTGCATGGGTGAGTGCCCTTAAAACAGGGTAATGCCTCTGAGTGCTAGGACTGTAACGTGGGGAAGTACCTGTGACATCCAGGAGTAACTGAGAGCCCCTACATTCAGAAGTCTGGCCCTGTCACAACTCATTGCTTAGAGCATGTCCGCCCCACCACCACAGGACTACAGACAGATTTTGAGAAAGAAAATATACTTTCAAGCAGCCTCAAAAGCAATCTCTAATACAAAGTAGAGAATGTTACAAGAATTGCCAAAGATCGAAGGAAAACAAACATTGTATAAGAAAGAAATAAAACTCAACAGACAGAAAAATTAGCACCCTAGGAAAGAAGAAATGAAATAAATAAAAATGGAGAAAATGTAATTAATATTTACATTTATAAAACAAGAAGCAGATGTTATGGAAAAGTACCAGTTAGAAATGTTATAAATGAAAAAAAAAAAGCTTGTTAAAAAAGAAAAAGTCAATAAATGAGGTACAGAGCACATTGGACACAAGAGAATATGAGTATGTTGTAAGACAGAGTAAATCATTCTGCCAGTTCTTAAAATAGAAAGACCAAGAAATAAAACATATAGAGGAAGTGAAAATACTTGGAAGACAGAATCAAAAGTCCAATATTCATGTAAAAAGAGCTCAAGATGGAGAGCATAGACAAAATAGATGAGAGAAAATCAAAAATATAATAGAAGAAAGTATCCCAGTGCTGAAGGACATGTTTTTAGATTGAAAGGGTACATCAGACTTCTGAACAGAATAAATGAAGAAAAAAAAAAAAAGTAACCCTAGACGTATCCTAGTGAAATTTTGGAAAATGAAGGGAAAAAAAAAACAAACTAAAAGCTTTCAGAAAAAAAGCAAGGATTACCTACAAAAAAAGAGTTAGATAAGCAACAAACTTCTGGTTGTCAATAATAGCTCCAAGAGACAATGGAATGATGAAATGTTTTTAAGGTTAAAAGAGGAAATGATTTTGAGTCTAGAATTCTATAATGACCCAAATTATTGTTAAAATGTAAAGTCAAAATAAAAGCATTTTAAACATACAAAGTTTATACAACAGTTCTCACTATAAGAATTTCTGGAAGGTCTTGTATAGCCAAATGAAAAAAATACAAGAGCAAATCATTACAGAGAGAAACATTCTTGAGTAAAGAAACAAAACAATTTTTATTTATTTATTTATTCATTCATTCATGTATTTATTTTTATTATTTTATATTAGTTTCAGGTATACAGTACAATGGTTACATTTATGTAGTTTATGAATTGATCCCCATGATTACTCTATCACCCATCTGGCTCTACACACAACCATTACAATAATACTATGTTCCCTATGCTGTACTCTACATCTCTGTGACTGTTTTGTAACTACTAATTTGTACTTCTTCTTCATCCCTTCACCCAGTTCCCCAACCCCCTCCCCTCTGGCAATCACCAGTTTGTTCTCTGTTATCTGTGAGTCTGTTTTCCTTTAGTTTGTTCGTTTCTTCTGTTTCTTAGATTCTACTTATAAGTGAAATCATATGGTATTTATCTTTCTCTGCTTGACTTATTTCACTTAGAATAATATCCATGTTGTTGCAAATGGTAAGATTTCATTTTTTTTCATGGCTGAGTAATATCCTATTGTATACATGTACCATTACTTCTTTATCCAATCCTCTATTGATGGTCACTTAGTTTGCTTCCATATCTTGGCTATTGTGAATAGTGTTGCCATGAACATAGGAGTTCATAGATCTTTCCAAACTAGTGTTTTAGTTTTCTTTAGATAAATACCCAGAAGTGGAATTGCTGAACCAAAAAAGTAGTTCTATTCTTATTTTTGAGGAACCTCCAAACTGTTTTCCATAGTGGCTGTACTACCATTTTGCAATCCCACCAACACTGTATAATGGTTCCCTCTTCTCCACATCCTTGCCCACATTTGTTAATTTTTTTTTTTTTTTGATAGCCAACCTGACAAGTGTGAGATGATATCTCATTGTGGTTTTAATTTGCATTTCTCTGATGATTAGTGACCTTGAGCATCTTTTCATATGTCTATTATCCATCTGTATGTCCTTTTTGGAGAAATATCTATTCAGGCTTTTGCCCATTTTTTAATTGGATTGTTTGTTTTTTCGTTGTTGAGTTGTATGAGTTCTTTATAAATTTTGGATATCAACCTTGCCAAGGGGTCGATATCCAAAATTTATAAAGAACTCATACAACTCAACAACAAAAAAAATGATAGGCAAATATTTCAAAGATAATTTCTAATTAAAACTTAATAAATATTGACTAGAAAAGAAAGAAACAATGTTATGTTAGATCCCAAATCCAAAATGATTCCTGTGGTTAATGCCGGGGAAGAGGACATTAACATTTTTGTTGCTATAAGTAAGGGAAAATATAGATACAGTTTAAATTTCGATTATAGAGACATATATTTATTGTGTTGTTGGGACTGCAGCAATCATATGAATTACTTTTAAAAGCTGAAAGGAAAATCAGCGAGATATGTATTAAAGAAAAATAAATCCTGGATCAAAATGAGAATAGCAGTCTTAGCAATTCACCACAATTGCTGAATAACTGCTTAATTTCATTCTCACACCTACTGGTTGACTATTCGACTGAGATTAACAATGGAGTGTTGGCTTTCAAATTTAGCTGCACAGCCCTAGGGTAGAGTTTGTAACCCAGGCCCCACTCTGTATTAATTAGGTCAGAATCTCTGGGGCTGGAACTTAGACAGCAATAGTTTTTAAAGCTCTCCAGGTGATTCCAAAGTGCAGCTGAGTTTGTTAACCAGGGGATAGATGATAGGTACTTCAAGGGAAAAGGTCACACATTTCAGGCGGGATTAGATGAAAGAGTGACTGTGGGAGGGTCCTTGCACCCTCAGACGTTCATTCATTTTGTCCATTTCTGAGCTTTAAGAGTTGGTATGGAGGAGCTCTATGGGCCTTGCCAGAGCTAAAGAACTCTGATTCTAGAAGACAGGTTCTCAGAAAGAAGAGAATGTATTTACTCCCTTCTCGAATGTACCACATGAGACCAGGATGAGTACAGAGCTCAACCCCTCCTGGTTGTCAGAGCTACCTCCCACATTGTTGTTTGCACTGTTGTAGCCAAGCATATTCCCTTTCGCATTAGGAGCTTGACAGGTGGCTGCCCATGATCATAGGTTAAAAAAAAAAAAGCCTATGTGGAGACGTTCTTGGTCTAAGATAATGATTAGCACCTTTGCTGAGCACCGTTGCTGGACCCAGTACCAAGCCTTGCCTAGCCTGAAGTACCTTCTCTTCCTCTCCCCACCCATTTGGGACACACTTGGCTTCTCTAGGAGGGTATTGATTGATTCTTTCAACATCTAGTAAATACCTACTGTCTTGGCTCCTAAGTAGATATCATCCTCCCATTTCGCATTTGTTTTTCAAATCTTCCAAATGCTTGTTTGATCCTAAGACTGATATGATGAAGAGGTATTTAAATCTGCAGTCTCTGAATGCATTCCAAACATAGCTCACCAATGAGTAGGTTAGTCTCCTGAATCTCTTTTCCTCTTTGACATGGTGAAATCCGCATGCCTTTACATGGTGTTCATGCTGTTCACAATCCAGGACTCATCAACTTCACAAAACACTATTCTCTCTGTCTTCCAGTAGTAAATCCAATTTCCAACTATGTTTCCAAGAGTTCACACCTTCACTGTTGGGAGAATATACTACTCCTCTGAGCTCTCCATTAATCTTCTCTGTGAAGTGCTCCTGGACTTCTCATTCTTAGTTGAGTTCACTGCCTCTGCGATCCCACACTATTGTTTTCCTCCCTCTGTGATGGCAGTCATCACCGTGTATTATAATTACATTTCTAATGTGTTAGTTTCTCTTTCTAGACCAGAAAGAACTAGAAAACAGACTACCAGTCTCTGTATTCACCTGTGACTAGCACAGTGCCTGATGGTTAATAAATACTTATCAGATGAATGACTGAATTAGTGAATGACATTTTTTAAGACCCTAACCTGACCTGGCAAAACAAAGATCTTGAGCTTGGATGAAAAACAGAATTAACAGGAGAGTTTGTTAAAATGCTTTTAACAAAGTTTCAGTATGAAAAAGATTTTGATTCAGAAGGACCAGGGTGAGGCTTGGCAATCTGCATTTTCAAAGGCCTCCCCAGCTGAGTCTGATTTGTCAGATCTGGAAACTTGCTGGGGCTTTGGGAATTCTTCATTGGGGAGGTAATGTGCTTTTGCCATTCTTCCAGTGCTCACAGCCCAGAACATCATGGCTGGTCCTTGGCCTCTTCCTCTCCCGGAGGGCTGAAGAGGCCAGTTGTCTCTCCAGCATGCTGACTTCATATTAAGAAGAGTCTTTACAGCTTAAAACTTTCTGAGGGCTGTACCCACACAGACATGCACAGTCATGAAGCCCAACCTGATGACAGATTTGCATTTTGGCTAATTTCTATATCCAAAAAGATCTGAGGAAAATAGAGCAACGTTTTGCTGTTGGGGTCCTGTCATTCTGTTATTTTTCTGATATGATACAACCCTGGTATGAACAGTCTGCTTTTTAGCTTCCATCTTCCTCTAAATGAATATTGATGCTGTGTTTACCTTTAATTAATATTCATTGAGATAAAGGAATTACACTCATTCACTTTTAATTATATCTTTCTTGCATAAACAGGCTTTTAATAACAGATTTTCTAGGTTGGAAAAAACAAGCTCTCTGCCCCCAGCGTAGTCTGATGCCAAGAAAGCCGCCTCTGCGATTAATAAAGGGGATTTCAATTTGTTACTTGGTGCAGTGGGAAAAGCTGTGGGTAGAAAGTTAGCTCTTCTAAGTTCTAGCTCCAGTTCTGCTAGAGCTACTGTGGGTTCTTGGGCTAATTCTTCTTCCTGCTTTACTTCACCTTCATATCTGAAAAATGGAGATTGGACCAGATCAGTCATTTGTATTCATGGCTGCATACTGAGATCACCTGGGGGAATTATTGAACGATACAAAGCCTCAGATGAGATTCTTTTAATGTTGAGAAGTTCTGAAATAGGCATCATTCTTACCAGACTTCTAGTTGCTTGTGGCTCCTGCCAGGGTTATAGATTACACAGAACCCAGAAAGAGGGCCAACACGGATCTCAAGAACAAGCTCAGCTCTGCCCTGGTACCCTACTGTGCTGGGGGCTCACATCCTGGGA
This sequence comes from Pteropus vampyrus, assembly GCF_000151845.1. Taxonomy (NCBI): domain Eukaryota; kingdom Metazoa; phylum Chordata; class Mammalia; order Chiroptera; family Pteropodidae; genus Pteropus; species Pteropus vampyrus. The sequence continues at coordinate 7,131,104 of NW_011888795.1, read as the reverse complement.
TGGGCTTCACGATATTCTTTAGGAACAGAGAGGAGGGAATAATATTCACTGAGCACCTGCTTTGTGCCAGGCATATCCAACATTTCCTCTGTTGGTCATCAGACACATGTTTCACATCTAGTATGTTCCAGGCATGGGGGATTTAATGTTGGTGAGCAAGGCAGTTTCTGCCCTCATGGGTTATGGTCTAGTAGGGGAAAGAGGCTTTAAGCTGATAATTACATGAGTTTAAGGACTTACATAGGAAAAGTACAGGTTTCTATCAGAGCACATAACAGTGGTTGAAGAATGTTGATAAGAAAATCTGCGTTATAAAGCAATGTCTAAGACCTAAGGCCCAAGGACAGGTAGAACTAGTTTAGTTAGATGGGAAGGAGCATTTGAGTCAGAGATAATGCTCTTATAAGGCAGATGTTGGAAAACTGAGGCCCTGATAGGTGCAGTGTTTTCCTTAGGTCCAAAGCAACCAGCTTGGTCCTGACGTTCACCTGGGAAGGGTTTTAAAAACCACTGAAATTTCACAGTGGAGCAGAACTGATCAAGATGACCTTGGCTGTGGCCAGACAGAGTGGAATCAGGTTGGAGTAGGTAAAGAATGAAGCCATAGGCTGAAGGCAGGCTGCAGGCAGAAAATGACACCTCCTTGGGTGGGTGAGGGGGCCACATATAGTCCTGGGAAGGAAGACACATCGGTGTCCAGCATGAATCTTGGATGAAGTTAGGATTCTCTGTGTGGCAGAGACATGTGACAAAACAAAAGGAGGGATCCAACAGCAGGGGGTATTTGAATGAGCCCAGAAGGGGGTCCAGAGCAAGGCAATCTTTGAACCGGTATCAGGTCTCCTCCCATTAGCCTGGAGTTCAGGAATAGGACCCTAGACTCTAAGAAAAGCCAGACAATGTTCTATCAGTCAGGGCTGGACAAGTCCAACAATGCAGCTCCTTCAGGAAACAAGGTGAGGCCACGTCTTGATTGCTGGCCGGGGCTCAGAGGCCAGACTAAAACAAGAGGTCAGAGCCAGCTTAGCACCAGGGGACTTGGTGCTGAGCTCCAGAGCTCTGGCTTGAAGACAGCATCAATGCTGGAGGCTGTGTGCAGGCTTATCCTGAGGCTGAGGATCAAATAATTCCACGCATGAGGGAAATGGGAATGCAGACATAGGAGGCAGGCAGGGCTTGACTGTTCATTCCAATGGTTCTCAGCCAGCATGAGATTCTAATATTCTCCGAGAATCTACTTTAATAGATTATCTGGGGTAGAGTATGGACACCTGGTTTTTATGAATTTCCACAGGCAATTCTAATATACATTTCTTGTTAAGAATCACTGATCTAGACCAATCTCTTCAGTTTTCAGATGAAGAAACAGGCCTAGAGAGAAGAAGTGACTTGCCCAAGGGCATACAACATACTAGCAGAAATAGAACTAAAACCCTGGTTTCTTTGTTTCCCGTCCAATGTACCCAAATGTTCAGGTTAGCAGTTAACACCAACAGCAGTGACAACAGCTCCTTAAATGCATATTCTCATGCCTCTGATATAATCTGATTTTTCCAACGAGAGATCATTTATGTCCCAGGTAACAGATAAATAAACAAAGCCTATGTGAAGTGCAACAATTTGCTTGCTCAAAGCTATTATGGATGGGCTGGGAGAAGAACATGTTCTTCTTTTCTAGTTCTGAGACTTCCGCTTCAACCACCAAATTACAAAGCTAGAGTTTAGGCTTTTCTCTCAGGAGGCGAGACCTGACCTTTCTCAACCTGGACAGTCTAATGGCTTCCAATCCATTTCCTGTGCATGTCACCAACAAGCCCTTAATGGAGTGTAGCAATAAAGCTAAAGGGGAGCCCAGTAATTAGGGGCCTAGAGGCATAATGTTTGGACAACTGACCGGCTGGCTGCAGTGCATTCGGTACCCCAAGGGCTCCAGAAACTGGAGCCAAAGTTCCAAGCACATTAAATTCAAGTGTCACCAAGGTCTGAGCTCAGCTGCTCCCTTAGCATTTGCAAAATGTCCTGCCCACACTCTTCTCCTCATATCCTCCCTTGGTCATTTTCAGAAACAGATGAGCTGAGGTTACATGCAGCTGATCCCAGACCTGCTGGTTAATTATCTTGGCCTGTAATTAGTGTTTCCTATTCCTTGTCCCTCGCCAACTCCAGCAGTTAATGTATCATTTCTCCCTCTGCAGAGAGCCCACTGGGAGGACTTCGAAGCCATGGAATAAAATTTCTGATAGTGGCAGCCTTTTGGAGATATTCCATCCGCTGGCTGTCTCACCGCCCCTTGGCATCATCCCTCATCTCTCTCCATTTCAAAGTCTACATAAGTCACCAAGTCTTTGGTTCTCTCCTGAACGTTTCTTTCTTTTAAAAAACTTTTAATTTTAATTTGTTTTTTATTGGGGTAACATTTATCAATAAAATCTCATAAGTTTCAAGTGTATAATTCAACGATAAGTCACATACATATTTTATTTTGTGTTCACCACCCACGTTTAGATTCCTTTCTATCACCACATCCCGAATGCATCTTTGTTTCTCCATCTTTGCACCCTCTGATTTGCTCAGGCCTCATTCTTTGGTCTCCGAAAGTATTTTCTTAATGGGCTTTCCCATGCTGGTGTTGCAAATGTCTTTGCTTTAATATAGGCGGAAAAATCTTTCTAAACTGCCAGTCGGGCTGTGTTACTCTCCTACCTAAAGCCCAACCTTTTCAGTGTGGCGTATAAAGCCTTGTGTAGTATGGCTCGGCTGTGTTTCAAGTCCCTCTTTCACGTGGTTTTTATACTCCATTAACTCTGAACTGCTGTAATTCTCTCCTCCCCTCTCTCCCTTACACATCCCAACATGTATGTACATGTGCATGCATACACACACACGCAATATATATATATATATCCATGCTGCTTTATGATGAGGAAAAAAATGGGGAAGGAAGAGGATCTGATTAAACAAGCACCCTAAGAACTATAATGAGGAAAGGAAAAAGAGGCTCATGTTATACAGCTTTGGGACATAGGACTGGAAGCTATTAAATTCATTTGAATATGCAGAATAATTATTCAACAATCGAAGCTGTGTAAGCACAAGGTGAGCTCCCCTAGGTAATAGTGAGTGTGCCACTTGGAGGGTTCAGGCAAAGGCCGTCTGCCCAAGATGATGCAGGTGCAGTTCATTTACTGGGCATAGTCTGGGAGCCTATGACATTCTAATTCCAGGATTCTGTATATCTCTGATACAAAATCCACATCGTTTTGCTATTTCCACAAAGACTTTCCTGTTCGAGAAAATCTCTCACCTCTCTACTCATTTGTGCCTGAATCACGTACAGGCACATACTCCACACATGCCTCAACATGGGCAATCTCTACTAGTCACAGAGAACTTTACCTCACATTGCCTTAAATTGTTTCAAATATCTGGTGGAGGCACATCTTACATTCATTCAACTACACGAACTGAAAGGAAAAGAAGAGCAGGAAGATAATTCGAATGATGTGAGAAGGCCATCTGGCCTTCCACTATATAAGCAGAGGCCCCAGGCCAAGCAGAGTGTGTAATGGAAGGTGAGGGCCTACCACATCCTCACTGTGTCTCATTCTCTGTGTGCTACTCAAAGTTGTAAGGCATCTTGAATTACGTGACTGCTAAATGCAACCCAGCTACTTCATTTAAGACATCACCAAAAAGCAGAAATCAGTGCCAGTCCAGAAGGGCCAGCTAATGGTGTTGGACTCAATGAGACATTAAGTCAGTTTCTGTTGTGGGACCTTCCTGAGGGACTTTAAAGGGAAATTTTGGTGCTGTTTGATTTTCTCTTATACGCCAACTTTAGTGGATGTTAAGGTACAACTTTATTGTATGAGGTCTGTCACCACTTCTAATGTAGACCGTACGATGGGAAGGTACCATGTGTCTGCTACTCTCATTCCCCCACAACATCCTGAAAAAGGATGGTGCTAGGAATTAGTTACTGAGTAATTGTTTAGAAAACAAGTTGGTTGTTCTTTCAGAATTAGTGTGGTAGAAAGAACATGAGTCTAATGGTTAATGACCCCAGTTATGGTCCCTTAACAGTTTTGTGAGTTTAGGTAAATCTCTTTCTCTCTCTGGGGCTCAGCTCTTTATGTGGGTGTGCGCGGAGGCAGGGTGGGACAGGCAGTGGGGTGGGTGCCGGGGACAGGGAAAGGCTGGGGGAAGGGTAGAAGAGAATGAATTAAATGATCTTCATTCTTCCTTCCAATACGAATACGTTAGAATTCTTTGATATTTCTATTTCAGAAGTCAGCAAACTTCTTCTGTAAAGGGCCAGATATTTTAAGAGTGGCTTTGTTTAAATAAAACATTATTTACAAAACAGGTGGCAAGCCGAATTTGGTTTGCTGACCTCTGATTTGCTGACTCTTGTTCTAGTCTATTCTATCTATCCTCCACATAATAGGACTTCTTATTCGGTCAAAAGTGAGTAGTGAACTTCATTCTGTACCAGTCTATTTCATGAAGGGTCTTTCCCAAGGCTCCCGACTCCTCTGCCAGGATCAGGTGGTTCCAACTAACAATAAAATTTTTCTCAGGTCATCTTAGAATTCTGCTGAATTAGGAGCTAAGAACTATGTGGAGAGGTAAATAATAGCAGTGGACCATTCTCTCTTCTGTCAAAGAAGTCTAGATTTTCAAGATTTCTCAAACCACTATGATTCATGGAAAATTTAGTCAATGACAAATTCATTGAATCTTTTCAATATTAAGATCTAGAGAGAATAATATCTCAAGAACTGGACACATTGGTCTCTTAAGCTTGGCATCAAATGCCTCTTCATCTAGAGTCAGTGGCTTTTACACAGCCTCCTTTAATCACCACTAGACATTGTATCAATTCAATCACTTCTAGGCTGTGTGACTTCGAAGAAACTACTCAACCTCTCTGTGCCTCAGTTTTCTCAGTCAAATGAAATAATTTGATTAAAGAGCTTTGCACATCACCTGGCACACAATAAGCACTTGATAAATGCCATGTATCAGCTTCTTGTCCTATGAGTATTCCTGTCTCTAGGCCTTGGCTCACTTTCATTCTGGCACATCTATGTGCTTTCCATTCCTCAAGATTGAGTTTAAATACTAACTGGCCAGGAAAATTTCCCCAACTCTCTTGAAAAGAAATAACCTTCCCATGTTCCACTCACCCCTTAACTGAACCTCTACTTCTACTTATCATTGTTAGTTTCTACTTTGTCATAGTTTGTTGGCACGTATTACCATAAATATCTTAGAGATAGAACATGTCACCAGTTCTTTTCTGGATACCCTCCATGGTGCTGTGCCAAGTGCCTCAGCACATGAAGGATTCTTGGTAAGTGTTGGTTAAATTAATGAATCGAGTAAATCAAGCAAAGCCTCAACAGCTAGATTGATTGTCCCTTTCATTTTGCATTCTGGTAGTTTGGTTTTATGAGGATGGGGCTTAATGTTAGTTTCCAGTGGAAGTCCAGAAGGGCTCATTAGTTTTTAAAACATGTTGGATATAAAAACTGACAGAGATACAATTTTTGCTAAGATTTTATTTGATCAGGGGTGGATGGTTTTTCCTGATAACTTGTAGCCTATGAGCTCATCCATTTATATCATATCTAGGCACAGTCTGGAGACTTGAAGTTCTGAGCCAAGGAGGAAACAGGAGCAGGTGGGCCTGAAGCCCAGGGCTCGAGAGAGACTTTGTCAAATTTTGCTAATTAAGTCTGGGATCCCCCTCTCCCTCAACCGGGCAGAAAGATGACAATAGGCTGTAGCTGGTTATTTTCCTAGAGAATTCCCACTGTAATTTGTTTTCTGTTATTAGTGAAAGAGAAGTCTGTGTGCATTAGCCACATATCGAGGCCACGCTTTATCCCGATTTAAAATATAAATTTACTCCTACTGGATTTAAATTCATGGAGTTGAGTTTAACTTCAGGGAGATTGTGGTTTCCAGGCCTATGATAGTTCCAAGTGCTGGATGAATTACAGACTTCTAGAAAATTGAAAAGGGACTTGGAGATTAATGCTTCTAATGTCTGTTGCATTCACCTCCCCAAACATCTCTAAGAGAGGGCTGTGCGACTTCCTCATGAATGCTTCCAGTGACAGGGAGGTCTGTTGATACTTGCGGCAAACCATTCCTTTTTTATTACAACTCTAATTCTTACTGACATTAGTCATAACATCGGCTTTCATTCTCATAGTGATTTGCTTCCAAGAAAGTATTTTCACATCCATAATGTTTGATTTTCACAAGGTTGTTGGGAAGAGGCTCAGGCCCACTCCATCACCCCTTCTTCACCGATGAGGAATATAGGCTGGCTGGCTCCGGGCTATGAATCTTGTGTGGGGTCTCTGACTCCACATGTGAAATGATTTCCACTATGCCATAAGTTCTCATCAGTTTTTAAATAACAGTATATTTTTTGAAAACGTAGAGGAAAAATGAAATATTCTAACAACATGTTTTGAACTCACTCCCTATCTCAGTCAGTACTCCTTGGAGATAGATTAACCATGGGACAGAAGCCAAGGAATAAAGGACGCCTGGAAGAGGTCTGACCTGACTTATTGCAACATCGGTGTCCATGTAGAGATGATTCAGGCAACTTCCTGAGATCTGCTTGCAGTGGGTGATGGCTTGCGCCTCAGAGGGAAAGGAGCAAAGCCTGAGAGGAGCCAGCTGACCTTTAGTGTGTTGTTCGCAGCTCCAGGAGGAGCTTGGTCCTTCTGGCATCAGCTTTCCTGGGTGGCCCAGTCCTGCTGAGGGACAGTACTCTTTTCCAGTGTCCGCTTTTCCCTCTCATGTACCTGGTACAAGTTCATGGACATAACGGCCCTCCCTCTTCCTTAATTCAAAAATTCTAGCCTGTCTACCAGTTGCTGTTGATCTACCTGGAAAGGGACAAATGCCTGGAAGTTCCCAAAAGCCCAGCCTTAGTAGTGTTGAGGGAACTTACACTGGCTGATGGTGCTGGCAGGTCTAGGACTATGTTTAAAAGAATAAAAATACAAGAAAAGGAAGAGAAGGAGGAGGAGGAGGAGAAGGAAGAGGAAGAGAAGGACAAGGAAGAAAGAAGGAGAAGAAACATATACTGAAAATTTAGCAAATGAGAAACATAGAGGGAGAGGTATAATGTTGACAAGTCAAAATAGAGTAAAGCCTGTTACTCTAAGAAAGGAGAAAAGAGAAAGCAAGAAAGAGGACTCTCTGGTATAAATTTTCAATGAGATTCAGGAAGATATTATAAAAGAGAAAGCTGATAATAAGAAAAAAATAAAAAATTAGAAAAAGTAATTTAAAAACAATTTATGAAATTAAAACAATCTGTAGAAGGAGCGAAAAAACATGAAGGGACTGAAAACTGAATTATAGATCTAAAAAATAGACTTAAAAGATAATACTCCAAAATATAGAGCAAAAAAGACAAATCAATAAAAATTATTGCTGAAAATAAAAGAGAAGTGGAGGATAGATTCAGAATATATAATTGGCAAAGATAAGCATTCCAGAGGAGAAAAAAAGAAAGAATGGAAAAACAAAATTTAAAAAAAATTTTCTGGAGCTGATTAAAAATAAACATTTTTGGATTAAAAGCACAGAATTATATAATTAACAAAAGTAAGACCAATAAACATTTTTTTGGTGAAATTTTAATTTCCAGGAATAAAAAACGTATTGTACAATATGCAGAATATATAAAGAACTCCTACAACTCAACAACAAAAATCAAACAACCTGACTAAAAACACGAGCAAAGGACTTAAATAGACTTTCTCCAAAGATGTAGAAATGGCCAAAAGACACATGAAAATGCTCAACAGCATTAAACATTAGAGAGTGTAAATCAAAACTGAAGTGAGATAATATTTTATATCCATCAGGATGACTACTATCAAAAACAAACAAACAAACAAACAAAAAAACAAAAAAACAGAAAATAACAGATATTGGCCAGGATATGGAAAAATTGGAACCCTTGTGTTGTACACTGTTGGCAGGAATGTGAAATTCTGCAGCTGAAGTGGAAAACAGCATGGCCGTTCCATTTCTGGGTATACATCCCAAAAAATTGAAAGTGAGGCCTCAAAGAGATATTTGTACATCCATGTTCATAACAGCATTATTCATAGCCAAAAGGTGGAAGCAATCCTAGTGTCCATCAATGGACAAATGGATAAACAAAATGTACATACATATAGTGGATTATTATCCAATCTTAGAAAAGAAGGAAATTCTGACATTTGCTACAACACGGATGACCCATAAGGAAGTTATGCTAAGTGAAATAAATCAGTCACAAAAAGGCACATACTGTATGATTCCACTTCTATGAGGTATCTAGAGTAGTCAAATTCTATAGAGACAGAAAGTAGAATGGTGGTTGCCCGGAACTAGGGGAGGGAGGAATGGGTAGTTGTTGTTTAATGGTCTAGAGTTTCAACTGAGCAAGAGAAAAAGAATTCAGAGTTATGAAGATTGGTTGCATAATAATCTGTACTTGATTCTACTGAAATGGCATTTAAAAATGTTTAAGATGGTAAATTTCATGTTCTATATTTTACCAAAATATTTAAAAATTATTTAAAAAGTTAATGAGTAAAATTAGAAATTGAACATTTTTTACTCTGATATTTTACAAAATTGTCCCAAGGTACAGATTGATATTTAGATTTTTTATAGGTTGCTGCCTTGTTACGCCTTGATTCTTAAAAGTAGTCCTTGGAAGCCTTTGGTTCTATTTCAGTATCTCTTCTAAAAAGAGAGAATAGGTTACTTACATGGGAAAGAGAATGATTTTGACATTAAAGTTCTTATCTGCAACACTGGAAGCTAGAAGATGTTGAGAAATACTTAAAGAATATCAATAGAAAAAAACTGTGCTTCCTTTGGTTTTTCAACCAAAGACTTTAAGAACTCAAAAAGTATGCACCCATCGACATCTTACAAAAGACTTAAAGAAATATGCCTTCTAAATTAAATTGGGGAAGATAAAATATATCAGAAAAGTACTGATATTCAATTAATACAGTAAATTTCATTTTTAAATATAAACCAAATTTCTTAAAATAGAAGAGGAATATCGAAATAAATATTTTAACAACTAAGAGTAAAACTTTCAATCATGTTAACAAGCAAGAGAAGAATGGTGGGGAAAAGCATTCCTGGAGTCTCTGATTGAGGGAATATAAACATAGTTAGCATCTAACTTTTAAAATTTGTATTTAGATATGTTTGAGTCAATTTGTTAAAGATATGAAACTAACCATTAGGAAAATATAAATGCATAGTAGAACTAAAAAAAAAAATCACAAGAGAGAAATAATAGAATAAAAAAGACAGTTAAATCAGATAATGTAAGGAAATGAAAAAAGAGTAAACAATAAAAAATCATATAAATGGGAAACACAAAATAAAAAAACTCAAGTTCAAAATGGCTCATTGAGTAATTCCACTGAGCATTTAAGAAAGAAATAATGCCAATCTTACACAAACTATCCCAGGTAATAGAAAGAGGGAGCACCTTCTAATTTGTTTTTTAAGATCAACCTGGTCTAGATACCCAAATCTGATAAGGATGGCATAAAAAAGAAATATTATAGGTAAATTTCAGTTACAGATATACATACAAAGTCCTAAAAGAAAAGTAACAAATGGATTTCAGCAATATATTAAAAGGATAATGCATTACATTCAATTGACTTCATTACAAAAATTTTGTATATTTTCTATATGTAAAACCTTTACACAAAAATCAAATGTATTTATGTATACCTGCAACAAGCAGTTAAAACCTAAAATTCTAAAAATATACCATTCATTAGAGTATAAAAAATATTAAATATCTAGGATCGAATCTGACAAAAGATGAGTAAAGCCTCCCTGCACACGGCCATAAAAAATTGTTGAGAGCCATTAAGAAAGACCAAACCAAGTGGAGAGACATAATATGCTCATAGACTGAAAGACTTAGTATTATAAATACGGCTTTTCTTCCAAATTGATCTAAAAATTCAATATGATCTCAATCAAAATCCCAAAGATATTTTTTTTTGTAACTTAATTAGCTGAGTATCAAATTTATGTGGAGATACACAGAGTCAGGCATAGACATAATACTTTTGAAGAAGAAACCAAGATAAGAAGACATGCTTTATGAGATATGAAGATTTGTTATAAGGGCACAGTTATTAAAGCAGTGCGGTGTTAGCACAGAAATATAAACCAATGGACTAAAATGTAGAAGCCAGAATCTGACTCCCAATATATATGGGTATCTGACATGTAATCTAGGTGAAAATGCAGAGCAGTAGAGAAAAGACAGTTATTTCAGTAAATGGTAGAAATTTAAGCTTTGGATAAAGGGAGAAGATAAAAATATAAAGCATTAAGAATGAGAAATGTGTAACTACATGAAGAATCTAAGTGAAATATATAATTCTTTAGGAACATTGAAATGACCAAAATTGACTTAAGACAGGACTCTCTGACCCTCTCCACCTTGTATATGTGGGCTTAGAAATGTCAGTGAAAGAGGCCGTCGTTCCAGTGATTAGAAAGTTGAGTTCAGGGGACCCATTTCTTCTGCAGAGCTTACTATGTTCTTCAGTACAGCTTTGCCAGTAATAAAGAGTATACTGTATTTTCATTCACTCCTAGCTCTAGTGTTTACTTTTCAATGTGTTCTGAATACAAGTGGAGAAGGTGTAAGTAGTTAGCTTTCCAACATATTGCAGAGTATAAACAAAATATAAAATTTTCCAAACTTTTTTATGAGGCTAACATAGACCTGATGCCAAACTTGATAAAGAAAGCACAAAAAACATATATTCATACATGCACACACAATTCTAATTTATTAATATTATAATAATTGTGTCAACTGACAAGAAAAAAAAGGAGCTTATTTGTGCATGCTACCAAAAAAAATATGGGAATATGTCCTTTGGTATGCTGAAAACAAGTACTTAAACCTTCCTTTGTAATGGTTTCATCTCCAGACACTCTCATCTGGCTGTGGCAAGGCGTTCACCAGCAGGTACAAGCTGATATTTTATCAGCTTAGAACTCCAGTAGAATAAGAACATCTCTCTACTGACAACTGCAGCATACACCCTGAGACAGGATCTCATTGATCTGGCTTGGTTCTCACACCAATCACTGAACCGTTAATTGTGGCTAGATCCCAAATGGCCAGGAGTAGATTATGTGTCCATTCTTAGAACAAAGGTAAAGTTAGCCTGACCCGAACCTTATGTGCTGATAGTGAGGAAGCAGTAATTCTTAAAAAAAAGAAAAAAGAAAAAAAATCGAGCCTCTTACTAAGAGAAAGGAGAATTAATTCTGGGTAGGCAAAACAAAAATAAAACAAACATAGACACACAACAAACACAAAATATAAAACAGCAACAACATCTAATGTAAGATTGTTATAAAATCTTAGCAAATCAAGTGTAGCTATGTATTCAAGGAATGTTATACAGTCAGTTAGAAGAGTTAATTTTAGGTACGCAAGGGTGGTAATATTAGGAAATTGATGAATGCAAATCAGAACATTAACTATTAAAAAAGAATAATTAGGTGGAGAAAAGGCATTGGACTTGATTCAATATCTATTTCTAGTTAATTGATTCATTCTCCGACAAATGTTTCTTGAACACCAGCTATGCATGAAACACTTTTCTAGTCACTGGATTTGGAGTGATCAAAATGTGCAAAACTCTCTGCCTTGTGAAAGTTACATATTACCGATTAAATCTCTATGCAAAATAATAAGAATATTTGACAAGTAATTTTTTTTTACCATATTTATGATGGTTCACATCATAATGGTTCACATCATAAATATGGTAAAAAAAAATTACTTGTCAAATGCCAACAGCAAATTTTAATATTGAAGCACTAAAGACATTTCCAACCTAGAGTTTTTATTTTATCTTTCAGGGCACAATTTTAATACGGTTTCTGGGAAGTGCAGATATAAGTACTATCTGAGTTCTTACTTCATAAGAATATCTTTTCCCTTCCTTGCAAGTGAAAATAACTTGACTAGCTTATTCAGCCTTGAATTTTTCCATTTAAACTCTGTCTAATGTTGTACCAGCTAGAAAATGTTCCTGCTCTCAAAGAACTTAAGTCATCAAGAGTGATAGCAAAGTCAATGCATTTATAAGTGTGAAATTGTTATAGATAAACAAATACCAGCTGCTAGGGGGCCACACAGGACGGGCACCAAATCTAAATGTGGGGAAGCAGTAAAAGCTTATTTATTAGAGAAAAAGATATCTGAGCTAAGACTTAAGGGATGGAAAGGAGTTGCCAGAGAGAAGAGATGGAAGAACCTCCTAGCCAGACAGAACAGCATGTGAAAAGGCCTGAAGTGAGAAGGGCATCAGAACAAGATTCTAGAGCTAGAGCACTTGGTTTAAAACCCAGGCATGGGCACTTAGCAGCTGTGTGTTAGTGAAGAAATTATTTACATTCTTTGTGCTTCCATCTATGAAAGAATGGGAACTACATCATAATAAGCCTTAAAGTCATGTCCTCCAGCCGAACTTTGGTGCTGAACTAACTATTCAATGTCTTCACCATGGGGTCACCCTGCCCAGTCACCACAACCCATTCCTGGAAGAGCTTGGATTCCAACCCAGGTCTTTAATTCTTAATGCGGTCCTCTTTATGTTACATCGAAATTCCCAGGATGCTAGAGAGAGGGAGCTGGTGGGTGGGGCAACCCACACCATCTTTATTCAGCTTGGAATGGCAGTTTTGTTCAGTTATCCTTTATGCTGAATGAAAAGCGCACCTTGTGGCTTTTCTCTCCTGTATGCAGTTCAGCTCTTTGGCGTTATCGGGGATAAACTTGCATCCTCTTGAAAGTGAAAGGTCTTTGATAATTCCAGGCAGCCATCTATCTCCTGCATCTTCCCTTTCTCGTGGTAAGTGGTCCCATTTACTACACCACTCTTCCGTCTTCTTAGGCACTGACTTATACATACTGTTCTTCTCCTCTTCTAGCAGGTACTTTCTAGATCTTGTCCTCAGTTTTACCTGAGGGAAAAGCAAGTTTACCAGGAGGTAGACTTTTGACCTTCCAGAAGACTGCACTCAAGTTCACTACTCCACTACCTACTTGGGACAACCTGATGGTGTCAACAGCACTAACAGGTGATACAGGAGGACTTCTTTGCATTCTTTAATCTAGATCCAGGGCCCTGATCCACCCATTGGATGCCAGAACTGGAAATGAACCCAGCGACCATCTAGTCCAATGCTTTTTTAAGCAGAAAGGGAAGCTGAGACGAGGAGGTGAAACGAATTGTCCCGATCATGGCAGTCGACTGCTGGCTCAGCCTGGATCCAAGTCCAGGTCCTCTCACCCTGAGTCTGATCCTCTTTATGTTTATCAAATTCCCTGGGACAGCATCTCATTTTCTGCTCCCTAAATATCTGTGACAGAATAATTTTTCAGCTCAGTTCCGCATATTAGCCCTCAGAAAATTTGTTTCCCAAACCTCAGGAGCTTAAAAAGAACAAAAAGTGTATCCAAAAATTAATCCATTATTGGGTGACATGGATTTTAACAAGTACAAAGTAGGAGAAAATATACAGAAAAGTAAAACCTCAGAGTGTTTACAGCCTTATGACATCCATCAGGCTGTGACTGAAATTGGACATGACAGAGCATTATAAATCGTGGGTCTGTAAAGGAAGAGCAAGGCGAGAAAATAGTGTAATAGCACTGACACCTCAAGCAGCATTCATCACCTGTAATCTCCGAGCCTCTCCATTTTCGGAGTGTGTCGTGTGCACAGTGGGTTTTGTTCGGAAGCAGGAGCCCTCACTGATCTCTCTCTGCAGACCTGACACATCTGACCGATACCTAATAATTAAAGGTGCTCACAGGGACAGCCAAGCCCCTCTTTATTGAAACAGGATTATAATGTATCTGGATTTTAAAAATGAAAAAAAAAATCTCTGAAGAGTTGGCAGGGAGAGAGAGAGACTTGACCTCTTTTTCCCCCAACAACAATGGAAAACCTAATCTTTTATCCTGTGGCCAAGAATAAAGAGTGCCCCACAGAGAGGTACATGAAACAGGCTGTGAAAATGACCTGTTGGAATGAACTCAGGAGAAAACAATAATTTCAATGGGAGACTCTGGGTCAGACTGTGAAAGTACGCCTGCCTGAATTTCTTGAACTATCCCTGGGGGCACTATTCTGAACCTTTGCAAAACAGCTACACTGAGGTCAAATCAAGAGTCCTTTAAAACACTCAGTAGACCACCCTTCTATGGGTCTCTGGCTTTGAGCCTGCTCGTTTCTCGCTACTGGTCTGGGGTGTTGGTTGTTCTTTGCACGGGTTAAAAATTCTTACTGACAACAAGACAGTTATGAGGATCCCACCAAGACCCGAGCTGCACTCTCATGGCCAGACTGAAGCTGCAGAGGTAAAAAGCCAAATTCTGCTGATTTCTGTGACCGTCAGCTGACTGCACACAGTCTCCCCAGCCTCACATTGCAATGGTCCTGAGTGATCTGTCTCCATTTCTCGTAGCTCTCCTCCCTGGATTTCAGTGTGCAGTGCTGTTAATTAAATTCATACATTATGACTGTGGCTATCTTCTGGAGTCCATTCTCCAGAGAGCAAGCTGCTTCCTGATGCCAAGTCAACTCAGCTATAATGGCTGGGCTAATGAAGGCAGACCTCGCCTTCCAGAGTCCACAGTGGCAAAAAACACCCGGGGTGGTAAAGCCCCTGGCTTCACCTCCTACCTCTGCCACTCATGTGTTCGATCTGAGTCAGTGGCTCGATATTCCCGAGCTTCAGATTTTTAATTTAGAGTGATTTTTATACAGAAGTGTATTTCGGTATCATTCTTGGAGCTTTTTAAAGATACATCCTCTCCCGAGCCCCAGATCTGTTTTTCAATCACAATTTCCAGAGGTGGACCTGGACATAGTATTTTAGAAAGCTCCATTAGATGTCTCCATTCTGAAACATTCTTTATTAAGAGTGATAAGCTATTGAGTTATTGTAGGGACGACATAGATAAGGGTTAAAGGTACAGTCTAAGAGATAAAGTGCTCTGAAATTGATTCATTTTACCTTCTGCTTTTCTTCTCCACAACACATAGACACAGACGCTTTCTTGGTTTCTAAATATCCCTCTCCTTTCTATATGTGGGGACTTACCTCTTCTTTACTTTTTAAATACTGAGTTCAAATGCTCTATTCCATTCTAGTGCTACTATTTCAAACCTTTATATATTCTTTCCTTTATAAAATAACATTATTTGACATTTTGTAGTTATGGTTTATATCTATATCATAATAGTACACATATCATTATATCTAATGGGATGGGTAGTCTTATTTCTTGTTTTTAGATGAGTACATTAAGGTTCAAAGAGCTTAAGTATTAAGTAGCTCAGTAAATGCTGGAGGTGGAATAGATACCCTTGGCTTCTAATTTTAAGTCCAGTGCTTTTGTTCCTGAGTCACTCTAGGAATAACATCTGAATTTTTACTTATAATTCAAATGTTAACCATTACAAAGCAAGAAAGTAAAGAATGGAACTTAGAGAATCTTTAAAATCTCTCCCATGGCTTGGCGGTTAAGCGATTCTAATTGTGTGTTGAGAAATCTGGACGGCTGATAGAATTCTTTATTCCTCTCACAGCTATTATGAGAGGAGTAGAGAATTAGTCTGACCTGTGTGAGATCTGGTTCCTCTTTCAGAGAAGAACAGAGATGGCCCTGCCACCTTGAGCATATGCCCTGCTCTCCTCTCTTGTCACTGTAAGCATGGTGGGCTTTGTCTTCATTACCAGGTAGAAAGGGAGGCACACATGGGAAGGAGTGGGGTCGTTCCCATCCCCCAGGTCAGTTATACTTTTGTAATACCCAAGTGTGTTATGCTCCCGCAAAATAGTTTTCCTTGAGGGCAGACCTTGTTAAGAACAGAGAGTTCTGAGTGTTTTTAAAACATGGTTATTTTTCTCCTCTTCTGGTCAGGAGCACAGGAAGATTTTTCTCCATCTTTATAGTGAAAATCTGGTGGTGCTTCTGGAGGGAAAACTCACAAATGGGTGAGAAGCCCCTTAAGACCCCGATTTTTTAATTCTCAAGCTTTGCCTCACTGAGCCTCCAGCAATTGGCCAATAACACAGTTTAAAATTTTTCCTACCGAAACTGGTTCCAGTGGTGGCTCCTGCTCCTGGGCATTTAGCTCTGATAAGCTGTGATTCTCTGTATTCATCATCTGTCTCTCCCATTTTCAGGGTAGCAGTTTGCTCCGCGACCCTAATTCTCTGATGGATCTAAGAAGAGGTGTTGATTTTTAGTTTGTTCAGCTTTCTTTCTTCTTGTTGTGAAGATGGGAGCTTTATAGTGGGAAGGAGATGAAGAAAACTTAAGTTGCTCTTTGTCTTAGTTGGAGTTCTTATAAAAGCACCTCCTGGGACAAGAATTTGGTGCAGGCAGTTACTGTGAGAGGAAATTTCTTGGAGCAGGAGAAGGAGATTGGGTAAAGTGAGTCAGAGATGGGAGAATAAACAGTTAAAGGTATAGCTTTAGGCTGCTTGTGGGGGTGGAAAGGTGGGGTGGTTAAAGACACTGCTTTAACACATCTTCACAACAACCTTGGAACATAGACTAATAGTTCCGACCCTGGTTTTCAGACCACTTGTGCTGAAAAAGAGGAAATGGCTGTCAAGAATGGGAGTTCAGAGGCTCCTATTTACTGGTGGCTATGATGGGCTGGGCGGCCTGGGTCACTCTCCGCTCTGGGGCTCAGCTTTCTTTAAGCTCCCAGAAGATCTTTCCACCCCAAAATTATCCAAATGGTTGTCTATGGAGGCAAATCCTGGCATCCCAGATGGACTGGGTGAGGCCTGAAGCCAAGCAGGTTTTCACAGAAATTGTGAAACAACCTACCCCTTTGAAAACTTGTGAGGTTTTGTTTTAGTTCTTTTGATTTTCCAAATTTCTTCTGGTTCTTTTTGTCATTTTAGTGAGATCTTTGCTCTCCAGAATGGTGCTCTAAGCAGGCCAATCCTAGGTCTGAGCAGCAGCTGGCTCTGGACTCCATGTTACTTTTTACAGGGTGATTGGTTATCAAGACAGAGGCTGTACATGTGTCCTAGGGGGGAGCTGGCCTTTTCCAGGGAGGTGCACAGAGTTGAGATGGGGGTTAGATATAAAGGTACGATAGGAATGTACATGTGCCCGGTCTGGATTCTTGAGTGACTGTTCTGCTCTCTGAGTCCTTATACAAACACTTATTTGTAGTTTTTTTCACCCTGTACTATAATTATACACATACACATACACACACCCCCACACATACACACACACCCCCCACACATACACACACACACCACACACACACACACACATACATACACACACACATTTCAGGACAATATGTTCTCAACACCTCCCTTCCCCTCCATGCTGACCTTATGCTGAGAGGTAGTTTAACTGAGGCAGTGGTCCTTCTTAAGATGTGCTCAGAGGCCCGAGCCCAGGTGTACAATCTTTAGAGGAGCAGCATGAAGACCCTCTCCCCGTCAGATTTCTCAAAATTGCTCCCTGTGCCTCCTGCCTGTTCCTTGACCGTTAGCAACCCATTCTTTCTTCAGACATGCCCGTGCTTTCATGAGATTTAGTATAGCATTAGAAATTTGAGTCCTGACTCTGCCACTTACTAGAGGTCATCTCAGGGTCCAGGAGGTGATGATGTGTCTACCATTGCCAACGCGGCAGGGACTCCTAATCCAAACTTCATTTCTCCCTACTCTGAAGTCTTGAAGCAGGGGCAAAGGACGTAAGTTAGGGATCATCCAGTTTCATTATTCCCCAGATCAATTACCTTAAAATTTTCTGTTCTGTATTTACCTTCAGAGTTTATCCTAACTAGTTGAAAAGATGTTTAAAACATAAGTAAAATTCTTGCTGTATTAAGGACTACATTTCTTGTTTCTTGTTTCTCTCCTTTAATCGAACCAAGTCCCTCCATCCCTACCACTCTAAGCTAATGTAACTATAGAGATAAATTATCAAGTGGATGATGACCATAGATATGGCCTCCACCTCCTT
This sequence comes from Pteropus vampyrus, assembly GCF_000151845.1. NCBI lineage: Eukaryota > Metazoa > Chordata > Mammalia > Chiroptera > Pteropodidae > Pteropus > Pteropus vampyrus. Next base: position 7,112,977 of record NW_011888795.1, on the reverse strand, counting down.
TTACAGTTTCACCACTTCAGTCCCTACCACTCATGCCTACCTTCCTTTATTTCCAAGCCTAAAATACCCTCACGAAGAACACATCTCTGTTATTAGTCTTATACTAGATCTATCTGTGAAAAGTCATATGATGTTCTGAAAATGGGTATGTATCTAAGATTATGAAACTGGACTTCAGCTCTATTTGTTGCAAATCTGTCTTGGCTCTGGCTTCTGCAACTTGTAAAATATGGGAGCTGAACGATTTCAGGATTGGCAAAAAAGTTTCATGCATCAATCAGTTGGTAGTGGCTACTCAGAACACTGTGACAAAAGGATTCTGAAGTTACACCCAGACCCAGAGAGAAGGGTGCAAGCATTGATTAGCAAAGTGTGTCTTGGGCAAGAACAGGGGAGAATTGTCACTTACCATTCTAGGATAGATGATCCTGTAGTTTCATTCCAGCTCTGAACAGTTGAGAATATAAATTTTTCTGTCCCTCCTCTTTTTCAAAATTAACCTGTGCTTTACTGCGTTGGGGAATCCTTTCTCTATGTCTTTTCAGGAACTCTTTAACCAATCTATGATATGGCACCAACCATTGATGAAAACCTAAAGGTCACTACCATCACATTGTGTGACTTGGGTAAGTCACTTCCGCACCTTGGTTCTCAGTGACGTGGGAGGAGGGGATTACAAAATGTTGTCTAAGGTCTCTTTTAAATATCGAATTCCATGAATCCATTATCCTAGATATACAAAGAAACAAGTGGCTTACGGTGGATCCATGGGGTTTTAAAAGAGCCGTAATTTCCTTCTCTTCTTTTCCTTTGTACAGGTGGGAAAGGTAACGGGCTTCTTCCAGCCCCCAAATCTCAAATCATACCCTTAGTCTCCCCTGTCACCTGTTCATGTCCAGGCTGGCCTGAAGCAGATGTGTATGTTAAAGGAAAAACACAAAGCAGAGGCAGAAGGAAATCGGCAGGGAGTGCAATGTACCAGTCAAGGTTACATTTCAGGGAAAAACGGCCATTTGAGGAATCAGGAGGTGGAGTATATGGCCATGCTTTGAAGATAAAGGATAAAAAGTACGAACTTGGGTTCTTAGACCCAGGAGAAAGTAGAAGAAAAAGGGTCGGGAAAAGGGACTATGTGTGACTGGGGCAGATGAGCAGAGCTCAGAGCTGGAACATAGGATGTCTGGGTTTTGATCCAGTACTGGCACTAATTTGCTGTGTGACCTTGAGCAGGAGACCTCTTTCTTCTGCGTCTCAGTTTTCTTATGTATAATAATCAGAGGAAATGAGAACAAGTTTATTCCTAAAGGCGTTCCAGTTATAATATTCTGTGGGTCCAATTCCAAGTTTCTATGATTATGTAGACAAGAGTTTTCTATATTGTCTGTGTAGACATAGGTGCCTTCAATGTGTAAAGTTATGAGAGCAAAGAGTTTGTACGGAACAGACTATCCTGGGAGGGAGGACAGAAGTGGAGGGTGTTTCTGCCTCCCAAACAGAGCACATTAAAGTCTCAAAAGCCTGAGAAGACAGGCTGATCCTATCTGGGACGTGGTAACTGTAGTGGGGCTTCCAAGGACATAAGTGTCCTGTTTGTCTTATCTCCTCCATTTGAATTAAAACTCCAGAGGGACAGAGCTCACTTGCTAGAATCTCAGACTCTTTAAGTTAGAAGCGACTTTAAAGATCATCTAGTCCTAATCCCTCACCCCACGAATGGGAATTCTCTCTATCTTACCACCAAAATATGGTTCTCATACCTGCTTGTATACTGCCCCCAAGATAATTTACACAGAGAATGACAGAGTTAAATAATCCTTTCATTCAGTCTAGTGTCCTGTCCCAGGACCCAGGAGATCACACTAGACCAAACCACTAGGTCAGATTTTCAGGATGGTTCCTCTCTCACTGGCTCCAGAGTGCCAGCCTGGAATGTGAAACACCATTTTAAGCTTCTCCTCGGGGAGGGCGGTGAGTGGAGACCTCACAGGTTTTGGAGTCACACAGATCCCAGTTCAAGTCTCACCTATGCTGCTTACTAGCTGGGTGGCTTTGATCAAGGAACCCCAGCTCTATGTAACACTCACCTGCAAAATAATAGTAATAATCCCACTCAGAAAACTGTGGTGAAGATTCATCAGGTGCATGAGATGAGTGCTGGACACTTGCTCCGCCTACCCACCCTCTGTGTCTGCATGAGGGTGTGAGCGTCTGTGGGAGTAGGAACTGTTTCTTAGTCAACGGTATGTGCCCTAGTGCAGAGCATAGTTCTTTGCTTAGTGTGAAAATAGAAAACTAAAGTAAAAGCTAACTTATCGGTGAATTTAGAATAGCTCTGTACTCAGATGTCTCTTAGCAAGGCATGTTCACAAAACAGCAAAACTCTGCTGCCCCCTGTCCTCGGAAGAAAGACTTGTTCTGTGTATTCAAATATCTGAAACGAAAGTTAAAAAGAAAAGAGCTGACATCAGGGCACGGAAACCGAAACTGCTTTTTTTCTCTTGCTAGGCATCAAGAGAGACTAAAAGCTACGCACTAAACATGGACTCTCAGTCTCAGGAGAAAATTGTTTCCAATGTGGAGACATGGGAGCAGACATTTCAAGAACTGATGCAGCAGGTGAAACCCAGGGCCAAATGGACCCTGAAGTTGGATAAGAATATTCAGCCAGACTGTGTGGCCCAAGGGTGGAAGCAATACCAGCAGAGAGCATTTGGCAGGTAGGTGAGGATTTGCCTGGCAATTGGGCCTTCCTGGGCACAGAGGCTCAGCTTAGCATTGATGGATTCCTTTGAGAGCTTGATAAAAGAATAACTGTCACCAGGCTTTCCATCCTTTTGTGGGCACTGTGTTTTTCAGGATCTAAATAAGACTCCAACTTCCATTTTGCTTACTTGCAGGAAGTTTCTTTTTTTTTTTTTTTTAAGTTTCTTCTCTAAATATTTCTGGAAATCTCCAAAGAATGCTTCCATGTTCCACAAATCTGTCCTCTATTCCCTCATCACTTTATTTGTTCTAAACTGCCTTTATCTAGTATCTTCTCTATCTCCCCCCTCGGTCCTGATGGGCTCCCCCAGGTTATAGCAGCTCTGCTAGCCCTACTAGGTACCAGCCTGGGGCTGGAGCCTTCCTTTAAAGCCCCAAGAATCGGCAAATGCCACACAATCACTTTGAATATTACTTTACTGAAGGCCTATGGATAATAAGAGGGGATGATGCAAGAAAGAAACTTAATTTCTGGAGCCCTTAAGTAATGCACCTTTCTTACTGTCCTTTCCCTCCTTTAACCCCAGGCAAGCCTCCAAGTTGCAGGAACCAGTTTCATTGCCCATGTCAGGAGGGTGAGATTTGCTGACTTAAACAATTAAGTCTTTTTTTTTTTTAAGTTTATTGGGGTAACATTGGTTAATACAATTATATAATTTTCAGCTGTACATTATCATTTGACATCTATATATTCTATTGTGTGATTACCACCCAAAGTTCAGTTTCCTTTAGCTACCATATATTTGATCCCCTTTACCCACTTCACCCTCCCCCAAATCCCCTATAATTGACCCCCTTTACCCCGTCTACCTCTTCCCTCCTTCCTCACCCCCTACCCTCTGGTAATCACTAGTCCATTGTCCATGTCCCTGAGTCTCTGTTTGTCCTGTTCATTTGTTGCTTTTAGGTTTATATCTCACATATACGTGATATCATGTGATTTACAACTTTTTCAGCCTGGCTTATTTCACTTAGGTCCATCCAGGTTGTCACAAATGGCAGCATTTCATCTCTTCTTATGGCTGAGTAATATTCCTTAAGTCTTTTCTTTTAGTATGGTGCCCAGGGACCTTCACTCTGATTTCCATTGCACCTGTTATCCTGCTTCTCTACCTGCCCCTATCCTGCGTCTGATTCTCTTTGCTCCATGGCATGCATTATTATTATTAGCCATGGCATGCGTTTTCAGACTCCTATTCCCTTGTCCAGGATTTCTGCCTGTGTGGCAGGCCCTTTTCTCCCTCTTTCCTTGTTCTTCTTTCAAGAACCAATTCCAGTGCCACTGTCTCCTTAGAGCATTCTCTGGTCTTCCTAGGCGAAATAAGTGTTCTTTCTTCCCAATTCCTACAAGATCTTGCATGTGTGTGTGTGTGTGTGTGTGTGTGTGTGTGTGTGTGTGTGTGTGTGTATGTTTGTATATATATAATTTATGTTAATATAAATATTTTGTATTTTGAATGTATTATAGTTATATTAACATGTTATATTTAATTTATTTATAATACATGTATGTTTATATATCACATATATGGAACATATATATTTATAGATAATATTTTTAGCAGCAGAACCCATTATTAAATGAAGCCTCTGGGGCTCTTCCGAACAGTTTTCAAGGCACTGGCCCGAGTTCCATGTAGCAGTCAATCTGTTCTGTTTTGTAAGCCAGTGAGTTGTGTAAATACCTCTCTTCACACCAGCCAGAGCTCCTTGAGGCACTCCTCAAACAGGAAGGTGCTTCTCTTGTTCAAGTGGATTGATTTAATAGTCTTTCTCAGAAGGAAAAATATCAACCAGTTTTTGGAAAGTATTTTGTAGTTTATAAAGTACTTTCACATACACTATCTCATTTAATAATGACAATATAATCCTTGAGTATTTTTCAGTTGATGGATATAAAAATTGAGGCTTAGAGTAGAAAAGTACTTTTTCTCTGATGTAAACTATGGGCTGGGGTATCCAACACAAGTATTAGGGTCCCAAGTTCTAAGTTGGTTTCTCTAGGTACAAGACTACACGTTGCTCATTAGAGGTGATGTGGTATAGTAGGTAGATAAACAAGATCGGTTTCAAATGGCCCAAGATCGGAAGTATGACTCTACTACTACTTACCTTGTATATTCCCAAGCAAATTGTGCATTCCTTTATTACTTCGTTTTTTCACGTGGACCTTGGCCTCAGTGATGCCTGTGTCAGAGAGAGGCTTTAAAGTTGAAATAGTACAACATTGTCAAGCACCAATTACAGTGCCTGCCTCAAAATAGGGACAGTAGTTTCCTCTTCTCTGTCGTTTCACTTTTTGTCATTGCAGTTGCCAGCAGTCAACTGAGATCTAAAATATTCAGTGGAAAATTCCAGAAAAAAAAAATGTATAAGTTTTAAATTGTGTGCCATTCTGAGTTTCATGATGAAATCTCATGTACTTCTGTTCCAACCCGCCTGAGAGGTGAATTGTCTTTTTTTTAGCCTATGCACACTGAATACCCTCCCTGCCCATTAGTCACTTAGCAGGCCTCTCAGTTACCAGACTGACTGTCGTGGTATCGCAGCACTTGTATTCAAGTAACTCTTATTTCACTTAATAATGGCTCCAAAGCAGAATAGTAGTGACTTCGGCAATTTGGATATGCCAAAGAGAAAATGTAAAGTGCTTCCTTTAAGTAAAAAAGTAAAAGTTCATGACTTAATAGAGAAAGGAAAAAAAAATTGTATGCCGAGCTTGCTAAGATCTAGGGTAAGAACGAATCTTCTGTCCATGAAATTGTGAAGAAGGAAAATTTGTACTAGTTTGACTGTCCCGCCTCAAACTACAAAACTTATAACCACAGGATATGATAACTGCTAACTTCAGATGGAAAGGGCATTACATTTGTGGGTGGAAAACAAGAACAGAAAACATATTTTGATTGACCGCAATGTGTTGTATGTTGCACTGGAAAGCATTGAGCTTATAAAGAAGACTTCAGCAAGGGATTCCTGGAATGAAGGACACCAAGCCATTTCCTGAAAGTAAGGGATGGTTACATAGATTCAGAAATAGGTTTGGGCTAAAAAATATAAAAATTACTGGAGAGTGTTGTTATAATTGTTCTATTTTATTATTAGTTACTATGGTTAATCTCTGTGTCTAATTTTGAAATTACACTTTATTATAGATGTGTGTGTATAGGGGAGAAAAGGTGTTTTATACGGCACTATCCAGGGTTTTATAAGAGTTTTCTGTGACCATTGTGAGGGCCAGATTTTTCTAGAGATGGCAGAAATATTTTTCCCTCTGAGACACCTAAAAATGTTTTACTGGCAAAGAGGCAGATTGGAACTAAGCTCAGTGGGTCACAGGAAAAAAACTTTATTTGAAACAGTCTCTCATTTGTATTTGACAATTTATCAATATCACATGCACTTTCTTAAATTGGAAGGGATCTTAGAGACCAATCATTTCCCTCAGGAAAACAATCAGCAGAGGGAACAATGGGCTTCTTTGTTCTCTTTTCAGGTTCCGGTGTTCCTCATGCAAGCGATTTTGGGCTTCCGCCCAAGTGCAAATACTATGTCACATGTACCTGGAAACCCGGAAGTCTCAGGGCCAGGTGCTTATGCGACTCTTTGCCCAGAGGTGCCGGAGGTGTACCCAGTCTAAATTTGAGAAGCCTGAGTTCTCCCCAGAGAGTACCATGAGGATTTTGAAGAACCTGGTGCGGCGTATTCAGGAGAGATACTACGGAGACGGCATCAGGAAGTTTTCTGAGATGCCGGTGGTCCCGGAGGTGCCTTTGGAAGGGTCTCATGACACAGCCAATTGTGAGGCATGCACTCTGGGCTTCTGTGTATGGGGCTTCCAAAACTGCATAACAAACCCACTTGAATCCCCTCTCTCCTATAGGGAGATTGGGAGCTCCTCACCTCACACAGGTGACATGAGCAGCCAAAACCAAGCTGGGAACCAGTCAGGTAAGGCAAGGGAGGCTCAGGGGAGTGGGTATTCCTGTGTCCCTAAGAAGTCAACACCCAGCCATGCCACTGCTGGAACCCAAGTGCCTGGGGCAGGTCCTCAGCCCAAACAGGAGACAGGCCGACAACCCACACCAGGGGCAAACCAGCAGGCTAAACGGGGAACAGGGCTGCAGCCCATCCAAGTAGAAGGATCACTTCCTTTAGGGCGGACAGACCCACAGCCCACACGAGCAGTAGTCCCATTACCTTCAGGGCAGGCAGATTCACAATCCACCCCAGGAGGAGGACCGCAAGCCCCCCGGAGGGCATACTCTCAGGTTCTAAGGTGTTCAGGCCAACAGATAACACAGAAAGCATGCTCACAAGCCACACAAGGAGTAGGTCTTCAGGTCACAAGAAGGATAGACCTACAGCCCACACAGAAGGAAGATCCCATAGTGACACGAAGGTCTAGGACCCTCAATGAAACTCAAGATGCCCAGAGAAGGCAGGAGAAGTATTCAGACAGAAGACCTGCTCCAGACAGCTTTTTTGGACGCTCTTCTTTCAAGCAACCAAATAACACCCTTAACCAGGATAACATATTCATGAAGGCCTGTGTCTGTATTGCTGCTGTGTGTACCTTTTTGTTGTCTAAGTACTTTAATTAGAATGATAAAAATAGGCTTGTCTTCTTCTCTTCTCTTGTCTTAATTTAATGGTAATTAACGAACTAGTGCCATTTTAATATGACAGAGAGAATTTGCTTTGAGATTAAGCAGAGTTAAGTTTGTAGAAAACACAATTGTTTCCTGAACCTCCTTTGCATATAGTCTAAAACATGACTTAGCAAATAGTGAATCCAATAATAAATATTTGTTAAATGACCGAAAGGTGTTTGTTCAATTATTCACTCATTCATTCATTAGGATCTATTCTCTCTCTCTCTCTCTCTCTCTCTCTCTCTCTCTCTCTCTCTCCTATCTGTCTATTATCTATCTATCTATCTATCTATCTATCTATCTATCTATCTATCTATCTATCTATCTATCATCATCATCTATCATCTATCTATCTATCTATCTATCTATCTATCTATCTATCTATCTATCTATCATCATCATCTATCATCTATCATCTATATCATCTACATATAGACCATATCTTCACAAGAACTCGGGGTCATAAGTGTTAATTATAAAACTTTTGTGTAAACTGATAATGGTTCCCCAAAGATGTCCATGTCCTAATCTCCAGAACCTGTGAATACGTTACTTTACATGGCAAAAGGGATTTTGCAGATATGATTAATTTAAGGGCCTTGAGATGGGAGAGATTATCCTGCATTATCAAGATGGGCAGGATTACATTACATTATCAATGTAATCACAAAGGTCCTTATAGGAAAGAGGCAAGAAGATCAGAGTCAGAAAAAGGAGATTTAGCGATGGAAATGGAGGTTGGAGTGATGTGCTTTGAAGATGGAGGAAAAAACCATGAGCCAAGGGATGCAGGCAATGTCTAGAAGCTCACAAAGGCAAAGACACAGATTGTCACCTAGTACCTCCAGCAGACATAAGACTTTAGTTCAGTATGACTGATTTTAAACTTCCAATCTCCAGAATTGTAAGATAGTAAATTTGTGTTGTTTTAAGGCACTAAATTTGTGGTAACCTATTATAGCAACAATGGGAAGCTAATACAGTTATCGATATCACTCTAGGGATCAGGCAATTATGTTTTAGGTATGGTTCAGTTTTAACAACAAAAAGGAGCATTTCATAAGTTAGAGATATTGATATATCCATCCCTTCTTGTTCTTCCTTCTCTTTTACTTAAACCCATCCAGTGTCCTTATCCTAAAAAAAGTTCCTTTGATTTGATGACTCCCACCACTCTCATATTCTCTCACTTCTTCCAGCATTGGACTAGGAAGCATGTAAGAACTTGCCAATCCTGAAATCTTGAGGTGCATGACCACATTTTTCACTCCCTGTTTCCATCTGTCTACAAGGCATTTCTACAGGGCTCACACTGCCATCTTTACCACGTTTAAAAACAAGCTCATCAGCATCTGCGACATTCCCATTCTAATTTGCCCGTCACCCAAGCTTATCACCTTAGAGTCATCTTCAATTTCTTTTCTTTCCGTCACCAACGCTTACTACCCCTTTTTTGTCAAGTGGCTCCATCTCTTCTCACTACTTTTCCCTATCAGCCTTTATCCCTAACTAGTTCAAGAACTTGAGTTATTGAAATAGGCTTTGGATTTCACTCCATGAACAATGGGGAGTCATTGCAAGCACTTGAGGATATGGATAATTTGAGTGGAATCACATTTTTAAAACAGTATATATTGCTGGGAAACAATGGAGGATGGGTTGAAGTAGTGGGGAGTCTGACTTGAAATAGGATAGTGGTAAACACAGAGGTGGGGTTCCTATAGACAATAAATAACTTGAAGAAATTTGAAGACCGGGAAATGTAAGAAGACAGAAAACCCAAGGATAAAAATATTTTCTTTTTTTCTGGATGTCTCTTTTCCTTTTCTCTCATGCCACTTCTGCTAGTACTATGCTTATATAAATACTCTCCCCATCCACCACCAACCACCCTACTGAATTTCTGCATTCCTTCTATTTTCATGCCTTTTTGTTCCTTCACAAAGAACATCGGCCCAAGGAATAGAGATTTTACCTCTAGTCTAGTTATGTTGCATAACCTAGAGCTAGTCATTACCCCTGCCTGGGCCTCAGTTTCTCCATCTATAAAATAAGTTAACATCATTCAGTGAAACATTGATTGAACACATGTATTTCCCTCTAATCTCTTTTGAAATTCCACTAAGTGACAATAAAAGTGTAAGAAGCATCAACAGACAAAGGCAAAGTAATGGGTAGAAACTAGAAAACTGATGGACTAGTGATAGGCAACTGACTTAGCAGAGTAGAGAAATCTGGAATAGAAGGTAGTCAAGGGAAAACTGAGGTGCAAGGCAATTCATGTGGCACAATTTCAGAAAAGCTCAAATACTGTAGGCAACGAGTAGCTCTGAAGGTGGGAACAGGGAATGCTAAAGTAGGAGCATTGGCTGAAAACTTACATACCAAGTTTCTTTCCCTCACTCCTATGCAGCCTGGTAATCACTCTTGACTCACTCCAGGGAGACTAGAGGTTTATTTTTTGAAGACATTGACACAGAAGGACTCTAGGCTCAGAGACTCAGGCATAGCTAAGGTGGGAAATGTCACCCAGCCATCAGAAAGATAGTGAAAGTTTACATGCTGACTAGTGAGACTCCCTTAGTCCACTACTAGTTCTAGGAGTCAGCCTTATGTCCTGCCCACCCACTTCTCAAACATACAGCCTTGTGGCAATAGGACACACAAAAAAGGCAACTGATTTAATATGAACGATGGTAAACAGGGTCACTCTAACTTTCACCGCTTGATTTCCAGACCCATATATTCTACCTATTGGAGTCACAGCATATAATGGTCACTGACTCAGGATGTATACTACATTCTGGTGGATTGTGACTCATTTCACAAGATAGCCATCTCCAAGCTGCACCACAGCTGCATCTTTAAGAGGCTATATCATTGACCTGTCAGGTTGGCAGTTTCTGGGCGATACCGTACTCCATAAGACCAGGATATCCCATGGCTTTATCACCTCTACTGTAACTCTTTTGCTATAAATTTGGTTTTTATTTAATTTGATATTATGTGATGTTTAGTTTGCTAGGGCCATGAGAGAGAATCAGTCCCATGCCTCTCACCTAGCTTCTGGTGGTTTGCTGGCAATCTTTGGAGTTCTTTGGCTTGTAGAAACATCACCCTGACCTCTCCTTTCACCTCTATATGGTCTTCTTCACATGTGCATGTGTATGTCATCTTTTTATAAGGATACCAGTCATGTTGGATTAGGAGCCCATTCTACTCCAGAATGACCTCGTCTTAACTAATTACATTGTTAACAACCTTATTTCCAAATAAGGTCACATTCTGAGATACTAGGGGTTTGCACTCCAATGGATGAATTTGGAGGGAATGCAATTCAACTAGTAACATTTGGGATCCTGGGTCTGTGATCCTGGGTCAGAAACTTGGAAAATCATGCTGGCTGAAGTCATGCAAACATGAAATGCAAGCCCATACCTAGAATTTGTGCTGATTATAGTCAAAATGAATCACTATCCCCTCCAGGATGGGAGGAATATAATGTATATACCACCCCTGATTGAGGTTGTAGTGTAGCCACTTCCTGTTTTCAGCTTTCACCACAAAAAAACACGGGGAAACCAAGATTGGCCTTTTCCTTCCTCTGTTAGCAGGTCATAAGTGATGACCTCCAACCACTGTGTATGCAATCAGTGTGAGCCGAGGGAGAGGCACTAGTGCATCAGTGGTGGTTGACGTAGGGGCTGACCGCCAGTTCACCCAGCTCACTTGTGCTTGTATTCTTTAGCTTTGTAGCTCAATCTGGCTACAATCCTTCCATGTTCTGATGAATTGTGCTCGACCTGCTCGACCTTATAATTTAAGAGGCTTTTCAAACCCTAGGTCATCTCTGGCCCCAACATCTTTTGAAATCTCATGATCAGGAGTTTTAACTCTACTACCACCAAGTAGCTTGTGGGTGTTGTTTTCTTTGAGTAGCATATAATTCTCTGATGCAGATGGTATGGCCTTGCTTCAGGACACAAAAATTATTAATTAATTATATTTATCTTACTGGGGATTGCCATAAATACCATGTGGCACGATTTCCTACTATAGATATCTCTAATATCGAAGAGTTTGTTGGATGACATGGCCCATATGTCAGGGCCTCTTGCATAACATTGTGGACCTGATGCAGAGCCCTTTCCTATTCTGGGTCCCACTCGAAGTTGACAGCTTTCTCTATCATTTAGTATATGGATCAGGGAAGTGTGGACTATCATGTTCTCTGCTTTCTTTTAGAGGTGAGAGGGTCAAGATGCGATAATCTGACCTTTACTTTGGAAGTGTTATCTGGCATGCTCCAAATTACTGTACCTCTAAAACCTTTATGAATGGAACAGGGGATCTTTGTAGGGATTATTTTTCAGCCTCTGGAGTTATCAGGGTCTTGGATACCCTTGCCACTCCTCAATTATCTGGTCTGATTAATACGATGTCATTGATTGAGTGGACCAGTGTAATGTTCTGCAATGCTCAGATGGTTCAGACTCTGCAGATGATATTATGATGTAGGATGAGAGAGTTAACATGGCCCTGAGATGAAAGTGTAAATTCATGCTGCTACCCTCTCTCTATGAATACGACTTCTGGTTATCCTTGATAAGGATGAAAAAGAATGCATTAATCAGATCAATGTTTACATACCATGTATCTGAAGCAATGTTAATTTGCTCTAACAAAAATATCACTTTGGGCACTGCAATTTTAATTGGAACCTCTACTTGGTTGAGTTTGAGATCGTCTAGTGTCATCCTTCACGATCTGATTGGTTTCTATAGGGATCAGACTGGTGAATTAAATGAGGATATGCTGGAGATCACCACCTCTGGCTTTTTTAGATTTTAAGGGTGGCTTTAATCTCTGCATTGTCCTGTTAGGGGGCTAGGTCCAAGGAGATTGAGACCTGGATTCACCGAGATGGCAGGTCCAGAGAAGGGACAAAGGGGAATGGCCAGACTGGGCCCTCTGTATCCCTTCTCCCCTGCTCCTCTTTCTGCACCTTCATTCTCCATGCTGTGGTTGGAGTGAAGCAGGAGTGTTCACCCAGGCCCTTCCCTTGGCTCTTCTTCTTGCCCAGGCTGTGAACCTGGAGAAAACTGTGTTCCCGAGACTCAATGGTTTTGTAAAAGGGAGTATGATCCATTTGGAGTTGGCCTTCCTTTTCAAGGACGCCCATGCCCTTGCCCCCAAAAGTTCTTGGAGAAACTTGTTTTTAACAGAGCAGAGGATCCCCAAGTTCTTTTTTGTATAAAGGAGGAAGGCATTTTTTTAAAAGACCCATTCAGGGTGACAAATAGGTACATCCCTGATTGATATCAAATTAGATTTCCGGGATAACCACATCCAAGCATTCAATGATTTTGTTTTTATGGCACCTTGTATAACCACTTAATACCCAATAAACATTATTTAATTTATTGGGCCCAAACTTCAGCTAACCACTCCCACCTCCTCAAGCTATATAGTCGAGAAGTGGTGAGGCTCAGGATGTGGCTGGCCACCTGGGAAGATGAGTTCATTCCTATGCTAGGAATTAGTCTGAGTCCTGCAATAGTGGACTGGAATGTTACTAGAGGGAAGAAATTTGTGGAGACAAATTCAGCAGCACCTCACTAAGCTATGAACAAGTATTATCAGTAAGGCTGGGCGCCAAGCTGGGATCAGAAACAGAAACATATTTATTTTATGAACACTGTAAGCACTGAGCCGATTTGAAGGCAAACAGATCTGACCTGAGAAGGCTTAGCAAAAAACTCCTGTTAACAAAATCAGTCATTCCCTGAGATGGAAAAGTTTTTCTATGTGTTGATCATTAATTATAGTCTGGGGCCAAAAGCTATGGATTTCAAGAAATACAGAATGCATCCAATGGCCTTTCTTGACTTGCCTTTCAGGTTCTCTGCCTCATCTACTCTTCACATGCTCAGCCCCAGTGAATTCAAGGCTCTTTCAGCTGGAGTATGATGGCTGAATATCTTCAGGCCAAGAAAGCAGAAGGAGAGAATCTTCTGGAGGTTTGAAAGGACAGATTCGTCAGATGCCACAGCCAGAAGTGGTTTTAGAGCAGTGGGAGTAGGGAGAGTAGCTATTTGACCCCTGCTCCCTCAGCAGAGGCCAAACGACACCAATTTTCACTTAAGAATGTCAAGCTGGTGAACACTTAGGGGGCATGCCTTACCCTCCAGATTAAAATAAAAGCCTCAGAATGTGGAACTAGAAATTTCTGAGGTTTATAGTGGGAAGTAGGGGATGGTTGGGGGAGGGAGAGGCAGGGAAACGAGAGTAAATTGGGCAAAACAATGTAGTCTGTCTCCTGGGAACTTCTAAACAATCTTAAAGTTGCCACAGGAGATCACAGCAGTGTTCCAGAGTGATGTCCCCTCTCTGGGGCTGGGTGGCAGGGAGCACTACTGGCAGGCACTGATTCGCTGCTCTAGAGTTAGGATGGCCCTTTCTCTGGAGACCTCGGAAGCCGGGAAAGAGGATCCTAGGTGGCTTTGTGACTAAGATACCCTGGACTAGGTCCTTAGAAACCATCTAGTCCTAATGCATCTTTTGACAGAGAAGGAAACCAAATTTTTGGAGGCAGAAGTGAGGTGCCTTTTAAAATATAATTTTCAAAAAGGTAAAATCATGTCTCTCATACAGATATTAAATGAACAAGTTTCGAAGATTTTATTGAGCTCATTAATTAATGAGGAAAGCAGTAAGATTTACAACCTGCCCAAAGAGCATTCGAGAAGATAGGTATGGATAGGCAATTTAATGGCTTGCTGGGTTATAAGGTATTAAAAAACTGGTTTATGTTTAAAAGGATCATAAACTGTAAACTTCAAAGCTATTAATTTCATTGAGAAGAAATTATTTGCATCTCCACTGAACAAAATTTTCCAAATGAGCCTCTGCCTTATAGTGAAGTAAAACAGTCTAGCACATACAAAGTCAAGTCCAGCACCGAAAGAACACCCAATAATCTCTTTCACCTATTTCCAAGTTTCAGATAATTTTTTGAACTTGTCCAAGATCATACTGGTAATTGCTAGCAGATGTAGGATAGTAATTAAAGTCTCATTATGCCCAACCCAATATTTTTGTCCTTGCCACACAGTCCAGAAAGACCAAGACGTACAAGAGCCAAATTGTCAGTTGGACAGAAGGCTGCTTAGGGAGGTGAAATGTTCCCGCCACCCTGTCTGCCCAGCCCATTAGCCTCTTTAGGGTGCTGTTATGCAAACAAAGATTCGTGAGGAAGCCCGCACTGGGTCCTCGTCCTCACATTCCCCAGACCCAGGGTGAGGTCTCAATACCCTCCTTCTTCTCTCTGGCAGGATTCCTTAATCATGCTATCATCAACTCCACCCACTCAGTCTTTGTAACCCAATCTCTCTGGGCTCTTTTTCTGCATATTCTCTGGTGGAACCTTCATTAGAAGCATTCAAGTGAGGCTAGACGACACCTTGGCAGAGATATTAACTAAAGGGATTTAAGTACTAAATATGCTCAGTTGGCATAGGTAACCCTTAAAGTTCTTCCAATTCTTAAATTCATGGATTCTGTAATTTTTTTTTTTCCCAGAATGGGAGTGAGAACTTGTATACAGGCATATCTCAGAGATATTTCAGGTTCTGTTCCAGACAGCCACAATAAAGTATTGCAATAAAGCAAGTCACAATCCTTTTGCTGGTGGAGGGTTTGCCTTCAATTTATAAAAAATGCAACACCTGTGGAGTGTACTAAAGCAAAGCACAGGTATGCCTGTATAAAACCTGGGGATTCTCCAGTGGGTTTGCAAAGCTGGCATTGATTTTTTGGCTTTAGAAAAACTCTCATTTCTTGGTTTCTCATCAGAGTGAATACTAATGTCCTTCCTTCTGGGAGGGCTCTGAAGATAAGTGAGTTACTGTTTGCCAAGAGATTTGGGAGCCTGAGGCAAGTAAGTGACACTGAGCTGCTCACCAACTATGACAAGCCATCTGCACAAACACCCATCCTTTTGCTCCTGCCAGATCTTTGTGGGTGGCAGAGTTTGGAATAATTTCATTACTAGAGTCCATCAGACTTGCCAGTGTCTCTTTAAGATCACCTTTTCATAATCACTTTTTTGGGGGTCAGAAATAGTATTTGGGTAGATAAGGAATAGTGCAAGGGTAAGCTATTGATCTTTCAAAAGATAACATGATGAGAATAAATCTTCTACTCCTATGCCCTGATTCTGAGGCTGGTTTTTGCATTCCTTATATCTTCTAAAGGAAAAGAAGAATAAAATTCTAAGGATAAGTTCCTTATGGCCAGTAAAACCATCATACTATAATGTTTAGACCACAAGTCTGAGATGGAAATGGGAACTTTTTCGGAAGTGCTATGCCAAAATTCTAATTTCTTTCTTTGACTCACAGTATATTAGTGCCAAAAGAATATGAGAGACCAGTATTTTATAAGTGAAAAATGAAGACCCGGAGAAGGAACATTAGCTGTGTCAAGTTCACATAGCTGTGTCAAGGTGCTTCTTTTTTATAGAGTATGAGGCAGAAGAAACAAAACTCTAAGAATGTGTGGGCTAGTACCTTGTTTACTGAACTGTCCCAATGGTGAGGGTTATTTCTCTCAGGCTTGAGTTATAAAATAAAACATAGATGAAAAACGTGATTTCAGCCCATTTCCTCTCTTCTCAAATCAAACCTTTCTCTCTTCACTCCAAAGGTTTTTCCCACAAGGCCTCCAGGATCTGCTGTAGGTCTCCTGCTGACCCATTCCCCATTTTCCCACGGGCTGTGTTTTCACTTTTCCTCAGAAATAATAATAATAATAATAATAATAATAAAGCCATTTTTATCGAATATTCATTAGAGTGCCAAGCTCAAAGCATTCCACTTCCAGAATCTCAATTAATCTTCATAACAGTGAAGCCTATACCATTATCCTCATTTAATAAATGGAGGAACTGAGGCTCATTGGAGACTGAGATTGGGTACCCAAGATCCCACAGCTGATGATGACAGAGCTGGTTGTCTTACTCCTAAATTCTGCCCTTAAATGTCAGGCTTTGCATTCTCCCACATTCAATACTGTCTTCTCAAAATCATGCCTTCTCTCATCTGGCTTTTCTCCCTGGTAACTAAATTTCACTTCTAGATAAGTGGGGACCATTTCACTGGACTCAAGCTGAAATCAGAAAAACTAAGACAGATAAAGGAAAGGGGCAGTTGAGTTCAGAGCCAAGAGAGATCTAAATATCTGAGTTCATGGACGTTGCGGGGTTTCGGCCCAGCATTTATTTTCCAATTTTTCCTTACAGAGTATCTTTTTTTTTTTTTTTTTACTGATATCCATCTTTCTCGCACAAAGTTCACATGCTTCACTTCCAGCTGCAAAGAAAGGCCTGATTTATCCAAGGAAAATCATCTTCCCTTGCCACTGATTGGTTCATAAACGAGCATCTGACACAAAGTTGGTTAACGATTTGCAGTGAGAAGTTTGAGGAAGGCTCCTGGGAAAGCCCTTCCATTTGCACTGGTACTTTTTTACTTCCCTCTACTGACTTCCTGGGAGTCTTTTTTTTCTCTACAGAACATCTGTCATGTAGAATCTCTATGCATCCATGGGCTAGAGTCTTATCTTTGAAGGCCATATGAAATAGTATGTTTCTTCTCTCATGGAATTGATCCTAGAAATCACAGGAAAGTGAATGTGTTTTCACATGGTAGTGTGCTAAAGTTTACTTGTGAAGAAATCTCAGTGTTCATAATGAAATCCTCTATCAGCATGGTTTCCAAGAGCTGTCCCTACCTAGGTGCTTGGTCATCCAGGCTGTGTCACAACTGGGTTCAAGGGGAGGACCCCTCTTCCATTCTCAAGCTGTGCTGAGAGAGACCACAGTCCCTGGCTCATAGAGAAGGTGCTAGAAATGGTAGGAAAAGTGAGGGGCCACCGGAACCAGTTTGATCTTGTTAGATATTTGGAATTATGGACTATCTGAGCTGAAAGAAAGTTTAAAAGTCACAGAAACACATTTTCCTTTTCAGCAGGGGAAACTGAGGCAGAGAGAGGAAGAAACCTGCCCAAGAGTTTATTATTAAAGTGACATTTACACAATCACCCTTGAATGGGTGGGGATGGCTGAGTAACTCACTCCATTATTTCCTTAAATACACTTCTTATTTATTTCTTATATCTCTTTATCACTAAAAAGCTGAGTAATTTGATGGTTTCTTCTTTGGTTTCTAAATAAGAGTCCATTCTTAAAGCAGAACTCACTCATTTCTCTATAGCTCAGTTGTTTAAAAGACCATTTTTATAGCCTGGTCTTTCTTAATATTGTTTTCTGAAGATAGGGATTGTTGTTTCTACTTTAGAAAGATAGAAACAATCTACCCTACCCTAGGTCACACTTTAGACACAAGTCTGAAATTCCATTCCTTTTATCTGCTCCTGCAGATCAGATATTTTCCTTCCTCTTCACATGGGGTGGAGAAACATCAATTTCGAAAACCAGTTTGATGCTGCCAATATTTCCATACTTCAATTTCCCTTCGCAGTGGCCAAGCTTGGCTTTTCATTAGCCCAGCTCTAATTCTAGACTTTTGGTCTGGACCCTCCATTTCTTCAGTTAAGAGTGGAGCCCTTTTAATGACGTGGCCCAGAAAATACTGCCCAATATCTTCAAATATTAATAACTTCATTTGTTTCCAAAGCTTAGAGAGGGTGACATGAAATTAATGAGCAAGCTCATGGAAATCAATTATTTTCTGCAAAAGGTTCTCTAGAGTCATTGTGTAGGAAATTGTGTGTGTGTGTGTGTGTGTGTGTGTGTGTGTGTGTGTGTATGTGCGCGTGTGTTTTAATCTAGGATAATATATTTCTAGCTCAAGGGCATATTTTTTATTATAATTATAGTGTAAAAAATGAAGATGGGAAAAAAATCTAGTTTTTTTGTTTTAAGAAAAGATGAAGTTTGGAGAAAAATAATCCTGAAAGATGAATCCAAAAGAATCATTTCAATCAAATGTTCCTCATGACTGGCTTGGGTATCTGGATTATCTTCAGTCCTTATATCTTTTTTAAAAAAATAATTTTTAAATTTTTTCAATTACAATTGAAATAACAATATTATATTAGTGTCAGGTGTACAACATCGTGATTAGACACTTATATATCTTACGAAATGATTACTCCAATAAATCTAGTAATCATCTGACACCATACATAGTTATGTTATTAATTATATTCCTTATGCTGTATTTTACATACCTATGAGTATTTTGTAACTACCAATTTGTACTTCCTAATCCCTTCCCCTTTTTCACCATTCCCTAACCCCCTTCCACCTGGTAATCATCAAAATGTTCTCTGTATCTATGAGTTTGTTTTTATTTTGTTTGTTCATTTATTTTGTTGTTTAGATTCCACATGTAAGTGAAATCACACGGCATTTGTCTTCATCTGTCTGACTTACTTACTCAGCACGATATCCTCTAGGTCCATCCACATTGTTTCAGGTGGCAAGATTTCATTATTTTTTTATGGCTGAGAAATATTCTGTTGTGTATATGTACCACCTCTTCTTTATCCATTCATCAATTGATGGACACCTAGGTTGCTGCCACATCTTGGCTATTGCAAATAATGCTGCAATGAGCATATGGATTTACATGTACCTTCAAAGTAGTGTTTTCGGTTTGTTCAGTTAAATACCCAGAAGTGGCATTACTGGGTTCTTCTTTGTCTCTTGTAATAGCCTTTATTTTAAAGTATTTTATCTGGTATAGGTATTGCTTCCCTAGCCTTTGTTTGTTTGTTTCCATTACCATGACATTTTTTTTTTCAGTCTGTGTGTGTCTTTCAATCTGAAGTGAGTCTCTTATAGGGAGCATAAGTAGGAGTTTTGTTTTCTTAACCATTCAGGCACTCCGTCTTTGATTGGAGCATAAATTTAATCCATTTGTATTTAAAGTAGTTGTTTGTAGATGTGTAGTTATTGCCATTTTATTATTCATATTTTTCATCTTTTTTTTCTTCTTCTTCTTAAAGTAGTCCCTCCAACATTTCTTGTAATATTGATTTGGTGTTAATAAACTCCTTTTGCTTTTTCTTGTCTGCTAAGATTTTAGTTGTCCTTCGACCTAAATGATGGCGTGCTGAGTAGAGTAATCTTGGTTGTAAGTCCTTGCTTGTCATTACTTTGAATATTTCATGTCAATCCTTTCTGGCCTGCAAAATTTCTGTTGAGAAGTCAGCTGATAGTCTTATGGGAACTTCTTTGTAGGTCACTAACTGCTTTTCTCTTGCTGCTTTTAAGAATCTCTCTTTGTTTTTAACCTTTGGAATTTTAATTATAATGTATTTCAGTGTGGGCTTGTTTGGGTTCATCTTGTTTGGGACTCTCTGCACTTCCTGGGCTTGTATGTCTATTTCCTTTGCCAGGTTAGGGAAGTTTTTCATCATTGTTTTTACAAATAGGTTTTCAATTCCTTGCTCAATCCTTATATCTTTATACTTATAACTATGCTGAGGTGAATTCTTACTGAGCTGGGGACACAGAGCCAGGCTGGGAGAGGAAAAAAGATTTGTAGTGAATCTCATGGTCTTGTTAGCAGAAGATGTAGCTTACCCAAGCTCACGATTTTTGTTGTACTATATTGCCTGTCTTTTCTGTTCTCTCTTAAAAAAGACTCCTCCCAAACAAAACAAAAAACAAACAAATAACAACAACAACAACAAAAAACAAAACAAAACAGAATGTGGGAGTAGAAATTAGCAATGTGTTCACTTGTTCTTGTAAAATTTCCAAATTAAGATATTATAATTACATTGAGTTAAGATCATAATCTTTTCCCACTCCAAATCTGTCTTCATTTCAAATTTACTTGTGTCAAGTGGTATTAGAAAGGCTTTAGGCTTTTTGGAGGGTCCAGCTATGAGGAAATTGAATTGGAGATTTAGTCTGTATTAAGTGGGGACACATTTACATATTTCACATATTTGAACATGAATAAAGTGCAGTTTTATGCAGAAAGCTGGCAAAATTTAAACAAACCATTTTAACTGCTATTTGAAAAGACATATTGGAATATTTCAGAAAATCTAGTGAGAATATACTGATTTGAACATACGTGAAGGATATCTTCTTTTATTCTTTCTTTCTTTTTTTCTCTAGGCGGGGCAACCCTTGGTTGACCTCACAGGTTGCAAGGACCTTGTCAGCTTACAATCCCTTATTTTTTTAATTTTTTACACCTACTCCACCTGGTCTTCCTAGGTGGTCTCTCATCCAAGTACTAACCAGGCCCGACCCTGCTTAGCTTCTGAGATCAGACGGGATTGAGCTTGTTCGAGGTAGCATGGCCGTAGACCTTTGTTTTATTCTTTAAGAAGTTATTTATTGCAGAACTTAAGGAAAATTCAGAAAATTTGTGGCTATTTAAAAATTTTGTATTTAAAAATATTTTTATAACAAAAATTAAGAGATTTAAAAAATAATGGAACACAGAGTAAATGGTCAAGACAAACAAGGAAACCGACAGAAATATTCTGATACTGAGAGGTAAATTATTTTTAAAAATTATCAGAGAAAGTAATTCATAAGAAGAAAGAGATAACTTTTCAATAAAATTAGTCAGTAGGCTCTTGGCTTGTTTGATAATTGAATTAACAAAGTGAAGTGAATCATATAAACACATTAGAAAATTTTTACATATTCTGTCAACTTGACATGAAATATTATCCGTGAAAAAATATATAACTAATAATATACACTAAAACAAGGAAATCAACAATAAATTCACTGAGGACTTGATTCAGAGTACTTAAGATAAACCACTGTATAAAGAAACATGAATTGCCCTGAAAGCTTCCTGCTCACATATGAAAAAAATTTGATAAAATTTTCCCTTTTTTAACAACAATTCTAAAATTTTTCATGGAATTATTAAAGAGTTGTAAAGCAGAAAGGAACTTTCCTAAACTTAACAATTTTTCAGAAACTTGACTAAACATTTTAGAAGAAAGTATATTATTTTTCTAGTTTCTCTATAGTAAATGATATTACAAAATCAAATTTAAAAATTGATCAAATTTTAGGGAAAAGCATTACAGAGATATCAGTCTATGTTATTTTTCTGGATTTTGGGGTATCTGTCAGCATTTTAAATTGATTCTAAATAAATATTCACTTTTGCTCCTAATTTTGTATTTTTAAAGAGGACCCAATCATATTTTATAGGCATCAAGTCCCACCAAACATGCAGCTCTCTGGCAGTGAGAGAGGGAGAGACTGATAAGGAGTCATCGGGGAGGAGGTGGTATTCACTGGGAACTAAAGTGTAGGTGCAAGTTATGGAGTCAAGTGAAAAGAGGGAGCATCTGGGTGGCCAATGGTACCAGACTGTGAATATTGGTTAAACCTGTTTATATTTTTAAATAGAAAGAGAGGAGTAAAGAGTGGATTGGTGATTTCCAAACGTTCTTAGTAACAGTGGCTATAATCATTTCTATTACTGAGCACTTATCATTTGTCATACATTACATCATAGATCACAAACTGTGGCCCATGGACCGAATATGGCCTGCACTCTATTTTGTAAATAAAGGTTACTTGGAAAATAGCTATAACTATTTATTTAGGTATTTATCTGTAACTACCTTTGTGCTACATCAACAGAGTTGAATAATCATGACAGAGATCACATGGTTTATAAAGTCAAATATTTACTATCTAGCCCTTACATTAGTAAAAGTTTGCCTACCTCTGTACTATGTAGTCATCAACTTTGTAGTAGATTGTATATTTCAAATATCTCCACATTGTATCTCTCAATCCATACACTCTGGTGAAAATGTAAGCTTCTTACCCCACCCACATTAAGAGATGGAGTCTACTTGTGTCTGGGTGAGTGGACCCTATGGCTGCATTGACCAGTAACATAGAATGGAAACAATGCTGTGCCATTCCAGGTTGAGCTCTACTTGCCGGGCAGCTTCCGATTCCTGTCTATTAGGAGCCAGCTGCCACTTAAGAAGTACAACTACCTGACACCATCATGTTGTGAGAAACTCAAATCTCATGGAAAGGACCTGGCAGATGAAATGCCATGTGGAGAGAGAGAACAAAGATCATGGAGGCACCAGACATGTGAGTGAAGAAGTCATCTTGGAAATAGATGTTTCAGTCCCAGGTGCCCCCACTGACATCAAGTGGATCAGACACAGAGCACCCAAACAAGCTCTTCCAGAACTTCAGACCCATAGAATCATTAGGTGTAATAAAATGGTTGTTTTTAGCCATTAAGTTTGGGACATTTTGTTACGTATCAATAGATAATTGGAACAATCTCATATAGTCCTCATAACTGCCCCATGAGATATAAATTATTAGTCCCAATTTATATGTGAGAGAAGTAATGTTTAGAGAAGTCAAATTATATGCCCCATGTCACACAGATGATAAATGACAGAGCCATAGTTCAAACCCGAGATTATCAGACTCCAAAGCCCAGGTACCTGACATGCCTACCAGCACTGACATTCTGTGTGCTGAAAGTCAATAAAGCTAAGAGACAACAGGTCAAGAGGAGGCTCCTGAGAAGGTCAGATTCCCAGCCACAGTGTAATTATTTTCAAGGAGGGATTTTTCAGTACCCAGCTTCCACGCACCGGAGCAACTAATGTTATGCCAAACACTGGGTCCTTGGCAATTCACTTGACAACATTTCTTTTTCATCCATGGTATGTTCTTGTTCTCTTCCAAGGCACAATTGTTTTTCAAAATGCTTTCTTTTTAACCAGCTTTACTGAGGTATAAAACACATACCCTAAAATTTAATCATTATAAGTGCCCAGTTAAGTGATTTCTAATTTATACACTTGTGCAACCATCGCCACAATCTATTTAAGAACATTTCCAAATGTTCTAAATGTTCCAAATGTTCCAAAGGAGGGAAAATTTCCTAAATGGGTTTCTCATGCCAGATTGTGGTCAATTCCCACTCTCAGAGCTAGCCTCCAGCAACCACTGATCTTCTTTATATTTCCATAAGTTTGCCTTTTATAAAAATGTCATGTAAGTGGAAACATGTGATATGTATTTTGTTATGTCTCATTTCTCTTGCTTAGCATGTATCAATAGTTTGTTCCTTTTAATTGCTGAAAAGTACGTTATTATATGTCTATACCATTTTTTCTTATATATTTACCAGTTGGTGAACAGGTTGGTTCCAATTTTGGATTGCACTAATGGTGACATTTGGTCAGCATTTGATTGCTTAAGAAGACTCATAGGACCTAATATGATGATACTTACAATCCACAGTACATTGCAGGAAAACTATAAAAGGATATAGTAACATTATTTAACTAAAGACCTCAGGACTTTCTGCCACATTCCTCAGAGTCAAGAAGATTGCCCAATGTTGGAAAAAAGTTGAGAGAATCTAAAGCAATTATTTAGGCTCAAGGAATCTTTACCCTCCTGGCCTTACAGGCAAGACCAAAAATGTCTCTTGCTTCAGTCTCTAGGTAGCAGGATATGGAAATAAACAAAGGCCACCCAGATGAAAAGAAGCAAAGGCTGTTTATGCAGAGCTTGCTTAATCAAGGGAGACGGTTATTATCACATGTTTGTCAGAGACTCAAAAAGAAGAAGTAGAGTGTGAAATGGAAAAAAAGCTAAGGGGGTGGGGATTGGGTGGGGTGGGGTGGGTTTCAGGTATATCCTGATTAGAGGTTGTTGATGTAGAGAAGCAGAAAGAGTGCTTACCAGAAGAGGAGCATCTTATGTGATTGGTTAGGGGAATGTAGCTGTCTTTCTCTGATTGCTCCTAATTTGGAAGCAGGAAGGGAGACTGGAAAAATTAGGGAAGCAGGCAGTTATTGACCAGGTCCTGACCATTTGGGGTCCAGTTGATGCAAAGGCTGTGAGTCAGGGTTCCATTTTTATATATGGTTTGGCCACCGACCATTGGCATATTCAGTCTCTCAAGGGCCTGTCTTCTCCTACTGTCTCCCTCTCCCCGCATCTAAATCTAGCAAGTGGGTTTCCAGGCAACTCTTCTGTGGTGCAGTAAAAGTGAGGGACATTTGGTAGCTAAATACTCAGCTCTACTCATGGAAAAATAATTTTCCTTCTCTGAGATTCAGATTCTTTACACATAAAATGAACATAACGATAGTGATGCTTGGCCTTTTACTCTATAGGGTTTGTTATAGATTGCACCAAGTTTCCCATTTTTTTTTACCTGTCCCTACATCCATGCATTTTGACATTTGACTTTGTAGTTTCTCCTACCAAAAAAAAAAAAAAAAAAAAGGATATTTCCCTACCCCATGACTCTAAGTTTATCTACATCATTTGTTTTGGCCAAAAAAATGATATAGAAGTGACAGCATGACAGTTCTGAGCTTTACTCTTAAGAGGTCTGCATACTTTTATTTGTTCTCACGAGCTTTGACCATCACAATAAGCAGATCATACCCAGGCTAGCTAACTGGTCCCAGAAGGTAGAATGGAACCAAGCCATCTCAGATGAGTCAGCCTACATCACCTGATCCCCAGTCAACCCCTAGACCCATGACCAAGTCCAGCTGAGATCAGGAGAGGCACTCAACTAAGCCTAGGTCCATGAGAATAAATGATTGTATTTTATAAGCCACTAAGATTTGGAGTAGTTTCTTAGGTAGCAAAGACTAATATATAAGTGTTGTCATGTCAATCAAATAAAATAATGAATGTGTTTTTTGGAAACTGTAAACTATTCTGCAAATGAATTATTTTGCATTTTATTTTCTCATGACCTTATTTCCAGTTAATTGTGAATAAATCTCTATGAAGTAGTACCTGGCAAAAGTTTACAGAGTCCTCTTTTATGAAGCATTCAGCCACATATTAATTTCCTACATATTTTTGAGCACCAGCTATGTATTCTATAGAATATAGAAAGCCTTTTAAATCCAAAGAAATGTCTCCTTAGCAGAGAACTTTTAGACACTGAATAGATTTGGGGTAAATGGGGAAAGCCATGGACTTTGAAGTAGCAGGTCAGACACCAGTTTCCCTCATCCTGTGGTGGATGCCTATTCTGCATCCTGCTCTCCTTTAGAAGCAAAAAATAAGCCAGAGCTCTATTCCTAGGTAATAGAAAGCACAGAAATACTTGGAGAGCAAAGCAGTAGAACTTCTTCCATGTGGGAAGGAGTATGGAGGAGGGCTCACTGCACCTATAGCTCTGGATCCAGAGGAATTACTGGAGAACCTTCAGTTGACTGGGGATCAGTCTTTGTCATTTACATTTTCTGAAATCAAAACTTTTTTTTTTCAAGGCCCAGTTCAAATTCTGCTTCTTCCAGTATCCTTCATTCCTGAGACCTTATGAGTAATATCTTTTTTTTTTTTCTTTATATCTAGGATAACCTTTCTTTGGTACCTGTATCTTAGCCTCATCACACTCCACTGCTTTTGGAAAGACAGAAGCCTAGTAAACTAGTAAGGTTGGTGTGGAATGGCTGTGGCAGCTGAGAGCAGCTTAAGGCAGGAAAGAATAGCATGTGGCAAAGGTCAGGATAAAGAAAGTAGATCACAGGGAAGATGGTTTCCATGGACAATTCTTAGAGAAACCAGGAGGTTAAAGAGTGGGCTGAGATCAGCATAAGCTGCAAATGGTCTTAGAAAGACTTGTTCTCTGTTTGAGAAGTGGAGGTCCCTACTTGTTTGGAAGAGCATACCCTCTGCCCTACTTGTCAGGGTTTTAAGTGGCCAGGGCCCAGCCAGGCGGGGCTCCCAGTGACATATCTTCCTTAAGCCCTCAGATCAGATCCTGGATATTCTTGGAACCAATTCTCGTTTTAGATGCCTAGTGCCTGCACATGATACATTTTAGAACATTGGCTTTACTTGACAATTCAGTTTAATTACTGAATTAAATTAAAAAAAAAAAAAAGATGTCTCCAGATTCTCGGAATCTTGGAAGGCATTACAAATATAGTCATTTGTCGTTGCAATCATTGTTGTTAAAGAAGTAATTCACTTATAATGTTTTTAATAGGAATGAAATATGCAGATAAATCTACTTTTCAACCAAAAAAAGAGGATAAAACAGATCTTTAAAATGCCTGTTGGATTCTTTTGGAGTAAATCAATGGTTTATCTTCTGATCTTGGGTAGTTGTGTACATTTCTCTCTCATCCAGTAGTCTCTATTATCTTCAAGGGCAGGGATTATCTTATTTCTATCTGCATTTCCTCTATTATTAGTACTGGGACTGGCATACAATGAGAACTTAGAATATATATATTTTTTCTCTCTTGAAGTATTATCACCAGCTGCTTTTGCATATTCAATTCATTTAATCCTTGCAACAATTTTGCAAAGCATTACCACCCTAGTTTCCACAGAGGAAGGAATTAAGCCTAAGAGAGGGTTAAGTGATTTGTCCAAGATAGTATCATTAGTAAATGGCTAGATGAGGCTTTAATCTTAGCCTACTTTCTATGCAGTCCTTCTCCTTTGACAGAGAAACAAGACACAAAAATGATCATACACTAGGCTTCTATTGCCACCCTGATGTTGTGGATTTCACTCTTCCTTTTCATTCCATTGACTTATCATCTTATGCTCTTCAATTACAGCTGTCAACTTCCTCCCACAATTGCTCTGTACTGAGCTGTAATTGTTCCTCACAGAACTGGAGCCTACATGCCTACAATTTCCCTATCAGCAAAGCAGCCCCCACTGCCTCCAAGGGACCATGGCTAATGCAGCCTACAGAGGTATGTGCACCTGTGATTACTGCCATTTTCCACTTTAGTTATCCCAGGAGAAGTGCTATTTTAGAGTGCCTTTTAAGTAATGTGTAGTGACAGCATTCTAAGGTGGGTAGGTGGCCATGAATCATCTCCCATGTACCTTCAAGGTGGAAGCTGACGTGTTCACTCGCATGATTGAAGGAGGACACGAAGGTAAATCCTTCTGATATTGAGATCCATTTCTTGTCCTTAGTGCTAAGGGCACTAGACTCATTCCTAGACAATAAAGCCTCCACTTAAGAAGGGTCAAAAGCTTCAGCTATTACTACCATTTGTGCTGTCCAAAAAAAAAAAAAAAGAAGAAGAAGAAATAAAGAATTCTGCCAATGTCTTCTGTATAAGAGTCACTGAAATGCATTTTAAAGGAACTCAAGCAGGTCATAGAACCTGAGAACTAAAAAGGCCTTGTACAGACGGGAGAATTGGGGTCTAAAGAGGAAACAGGACTTGGCCAAGTCACCCAGCAAAAGTAGGCCAGACACAGATTTTACGACTTCAAAATGAGGGCCTTTTTCACCTTGGTTAAACAAGGCATTAAGGAGAAAATTGGTTCCATTTCTACTTTCAAACTCTTGGGAGCTTCTGATAGGGGCAGTTATAGAAACACCAGGTCCCTAGGATAATGGCTCCTGCTATCAGTAACATCTTATTTCTAGGACACCTTAATCCAGATTTCAGTCAAGCAGCACTGGCCAAGAAAGCCAAACATTGCTGAAAATATTTTAAAAAATAAATAAAATGAGTAAAAATAAACACAAAATGGCTACTGAATGTGATTGGAATCAAGTTCCCTTTCTTCAACATAGAATTGAGAGAAGCTAGTTAAGAAGCTGATTCTAAAAACCTGAGATGCTTCTGGAAGAGATGGAGGGACCAAGTGTAAGGATATTTCCAAGCAACCTGAAGCCCAGGGCACCTAGTCACTGTCACAAGGGAAGGGACATCCTTTCTGGAGGGTCAACTAAAAATAGGGAGCTGGAAGGAAAGCTGAGGAAGGGGATCCAAAGGGTTGTCTCAAGGCAGAAACATCACAGAGTGAGGACCTGCTTGGTATCTGGCAAAGGCAAACCTAAACTGGCAAACAGCAACCTAAATAGCCCCAACAGAACAGGAACACAACTAAATTTTATTGAGCACTTATCATGTACCAGACATTTTTCTAATTGTTCTCCACACATTATCTCATTTATGGCTTACAACAGCCTTATAACAAGAATTAGAGAACGTGGTAGGGCCACTTTCAAAAATTCTAGGAAAGGCTTATTAAGAACTCTCCCATTAATAACATTTCATAAGAAGCCAGGGCTATTTTGAGATTGTCTCAGTATAATTTTTACACATATTACTTCAAACCAGGGGAAACTGCTAGTTTTGTAGGTCAAAAAA
>NW_011888795.1:7081852-7084326 GCF_000151845.1 Pteropus vampyrus | reverse complement strand
TTGTATTTTATAAGCCACTAAGATTTGGAGTAGTTTCTTAGGTAGCAAAGACTAATATATAAGTGTTGTCATGTCAATCAAATAAAATAATGAATGTGTTTTTTGGAAACTGTAAACTATTCTGCAAATGAATTATTTTGCATTTTATTTTCTCATGACCTTATTTCCAGTTAATTGTGAATAAATCTCTATGAAGTAGTACCTGGCAAAAGTTTACAGGGTCCTCTTTCATGAAGCATTCAGCCACATATTAATTTCCTACATATTTTTTGAGCACCAGCTATGTATTCTATAGAATATAGAAAGCCTTTTAAAATCCAAAGAAATGTCTCCTTAACAGAGAACTTTTAGACACTGAATAGATTTGGGGTAAATGGGGAAAGCCATGGACTTTGAAGTAGCAGGTCAGACACCAGTTTCCCTCATCCTGTGGTGGATGCCTATTCTGCATCCTGCTCTCCTTTAGAAGCAAAAAATAAGCCAGAGCTCTATTCCTAGGTAATAGAAAGCACAGAAATACTTGGAGAGCAAAGCAGTAGAACTTCTTCCATGTGGGAAGGAGTATGGAGGAGGGCTCACTGCACCTATAGCTCTGGATCCAGAGAAATTACTGGAGAACCTTCAGTTGACTGGGGATCAGTCTTTGTCATTTACATTTTCTGAAATCAAAACTTTTTTTTTCAAGGCCCAGTTCAAATTCTGCTTCTTCCAGTATCCTTCATTCCTGAGACCTTATGAGTAATATCTTTTTTTTTTTTCTTTATATCTAGGATAACCTTTCTTTGGTACCTGTATCTTAGCCTCATCACACTCCACTGCTTTTGGAAAGACAGAAGCCTAGTAAACTAGTAAGGTTGGTGTGGAATGGCTGTGGCAGCTGAGAGCAGCTTAAGGCAGGAAAGAATAGCATGTGGCAAAGGTCAGGATAAAGAAAGTAGATCACAGGGAAGATGGTTTCCATGGACAATTCTTAGAGAAACCAGGAGGTTAAAGAGTGGGCTGAGATCAGCATAAGCTGCAAATGGTCTTAGAAAGACTTGTTCTCTGTTTGAGAAGTGGAGGTCCCTACTTGTTTGGAAGAGCATACCCTCTGCCCTACTTGTCAGGGTTTTAAGTGGCCAGGGCCCAGCCAGGCGGGGCTCCCAGTGACATATCTTCCTTAAGCCCTCAGATCAGATCCTGGATATTCTTGGAACCAATTCTCGTTTTAGATGCCTAGTGCCTGCACATGATACATTTTAGAACATTGGCTTTACTTGACAATTCAGTTTAATTACTGAATTAAATTAAAAAAAAAAAAAAGATGTCTCCAGATTCTCGGAATCTTGGAAGGCATTACAAATATAGTCATTTGTCGTTGCAATCATTGTTGTTAAAGAAGTAATTCACTTATAATGTTTTTAATAGGAATGAAATATGCAGATAAATCTACTTTTCAACCAAAAAAAGAGGATAAAACAGATCTTTAAAATGCCTGTTGGATTCTTTTGGAGTAAATCAATGGTTTATCTTCTGATCTTGGGTAGTTGTGTACATTTCTCTCTCATCCAGTAGTCTCTATTATCTTCAAGGGCAGGGATTATCTTATTTCTATCTGCATTTCCTCTATTATTAGTACTGGGACTGGCATACAATGAGAACTTAGAATATATATATTTTTTCTCTCTTGAAGTATTATCACCAGCTGCTTTTGCATATTCAATTCATTTAATCCTTGCAACAATTTTGCAAAGCATTACCACCCTAGTTTCCACAGAGGAAGGAATTAAGCCTAAGAGAGGGTTAAGTGATTTGTCCAAGATAGTATCATTAGTAAATGGCTAGATGAGGCTTTAATCTTAGCCTACTTTCTATGCAGTCCTTCTCCTTTGACAGAGAAACAAGACACAAAAATGATCATACACTAGGCTTCTATTGCCACCCTGATGTTGTGGATTTCACTCTTCCTTTTCATTCCATTGACTTATCATCTTATGCTCTTCAATTACAGCTGTCAACTTCCTCCCACAATTGCTCTGTACTGAGCTGTAATTGTTCCTCACAGAACTGGAGCCTACATGCCTACAATTTCCCTATCAGCAAAGCAGCCCCCACTGCCTCCAAGGGACCATGGCTAATGCAGCCTACAGAGGTATGTGCACCTGTGATTACTGCCATTTTCCACTTTAGTTATCCCAGGAGAAGTGCTATTTTAGAGTGCCTTTTAAGTAATGTGTAGTGACAGCATTCTAAGGTGGGTAGGTGGCCATGAATCATCTCCCATGTACCTTCAAGGTGGAAGCTGACGTGTTCACTCGCATGATTGAAGGAGGACACGAAGGTAAATCCTTCTGATATTGAGATCCATTTCTTGTCCTTAGTGCTAAGGGCACTAGACTCATTCCTAGACAATAAAGCCTCCACTTAAGAAGGGTCAAAAGCTTCAGCTATTACTACCATTTGTGCTGTCCAAAAAAAAAAAAAAAGAAGAAGAA
>NW_011888795.1:7068003-7079092 GCF_000151845.1 Pteropus vampyrus | reverse complement strand
CCATTCTCCATCATCCATACTAACTTCCGCATGGACAGAATCAACTTGGTCCTAAAAATGCAGGTCTATTCCCAAACAAGTGCCATTGCAGATTTACTCTGTGAAATCACATTATGACACTCCTCAGAACATCCCCCTAAAGTACGGTTTCTTCTTCTGCTAAATCCCTACTCCCTAATCACCACCATTACCCTAGTACCTTGAGGAGCTACAGGTAACTGGAAAGGACCTAAGTTGTCCTAAGTTCCTCCAAATAGCAATGTAAGCTCAGCATCTTTTAAATTGAGGTGTTTGTATCCAATGGTGGTGTCTTGAAACTACAGGAAAAGTATGACATCTATTCCTGGAGTAGTTTTCCTCAAAGCTGCTTTAGTGGAGGAGATTATATATACACACATACACCCAGAGACAGACAGACAGACAGACAGACACACACACACACACACACACACACACACACACACCCCTAAACAGGTATAGAAACAAACAATATGATGTATTATGGAATATAAAAACAGTAGATTTTCAAAGATAAACCATGAGATTTCAAAGAAATGCTGTTTGCAGCATGCTACTTTAATCTAAATTTCCAGATCTTCTTCGACTCTTCCCCTCCATCCCATGTGTATTCCTACCTCTTTTTGGAATATCTATATTCATTCTCTATGGTCATTAGGGAAACTTAGATAGATAAGTTTGACAGACTGATAGAAGCATATGCTGACAGGTACCAAGAACAAGGACATAACTTTTAGTGCCAGATGCTCTTTGACTTTTCTGAGCACCACTTATTTCTGAGGCACCTGGAGGACTGTTGCATGGCGCCCTTCCCAGAAGAGGAAGTAATCAACCCTGGGGTTTGACTGTTTCATGTACCATCTTTCTTATTCTTTTCAACTTCTACTTTTGGCTACACCAGGTCCATAAATAGCTCATGGTTCATTGTATACCCAAGAATCCAGACCTAGGGACCACAGAGAAGAATCACAAACATGTGGACAAGGAACTTCTAAGTTCTTGCTGACATCTGTACCAGTCATCAGGAGAGAATGGATATGGGAGGGGCCTTGACAGCATCCCCACACTTTTGTGTAACCAGAGCTTGAGCTTAAGAGCTTCTCACAGCAGTTAGTGGAATACTAGCCCTGCTTCTCACAGAGTCTCTTTATGCAGAGACTCTAGGCTATATCCACTTCTTTGTTTTTAACATCATAGCTTACCTCTATGAGAAGATGTAAATAATGCCCCCTGGAATTGAGCAGTGCAAAACCTCCATAGCTATATGTGGTGGCTCTAACTATTGCTTTCTAAAACTCTTGCCAGTCAGACCAATGCCCAGGTTTCCTACCAGCTGAAAGCAATTTGGACTGAAGGGACTGTATGAGCTTTGGGAGGAAGGTCTGCCCTGCATTCTAGGAAGTTGACTCATGGCTGTATGGAGGGTGGAAGAAAGAGATAAATTATTAGAGGTTAGGGGAACAAAAAGATTTTATTGTAATGTGTCAGTAGTTCTCAATGGGGAGAAATACAAGGGCATATTTTAAAATTTCATATGATCTTATTTTTTGCTACCCATGTTTAGTGAACAGGAGCCAAGAATGATAGACATCTTGCGTTGTATAGAGCAGCTCCATACAACTAATAATGGTCCTAAATTCTACCTAAAAATTGAAGATCGCTTCTTATAATTGTCTGAGTCTGGCATTTAACTGTTTTATATATATGCCCACTACTTATGATATTTGAATCCTAATACAACACACCTGTACTATTATGCATTTATATCTATGGCACTCAAAGTATAAAGAGGTATAAGCACTGACTACTTGCTCATATATACTAGTTAGCTGAAATATATTTTATTTCTGTAATAAACTATTTTTCTTGATTTTTCCATTATTAAGTCTAGGGAGTTATATTGCTGTTGGTAAAATAATAAGTGTTGATAGATTATATTATCTATGATTTTCATTTACAGAAACTAAAAGAGGCATCACAAAAATTTTATTTATATTTAGAAAAAGCATTAGATATAATAGTTTTGAAAATAACTGGTTTAGGTGATAAATATTGAGAGCTCATGAGGGCCCAAGGAATGGAAAAGAAAGTCACTGTGGATGTAGAATCAACAAAATTTGGAAAGCGATTCGATTCAGTGGATTAAAATCAAGCTCTGTTTCAACTTTCCCTTCTGTAGGCTAAAAAACCCAGAGCCATCATCATCCTACTTGGCCTACTTCACAGACCTTTTATTATGTAGGTTGCTGTCTCCAAAACACTTCCTGTGCCTTCAAATTGTGTTCAGTTGTAGATTTCTGAATGGAGCTTAAATATATTGAAATGAGAAGCCAAGACTCCCAACTCCCCAACAAATATGCCCTGCACTAGACCACAGATCTGACCACCTGCATGAGTATACATATATTGCAGACGTTATCAGTAGGCTGAAAATATCTTCTCGCCTTCTGTATATGCCAAATAACTTGTAACTTCCAGCACTTAAATTTCTTTGATTAAGAGCATTCTTTGGCCACTAAAGCCTCCTCCGCCCATTGAGGGAGGCTGGAAGTGCCGAAATTAATTCATCTCTTCATCCCCAAAACAGCCCTCAACCAATAACTGACTAGAGTTGATATATGACTATCTCAGCTCCCTAGTCCCTGGGTGGGATAGCTCTAAAATGTGTGTCTTATGCTGATTCCCAGAGCTTCCTCAATAGGTTAAAGTACCAGTCACCCACAGTTATAACTGATTTAATAGCTCATCTTATGCTGATTGCCTTTCTTGTTTCACTTCCCTCTTTCTGTCCCAGTGTTTCTTTCCCTTTCCCAATGAACCATTTTGCTGAGGGTCAGCTTCTGAGGGAACCCAAACCAAAGACAACCTGTCATCTATTGTGATGGAGTCCTCGTGGTAGACAGATGTAGTTGAAGAGTACAAGCCTGGGATACAGACCTGGGTTCTAAGCCCAATCCAACCTGTACCAACTCATCATCTGCCTTTATGCATATTACCTCTCCCTCTCTCTGTCGTCTCTCACCTTCAGTTTCCTTTTATCTTTAAAATAAAGGATTTCAACTAGATTAACATTTCCCACAACGGGTTCATTGGAAGAACATTCAATTTTTGTAATGTCAATGGTTGTCATGGAGAAGAGACGAGAGAAGAAAGAAGGTTCCTGGTCTATAAAATGTGGTAGTCTCTGTTAACTTCTGAGGACTATGCTGAAGTAGAAATGGAAATACCTAGCTCAGCACTTGACTTATAGTAGGCTTATAGTAAGTAATGGCTGATTCTGAATTCAACCGGTTAGCTCATGCTCCATATAGAATACATCTTCTTTAGGGAGAAGTTCTTAACCTGAAGTCCATATACTCTTTGAAATTATAATAGAAATTGTATACCTTGTGCTCCTGTGCCTTTTCTGGGGTGAATTTCTTAGATTTAATTGGGTTCTTAGACTCCCTAAATGATTAGCTTTGTCGTAGGCCATTTGTTCTTATCAGTTGTTTTAAAATGGAACAACAAACCATTACTTCCCAGTTTTAATGATCAATCAACAAACACTTATTAAGTATCTTATCTCTCTTTTGGTAGGACACTCCAAGTCTTTGTGCAGTAGTTAATTGGGGAAATTCACTGAGAATTTCTAAAATATAAAAGCAAAATGCATGTAACATGCAAATATAAAAATTCAGTTGATATAAGAAAAAACTAAAGGATTTAAAAACTCCTGGTTTTCACAAGAAAGTGTATTGGTATTTGGGTATCAGTATGTCCTTGTTTTTATTTGGAAAAGATGTCACTGTATCTGTTTGTGATATCGCAATAGCTTACATGGTCCTCTCCCATTTGTAAGCCTTAACAAAAATTTGCTAGGCCGTTGAGAGATCTGCTATTATCTCGAACCATGTGCAGCAGAGCTTGGCTCCTCACAGGTCAACCTCAGAGAGAATGGAACAAACCACTAGAGGTATTTCCAACTCCAATTTTATCAATCTTTGTCTCCTGCAAAGCTTAATCTTTGGTTATTATTGACAGCTGGTGTGACCGCATTTGAGAATGTGTGCAAGGAGCTGTGTGGAGGAAGCATGGGGAGGCGGGAAGGAGAGGAGATAATTTGGCAGAAATGATTTTAAAAGACGCCTGTTCCACAATTACTTAAGCTCATCTGGTTTTGTCGACATCAAGAGAGGTATAATTTTCTTGTTTTTAAAAAACAAATTATGTCTTAGTAAAAAAAAAAAATGTGTTGTCATGAGTAAAGGAAAATATATTGTCAAAATAATTGCTATGGGAGACAGAATCTGGCTTCAGGAAATTTTTTACAGTTTCTTACAGGCAGAGAATAGCCTTTTATCAGAACAAACTAATCAATACCATTGGTACAATGGCTTCTACTATACTTTCTCTTTATCAGCTAAAATTCCTAGTTCAGTGTATTTTCACATTTTTGTGTGTGTGAACATGGGGCCCTTTTTAAATAAATTTTTAAAATTGAGGATCTTAAAATGCTAGTAGTATACTTTTAGTAACCATTACAGGGAGAAAATATAAAATAGTATCCCAATTATCTATCATTGATGAACAAATCACCTCACATCTTGTGGTTGAAAACATTGGTTTGTTTGGCTCTGTAGGTTTCAAGGTGAGGAAGCAAAGATGATGGTTGGATGATTGTCAGATTGAAAGAGGAGATAACTACCTGCCCTCTGGCTAAACAGGCTTTTTCTCAAGGGAAGACCCCACTTTTATTTACTTCTGAGATTTCATTCCTTTGGGGAGGTTTGAGTGCATGCTTTTCACCAGCCACTCATTGTTTTCCCGATGGAAATACTTTTTTTGGGTTCCTTTTTCTTTGTTTTGCAATATGGTTCTCATGTAGCAGCTAAACCTGAAAGAGTTTGTTGATGGAACTTCCGATTGTTCTTTCTCAAGCATTTTCTACTTCAGAGCCCTCCTGCTTCAGTGACACTGGTCACAGGAAATTCAGAATGAGTAAACTCGGTCTTGGGAACCTCACTGCATTTCTTTAAAAATAATTAGCACAATATTTGATAAGCATATCACGAAGTTTAATTCCCTCTTAGAACGTTGGTGAAAGGCAGTGTAATGAGCACACAAGACTGCAGCCTTCCTTATAAGGAAATTTCACCTATAAGGAAAGTTCACCTACTTCTGGAAGGAAGCAGCACTTTGATATGGGGCCAAACACACCCCTTGGCATTTCTCGAACCTTTCTGAAGAGAAGAGAGACAACTCATCTTAGCAACAGATCTGTTGCCAGCAGTAAGAGGCCAATGGAGAGTTGGAGTGTTGCCTATTACAGTTATTATTATTGCTGTTGTCATTATTACAATCATGTTGCAAGTTCACTTAATGGTAACAACAGGGCCTGGCCTCAAAAAGAGACTCAAAAAAAAAAAAAAAAAGATGGAATCTCTGCCCAGAGGCCTCATTTTTGAGCTGGATGTTTTCCTAGTATTCTATCCTCATAGTATTCTGGTGCTTGTGGTTACGTGTCTCTGCGCTCTAACCAGCCTGGCCATATTAATGTCGATAAGCAGTTCTATGCACACACAGGAATTGCCTCACTCACATAGCCTTTATGCTGCTTTTTTCAAGATAACATGATAGATTTATTGACATAATTATGCATACTAGCATCTCCTTTAATGGTATTTAGAGAATCTAATAAGATGCCTGGTGATCTCAGAGAGTTAACTGCTCCAATTCTGCCCTTCGATCACCCCTATTGCCTATTCTTGAATACTCCTGGTGGTAAAGAACTCAGTACCTCTTAAAGTAGCCCATTCCATTCTTAGTTCTGATAGAAAGTCCCTTCTTTCATTAGTACCTTATGTGTCTGCTGAGTCATTTTTTCTCCTTTCAAAGATCAATATTCTCTAATCCACAGAGAAAAGCAGAGGTTTCTTCTTCTTTTTGCTCATGGCTCTGCCCACCTGGAGTACTCCTTAGTACTGGGAAACTCTCTTAATGTTTTTGGCTTCTCTATGGTTGTTCTTCGGGTCCCCTGAGTATTATCTGAAGCTCGTATTCCAGTAAGTGGGCTGATACTTAATAAGTCTCCTGAAAGTTTAGTGGCTTAATACAGGAACGACTGTTGGTGGGATTGCAAATTGGTACAGCCACTATGGAAAACAGTATGGAGGTTCCTCAAAAAAACTAAGAATTGATCTACCAGATGATCCAGCAATCCCTCTACTGGATATTTACCACAAAGACTTGCTATGTTCATAGCAGCATTATTCACAGTGGCCAGGACATGGAAGCAACCAAAATGTCCTATGATAGATGATTGAATAAAGAGGCTGTGGTACATATATACAATGGAATATTACTCAGCCATAAGAAGAGATGAAAAATTGCCATCTGCAACAACATAGTGGACCCCGAGATCATGCTAAGCGAAATAAGCCAGACAGAAGAAGTTGAAAACCACATATATCACTTATGTGTGGAATATAAACCTAAAAGCAACAAACAAATAGGACAAACAAACAGAGACTCATGGACAATAGACTAGTGTCGTGATTACTAGGAGAGGAGGAAGGAGGGAGGTAGATGAGCTAAAAGGGATGTAACTATGGGAGGTGAACATACAATGCAATATATATGTGCCTTATTGTTAAATTGTACACCTGAAACTTACTGGATTTCATTAACCGATGTCTTATAAAAAAATAAATTAAACACACACACACACACACACACAAGAATGAACTAGTATTTGTTATGATTCCGAACATTGGTCAGGAAGCTGCTCTATTGGCTTATCCTGGGCCCCATGTGTAGTGAAAAGTTTGGCAGGGCTGGACGGGGAGAGATGGCCTCACTCTTACATCTGGCAGCAGTGCTGACAGTTTCCTGGGACTCCTTAGTTTTCCTCCATATGGCTGCTCTTTATTCACCAGGCAACACTGGCCTTCTTACATGGTGGTCTCTAGGCAGTTTTCCAAGAGGGTGAAAATGAAGCCTGCAAGGCCTCTTAAGGCCTGCCCTTGAAAATAACACATTCTTTCTGCTACATTTCTA
The DNA here is from genome assembly GCF_000151845.1 of Pteropus vampyrus. Lineage (NCBI taxonomy): Eukaryota > Metazoa > Chordata > Mammalia > Chiroptera > Pteropodidae > Pteropus > Pteropus vampyrus. Next base: position 7,072,036 of record NW_011888795.1, on the reverse strand, counting down.
CTGGTCAAAGTAAATCACAAAGCAGCCCAGATTCAGGCTGGGGAAATAGACTCCATTTCTTGATAGCGTGTGACTTGTTGTTTAGGCTACCAACACCCTGCCTGCTGGGACATACAAAAGATACTTACAGTGGTAGAAGGTATAGATGGAGAAGAAGGCCTTCTCCCTTCTCTCTTGCCACTCTGTTCCTTCATTTTTTCAACACCAATATCTCAGGGTATATGGTTACATACAAATTTATTTTCAAGAATTTCAGTGATTTTGGAAAAGAATTATTACATAGAAGAAAGAACGATTGTAGCAAACATGAACATTGCTTCGAATCTCAAAACTGAAGAAACTTAAGGACTTGTGAAGAGATCTTCTGTATCCACTTTCTAAACTTTCAGTCTGGATCCTCTATCTCCAGGTTCAAGGGTTGTCTCGTCTCTCATACGAAGTGTCTCATTGTTCAAGGCTCTCCATCCAAATTTTCATCTTTACCCCACTTTCTTCTAGGTTACCTTACCTCTTTATGAAGGAAAGGATATTTTCCCCTAGAGCTTTTGCCCCTTCTTGATATAAAATGACTTAAATTTTAACTACGTGGTCTCAGTACCCCAAGCCCTCACTAGTGCTGCTCATCAGTCAAACTTAATAGACATGCAGGCACAGGATGGATGCTCGACCCCTGGGGGAAGCTGAACATGGAGTTGTTTTCCAAGGTTTCCTTTTCACATTCCCTGCGAAGGCTGAGGCCGTCAGTTCCTTTTGTCAGGAAACTATTAATATGGGATCAGTTCCCAAGGGCAAACATCAGGGGTGTATTTGTGTGCAGTGGGTGTGCACGCAGGCACATGCATACGTGAATATGTTTGTGGGTGGCCTGGGGATGATGCAGGTGGAATGGGTCTTTGTCTAAAAATGGAGTCAATGGAACTCCCATTGTTGAATGAGAAAGTTTTGTTTCTCTCTTACTCAGTCTTGATCCCTGCCAGAGCCATAACATCTTGCTCCTGGACTGTTAATTCAGTGGCCCTATACCCACTTCCAACCACACAAAAACACACAAACACCTCTGAATGGATGTGCTGTCTTCTCTTACTATATCTTGGAGAAAATCTTTCTTTTTATAACTTCCACCCACCACTAATGATTTCCCCCTCTGAGGACACAGAGACAAGGTCACCTTTTATGAGAGGCTTTCAAGATGATTACCATGTCCTTCACAAGTCTATTCTCTTATTTAAACATTAAGGCTGCCTTAATAAAATGTTACCTGACAAATGTCACTTTGGTTCATGCAAAAAAAGATAAGAAAACATATTTATATTCATATCTATTAATTCTATCCTAGATATTTCAGTTGTGTATCCAACAAAACCAAATGGTTGGACACAAGATATTGATAATAAATGGGATATTAAACATAAAATGTTAAATCATTATGTTTTTATTTCTCTTCTTCTGTATCCAATACATAGTTAAAAAAGACAAGAAGAAAAAAATTACGGAACCAGCCTATGTTTAATCTAATAATTATCTTCCCTAACTAGGTAAGTCCTATAAATCTGTTTAATAAATATTTAATAACAAACAGTAATATTTATTAATCACCATTACTGTACATCTAGCTCCTACCTAGAAAACTCTTGGCAAATATCTGTTGGGTGAGTACTAGATATTAATTAATACGACTCTGTGAAGTAGAAATTATTTCTATTTTCTAGATGAGGTCATTGGAATTTGGAGAGATGAAGTGAGTAGGCCAAACTTACAATAGGAGGTGTGGGCCTCGGTTCTTCTCACTCAGCTCAGGGTATAACTGTCCTGTCCACTGCAGGGTTTGGAGTAGAGACAATATAAGCAGTTACTCCTTTGTATCTTCCCTCTATATGTGAGGAAGAGTGATGAGAACTCAATTCAAGGAGGAGGGGAACACCAAGTCAGTTCTGAGATAATTTAACATGTTGCTATGTAAACTCTGTGAGTCTCGGTTTCTCCATCTGTATAATGATACTGATGATATGGGGGAGCAGAAGAGTATAAGGATTAAGTGATGCCACATAAGCAATTTGCCAAACATAATACCTGGCACCTGGCTAGAACCTAATACTTGTCTTATACCATCACATCTTTGGAAGAGGGACATGAATGCTTTTTTTTTAAAAAATGACACATTTTGTGAGAAGAGTTTGTCAAGGAAGATAGGAAATTATTAATTATTAACATTTTCCCCAGTCAAGTTCTAAATTCCTTAGATTATTCCTTCCAAGATTGATGGGAAGAAGCTCAAATGAGATGGTACGTAGAAAAGCCCTTTGCAAACAATTAAGTACTCTCCACATATGAGCAGCCATCTTAGGCCTGTGTGGGCCCGCTCTCTGGATTTGCAGCAGCCACGCTTGTGTCCTGAAGCCAGCGTCACTGTGGAGGAGACCGTCATTATCAGCACTGCATGCTTGCCCCAAGCTGCCCTGAAAAGCTTTTTTATTGTTTTGCTTTCTTATAACTTCGATTTGTGCAGCCTGTGGCTGCTCTGTTCTAGAAGTCTGGGCCTAGAGGCTATTAGTAGACAAGGTCACCCGAGCAAACCTCTGCACATCTTCAGCCAGCCTGATTCTGGCTTCCCTCAAAAAAATAAATAAGTGATAAGTACATGAAGAGGAGAGGGAGACCCTTCTAATTAACAGCGTGGGCAGAGGGCTGGTCAGAAAGGCAGAATGCAAATGACATTGCTGCACCTGCTGCTACTCTGCTCGCCTCCTGGCACTTGTCATGGGGCAGGTTGATGATAATCTATCTCACTGAAGACCTCTCTGAAGCTGTTTCTTGGGGTGTTTTGGAGAGGAGCAGAGGCAAATCCTGACAGAGTTTTCTAACACCGACTTCACTGCATGTATCTTCCTGGCTGTACACTGGAGGCTGCAGTGTACAACCCTCCGCTTTAATGTAGACCTGGAGGAGGATCCATTTCTAAATGGATTCATTTCATCTTTTCTTTTCTCAAAAACAAAACAAAACAAAACACGTATTATTTATTTGTTTGTTTGTTTGACTATTATTCTTCTAGGTCAGTAAATGGTTCTCAAACCTCAGTGTGCATCAAAATCACATGAGAAAACTATAAACACCCATGAACCCCGCTCCCTGCTTCACCCCGGACCTATGGGGCTCAGGGGATCTGTACTTTAGCAAGTTTCCCAGGTGATTCTGATGTAGGTAATTCTTAGGCCGCACTTTAAGCTACACTATTCTGGGAGTTAAAAAATTAAATTAAATCTATTTCATAGTGTTAAAACTGGAAGAGATTTCGAGGATATCTCGTATAACCTTTCATTCTACTAATGAGACAGTATCATACAGTGATAAAGGCACAGACTTTAGCAAACTGCCAGAGTGAAAATCCTGGCTTGGCCTCTTACAAACTGTATGATTTGGGGCAAGTTATTTAAATTCTCTGTGCTTCGGTTTTCTAATCTATAAAATAGCGGTAATATAAAATGGAGATGACACCAAACGTATGAGAGATTTTCGTGAAATTTAAATAAATTAATTAGGGTAAATATTGAGAAAATGCTTAGTACATAATAAGCATTCAATAAATACTATTTATATTATTCAGGATTCAGAGAAGCAGACCACTTCTAATGATATAGAATAAAGAATATATATTGAAAACATTAGACCATACGTGATTATGGGAGCTGATTATGTTGGCTTTTTAAGGCTGTAATTTCTGCATTCGGTGCTGGGCCTGAAGTCAGCAGGGCTAGAAATACAGAAGGAAACACAGATATAAAGCAGAGATATCAAGAACAGACTAGAACCTGTAATAATTAGCTGGAACAGTGTCTCTCATCTCCTTCAGTCTCAGTGATTGTTGACTTACAAGATGAGCTGGCACACTGCACCACAGAGTAGCTCTTGCACTTGGTGCAGGATTCAAAGAAGTTGAGGAAGGTGGGAGAATCTGGCAAGAGCTAGAGGAGCTGAAGGCCTAACTGTATCCCATAACAATCGAGTAAGTCAGAGGACCAGTGACAATGTGCAT